>NC_048311.1:13325093-13996161 GCF_013100865.1 Trachemys scripta elegans | reverse complement strand
GGAGTACTTGTGGCACCTTAGAGACTAACAAATTTATTAGAGCATAAGCTTTCGTGGACTACAGCCCACTGTATCCGAAGAAGTGGGCTGTAGTCCACGAAAGCTTATGCTCTAATAAATTTGTTAGTCTCTAAGGTGCCACAAGTACTCCAGTACTCCAGATGTGGCCTCACCAGTGCCAAATAAAGGGGAATAATCACTTCCCTCGATCTGCTGGCAATGCTCCTACTAATGCAGCCCAATATGCCGTTAGCCTTCTGGGAAACAAGGGCAAACTATTGACTCATATCTAGCTTCTCGTGCACTGTAATCCCCAGGCCAATGTAGGCCAACTGGTTCAGATAATATAAGAACTTACCAGAATCTTTGCTCTGCAAGACACGACCAAATGCAAATGCTCTCCTTCCCCCAGCCATGCCCCTACACCAGAGTCAGAATGGGAGATGATGTAGGAACAGCCATTTTGATTCTACACCACAAGAAGGTTCCCCCATACTGGGAAAGTCCACAGGAAGCCACAGCTGCTGGAGAAGAGGCAAGGATCTGGCCTTTAAATCCATTCATAAGATGAAGCCAGTTCAGACTACAGCAACCCACTTATCAAACCAAAGCACTTCACTTTGAGCAAATGACCCCAGTGCTCCACAATTTGCACTAGCTGCCTATGGGCTTCTGGGTGCAATTTATGATGTAGGTTTTGAGCTATAAAGCCCTAAATGGCCTGGTGCCATCCTGGCTGAGACACACCTCTTTCCCCATGTCCTACCACTGCAGTTGCCCGTTTCTGGAGGGGGTGGATGTAGGGTGACCAGATGTCCCGATTTTATAGGGACAGTCCCGATATTTGGTTCTTTTTCTTATATAGGATCCTATTACCCCCCCCACTCCCTGTGCCGATTTTTCACACTTGCTTTCTGGTCACGCTAGGTGGAGGTGGGAACTGCATGAGGAAACAGAAGTCCAGCATTGAGCCCATCAAGACACTCCTCCACCACTTGCTCTGTCTAAATATTTAGTGAATTTCTTGTAAGAGTCTGGAGCCTTCTCCTTATCAGCCAGCACTTGCTAGGAAGTGTTACCTTTCAATGGAGAGTGAATTCCTCTCCTAGCAGAAATGGCAGTCAGGCACCAGTGTAATCCAGTGTTTACAAACACATCTGAGCTTTGAGGGCCCATCTCTCCTGCTGTCATTTTTTGCTTCTCTCTCTCTTCTTGCACTATAGCTGTGGCTCAAAACCAGGGGGGGGGGGGGGGGGGGGGGGAGGGAGAAGGGAGAATCTTGTCTAGACAATGCTTCCTTTGGTCTGTGACTCACACTGAGCATAGGACTTCTCAAATGCCTCGGCAGTGACAGATTCTTAGGTTGACAGAGAATAAAACTCTAGGCCTGCAGGCCTCACACTGATTGCTGTCTAGCAGATGGAGGGAAAATGTGTTGTGAGTGGACCTTAATTAAGTAGTTATGTCTACTGTAAGTCAAACCATCAGCATAAATACCCGTGCAGCATATATCGTTGATCTTATCACTCTTATTTTCACCACTACATTATTTAAGGCCAATGAATACGAAGCCGGATTCATTTCTTGTTTTCTTCAGGGAGAATGATTTGAGGAGAAATGCTGAGTCACACAAGATTTCACGTTATAGCAATAAAAGCCATACATTTTATATTAATAGGACTTCCGAGAATATCGCTTCATTAGGAAATCAAGACGGAAGGAAGAATGAGATTTAGTGGATAAAGCACTAGTTGTTTTTCACCCCAGCACTATGATTTCAGTGTTACACAAGGGTACGAAAAGAGTCTTTTGCGGCTAGAAAAGGGTTTGCCATGTCACGCAACAGAACCATCAGTACAAGTCAATTGAGTCTTTTTACATGTGTCACAGTTCAGGGCAACTACACCTGTATTCTCCCTCCATGGTCCCTGGAGGGCACCCACTCCTGGCTCATGGATGGGGGTAGAGAACCACATCTCCCTCCCTCTTGACCAGGGTATTTCCAGGCTGCACAGTTCCCTGCCTACACTGTGTGTCGGACTGCCTCAGCAGGCCTGCTCTGCTTTTTCCCCAGAGGCAATGAACTGTACAATTGCTCACAGTTATAAGTTACCCCACAGCTCTTTCTAGGCAAGCACATTTATTCTTAAGGTGAAAGCATTGCTGAGAAAACATACTGAAAACAATAAAAAAACCCATCCCTACATGCATGCTAATAAGCTTACCAGAGATCGCTCCCCAACGCCAACAAAGGCTGTGGTAGGAGTCAGTCCTTCAACCCCCACCTTAGCTCAGGAGTAGCACCCCCATGAATTGTTCAGTCTCTCTCTTTCTACAGCTTGGGCCTTTGATCTTGAGACTGCTCTGACTAGAAATGAAATGAAAACCAAACAATTCAAAATTCTTCAGGAAAGAGAATTCCAAAATGTTTCATTTTGATTTCACCTTTTTTAATTGTATAGTCTGTCATAAAATATACGATCATGCAAAATTTAAAAAATTCAAAATGAAAAGTCCTTTCGAAACAAAAACCCGAAACATTTCGTTCTGACAATGTCATTTTGTTCCGACAATGTCGGATATTTTGACGTTGTCAGCACTTCCCCCCTTTCTCATTTTTTCTCCTAAATGAAATTTTGGCAAAGTCAGCACAATTTCATAGCTTTGACAGAACGCATCTCCATTGGAAAATGCCCCCGCCTACGACCAGCTCTAAAGACAAATGAAGGGTGGGAGGAGAGGAACAGAGGTTCCAAGAGATGAAGTGACTTGCCTACGGTTGCACAGCAGGTTTTCTGAGTCCCTGGGTCAATCTACTGGACCACACTGCCTCTCTCCCAAGGTAAGAAAAATGGCTATGTAAAAACGACCATCTTCCTTATCCTATCTGCTCACTTTGCATTTTTCAGTTATCATCTGCTTACTTCTTTTGGACATTGAGACAAGTTGTAAGCCCTGAAGCAATGATACAACTATTGGAGACCCAGCAGCATCTTATTCTGGCTCAGATGCCATCCAGGGAGCTCACATCTAAGTTCTGAAGGCAGAATCTTTCCTGCTGGGCCTGATACAGAGGAAGAGGCCAAAAGAACACAGCTGGGTGCTCACCTCCCAGGCGGCAACTGCAGGGCTGACAGAGGAATTATTTTGACAGGCAGACTGAGCACAGCTCCCACTGACTTCCATGGGAACCTGACTGAGCTCTTTAGACCTAGCAACAGCAAAATACATAGCTAACAAAACAGTGCCGATCACTGCCTCGTTCACCGGCTTGCATGCTACTCTTGAGCCCCTTCCTCCAGACGTTTGCACTGCTTAGCTAGCCAGCTCTTCAGGGCAGGGGCTTTGCTTCTACAAACCCCAGCACAATGGGGCCAGCTGCACCTCATGGTAAATTTAGAAGGGATTGTGCACTAAACTATTCCTTAGCCATGCTGCCAGTTACCCCTTTTGACCTGTCTGGGCCCTGCAGGTGTTCTTGCTGGGAGTAGAAATTAACCAGGGAGTTGAGTCTTTTCTTTGATGCAGGCTTGTTTGTTTACAAAGAATATACAAAAGGAAGGAACCAAAGAGGGGACAGCGTCCTTGCTCACAGCACCCAAAACACGCTTTTCAGCCAGCACCCCAAAAGCTCACTAGGCTTTTTCCAGAGTTGAGATGCCAGCGGCTTGTTCAATGTCTCTCTGTGTCTTCTCTCCTTCACCTTGTCTCCGTCACACACACAGCCACACACCTTGGGTCAAACAATACCCTTTGGCACCTCCATCCACATGGTGCTAATTTCTGGGAGGGCTCACACATCTCTTTTGTCTTTGGGGTGGGTGCTTGTGATTAATTTATTTTAAACGAAGGGTGGGGGTTAAGTTTGTAACAGATCTTCCCCACTGACTTTACCGAGGTTGGACGAGTGCGACTAAGGACAGAACGTAGGGCATACTGTCTTAAAACCCATTACAGTGAAACCCAACAGCCTCGTTTCAATTGCACACAATTTTGGTGCAGATTTGCTAAGTGTAAGCCAACATTCAGGTTGTATGTGATTCCAAAATCTCTCCTCAGCCCACCATGAAAAACAGAATGCTTGGATACAGCAGCCTATGAACAAGCCTGCAAAGGGGGGGGGGGGCATAATCTCAAGCAGAAATGAAGGAAGAAAGGTCTGTTAGTTCATAGAAGGGGTAATCATCGTACTCTCTGTTCTCAGCTGGAATCCTCTATAATCCACTTGTGCAGTATTTCTGCAGTAGTGTACATCAGTCACAGAGGTGAACTAAATACATCAGACACACCCCAGCTGCCTCCTCCACTCTGACCAAAATGGAACACACAGGGGGACATATTCTTTTCTAACGCATCTCAGTTTTATTACCTCTGCAGTCCAGGGTAATTCCATTGACTTCCATGTCGTTACTCCTGATTTAGAAAATCTGTGAACACTGCACTGCATAATTTCACCATAGGGCCCAAATCAACCCTGGTGTAAATGGGAACTTCACTATTAACATTGGTGTGGTTTTCAGACAAATCTTGTCTCTTTTTTGGATGAAAAGTTGAAATTTTCCCTGGGGAAAACGCCCCATATTTTGACCATCTCTACTGTACATCGCTTTGACCATACACATGTTAGTTATTTCTGAGAAAAGCATCGACACAGATGGGTATGGGAAGCCTGGAGATGGCTGGAATGGGGGAAGGTGGTTGTGTCAAACCTGGCATTTCCTTGGGAGTCCTTAAACCCTGGTTAGATTTTTCTCTTAGGGCAGTGGCTTTCAACCTGGGCTCTGCAGACTATGTCTAAGGGGTCCATGAAAGATTGTCATTACCAAAGAAGAGTGCTTTTTCAACCTGTGGTGTGTGGACCCCTGGGGGTCTGTAGACTGTGGATAAGATTTCCAAAGGGGTCCATACCTCCATTTGAAATATTTTAGGGATCTGCAAATGAAAAAAGATTTTAAACCACTGCTGTAGGAACTTCAACCATAACATGGTGAAGGGAGGGAGAACCGATTTCACAAGTTAGACTCATTCAATCAAGATGGGGGATGGAGGAAGGCACTTGACTGCAGCTCCCACCTCACGTTTGTCACTTCCTCTAACGAGAAGACTTTTGTCATTCACCTCCCCCCATACACACCCAGAATTCCAGTCTGGCCTTGTACCCACTAGCTGATTTCCATTCTGTTTCCCTTCCCCATCCTCACTTCTCTTTAGGAGAAAACAGAAAATCGCTTTTGCATTTGGCTCAAAAGCCCCTTTGAACACACAGGCAGTGTGAGTATGGGGAAGGTGTGCCTGAAAAAAACTGCCACCTCCTTTCCAAGGAAATCATTTCACCACTCTGCTGCCATATCCCCCTAGGCCTTGAAACACTCCCCTTATTAACACTGCTGCAAAGCTGAACAGGAACCAGCAGCTGTGAGAGCCGTGGTCACAGCTCCGTTATGTAACTGAGAGGCAAACACGAATAACTGAGCTGTCTGCTTCATAAACACGGGAGGCGATGGTTGAGAAATGAGGGAAGTCACAAGAGGTCACTATTGGAGGTCTCACCAATTAGCGTTTTGTGGGTCCAACGAGATAGCAAAGCCCATTCTTTGTTTTCTTAACTGTTAAACACTAGTATTTTTCAGACTACCAGCCACACATATATTAGGAGGAGATATATATTATATTTGTTTTCTCCAGAAAACACTGAACACTCATTTTCTGGAAATAAGACCCAGTAAGGGGTCTCAGGTTGGGTAACCAAAATCACTGGCCACTTTTGCAAATCCTCCATCCATCAAAAACATTGCATTGTGTATCAGTCAAGGTTGGCCTACGCATACTATACCCGCTGCCAAACCACAGAAGGAAATGAAAAGTTAAGCCAACTATCAGTGCACCTCCAATAGTCCTCCACTCAGAGACAGAGACTTCACCCCTAACACAACCACCACACATCACAGACAAAGCACCACAACCTCAACTCTCTACCTGCAGGGATGACAGACTTTTAGCACCTCCTTCTACCAAGCAACTCCTTCCTTCCAGCTCCTCCATGGGAGCAGCGTTAAGATCGTGATGTGAGGCCTGCGGCGTGCAATGGCTGGGCAGTGGTGTGTGCTTATAGGTGGAGAAATAGGAGGTGTATAGCATTAAGTGACTTAACTTCTCATTTCTTTGGTTTTGAGGTCCTGTGTTTTGAAGTTGCAGGGCAGTTTGGGGATGATATACTGTATTCTTAATTTTTAAAAAAATCTCTGTTTTATGCAAAATATTGAGTCCAAACTTAACAATCACCTAACACTGCCATTATATATCAATCAATCAATCAATCAATCAAGTAGGGCATGATCCTCAATTGGTGTAAATCAGAATAGAATTTAATACTGGATTAACAGATTAAACCAATTTGACGTTGGTTGAGGATTTGGCCCAAATCCATATATAATACCTTATATGCCAGAGAGAGAGAGATATTGAGTATATTATGAACTCTCATGATATTAAGATCTTTCTGTGGACATATGGCATGACCATCATCTAAGATGGGGCTGCACCATCCTTTTCATTCTGCAGATCACTGTGTATGGGAAGGATCCTCTCACCCACCCAATCCCCCTGTTTTCCCATTACTTGGTTCTAGGAGTCCTACAGTCTTTGGACCACCAGTAATTATGCTAAATACTCCCTTCCCCCCGCCCTTTCTCACTCTTGTCTACTTAGGTTGCAAGCTCATGGACCAGTGTTTGATAACCACTGGCCAAGGAGGGAACTCCCAGCCAATGGCTGTGCCTCTGCTGATCTCTGGAGTGGGAAGATTATGGCTGCTAGCAGTGGTGTTGTCTTGGGGAAGCACACCCCACACAACCCCTCCCCCAAAGCAGCACTGCAGGAACACTGGTTATATCTTTTCCAAGACACAGCAAGTTCTGCCCCTCACCATGCTCGTGTCAGCTTCAAAGCCATACAAAGTTATAAGGCCCACGGGCATCACTTGCACCTTCTCCTCTTCTCTAGTGCATAGTGCAAGGATGGTGTGAAGGGGATGTTTAGCTCTGGTGTGGGGATCTGGGATCAATTCCACGCAATGCCTCAAACTCCCTATGTGACCTGGGACAAGTCACTCAATTGCTCTCAGTTTCCCAGTGGTTAAATGGGGATCATTGTATTCCTTTCTCCACCCCTGTGTCTGTCTCATCTATTTACACTGTAAGTTCTTTAAGGTGGGGACTGTCTCTTATTAGGTGTGTGTGTACAGCATCTAGCGCAAAGAAGTCCTGATCTAGTTTGCAGCCACTAGGTGCTAGTGAATTCAAATAATAATGGTTGGTCACTCTCCAGAGAGGCACCACTGAGTCCATCCTCTATACCCGCACACCATGCACCCGGAGTTCGCAAATGGGGAATTAGCCACCCCTTCCAGAAAGCGGGCAGAGTTTTGTCATATTCTCACCACTAAAAACAAAAAACAACTGACACGTTTAAAAATTTCATGTGCTGAAGCAAGCCATTTCCTGCCGGGGAGCCAACTGTTTTCACAGGTATAAGTGAGGCCAGATTTTATACAGACTCGGGGAAATGTCTCAGCTTGGGAGTGGGGATTTTTTTTTTTTTTAAGGGGGAAAGGAAACGTCAAGGATTTTGGAAACATGAAGTGAATAGGGCGGGACACAGAACTTTCCTGCTTCAAACTGAAATGAACTAGACCACCTGCAAGAAAAGGGGAAGAAGAAGGATGGGAACAAGGGATGGGAAATGGAGTGGGCATGAATATAAACCACAAAGTTTTAAAAGGCATCCGCTGGTGAATTATTAAAGATGCTGTGTTGCTTGTTTCAGGTCCGGACATCTTGGCAGTTGTGATGGGAATGATGCCAAGGCATCTGAGCACAGACGGAATACTTATTTCAGAATTCCTGGCAGGCACCTTTCCTCTAAAGCCTGTTAGAAGGAAAAGTGCTTGTGCTAAAGACCAGGGAAGATAGTCACACATATGTACACCCTTCTGCTAAGTGGTGGACATGACAGGATCATTTCTTAGAGGGGCTGGAGCTCAGGCTGAGGAACTATAGATGTTCCTCTCACCTCTCCCCACTCTGGTCTGTCCCAAACATCACTGCTAAATTCATCTGCCGCTCCCCGCATGCTACTCCCATGTTGCCTCCGGCCTCCTAATTGAATCCTTCCATTGGCTTCCTGTGCTTTACTGGATCCGACCCAAGCTCCTCCTTGCCATCTGTTTGCCCTACCTACCTCTCTGCACTCATTTTCCCTACTCCCCCCATCCTTTCTTCTGACTGTCCCTTAGAACCAGAGGGTTAGAAGGGACCGCAAGAGTCAGCTAGTCTAACCCCCTGCCAAGATGCAGGATTTGTTGTGTCTAAACCATCCAAGGCAGATGGTTATCCAGCCTTCTTTTGAAAACCTCCAGGGAAGGAGCTTCCACAACCTACCGAGGCAGTCTGTTCCTTTGTCCTACTGTTCTTACAGTTAGGAAGTTTTTCCTAGGCTTTAAGCTAAATCTGCCATGCTGTAGTTTGAACGCATTGCCTCTTGCCCTGCCCTGTGTGGCCAAAGACCACAGCCTGTAGAACAGTCAGTTTGACTTTGATACCTGGGAACCTAGTTCATTGCCTTCATTGCCTTTCCCCCTCACAGGGCTTGCTGCCTTCTCTCATGCTGCCTCTTCAGTATCAAGTTCTGTATACTTGATTAGCTTATGCAACTGCCCATTTTTACTACCGCTTCCTTCATCCTCTGCCCCCGACCCTTCCCTCCTATATTCCTGTGGACCTTGTTGTGGCTTCTCTTAGTGTGTGAGCCCTTGCGTAGAGGGATCATGTTTGCCTAAATGTGAGGTACCCAGGATAGTGGGGCCCTTGGGTGTTGCAGAAGTACAAATAATTATAACGTAGAGCTTTGCACACTTGGCCGGGTACAATTTGGGGGTTTTCACCTTCCTCTGAAGCACTGTCTCCTGCTAGGGGCAAGATACTGGATTTGGTTGATCAGTGATCTGCTGATCTGTTTACAGTCATTCTAACTTCTCTGAGAGGCTCAAGACAGAGCTCCTACTAAAACAATGAAGGATTGGCCCTGGTGGACTCTGACATTATTGTAACTCCATCCAGACCATGTTGGAAGCCAGGTCACTGAAGAGACAAATGCACTAATCTCCTGTCTCATGTGGTCTTCTAGATTTAATTCATGCAGTCCTCTCCTCATATCATCACTAAATGGAGCAAAGTAAAGAAAAACTTGGTGGAGGGTAAATCTGAGCCTCCCTCCCCATGACAAAGCAATGTAAACCACAGACCCTGGGACTGTGCAGAGGAGAGAGACAGAGCTAGGATAAGATATTTGAGTGAGTGCCAGAATATTTGTAAACAAAATAATACTCAGTGAAGTGGAACAGGCTAACATGCTAAATGTGCATGTTGATTAAAACTGCCCTGGAGGTCGGTAAATTGTCCTTTAAATGACAAAGTCACTTTGTATGGCAACAAAACCCAATCATATCCCTGATGCATATTCATGGCACACAACAGTGTTGCATCAAGACACTAACAAGAACCTGTGCTCGGGGATATTATTATGTGCAGCTAAAGGAAGACTGGTTGGAGACTGATGAATTTGGGAAGTCTACCAGCTTTTGGATAACTCTTTGTAAAGAAAGTAAAAGAATCTCATACCTCTTGTTATGGAAATCAAGGAGCTATGGCTATAAGAATATATGGGAAGTCTACCGTAGAATTACAAATATTTGGGCCAAGTCTCTCTGCAATCAATAGGAATTTTGCCATTCATTTCCAAAGGAGCATTATTGGGCCCCTACAGTTAGAAATATGATTTACTGTAGGTATCTTCATGGCATGCTCCCCCTTAGTATATGAGCACCTCACTCCCCTGGTGCGTGTGTGATACACGTCCTCCTGTGTACTGATCCACAGAGAATACATTGTTGCAGTCCCCACATACAGAGCTTTAGCTAAACCTATGCCTGCTTGCGCTTTTAGCTCTGGATCTCCCCGGTTCAATACACAGTGTCGGCCAAGATGGCAGCCATCATGCTGTCATTATCCCCATTGCAGAAATGGCCAAACTGAGGCAAAGAGAGATTTCTTGATCTGCCCAAGGTCACACGGGGAGTTTGTGGCAAAGCCAGAAATAAAATCCAGATGCCCCAACTCCCGGTCCTGTGCCTCAACAACAAGACCATCCTTTCTCCATATTTGACCCCCTTTAGTCCATCCCATGGCCAAGCAGGATTGCGCCCTACAGTTTATTGGCCTGCTCCTAGAAGCACTCTGTATGTGGAGTTCAATGGGAGCTCAGTGCACAGAAGGCTTGTATTCCAATGCCATCGATCCCTATACCTTTGTTAAAAGTGGAATGAAATCTGGCTGGTCCCACAAAACTGTCGCTATCCAATCACTGCCTGTATTTGGGCTACATCCAGAAACCAAGCTGAAGTCATAGGGGCCTTTTCATTCAAAGCCTTAAGCCAAGGTGATGCACTGTGATTGGGATGTCGGGTTGTGTCAACCATGATGCATTATATTGCAGCCCAATATGAGGAAATTAACAAACAAAACTAGTCAGCTCCTTCAGTGGAGTTACACCAGTTTACTGCAGTTGAGAATCTGACCCAGTGCATTTAGACACTTGAGGACTGGATGCACACTCATGATTCACCATTCAAGCCCCAATGTCACTAATGTCTTCACTGCAGAGTTAACCCAGGTCCGAGCACGTGAGATAGCCTAGCTTGGATGTAAGCAGCCATATTGCAAAGCCCTACTTGAGTTATGTCCTCACTGGTACTTTGCTCATCCTTGTGTGGTGCTAGGATTTTGGGGGGGCATATCTCTCAGAGCTTTGTGCTGCCGTAAACCAAACTGTTCTATTCCTCTTTCCCAGTGAATTGTGGGAGAACCTGTCTGTCCTTCTAGGTACACAGGGAGAATTGTGGGACAGCACTGGAAGACCATCATCACTCGAGTAATTTTCATGCATCCTCACTGCAAAGTGGGTGGGTTACCAGCCCGAGTAAAAGTGCCACCCGAGTTCTAGCTTATAACCCCAGACAGGCAAGCAAGCTTGGCTGAAAGCAACAATGAACTCAGGTGAGAGATTGTGAGTGGACAGAAAGAGCATAAGGGGGACACTCTGGAAAGAGCATGAGCTAACTTTGCAGAGAAAACAAACCCTGAGACCCTTAGTTCAGTCATTCAATTGGGTTAGCTGATGATTTTCCAAAACTCCTACTGCAAGACTGCAGATCTAACCTGTGAGAGTGCAGCACTGAAAATGAGTTGTTTATTGAACTGGGAGGGCAATCAATATACTGTAAATCAATTTGGGTTTGATTAAATGAGCCAGTGCTAGAAGATTTGCTTTCTAGCTAAGGTTGGAGCTGGTGTGTACAATTATTTCCCTCTCACCAGCCAACCTTAGAGGAAGGGACTAAAGCAAGATGTTGCTTAGGAGTTATCTTAATTGTCATTACTGCAACTGACCGATCAGTCTGTTATCTGATGTTGCATTCACTTGTACCTTCCCATTTATCTCTATGACTGATTGAAAGGTACCCGGGAAGAGAAGAAAATAAATCCAGTCAGAACAACTTTGCCATAAATCTGCCCTGCCACTTTAAGGAAAAGCAGCGGTTTGAAAGCATTAAGAAGAATAGATTTATTATGCCTGTATTTTCCACCTCGCGGGAGGCACAGATCCCACTGGGGCAGGAAAGCAGTCGCAGAAAAACAACCCGAGAACTTCCAGCAGAAGCTGCTGATGTGAATGACAGTTTGCTGGTGGGAATAAAATGGTTCTTGTTTGTTCTGAGATGGAGATAACAGAGTCAATAGGTCAAGTGGTGTGGGAATGCAAAAGCCCTGAGGGCAATGTAGCATAATAAAAAATGAGGGATTCAGGGCAGAAAGAGTAATTTCCACAGGAGACTAACTTGCAATTCAGAAATGGCTTAGATCTTGTCTGTATTAAATAGCCACTGATAATTTAACTCCATTACCTTTCTGACTTAAAAGTACACAGAGAGTCTCCCTCAGAAGAGGCTGGTTTTGGATCTGAAGAGAGGTGCCCAGTGGCTAATGAAACTCTAACTAGGGGAGTTTCTTTCCTATACATTAATCTTTTAATCAGCTGGGCAATAGACTGGACATAGTTATATAGCTGATGGTATGCTCCACATCCGGACTGATCCAAAGCCCACTGAAGTCATTGGAAAGGCTCGCATTGACTCCAACGAGTATTGGGTCACCGCGACAATGAGAGTGTGAGAAATTATTGTTACTAGCTGTGCTCTTCAGCATTTTCTGTAATGCCCATTGACACAGTATCTAGGCCATTAGACCCTGGGTCTTTGTGTACTCCAAAGCCCATGAAGCACTGCTGTCTGACAAAGGGTTGCCCCTTAGTTGAGCTTGGGAAGTAGTTTGCAGCTGTAGTAGAAAGGAGGAGCAGAGAGTGAACATTGGGCTACCAACCAGAGCTGAAAAGGCAGCAACCCTCCTTGGGAGGTGCAGAGTGGGAATAAGGCACTCTTGTTCTGGAACAAGAGCATCCACACATGGAGTTAATCGGGAATAGATGCTCTGGCAAATGTGATGCTCTGGCGAAAGTCACTAAAGATGCCCAAAGTATTATTATTCTATCTGACTGGGAACCCACACTCATGCATTCCATAGCCTGGCACGTCAGCAATATAAAGATCAGTTGTTCCATGTGAATTTTAGCACCTTTCGGTTTTTGTAACACAGAGGATGAGATTGAAGCCAAGTCTGGTGTTTAAATAAGGTGTGTTGTGTAATCAAACCTCTGGCCAGCAGTGGACATGCTGTATTATCTGTAAACTACAGAAACACCCCCCATTACTGCTAGCAGAGTAGCAGCATGGGAATTTTCATCTTGTTAATTCTCAGTGGCATGAAACTATGAGGGAGTGTGGATTAACCTAACAAAGCAAATTCATTCTGTGCCATCACTTTAATGGCTGCCTTTCACTATGGGAGTGGGAGATTTGCTGAGCTGACTTCCCTGGCCTTTTCTCAATAGAAGCCAAGGCACAAATGACCACATAGGAGGGCAAATCAAGACTTCAGGCAGGTTTTTAATTGCATCTAAAGCAGAAATTGTACCTATTTCCTTTCCAGTTGTAAAGAGGAGAGAAGCAGGGCCCAAAGAATATAACTGAATTCTCTGAGATAGCAGTATTCTCGCTATCTTCTTGGGAACAGGTGTGGGAATTGTCCCTGCCTCCTCTAGGAGTTCTGGGCCAAACCTGCCTCAAAATGTAGACACATGATTACTTACAACATGGTACTGCCTAGGGACCCCACAAGACATTAGAGCCCCATCCTACTAAGCACTGTGCAAACACAAAGTAAGAAACAGTCCTCGCCCCAAAGATCTTATGCAATATAAATAGATAAAAGGTGGGAGGGGCAACAGAGGTAGGCGGGGCCATTTGTCCAGCTTCGAGCCAGATAGTCCTGTTTTTGTAAGGTTTGTCCCTGGCTGGCATGGATGTAATATGAGATCATGGTTTTGTCTGGTATCATGCAACCAAGAGGCTCTCCTGTATTCTGGGGATGTGTCAGTGGCCACCCTACGTCATAGGTGATGTAACTTGCTCAAGCTTACACAACAGCTCAGTGTTGGGAATACAATCTAGGTCTCCCAACTGCCCAGTCCAGGTCTCTGTCCACCCAACCAGACTGTATTTTGCTCTTGTTGCCACACGACGACCTAATTGAGTGGGACCAGGCGAGTCTGGCTAGGTCACAGAGCAGGAAGCTGTGCTCCAAGTGCAAGCTATGACATACATAACTCCATGCTAGTGTAAACCCTATCTACACCCAGAATTAGTCTGTTGGGCACTGCTGCTGCCCCCGGTGGCCTCTCTGCCGGTATTGCTGAATAATGTGTCATTTTGCCTGGGAATAATTAAAAAAAACAAATACCCTAACAAGTCCATCACCTCCAGGCCAGGGTGCTCTCAGCCACCCAATCTGCCTGGCCCAGCCCACCTTTGAAGTGGGAGGATACAGAGCCGCCGGTGAAATTTCAACTGCTGCTTTTGATTCCTTGGGAAGCAGCTTTTTTAAGTAGGCTTTTCCAACCTCAGTTTGACTCACAATAACATTTCCTGACTTCACAACTAATGTCAAGTTGTGAGTCTCACCCACTCAGTACTATCGTGGATGCAACTAACCCAAAGGGGGTGGTGGAGAATGGGTGGAGCTGAGAACTCGGGTCCGCCTTTCCCGTCTCACCTTCACACTGGCCAGCAGCATTTAGCTCAGGACAGAGCACAAAATAATGATGGAAAGTAATGAGATGGTATCAGAGGAGCGATATTCTGCTCCAGCAATCACATGAGACTTATCCAGTGATGAGTCCAAGGGATACATTTTTGACAGAAGGATAGAAAACAAAGAACCTCCTTTGTCTGAAAACAAGGACTTAAGCTCAAATCTTGGGGTTGATTCTATCCAAAAGCACTTTCACCCACCCTTCAGCCTTGTCTTCACTAGTGTTTTACATCGTGTCAGTTACCATGTGTTAGGTAACACCAGGCCAGAACCCACCTCCTGCCCTGTGAAGACACACTGGCTTGAAGTGGTTTCCATTATATACAGGGTTTACAGCTTGGGTCAATGGCTCTCAGCACCCCACCTATACAAATTGTTTCAGCACCACTGCCCTTAGTTTAAAGTTAATTCACCTCATTTAGGGTTGGATTTTTTTCTCCCTGTTGGAAATTCCCAACCCCTGCTGTATAACAACTGCACTCTACAGCTGACAGAAGTTTTTGAGCAGGTGTAGCACTGCCCTCTTGGTAATTTATTTACTCATTCACAAAGTGCTTACTGTTGAGGATCAGTGGTGTAGTGATTGTAGTCTGACTGTTGCCCGAAGTTAGAGCTTGGCAAAGTCTCAGGGAAAGAAACAGCTCAGTTAAAGGAATCTTTCTCTGTCGGACTGACAAATTCAAGGGACTGTTCATGGAATGTGGAACCTTTCACCTCTGGGTCACCAGTTAGAATCTTGCCCCGATTAGGAGTGATGGTAAGTCAATACCATCTGATGGCTATTCATGAGCTTGGGAGTTACATGTTCATTCTTGTTCTAATTAAAAGATGTCCACCTCCGAGACCCCTCCCCGCCATCACAAGTGGTACTAATTGACAGTTTGCTTGTTTGCTTCATAGTCAGATAGGCTAAGGGTTGAGACACATTGGGTGGATAGGACGGGGAAGCTTGTGCAGACTGTGGATAGACCAAACTTCAGTTTCCAGAATTGTTAATCCTCACGTACGGTACCCTACAATTGAGGCAGCTCACAATGGGGAACTCAGAGAGTATAGGCCTTTGCCTCCCTGTGCCTGAGTTTGCCATTTATAAAATGGGGGGATAACTATAGACAAAAGATTTTGGACTGCTGCAGTGTTTTTTTTATATAAACAGAAAATGACTAACAGGGACTTTTCATTGAAAGTACATTACTGTAAAAGTGGGGAGGGGGTGCTGAGAAAACGGAACATTTGTTTTTCAATAACAACGTAAAGTATTTTGAGAAAAAATATTTTCCTTTTTGTCACAGTTCTCATGAGGAAAAAAGAGAGTCATTTCCCCACCAGCTCTGGTAATGATGCTTACTTAACTATTTCACAGGCATGTTGTTGAACGACTTAATGTTTATATCTGGTCACAATAAAAGTGCCCCTTCTCCCACAATAACCAACAGCCCAGTGGTCAGGGCACTCCCCCAGTTCATGGGAGACCCAGGTTCAAATCCCCATCCTGTCTGAGTCTGAGACTACAACCAGGTGTCCCACATACCATGCTGTTGCCTGCTCGGGGGGGGGGGTGGGGCTGGTTTTATTCTCAGACAGCCTATCCTGCACCTGAGTAGCCTTTCCAATGAAAAGACTTTAAATGAAATATTCTCAATAAGCTCTATATACAAGATCCTTGCTCACAATAGTACTTTGACACCCCAACCAAGAGCATGGTTTCCTGGTGCTAGACACTGTATAGATACACAGTAAGAGACATTCCCTACCCCAAAAGTGATTATAGTCTAATCAATAGGACAGACAAATGGTGGGAGAGAAAGGAAGAATCACTATTTTCACTAAACAGGTAGGTTAAGTGACAGTCTCATTTATCATACAGGTTGTCTGTGGCAGGGCTGAGAATTGAACTCACTTTAAGTTCCAGGGCTTAACCACTAGACCATCCTCACTTGTCAGAATGCCTTAGAGCAGAGATAATATCTTTCACAGGCCAGAGAACCCAGTCAGTGTCAAATACAGAAGAGCAGTAACAACAACATGGTAACCTGCTGGTGTTAATTTCATGTACCCATCTACATAAATTTGGGGTGCTGAATTACATTTTACCTATGTAGTCCAACCACCCTCCCCATCACAAGAAAATAAACCCAGGTGGCTTGTTGATATAGGGGTGTTTTTCTTCTCTAATTGCAGGATGGCTTGGGCTCAAGTCTCAGATGTTCATTCAGGGGACTAAAGGGTTATATTGGTTTTCAGTTCTAGGCTGCTGATTCAGATCTACACAATCTGAATAGCAAGAGAAAACTGTTACCGGTTGATGACTGACTAGGGGAAATGATTTTGTTGGTCCAATTCCCAACAAGCAGGTGCCTGCAACACAGCTGGCCATCCAGATGTGAATAGGCCATGGAGGCTGATCTCATCCTAGCAGCGGATCTGCCTAGGGTGTTGCCCAGGGTTAGCAAGATCGTGTCTGTGTGTGCGATGGTGGGGATTGTTCTGCTGCACCTACTGTGTGGAAGGGAGCAAACACCTTCCACCAGCACTAACTTCACATGAAAAATTAAACCAGAACAAACATTATTAACAAAGTGCACAAGCACCAGGCTTAAATAATTGATGTTGTAAAAGTATATAAACAGCCTTGTGTGATACATTATTAAAAACAGCTTTTTGTCAGGCAAAGTGAAGACAAATGTAAAGAGAGAAGGAGCATGGTGAAAGAACTGCCAGAGAAGAAGAGAGAGAAGCAATGCTAGTCGGGGGCTAATACTCTTCAAACCCTTCAGCTGACCATGACTGTGCCCATAAATGAGGGCATGCCAGCTCACAGACAGCTGCATAGCACCCACTGTGTGATGCCCAGCTACTGTGGTCATGGGCCCCTCAGGCATGTTAATAAGCAAAAGCTATGATCTACTAAGTGGCCACCTGTCCCTTCTCTGTGTGCTTTGAGCAGAGGCTAGGACACTGTCCCAGAATGGTGGTAGGGTGGTACTGTACAGGTGCTGTCCATCCCTGACTCTGCAAAGGGAGGGCGGGTTCCCCACAGCTAAGTCACAGAAGAACATAAAGGGGACACACCCTGAAGAACTGTACCAGCTGGTAGCTCTGAAGGTTAGGGGACATCTGGGGGAGGAGCAGTCTCCTTCAGGGTGAAGATGCCTCCCCCATACCATGGAGAGAAGAGAGAGAGAAGGGCACTTTCAGTCAGGACCCTCCATATATCCCAACCAGCTCCAGGAAGCACTAATGTATATTGTATGTGGTAAAGCACTTCATACCTGATCCCTGATTGGTGTCTCTAGGTTCAAGAGTAATATGAATAAAAATAAACTAATAGAGACTTGAAATACTGTCTTGAGGTAGCTGGGAATTTTTCAAAGCTTTTTTTTTTGTAGGAAAAATACTAATTTGTCAAAACCAACACTGTTCTTGGGAAAGGGTTGGCTTTCACAAATTTCTTATTCCCAAAAACTTTTGAAAAGAGTTTTGAAATGGTTAAAATATCCCATTTTTTAAAAAAAGGTCCATTCTTTCCATCAAGATGACCTTTTTTGTTTAGACATTTAACATTTTTGTTATAAATTAACTTTTTTTTTTTAAAAAAAGGTCAAAATCAAAATAAAAGGCCTCAAAGTTAGCAAAACAAAACATTTCAACCAATCCACTTTTCATCCCAATTTGAATTCTCAAAAAGTCTTAGGGGATGGGAAACCCCATTCCTTAATACTGTTGTCATGACACAAATGAAGCTTCAATGAGCTATTTACTAAGACCTTGCTTCTGAGAGCTCTTATCACAAGTCAACCAATGAGGTCAAAATACATGCTAACAAAATAAGCACTTTCTTCCCTCGATTTTGGCCACATCATTTCTTTAGGCTTGATCAATAGTTAATGGAGTCCTAACAGTGCATTAAATGTATTGTTAGGCCCCTTTGCCTAATGTCACAAGTTACACGAAAACACCAACAGCTTTATTGTATTCTATGACAGGAGTTACCCAAGATCTGTTCCGCTAGGAGCCACACGCTGGCAATTTGCTAGGAGACCAAGGACCACTCCTACACATCTCAGTACACTTGTTTATCACAAATAAAGAAACTTAAGGCCAGGTCTACCCTGAAGAGTTCGGTCTACCCAGCGACTTTGCTCAAGGGTGTGAAAAATCCACACCCCTGAGTGACATAAGTAAGCCAATGTAACCCCCAGTGTAGACAGCTCTAGGTCAATAGCAGAATTCATCTGTTGACCTAGCTACTGTTTCCTGGGGAGGTGGATTAACTACAGTGATGGGAGACAGCCTCCTGTCGGCGTAGTGAGTATCTAAACTGAAGCACTATAGCAGTGCAACTGCCGCAATTCTAGGGAAGACGTAGCCTTAGTCATGTTCTCCCAGCCTGATACTGGGACGTTTTTGTTTTCTGTGTACTGCACCTTTACTTTGCAAATAAACCTGACAGCAGCCATTTTGTTCCCTAATTTACTACAGCCTGTTACGGGGTGACGCGCACACATGCTCAGGGCATTTACCTTTTTCCCAGTGGAAAATATTGGTTTCATTTGTCATGTGTGGAAAAGCGTGACCCTTGTGGCTTCTTTAACAGACAAAGGGAAATTGCTTATTGTTTGAGGGCAGCAGTACTACAAACACTAAAACAGGCTTTCCACGCCGGTAAGAACTGATTCAGGGGGCTACTCAAAAGGAGTTATTTGCAGTGCACAGTGACAAGATGCTTTACTGGTCCTACAAAACCCAGGAACTAGGCTACATATTCTTGAGCACCGCCTACCAACACCTTCTCTGCTAACCATTTACCTATATACAGGCATTAAGTACTCTAGTAACGCTCATCCTGCACTTAAGGGCTACATCTTAGGATTCAATAGGTGTCATTTGGCTCTCAGGCTGGGGACCCGCCTCCTCTTTGTATAGGGCTGCTGTTGTGCCCTTCAGTGCTGTCCGCTCTTGCCTAATCAGCCAGCGTCTTCGAGATCCAAAGGCTGTTTAGATGTCTTATTTATGCAAGTGGCTGGTGGCTTCAGATGGCTGCAGCAGCAATAGCAGTTGCCCTGCTGTGCTGACATTCAGCCTCCTGGAAGCCTTCTCCGAAGCCCTTGACGTTGTCAGCTCCCCTCTCCTAAGGCTGCGGTGTTGGCATGCAGACAATTGAGGAGCATTAAGTGTGTTGATAGGCAGGGCAGGGGACGCTGGGGCCCGAAGATGCCATTTGGGAAGGAGGGGCACACATGGCCTCCTTGTGCCAGGAATGTCACAGCTGCTCGGGGTGGAAATTCTTCCCTCCTCCGCTCTCACAGCATCAGATCAATGGATCGGTTTGAGGTCTGTTGACTTCCAGAGCAGCCGTCCAGCCAATGACACCTCAATATTTCCCTCCTTCGGGAGACAAAGGGAAGGAAGGCAGCCTGGCTCTTGTCAACTGTGAAGCTGACAGCTTTACAACCTCACTAGAGAAAGGAGCTGAAAGAAAGAGCGTTAGATTTAATCTGTGCTGACAGGGATGGGTGATGGGTATTTTTATAGCGGAGAAAATGTACCGAAGAGGGGAAATTAGACTGAAAGATGATAAGGATCTGGGCCTGACAGCCAATTAAGAGATGTTTACAAATGATAAAACCTGAGAGATCAAAGTAAATGCACTCCTTTTTACTACAGTTCACTGAATTGTTGGTAGGTGTCCCAGTCCAGGGTGGTTGCCACTAAACTTGTCACACTCTCTGGCATTTGGGGTAATACAGGTACTAGAGATGGGGCTGTGATAGCATCCGGACAAAAGTTGGAGCTGCTAGGATTCCAAATTTGGGAGTGTTCAAAGAGGCCCAAGACACAAAATTCAGACCCAAGTTTACTTCAAAATTTAAGGGAAAACAGTTTGGATCTGGTTCAATCCACTTATATTAAATACCCTGGTGACTTATATCCTCCTTATACACTGTCTGATAGCAATAGTCAAACATTGATTCTGAGAAATATGTCTACACTGGCAGAGTTACAGCGCCAGCAGTTACAGCGCCGCTCAGAGAGCGCTGAAGGGAAACCGCTGTTGTGTGTTCACACTGTCAGCTGCCTGCGCAATAGCGTGTTCACACTTGTGGCACTTGCAGCAGCATTTGGAGTGGTGCACTCTGGGCTGCTATCCCAAAGAGCATCTCTTCCTCTTCTGCCGCTAAGAGTTGTGGGAAGGCGGAGGTGGTCCTGGGGCATCCTGGGCCCTGTCCCAATGCCCCATGATGCATTGCTTCGCATCCCAGCAATCCCTGTGCTTCTGTCCTCATTTGGCGCCATCTTTCAACTGTTTGTGTACTGAGCACTCTGTCTCTTTGGGGTGCAGGAATGGATTCTGAACTGTTGACCAGTATGCTGCTCGCTCTAACACGTCATGAGTGGCAGTGGAGTTAGTCCTTAAATTACAAAGGCAAAAGGAGTGCGACACTGATCTCGCCATGCGTTCTTGCTACGACACGAGATTGCTTGTGGCATTCACAGAGGTGCTGACCGTAGTGGAACACCGCTTTTGGGCTCGGGAAACAAGCACTGAGTGGTGGGATCACATCGTCATGCACGTATGGGATGATGAGCAGCGGCTGCAGAACTTTTGGATGAGGAAAGCCCCATTCATGAGACTGTGTGATGAGCTCGCCCTAGACCTGAAGCGCAAGGACACGAGAATGAGAGCTGCCCTGTCTTTGGAGACGCGCGTGGCAATTGCACTGTGGAAGCTGGCTACTCCAGTCTGCTACCAATCAGTCGGTAACCAGTTAGGAGTGGGAAAATCGACTGTTGGACTTGTGTTGATGGAAGTGTGCAGGGCCATTAATCACATCCTCTCTGAAAGACCGTGACTCTGGGCAATGTGTGTGAGATTGTCGATCGCTTTGCACAAATGGGCTTCCCTAACTGAGGAGGGGCGATAGATGGCATCCTTATTCCAATTCTGGCACCAGACCACCTAACCATTGAGTACACTAATCGGAAGGGGTATTTGTGTATGGTTCTCCAGGCGCTTGTGGATCACCGTGGGTATTTCACGAATATTAGACTGGTCAGGAAAGGTGCATGACGCATGCAACTTTCGGAACACTGGCCAGTTCAGGAAGCTGCAAGCTGGGACTTTCTTTCCGGACCAGAAGATCACCGTAGGGGAAGTCGAAATGCCCATTGTGATCCTGGGAGACCCTGCCTACCCCTTAATGCTCTGGATTATGAAGCCATACACGGGGCACCTTGACAACAGCAAGGCGCAGTTCAACAACAGGCTGAGCAAGTGCAGAATGACTGTTGAGTGTGCTTTTGGCCATTTAAAGGCCCGTTGGTGCTGCCTATATGGGAGGCTAGACATGGCTGATGACAATATTCCTATGCTTAGCTGCATGCTATATGCTTCATAATATTTGTGAAGGGAAGGGTGAAAGCTTCACTCAGAGCTGGACCGCTGAGGTTCAGCACCTGGAGACTGAATTTGAACAGCCAGAGACCAGGGCTATTGGAGGGGCGCAGCATGGGGCCATAAGGATCAGGGATGCCTTGAGGCAGCAATTTGAAGCTGAAAGCCACTAATATTTTTTGCTATGTTTGAGGGTGCAGTGTTTGTAATGTTAGGAGGTGATTGTGATTGGTACAGACGATGCACTATGAAGGTTTAAGAAAATTGCCTGCTGCTTTACAGGGCTCTGTTTGCTTTCAATTAATAGAATAAAGATTGCTTTCAAACCAAAATAATTCTTTTATTAAAAACAACAACTGGAGGAGAGAGACAAACAAAAAAACCCATCAGCACTGAGAGGGATAGGGGAAGGGAGAGTCCCAGGAGGAGATGGGGTTCTGGGACGGTTAAAGATTTGTGTATGTCCATGGATCATATCTAACCTTCTCCTTTGGAGTACAATGCAGAAGGTAATGTATTCAGCAGGGATAAACTGCAGAGGGACGGGTGTTGAGTGCAGCGGGTAATGGAAGTCCGCAGGGCTGGGCTGTGATGGGGGTGGAGTGGCGGGTACAGACTGGAGCCAGGAGGTTGATAAGAGTGTGTTGGCAGTGTCGCGGGGAGGGAGGGCCATGGGAAAGAGTTTTGTGACAGCGGCTGCAGGGGAGGGTGGGCACGGAGCTGCTCGGTTTGCAGTGCTAGTATTGCCTGGAGCATGTCCGCTTGGTGCTCCATAACTTTTAAGAGTGGCTTCGTTATGGTGCGGCGTGTTCTCCTTTCAGTCCCTGTTCTCGCTGTCCCACCATTCCTTAAATTCTCGTTTTTCGGCCGTGGAGTGCATCATGAGGTTGGGTTGCCACCGAGTATTGCGTCCAGCTCTTTGTAGAACCAGCAGCTTCTGGGTGCAGCACCAGAGCAGTGGTTTGCCTCACGCGCCTTGTGGTAGGCGTTCTGCAGCTCCTTCACTTTGACCTGGCACTGCAGTGTGTCCTGGTCATGGCCCCTTTCTGTCATGCATTGTTAAATCTGTCCATAGGTATCATAATTCCTATGGCTGGAGCGCAGCTGGGACTGGACAGCCTCCTCTCCCCAAATGCTGATGAGGTACAGCAGCTCAGCATTGCTCCAAGTGGGGGATCGCCTGGTGCATGGAGCAGGCATGGTCATCTGGAAAGATGCGCTGAGACCACTGCATGTGTCACCAAGCAATCAGGAAGGGGACTTTCAAAATTCCCAAGGAATTTACAGGGTGGGGATGATGGTTGGTCACCTGCAGGCAGGGCAGTAGAGTTCAAACCGATGACCAGAGAGGTGAGAACAGGCATTGTGGGACATCTCCCGGAGGCCAATTGCAGCACTGTAATCAACCAGGATGTCTACACTGGCTCCATGGCACTGTACCCCTGGCGCAGAAAGCTCTACGCCTCTCGTCGGGGTGGTATTTTTACAGTGCTGCAACTGCGCAGTTTCTGGTCACTACGTGGCTTGGCAGTGTGTACACCTCGGGATTAACAACGCAGAAAGCTGCTTTACTGCGCAGAAATTTGCCAATCTATACAAGGCCTGAGAAACATCAGTAGATCCAGCTGGTAATTGTAAGGATTTCATTAGCACTAGTGATAGGCAAAGTGATACGTTTGTGTGGTTTGGATGTTTATTCTGAAGCTTTTTGATCTAGAAGTTGAGCTGGAAAACTAACAAGGGATTTTATGTGAGATTTCCAGCTCTTACTGGATTGGCCTGGGCTGAAAATACATTGGGAACAGCTCTTTCTGTGATTCTCACTTAGTATTTCTGTTTCCAATCTGGACCAAAACCAAGCTAGGTATGAAGAGGAATGTTCATAGGTGGCAGGTATAATAGGCCACGAGAGGCTAAGCCTCCCGTAACCCAGGCTGTGGCCCTGCCCACGCTCTGCCCCAAGGCCCCACCCTTGTTCCCCCGAAGCCGGCAGGGACTCAGCTCGGGCTGGTGGCCTAGAGCTCGGGGCTCGGCTGGCCAGTGGCCTGGGGCAGGTCAGGCCAGCACTTGGGCTGGCCGGTGGGCAAGGGGGGAGGAAGGGACAGGGCCTCAGGCAGAAGGGGCAGGGCTGGGGGGCTAGCCTCCCCGAAGGGGTGGGTTCATGCACCACCTATGGGACTGTTACAGTTAATAGAAAAACACTACTTATATTTTTTAACTCCCAACTAGGGTAGCTGGGAAGTGCTTGTTTTTAAATATTTAAACATTCATGTGCATTCAGTGCTCATGAAAGGTACCTGTTTAAAAGCCATGGAAATGAGGGCTTGATCTTCAGATGTGCTCTGCCACTCAGCAGTTCCTACTAGGGTCAATGGAGGGGAAGCAGGCAAGGTGTGATCATAGAATCATAGAATATCAGGGTTGGAAGGGACCTGAGGCGGTCATCTAGTCCAACCCCCTGCTCAAAGCAGGACCAATCCCCAACTAAATCATCCCAGCCAGGGCTCTGTCAAGCCTGACCTTAAAAACTTCTAAGGAAGGAGATTCCACCACCTCCCTAGGTAACCCATTCCAGTGCTTCACCGGCCTCCTAGTGAAAATGTTTTTCCTAATATCCAACCTAAACCTCCCCCACTGCAACTTGAGACCATTACTCCTTGTTCTGTCATCTGGTACCACTGAGAACAGTCTAGATCCATCCTCTTTGGATCCCCNAGCCTGACCTTAAAAACTTCTAAGGAAGGAGATTCCACCACCTCCCTAGGTAACCCATTCCAGTGCTTCACCGGCCTCCTAGTGAAAATGTTTTTCCTAATATCCAACCTAAACCTCCCCCACTGCAACTTGAGACCATTACTCCTTGTTCTGTCATCTGGTACCACTGAGAACAGTCTAGATCCATCCTCTTTGGACCCCCCATTCAGGTAGTTGAAAGCAGCTATCAAATCACCCCTCATTCTTCTCTTCTGCAGACTAAACAATCCCAGTTCCCTCAGCCTCTCCTCATAAGTCATGTGCTCCAGCCCCCTAATCCTTTTTGTTGCCCTTCACTGGACTCTTTCCATTTTTTCCACATCCTTCTTGTAGTGTGGGGCCCAAAACTGGACACAGTGTTCCCAGTGGGAGCTGCTGGGTTCTATAAGACTTTTGAAAGCCTGGCTCTGAAGTCCTCCCTTTAGCCACAGAATAGAAACAGCATCTTTTAGTGGGGTTAGAGTTTCCTGTACAGCACACTGCATGGGCCTCAGTTCTGTCCTGGGCCACCAGTCTGATGAGAGAAAAGATCGCTCAGTCACACTGAAAGCCAGAGACCATGACTCTGTATAGAGACAAAATGGCACTGAAGTCAGTGGAACTGCCCCCATTTACATTAATGGCACCGATTCAGATATTTCTTCGATGTGGGGAGGGCAAATTCTAGTTCTCCCCCTCCCCCAACCCGCTAGAGATCTTGTTCCAGTCCCCACTTGTCTGCTCCCCCTCCTGCAGGGACCTTGGGTCTCCCTCAGCTGGGGAGTCTCCTATACACAGTGCATGAGCCGGTGCTACCAGGAGTCAACTTCCTGGGGGACTTCCCGGTGCTCCACTGTACAGTAACACACTCCCTGGAGCCAGGCTGCCATGTCATTTGGTTCTGCCGCGGAGGGGCTCGGCCAAGTTTCAGTGGCAGTACAATCCCATGTGCCAGGTCGCAATGCCATTCACTGAAATTTGGCCTGGCTGTCCCCTGTCCAAACGAAGGCGCAGCTGGGTCAGATTTCAGTGATGGGGTGACCATGCAGCTAGAGCGATGTTCCACACCGCTCCGGCAGCAGCTGTACTGATTTAGCCCAGGACCACTGCTCAGACGTGGTCGAACCATGGCCCCCCGGATCCATGGCCTCTGGAACTTTGAGGAAATGCAAAAACCCGGGGGCGGGGAGGGGGAGGCGGATTCGCTGCCCCCATTTCCCCTAATGAGTGCCACTGATTTACACAAGCACACAGTTTGGCCCTCAGTCTTTGGGTGAAGCTGTCAGCAAGTCTGCCAATTAATGCTCATTTCAGTCTTGGTAAGGACTGAAATCACCAAACTCATTTCATGCAGGCTGCTGACCAGCTGCCAGATGGTAATTTTTGGTCATTATGCAGCTGGCTTGGATGGGCACTTACACCTTAGGGTACATCTACAGTGCAATCAGAGGTGTGACAGCAGCATGTGTAGACGTAGCCAAGCTAGATTTGATCTAACTAGCTCCAGCAATAAAGGCAATGAAGCTGCAGCAGTACAGGTTAGTCACTGGAGACTCTGGAGTACCTACCCAGCGTCCTAGGCAGAGTTGTACAGTCTGTAATACAGTGGAAGCTACAGAGCAGAACAATGGTAGAGTCAGCAACCTACCTGCCTCCTTACCCACCCACACAGAGCCCAAATACAGACATGTCAGGGTACGGCAGCGCAGACAGCAAGTCTCACCAGAGCCAGGAGGCCCATCCCTTAACAGGAGTAGCCACAGAAAACTCAGCAGGCTGCCCCTCATTATCTTTAAGCAGGAGAAATACCACATGTGCGCAAGAGATTGTGAGTTCACCGCAGTAGTTAATATCATCTTGACATGGAAAGGCCAATGAACTGCAGGATATGGTACTGGAATATGTTTCTAAAAGCACTAAGCTTCTGAGTCAGCAACCTTTCCTTCGCTTGCACTTCGGGGAGTAGGCAGTTCCTCTCCAGCTCCTCCAATTTCCACCACGTCATCCCCGAAAGCTTTGCAGGTGACTAGTGAAGCAGCAATCGCCACTGGCTCAGGAGGTAGCAGATAGCCAAGCTCTTACCCTGGAAATCGCTAGTAAGCTTAAGCAGCCAAGCTCACCCGTACCAGCTAATGATATACAACACCCAAGGGAAAAAAAATGATGGCCTAGGATTAATTCGGGAGAAGTCCGAACTGAGATTCTGCTTGCACATGGAGCCGTTGGAGACAGAGGAGCTGAGTCTGGATTTCCAGCTTGCAGAGTTCTCTGAGTTACCTGTGGATGGTACAGGAGTACGAACAGATGGATTCTAGAGAGGCCGCTGACACAGCATGAGTCTCGCCCTCTGCTTTGGTATACTGGTATAGAAGGAATTCTACTGTAGAAACCCAGGAGCATCTCAGGTGAAGCCAATGCTAGCCATGTTGACCCTCTATTCCTCCCTGTCTGCGGGCCTGATCTTGAACCCGAAAGCATGCCTCTCTCACCAACAGAAGCTGGGCCAATAAAAGATATTCCCTCCCCCACCTTGTGTGTTCAGAGGCAGTTTCGCTGTTGATTTCAATGGGAGCAAGGTCTGGCAGTTGCGTTGTTAGAAAATGCTGTATGTGGGCCTGATCATTTCCCCGAGTGCAAGAAAGTACAGAGAGTAAGAGCATGAAAGTGCCCTGAAACCAGCTAGTGGGAGGTTCACCCCGAGTGCCATTCCCTACAGCTCTTCTGCCCACTGCTGAACTGCACTCTTCCACACTGCCTGAGCACCCGGGCATTGGTGAGCAGCCTTGCTGGGTCAGCAGAAGCTGATGTACAGGACGAAGGGTGCACTTTAAAGCAGTCTAGACCAGGTCTAAATTTTTCTCTCCTTTACATCACTTTCTGATGCCCAGTCATAAGGAAAAGCTTGTACCTGCAAACCAGCATAGCTCCCATGAGGTTAACAGTGCTCCAGTGATTTGCACCAGCTAGGGAACTGGCCCACTCACGTGCAGCTAATAGGAATACTTTGCCTTTAGACAGCGCTTTTAATCTGAGGAACTCAAAGTCCTTTACCAACATCAGTTAGGCCTCACAACCCCCCTGTGAAGTAGGCTAGCGGTCAGGAGTGACGAAAACTCCCTAATGACAGATTTCAGAGTAGCAGCCGTGTTAGTCTGTATCCGCAAAAAGAAGAACAGGAGTACTTGTGGCACCTTAGAGACTGACAAATTTATTAGAGCATAAGCTTTCGTGGACTACAGCCCACTTCTTCGGATGCATATGCTCCCTAAAAGTGTGTGTGTGGGGGGGGGGGCACCAATGCCTGAACCATGGCCCCATTCCCCTCCCCCAAGGCTCCACCCTCACACCACCCTTTCCCCTGAGGCCCTCCCTTGCACTGCCCCTTCCCCCAAAGGCCCCATCCCCAGCTCTCTCCTCTCCACCTCCTCCCCCTGTTGCTCGCCCTTACAGACAGTAAAAAGTGATGGGGCCATGCCCCTTGGACTCTCTGTTCCGGCGTCCCTACTAGCAGCACTGTCTCCATTGTACAGAGGAGCCATGGAGAAATATTTTCAAACTGGATTCCCTAACGTTAGCCATCTAAACCCACCTCTAGGAGCTGACATAACTGGCCCGATATTAAGAAGTACTGCTCACCTGCCACTCCCAGGGATTTCCAGAGACGCAAGATCAGACCCATAAAGTGAAGCTCAGACTCATGGATGTTAAGGCCAGAAGTGAGGGACCAATACAATTACCTGCCGCATAACACACCCAATAACCTCTGCATCATGCCCACACCTCATTAACTAGACTGAGGCCAAGGAAGACGAGCAGCACTTATTTAACCCTTGACTATTCTTCTCCTGCTGGGTGTCCTCATATATTAATGACGGATCATTAACAAATGCAGTTGCAAAGCTGTCTGGGTAGTGAGATCTCGACTATCTCCATGCTAGTCTGTATTGTTGCCCAGGGCAGTGACAGGAGGCCCTGCCAGAGGAACACATCCTACATGGCTCTAATTTGCTATTAAAACAATTATAGGCTTTTGAGTTTGGGCTTCTTTCCAGAGACAGTAAATCTCCCCTGTAAGGCAGTTTCTGTAACTGTACCACTGCCGACAGCGCCCATCAATTATGCTGAGCTCCATTATAAGCAACACCCAGGTCTTATCATGCAAAATGCTACATGACCAAGGGCAGCAGCCTTAGTCCCACAGGCTCTGTGGGTGGACGTACCAACCTGGGACTAGCACAGAGCAGATACAAGGCTTTGCTCAGCTAGCTCTTCAGAGCTGTTTCTTTCTCCACACGGGTCTCCGCGTCTGAAGCCTGCAAGATGTTCAGCATTTCTGAGCGGGGCCGCGCACCCTCACCTCCAGCAAAGCCACTGCGAGTTGAGGGGGCTCAGCACTCGTCAGCATCTCGCAGGATCAATCAGAGGCTCATTCCAAGGCCAGAAGGGACCACTGTGATCACCGCATCTGACCGAGTGCATATCACAGGCCAGAGAACTGCCCCCAAGTAATTCCTAGAGCAGATCTTTCAGGCAGACGTCTAATCTTTATTTAAAAGCTGTCAGTGATGAGGAATCCACTACTCCTGGGTCAGTTGTTCCAGTGGTTAACGACTCTCACTGTTAAAAATTTACACCTTACTTCCAGCCTGAATTTGTCTAGCTTCAACTTCCAGCCACTGACTCCAGTTAGACCTTTGCTAGATTGAAGAGCCCTGTAAACAGAGCTGGCTGCCTCCTGTGCACCCCCTTGTGGCCAGGTGTGTCTCTGCGGTGCCCTGCTTATAATTTCTCCCTTGAGAGGCTCCTTACACAGACTCCATGTGCTCTTTGGATGTGGAAATACCCTCTCCGGGCTCTGAGATTATTCACAGAAAATAAATGAAACTCAAAGTCCCAAATTAAAGGTCCACAAACAAGCATTTCTCTTCCTTCTTATAGGCCTCCCTGCATCCTAGATAGTTTTTGTACTCTTTCCCTTGCTGCTCAATGTCTCTCCTGCATTAGCAGGCTACTCCTAGCCCTTCATAGCAGAGCCGCCCTGGTGGCAGTGAAATGATGGGAGATTTGCCAGAGTGCCAGAGGAGTGCCAGAGGAGACAAGGCCTTTCTGCCCTAATCTGCACTGGACTGTTGCTTTTAAACAAATGCAGATTTTCAGCCCAGAGGTGGGTAAAGTGACTGCTGTAAAACACTGGGATCTTTCTGGAAGAAAGGCTCTCTATAAAATGTGAGCCATTGTTATAACCACTCTCATCATCCCTTTGAGTTCTCCAGTATTGTATAAACAAACCGCTATCTTTGAGGCTTTGGTTTTCCTGCGTTAAAATAGCCTGTGTCCTCTGAACTGCACAATGTTAACAAAAGAGGAAATGCGTGCGCTTTGCCAGTGTGGTCGTTTGTCCTTTTCTCACCAGTGATGCATCTGCCCCTTGACTTAAAAGGATACACAAATATTTTAGCGACTTCCTTGTTGCAGCCTCTCAGCCGTACTGCAGCTGCCACAGGCCTTGCTGTCCTGCTCTGCCCCATACTGATGGGGCCATAGTAAATTGAAGCCAGCGGGCATGTTGATTTCCCGGTCACTGAAGCTCAGCAGCTGGTCACTGCACATCCTGCTTAGTGTTACTGCAGCACTAATGGGCTGTTCTGGGGAAAGGCCTAACAAAAATCTCGGTTTCATTCAACACAGACTTCGTAGGCAGTTCCTAGTGCAGGGATTTAGGGAGTGGTTGCCAGGATGCCTGGGTTCTGTTCCTGAGATTGCCACACCTTAGGCAAGTTACTTAATTCTCCCCACCCGAAATTTTCAAAAGTGACTAGTAATTCTGGGGGCCCAACTTGAAACACTTTCAAGGGGCCGGATTTGCAGGAAGTGTGGAGCCCCCACCCGCTGCAAAATCAGCCCCCTCTAAGGCATCCCAAACTGGCCACCCGAAATCACTAGTCATGTTTGGAAAGGTAGGCCTCTGCGTTTCAGCTTCTTCATCTATAACCTGGATTAATAATCTACCTCACTAGAGTGATGTGAAGTTTAATTCATGTTTTCAACATACACTGAGACCCTCAGGTGAAAGAAAGTACAGACATGCAAATTATTATTGTCCCCTGAGAAAATAACCCATTTATTGACTAATAAGCCAATTGATTAGTTTCAACTCAATCCTTTCATTTGGATCAAACCAAAAGTGTGAATGTGCATATGTGTTGGGAAGAAAGGAGACAGACTCCAGAGCCCTGGCTATGGCACAGGAATTACCTGCTGCTGACCGTGGGCATCCCCAATGGATATAAATGAACTGGGGCGGAACTGGTGTACACTTGTGGCTGAACTGCATTCAGTGCTGATTCAGCTGCGCTTGCTGAAACCCAGTGTCAGCAACAGGTAACTTTCATAGTATAGACAAAGCTTATGGGACTGATTCTGATCTCATTTCGCCTGAATTAGGAGTAACTCCGTGGCAGTCCAATGAGTATTGTTTTTCTCCCAACTACTTAGTGTAAACCAGGATTAACTCCACTGTTGTTACCCTTGTGTAAACCTAGTGTGAGATCAAAATCAGCCTCCAAATATGAAAATCCAGAGGGAAGTTAGAGAATTCAGATCTATTAGCCTCATAGGGGAGGGAGCACACTGAGTGTTCTGTAAAAGGCTTTCCTAAGCCTTCTTGGTACAAAGGAGATAAGTGCATGACACACAGCAATTGCCCCCTCCCGCCTTTGAAGAGCAATGGCATTCCTGGGATGCTTGGGAATGGAAGGTGTTGAAGGCTTTGAAGTGAAGTACTTGAGCAGTCTATTTTGACTTCTCTGGATACCTCATGCTCAGCTCCCTATCTAAAATGCATTTTCAGCTTGTTTTGACTGCTTTCCAAAGGTGACATGTTTGCTCACTCTGATCATTCCCTGTATCTTTTCTGTTGGCCATTCATCCTTCCTCCTGCTCTGAGGGTGGAGGAATATCTTTCCAAACCCAAATCCACACTGAGTCAACACTTGGGATGCTATTTCCCAAGGCAATTCCCTGTCAATAGAACCCTCTGAGAAGCATGTGCAGCCCCCTCACCAGAGCAGAAAAATCAGAATAAAGCAACTAGCTGCGAAGCAAAGAGATTTAAAAATTTTATTAAAGTTAATGTTTAAAATTAAATATACGCAAGAGGGAAGGTCCTGTACATCTGGGGTCAGGCTTGAGTTATGAGGGATTACAGGTATCGCTTACAGGGATCACGAGATACATACATATCACGTAACCAGCATAGACCCAGATTGGGGTGCGGGAGTTTTTAAAGTGTCAATGGATAAGTGGGCTCGGGTACGCCACTCAAGGAATGTATTAAGAGGCCAAGTCAGTATCAGTGTAGCTAATAAGTACATGGGTGGGGTGCGTCCCTTGGTTCGTCAGGGAAGGAAGTGGATTATTTCCCTGGTCGGCGGTCTCGATTACTCAATGTGATATTGACGGTGTCCCGTGATGTGTTCTGTATAGATGTCTCTGGACCATCTGATGGTGTCGGACACTATGAGCTGCTTCATGAGCTGGACGTAGCGTCGACTGACTCCGCACACTCTCAATACTGGCTCATTACTAATTAAGGTTCTGATCCATTCAAACCCTTAAGGGTCCAACCAAGCAGCCTTTACATTATGAGACCCAGCTCATGTAAACAGTCCTAGTCTCATGTTTGTGTGTGTTACTTCCCCTTTTCCCAGCTAGCTGGGGTTGGGTGGCTGAATCAGTCTTTTCCAGTCTTGTCCATCCATCACTCGCTCCATATCCACCAAGTATCCCATATGCAGTCTAGCCACCATTTTCTTAGTCGTCCTCATGTTCTTGGCCCTTGAACTCTTGTCTCCCTCACAGGATTCCCTTCATCCATCCTTCATATACACTGGTACCATCTCAGCCTCCTCTCTCACAGCTCCTCTTTGATACTGCAGACCGTGGTCTCACTGCTGATGACATCATTCTGCATCTGGTCCAGCAGCGTCACCTCTGTCACTGCCCTCAAACATCTCATTTCCAAGGTTTCAAGTTGTCTTAAGTGCTTCTCTTTGGTTGCCCATGTCTCTGATCCATACAGAAGACCTGATCTTATCATGATTTTGTGTAGTTGTCTCTTCGGTAGTCTGGGTATCCGTTTATCATAAATTACTCCACTATCTTATGCCAGATTTCCCCCGCTCACAGCAGTGTTGTTTGCAGTTCTCTCTTGATTTCTCCATTTGCTGTTAACCAGCCCCCAAGGTACGTAAATGCAGAAACTTGATTTAGGCGCTGGCCCTTGAGGTTGATATTCATCTGTGCTGGTTCTGTGGGAGCCACACCATGTGACTTCAGTCTTTTTTTTTCTCATTTTGAGGCCATAGTTTGATAGTTCCCTATTGCAGGCAATCTCCTGGACCAAATCTTCCTCACTATTAGCAATTACACAAAATTATCTGCACAGATCAACTTTGTACCACCTTCCATTTGGATTTGATTACTTATAAAGTCCATCACTGGACTGGACCATCATCTGGCATGCTGGGCCCCTGTCCCTGGTGGCCAAACCTGGGCCGGGAGTGGGGCCATCGCTGCCTCCCATCCAGGCTCTCTCAGGCAGAAGCAGCTCCCTCTGGCTCCCTGCCCGGCTACCAGGGAGAGTGGCCAAACATGCTGGAGGAGGCACAGGGAGAGAAAGACAGAACCGCCCCCCTCTCCACAGGTAACACGAGGCAGGGAGAACATGGTGACCCCAGGCTGGGCGCAGGGGCGGGGTGAGGGGTCACTGGGCAAGGGAGACATGTGGGGCAGTCACGTGTCTGTAACGATGCTGGTTCTGGCGGGACCCAACTGAGATTGCCAATTCAGGACAAATTGCTTAAAACAGTGCAGTTACAGCCCAAGGCTGGGGTTTTTCCACTTCGAAGGCAAACCAAACCAGCCAGATAAAGAGGACTTTGGTCTCGCCCCACTGGCTAACCACAAGTCACACAAGCAATTCCCTTAGACACGCCAGTTTCCCAGTATCACCACCAGTGCCACTCGTTATGGGGACAAATGGTTATGAAAACCAATACCCCAGTAAAAGAAAAAAGGTTCTCTCGATCCCAAAGACCCAAGCCCCAGACCCAGGTCAATATACAAATCAGATCTTACCCACAAATCGCGCTGTTGCCAATCCTTTAGAATCTAAAATCTAAAGGTTTATTCATAAAAGGAAAAAGATATAGATGAGAGCTAGAATTGGTTAAGTGGAATCAATTACATACAGTAATGGCAAAGTTCTTGGTTCAGGCTTGTAGCAGCAATAGAATAAATTGCAGGTTCAAATTAAGTCTCTGGAGTAGCTCCACAGGTGGTGAGGGATAGCTCAGTGGTTTGAGCATTAGCCTACTAAACCCAGGGTTGTGAGTTCAATCCTGGAGGGGACCACTTAGGGATCTGGGGATTGGTCCTGCTTTGAGCAGGGGGTTGGACTAGATGATCTCCTGGGGTCCCTTCCAACCCAGATAGTCTATGATTCAGAGCTTCAGTTTGTAGCAAAGTCCCTCCAGAGGTAAGAAGCAGGACTGAAGACAAGATGGAGATTTTTATATAGTCTTTTCCAGGTGTAAGAACATCTCTTTGTTCTTACTGTGGAAAATTACAGCAAAATGGAGTCTGGAGTCACATGGGCAAGTTCCTGCATACTTTGCTGAGTCACAAGGCATATTTGCCTTCTCTCAATGGGTCAATTGTGTAGCTGATGGTCCTTAATGGGCCATCAAGCAGACTAGGCAGAGCTAACACCAACTTGTCTGGGATGTCTCCCAGAAGCATAGCATCAGTTTGAAATACAGACAGTTTAGAGCCAATATTCATAACTTCAACTACAAAATTGATATACACATATTAACACCATAATTATAACCAGCAAACCATAATCTTGTCTTAGATACCTTATTTGACCCCCTTTATACAAGATTTGGTGACACTACAGGACTTTGGTTGCAACCATGTTCTATATGGTCCCAGTTCAAATCAATAATGTGACAGTGTCTTCCCCTTTAGATTGTGCCCCTGTACTCTGGGGAGGCACCAGTAGTCTATGCCAATTATGACTAGTAACAGGCTACATGCTGATTCCTGGTGGAGCCCAAACTTCACCTCAACACCCTCCGTTATACCGTGTATTTTTACTGTGACACTATTTTGAACTTTGTTTATGCCAACAGGGATTTGGGCTATAAAGGAACCATCTGATTGATGCTGTCCATACATGGGAAGCAACTCTGCGACGTTGAGGGCCATGCTGGCACTCTAGCAGAAGCCTAAAGAATTTGAATAGAAAACTGCGCTACTCTTGTTCCATAAATAAATGCAAATAACCATCAAGTTTTCTTGTAACAATAATATTTTGCTTTTAATATTTCCTTTTGAAAGAGGTGTGTTTTATTAAAAAGGGGATCATTGCTGAAGCTTTCACACTAGGGACCCATCCTGCGAGATAAAATGAGGTGCAATAAAGGTATTTCTAACTAAAGTCCATCAGTGACAGACTTAATTGTAACACACTCTGGTCCTGGTCCTGGTCCTCCTCTGACACCCATTTTACACCATTGTAACTTCATCTCGATCCTCCTGATTTACACCTGTGTAAGAGTTGAACCCTGCCCCGGTGCCTCTTCAGATTATAAGGGAGCTAGAATTTGTTTTCCATCTACAGCTCTGAAATGAAGGGGGGAAAGCCTCTGGTAACTTGGCTAATGTCTGAAGATGGCTTTGAAGACTACCAGCAGAATGCATCTTTTTCATGTGTGTCCTCCAAATCTGGCCCTTATTTGCTTGCATGAAAGAAGAAAGATCCCTTTAATAACCAAATACTCAGGAAAGCCAGAAGAAAGAGACAAAGCACATAGCGTCAAGTATCAGAGGGGTAGCCACAGGACCTTCTGAAAGCACATAGCGTGTAACAGCCCTCCAGGGGAATAGAGCGGGGAGTTTGCTCAGCAAGGAAGCAGGATTGGCTACTTTAGAGAATTACAGAGAAGACAACTGTGGCTTAATCTGCATTAGCGGGTGACTGTACCTTCGTGCCAGAAAGGGATCTCATTAATGACAGATGCGGACTGATGCGACTTTACAGCGCGCAAAGTAAAAAGATGATTAAATCCATGCAAACAGACTCCCTGACTGATGCTTTCAAACCATTGCTTGCCAGCTCCGTGCGGCTTCTCTTCTCAGGAAATTTTACTTTCCAACATTTCTGTTTCCTTTTCACTTCTTCCCTACATTTCTCGGAGACCTTTGCACAAATGACACACCTGGACTGGGCCCAGGTGCTCCTAGAGCTAAGCACATACCTGCACAATGACATAGATGGGGCCTGCTTCACCACTTTGTGCACCTGGCAGTGCAACAAAGCCTTCGTGTATGTGAGAACCACGTCCTCGGTGTATACTGCCAGAGTACTGGTCGTCCGATCTCAAAGAGGATACAGCGGGACTGAAAAAGGTTCAGAGAAGGGCAACAAAGATGATCAAAGGTATGGAACAGCTTCCATACAAGGAGAGACTAAAAATACGTTAGGGGATGTTGTGAAAGCCAAAAGTACAACTGGGTTCAACAAAGAACTGGATAAGTCCATAGAGGCTCAATCCATCAATGACTATTAGCCAAGAGGATCAGCGACGCAACCCCATGCTTGGGGTGACCCTAAACCTGTGACTGCCAGAAGCCGGGACAGGAAGACAGGGATGGATCATTCCATAATTGTCCCATTTTGTACACTCCCCATCAAGTATGGGCCTCTGTCGGAGCCAGGATACTGGGCAAGATGGACCATGGTCTGACTCAGTATGGCAGTTCTTACGTCCTCCTCTACAGATTAACTGTTGTCACTGAACAGAAGCACCTGCTACAGTGCACTGAGCTCCAGCACAGGGCTATTTACCAGAGGTTCCCATCCAATATAGACTTCACAGAATCCAAGGAATTAGAGATAGAAAAGATCTATCAGGCCTTCCAGTTTAATTTTCTATGGCCTGTGCAGGATGGTTCTTCCTGCATATCTGTCACTGTTCTCACCAGTCAAGTGATGGGGCCTCCACCATTTCTCCGCTAGGAAATGTTTCCTGCTATTTAACCAGAGGGTGTGATTTGCAGAGAGGTTGAGCACTTGTTGACTTCAACTGGTGCTGTGCGTGCTCAGCACCTCTGAAAATCAGGCCCAAAAGTGTCTAAAGTCGGGCAACCCAAAATAGAGATTCCCAACATCATTGGGATATTTTGACCTAGGGGATTAATTGTGACATCACTTGCACTTATTTTAGAATAGTGTATCTCATCTGGAATTGTGGTGTAAGTGAGAGCACTCGTTTTTCAGGCCAAGTTAGCTCCCAATAATGAAATAACCAAGCCTATTACTGCTGTGTGGCTGGGCAATCTGAAAGATTGGCTTTGCTTAAATAATAAGGCATTTCCCAGAGTCAAAGGCTTTTTGAATGATGAGAGCATTAGGTAAACAGGAAAAAGGAAACAAGTTATGACATCACAGTGCAGTATCACCAAGTGTAAATATTCAAAAGTCATATGTCACCCCCCCCCCCAAATCCTGAGATTGGCTTAAAATCATGAGATTAAAACAATAATAATAATAAATGTTGGTTTCTCTTTATTTGCATTCTGGTGTTGGAGTGTTTAGGGTTCACCATTTCATGCTTTTCTCTACAACCATGAGGGCTAGAAATTTGCTTTTAATTTTTAATGGAAGCTGAAATTCTCAGGTAATAACTTGATTCCAGCAGCTGGGGCTTTATGAAAAAATATCACAAGACTCATGATAATGTCATGAGAGCTGGCAGCATGGGCAGTGGATGGCTCTAAGAAGACTTATTCAAACAACTCTGCCATTAAGGCTGCATTGGACCTGCTGTATGGCACCCCTACATTCAAGCTTATGTTTGCAGCAAACAAGGCACAAATATTTGAGTGGAAAAGTGTATTATTAAAAAAACCCTAATAATTATTAATTTCCCCAAATCATTCCCCCACACTCGAAATCTTCACGTGATTTCAGCACCTCTGTGTTGTCTCATCCCCTCCCCCGCCCCCAAAACCCTCATTCATCTGCTTGAGTAAACAAGGCTTAGGAGAAAGAACACACATCAGCCGGCATCTCCCAAACAAAAGTCGAAGGGAAAGGCAGGCTCGAGGCCTGAATGGCATTCCCACATTTCCATATTTCCAGATTTGGGGCTCTGTGTACAGAGCGTGAACTCTCCGCTACGTCCTGCTTCTGTCCATGTCCCTTTTATGCCGGCGAGATTTGTTGCTGGATAATTCTAAATGACCATCTCCCCACAACAAAGCCACCCCCTTTAGATGTGGGCAGATGATATAGAAAATGGGTGGTTCAGGCCGATTTCATGAGGCCTAATAAATCTTCACTAAATTAAAGCTCATCCCCCTTTCCTCCCCTCCCCAGGCCTTTGTCTTGCTAATACACATTAGGCCCTGCCTGGCTACACGCTTTGAGGAGTTTTCGGAGGTGAGGCCTGTACAAAGCTGCAGATGTGGGGGCTTTAAAGGACCTTTGCCCCCAGTGTTACCCATTAACATCAGCCATGCCAACACAAGAATTCCGCCATGGTTCTCTCCCCTCAAAAGGGCTCCAAAGGAACAACTTGGCCTTTTGAAGGGGAAATGAAATAAAAGAACAGAGTGAATGAGCAAGAAAGAGAGAGAGAGAGAGAAAGAGAGAGAGAGAGAGCACTTCCAAAGAATGTGCTCCCTGTAAAACCTGATTTTGTCCCCAAATCACTGGCTGAGGCTGAACGCGGGCTGGAGATTGTTTAAGAAAATAGTGTGTCTCTTTCAGACCGAAGGGGGGGCTTTGGCACCAATGAAAGCCTTTACTGGCCTATGAGCTACTTTCCCAATCTCTGCCATCCCGACCCTCTTAAGTTCAGACCGGGCACTGTGGAGGCCCAATGCAGGTTGCAATTTTTGTCCTCCACCCAGCAATTTGTCTGTTCGCATGTTTTATTCATTTTATTTCTCCTAAAAAATGGAGCATTGCAGATAGCCAGCACCTGAGCTAGACGAGCCTTGGAAATAAATCATCATTGGCCATAAAACACATACACAGATGAGAATAACAAAAATTTCACCTCTTTGCACATAAGCATGACATCATTTGTACCCAAGTACAGCATCGTTTCCTATCAACGAGACCATGTTACCTCCCTACTGTACTTCTGCTACTTCTCTTGACCAGGAAATACGCAGCAAGGAAGGCAAAACAATTCATAAGGGCTGGTCTACACTGGGGGGGCAGGATCGATCTAAGATACGCAACTTCAGCTACATGAATAGCATAGCTGAAGTCAAAGTATCTTAGATCGATTTACCTTGGGTCCTCACGGCGTGGGATCGACGGCCGTGGCTCCCCTGTCGACTCCACTACCGCCGCTCGCTCCAGTGGAGTTCTGTAGTCGATTGGGAGCGCGTTTGGGGATCAATATATTGCATCTTAACGAGACGCGATATATCGATCCCCGATAAATTGATCGCTACCTGCCGATACGGCGGGTAGTCTGGACGTACCCATAAAATCCACCCTGAATCTATATCTGGCACTGAAGCTGCCCCAGAGCTGTGTTAAGATTCTGAAATATTTGCTTCATTTTTTAAAGTCTCTCCCATTTACATACTTCTAGGTTCTAGCTGGGGTAGGACAGGAGGTGACCAGTGTCTGAGTTCTAAAAAGAGAAGTGCTGGAGTGAGTGTTATCACTACACTCCTGCCAGGACAGTTCAGCCAATGCAGCAGAAAAGGACTCCCCCCCCGGGGGTGCCAGTGGCATTGACCATAGGGAAAGTAGGAACAGAGGCACAATGAAGGAGGGGGGCCAGGCCCCCACTTTGGATGGCTCTGGGTGGAAACCCGGCAGCCACTGCTTCCCTTCCTGGCCATGCCCGAGACAGCAGGGTGGGCAGCACCAACATAGGAGGTAAAGGGCTGGGGACCCTGCATCCCCACCCCACAGGGGAACCCCTGCTGGAATTCTGGTGCTGCAGACTTGGAGGAGAGACACTGGCACTTTCCTGAGCCCCGTAGCCCAGGAGGAGAGGTGCCTTGGAGCACCAGGGCTTTCCATAGGGAGCAGGGGCTCTGGTGCCACTCGAACACCGAGTAACATACTCATGAGAACAACTGTTCCCCAAAGATATCCAGGCAAATTCTGCAGGCAGAATAAATTTGTAGGGCTTGGCTATAACTAACTCTGTGATGATAAGTGTGTGTGGGGGGGAGGGGATGTGGGCGGGTTAAAGCTGTAAGGTTCTCAGATGCTCTGGTGACAAATGAGCTATAAAAGCCTAGACGGAGAGGCAAACACTGCAGTTAAAAGGATGGATGGACAGGCAGGCAGGCAGACAGACAGACACTGTAGCTAGAAGGAAGGACAGACAGGCACAGAAGCATCCAAACTTGTAGGTGTTTAACGTACCAAACCCAAATGCTGAACCTGTAGAGGTGTGCTGTCCATCCTTAGGGTCAACTGTTTATTTAGTCTTTGGTTTTTATTCAGTCCATAGGTAGGTAAACTTCCCATTGAAATCAGGACTTGCCCCAGTGCAGAGACTATGAACATAACAGAAAAATGAAACAAAAAGTCAAGAAATCATCTTTTTTCAACCTCAAAATAAAGGTTTGGCGTCAGATTCTATTTGAGTTTGGGGCAAAGGCACAAGTCAGTTCTTATTTCATCAGTTCAGTTTGCCCCTCCCCAGGAGAAAGTGCTTTGCACTATGACCAAACTCCAGTATTCCTAGCTCTGGAGGATTACAATGCTTATCAATCAAATGTGGAGCTTGTTAACTCCTGACGGTTGCTGGAGGCTAAGGCTGTGAGTTTTCTCTATCCAATCAGATAAAACAAAATGCCTCTTCCCATGCTAGCGAGTTAGCATGAAGCTGTGCAGTGTCACACTAAATAACAGTTGTAACAGAGCAGCATTTCTACATTAATTCCACAAATCAAATCCTGACAACATCTAAAATAGTTCAGATGTTTATCTAGGGCTGCTTGTCTATCCCCAAAGCATAATGCATCTTGTCATGTTTCTATGCTTTCCTGGTGAGACTATTTTACAACAAAGCAATGATCCCTTGGAGATCATATAAATATTTACATATTCATTTCCCGATGTCTTACCCATCATATCCTATCATATCAGATGAAGAGGGCTGCTGTTTTTGTACACAATGTAGTCCTAAACAACTTCAGCAGGAAGATCAGGACAGAGGTTTTAGACCAACCCAAAATGCATAATGCACAACAGGGACTTCTGTAGGGTCACCTTGTAGGAGTACGGTCTAATAGCATGAGCAGGGGATCAGGCGCTGGGCATCACTTTCATTTTGTGGAATTTCACACCGAAACTGTCATTGTTCCATGTAACTTTGTAAATTTCACTTTAAACCAAAGGTTGACAAAATACCTTGTTCTCTCTCCGCATTGGAAACGCATTGAAATGCGGAGACCTGCATGTTTTTGATGCTAAGGGCTTGGCTACACTACCGCGCGGGGTCGATCTAAGATACGCAACTTCAGCTACATGAATAGCGTAGCTGAAGTCGATGTACTTAGATCTACTTACCACAGTGTCTTCACTGCGGTAAATCGACAGCTGACGCTCTCCCGTCGACTCCGCTTGCACTCCTCATTCTGGTGGAGTACCAGAGTCAACGGACGAGCACTCAGTGGTCGATTTATCGCATCTAGACGCGATATATCGACCACACACACACCCCCGCTGGATCCATCACTGCCCATTGATCCATTGGGTAGCGTAGACAAGCCCTAAGTCCTGAAAACTGACACAGTTCTGTTCAAGAAGTTGGCATACCTTAATAACTTTAACTTTACTTTAAGCACACGTGGTCTCATTGGGCTTGTCTACACATGGACACCCTGGTCAGGTATATACTAATAAGTTAAACCAAAACAGCTATGATGCTCAGGGGTGCATACCCCTGAGAGATGTAGTACCTGAGTCCTTTGCTGGACCAGGGCCAGAGTGCATGGAACCTTGCAGGATCAAGACCTAAAGTACTATACTTTAAAATAAATAAGGCCAGTCTATACTAAAAAGTTAGATCACCATGCCTGAGCAACATAGGTAAGCCCACCTAACCCCTGGTGTAGACGGTGTTTGGTTGACAGAAGAATTCTTCTGTCCACCTAACTACTGCCTCTTGGGGAGGTGGATTAATTACAGTGATCGGAGAATCCTTTCGGTTTGTCAGCTGCTTTGGGATTAGATGAATGGTGCAAAGTATTATTCTTGTTAACTGACTGGGTCTTTCGTTGTCTTAAAGAAATCCAGAAACAAATGCTGAAAACTCACAAAGGGTGAAGGTATATTTCACTGCAAATATTGTAAGCTGGAAAGTGCCTACAAAACAACAATACTTTTAACTTATAAAGTATATAAGTTACATACTTATATATCCTTCTGTCTGAGGATCTTAAAGTACTTTACAAACTTTAGTTCATTAAGTCTCCCAAACCTCGCTGGACTGAATGACAATTTTGGGGAGGAAAATTTCTACAGATTAAGAGTTTTGCCACAACTTCAACTGGAGCAGGATCTGGTCCCTGGGAGTGAGGTTGTACATGCCTATTTGAAATACACAGCAAAATCCTCCATTGCAAGGAGCATGCTCAAATCTGCTCCAACTGAAGGCAAATGCAAAACTGTTATTGACTTCAAAGGGGGCAGGACTGGACCCAAGAGGAGGAGGAAAACGGCTTCAAAATTATTTGAATTAAATGAGGGTGCTTCTCTTTGAGGGACTGAAACTCCACAGCCATGATGTGAGATTTGCACCATCAGTACAGTTATAACCATAATAAGCATTGGAAAAGCAAGAGACCAACCCCAGGCTAGTATACACACTATAGGCCTGTGCATGGAGACCCAGCTCCTGGAGACATGTGATAAGATCAGAAGCTCAGCTCTTATTTAAAAAAATGTTTCTAGCTCTCACAGATGCAAAGAAAAGCTTGAAAACGTGAACCAATTGTAACTGGTGTCTGCCTGAGTTTGCAGAGAGCCTGAAACAATAGCTCCAAGAGGTGTGAATTGCCTCATTCATCTTAGCTCTGAAACCTGCTCTCACCCCAAGTGGGGGGTGGGACCACAACATGTGGAGAGGGCTATAGAGGCTCCATGTGGGGTGTACTTAAAGGCCCAGGTTGCTTTCATTTAGCCTTGCCTCCCCCCGCTACCGCTACTGACTCCCTCAAGTTTTCCAAAGGGGGACAGTTTTGGTTTCAGGCTGTTGTTCCATACATGCATCAATACAGCTCCTGAGAGGATGCATGGAATCAGCAGATTCTCCAGCTACTCAAAGAACCACACTCTCCACCTCTTCCTGGCTAGAACCACCCAATCTGTGTCATCAACACCTCAGCTCAGCACCACTCTGGTTGTGGGCTCTTTTGCTGTTACAACCTCTCTCCCCACCATGGACTTTATGCTATTGGGACCTTATGCTAGGGTCTGTATAAACCAGCAAATCAGGCCCCGTTTCTGATTCTGAAGTGTATCTGAAGAACCACTAGAACCAGTGGAAATCAGACTGGATCCCTCACAGCATCAACCTTTCTCCCAAGATTTACAGCAGCTCCTGGGGGGCTTGATTGTGTTGAATATCCAACCAGGGCAGCCTCTCTCAGAGCATTTCAGCGGCACCACTGCTGCTAGTCATGGGGCAAAATTAGACTCCAGCGAGGTTTGCGGCAAAGAAATGCCCCAGTAGGAGCAGCATTCTGCCACTTGCTACATTTGGCCATTCATTAGACTCTTATTAAGATAAGGGCCAGTTTGCTTGATAGATCCTTCTTCTCTGTCTAACTAAAACCTGCTTTATTTTCTCCCCACTGAGCAGAAGGTTTTTAAATCAGTGATTTGTGGCTTCGGGGGGAATGACCAGGACTGTCTTTTCCCAGCAATTCTAGTAGCCCATGGGGAGATAAAGCCAAGGCATCAAGATCAGATAAATAGGAATTCATCCACCAGACGACGAGTATATCTGATCTCTGCTTAGGTTACATCCTGTAGAGTAAGGGCTAGCAATATGCCTTTGGAACCGGCAACTCCCCGTAAAGCAGATAAAGTTTAGTGTGATTGAGTGTGTTAGTTTTGGTGCTCGAGAATGCAGGCCAGCTCTGAAATTTACGGGAGAAAGAGACAAGTATCGAATGGATTCAGGAAGCTTGGCTGGAAATGAGTCCTGCCTCCACTAAAAGGTGAAACGGCTAACTCAGGATGCAGAAGGGGTGAGCCAGATCAAAGACAAAACTGAGCTCCAAGTCCTTAGCCTTTTGCTACGGCAAAATTCCTCTTGGCACAATGGCGGTTTGGCCACGACTTGATCCCTACCCCCGTAAATGAGTAAGATTTGGCCTGGAATGTGCAGCTGGCACCCTCAGGTGTGTTGCAGGCTGCAGGGGCAGAGCCAGGATGCTCAAGAGGGATTTTCGCTGACTAGGCGAGAATTGCTCCTGGGCAGCACATGCTGGTGTGGCAGCACCACGCTGGATGACAGTGCAAAAGACTCCCTCCTCTGTGCACAGAGAATGAGCAGTGCCATGGCTTTGCCCTGACGCCTCCCCTCATTGGCTATATGGAGGCGTGCTTGGAAGGAACAGGGCATGGATTCTCTAGTCACATTGTGGCTTGCTCTTGCGCAGGAGACACTCCTTGCACCTTTCCTCGCACTTTGTGCAGCCATAATTGAGCCCTTTGTCTCATATTAAGATGAAGCATTGTTATTCGTAGCTGAGGAAAGACTGGCATCCCAGTGTTAATTTGCAAAGATACAGGGCTGAGCTCAGACGAGGTGCAATACCAGGCAGGCCAAATGAGTTACACCAGGGATGACTGTGGCCCAAAATGTCCAACTTTGAATGCAAAACAACACTGGATTGAGTCAGGCACAGGACAGGCTTCCCGATCTCTGTTCTACCACTAATGCCCCCAAATCCTCACTTACAACCCCCCTCCACCTGCCAGTTATTCCAGCCCTGGGTCTTTGTGAAGCAAACACAGCAAAATTCACGTCAAGCAACATGAAGGAGATATGCCGGGGACTAAATTGAGATAATCAAAATCATTATCATCTGTAAGCGGTGCCAGAACTGGAAAACAGAGGCAAAAGCCTAGAGCTGCTAACCCACCCATACACACTGCATAGCCCTGGTCCTCCTGGATTACTGCTAGAATACCACGGAGGCAAGTAATGTCATGTGAAATATACAGAGCACTCTCCACGGGGCCACCAGCCTGACCTCATAGTACATTTAATTGGGTGCTGGGTCAGTGAAGCCTGATTCCCCTTCACAAGTCACTGCACACCACATCCCTAAGTCCCTGCCTGGAGGTACCTAATGGATGGTCAGTGTTGTACAGGAGAGCCACATTTGCTCTGAAGCCAGTATGTTCAGTATTCCACTATTTGCATGAAGCTTTGAGCAAAGGGCACATTTACACTCCAGGATTTTCCTTTCAGTTTCATCATCACAACCTCTTGGAAGGTGTAGTGGAGAGGATAACCAGGCAACTAGACATGGCAAAGCATATCCACTCAAACTGTGGACTCAGGCATGCATTTGTAAAGCATCCAGACGCACATTTTAGCTACCCTCTAACACTCATTTTAGCGGAGGAAATTGGCTTGTTTTTCCACGAGAACAGAACCTGTAAAAAGTGCAACTTGGGAAACTTTCCATGACTTTAAAACAATGAATCCTGAGTTGTGTGTTGCTAATATAATTTGCAACAAATCTTTTAACTGGCTAACAGCGATGGGGCAGCTTGAGGTGATGAGTCTCTTCTTTCTTCCAGCCGCTTAAGCCAAGATTAAACTCCACACAGGTCAGTGCATCTACCTGGATTTAAAATGAGTGTGAGAAGAAGAAGTCAGACCATAAATGACAGAAAGTCCTTTTTTTTTTTCCCCTGGGTAGCCTTTGTGAGGATCATATTCTCAGCTCATCCACACAAGCATATATCCAGCATAACGCCATTAGTTCCAACAGTTACCCTTTTTTTTTTTTACCTGGGATCAGAATCTGATCCAATCTGCATAGCAGGATTTGTTCCATCAAGAGTATGACAAGAGTGCAATTTATCTCAGGCACAGGTTTATTTCACAACACACACACACACACACACACACATATGCACACACGCGCACACACACACGCACACACACACACTCTCTCTCTCATGTCCCTCAAGCTTGCCTACTAGATTTGTCAGCATTAATCTCCTCTCAGGAGTGACTTTTAAGCAGGGGGAATAAATAAATGAAACGAAAGGGATCTCTGATTATCATACATGAGTCGGCCTCCTTCACTCCCCTCCCTTCCATCCCACCCTCCTCTTTCACAGACATCCCATGGAACAATAAGCGAGACCGGAAGGGAGCAAACTTCCACCCTCCCCTTTCATGCATAAAGAAATCATGCTCCATTTCAAGAGTGCCCGTTGCCTAGTTTTATTTCAGCTCCACGCATTGTTCAAGCTGGGGGTGGGGTGGGGCTGGGGGGGGGGGGGGAGTTGGCTGTTGTTTGCAATTCAAATGACTGGACCTCAGGAAAAACCAATAAACTTAAGTCACTAGAGAATTTGAACAAGCAGGGCCACTCTTACAAATAGGAAGCCTCCTCCCATTTGGTGGGAGCTGTAGAGGAGCCACTAGACAAGAGAATAACTAAGCACTCATGGGGCTGAGAGCTTTTCACTCAATGAAGTCCAAACCAAACAAATGCCCCCTTTAGGAGATGCCTTTATGCAAACACTTTGAGCGCACACAGAAAGGGGGTTGGTGTCTCCAGCTCTCCAAGCCTGCCAAATCAGGCCTGTTTTCTTCTCACCCTTCCTGCCCGTCAGTCAGACTCAGATGCATGCTGGCTGAGATTGGAAAGAGCCATCTTTATCCGGTGTGCCTTTTAGAAATCCCCAGATGCTGCCTGATTGGAGGGATTCTCGAGTTAACTCGCCGTATTTCCCACTGCATGTCACACGTGGGTAACAGCTGGGTTTGTGGAGAGCAACAGTGGCTTGTAGCAGCTCACTGCTTAATTTTCAGTTCAGGTTTTAGGTGTCCTTTATTTAAGAGGATTTCAGGCTTTCTATAACTCATTCCAGCTTGGTCCCTGTCTGTACTGTGGTGCCAAGCCTGCCACTCCTCCGCCACCGTGAAGAGCTTTACCTGCAGCAGAACAGATGAGGTTCCACTGTGCAAGGAACCGGGGTAAGATTCCTGGGACCGGCTCAGGGGAGCCCCTGAGCCTAGCTCCAGGTGATGCGCTTCACATTACTAGGGACTGGGGCAGGCTGGGGAGGAGGAAATGTGGAACCACACCTATAGGAACCCACTATCTGGGTTCAGAAGTCGTAGGGAGGCAATGTCTGACCATCTTGATTGGGATTTAGCCAGAGTATTGCAGCTAACATGCCTACTCTTAGGGCTTGTTTACAGTAGCGAGCTCACAGCAGCACAGCTGTACCAATGCATCTGAGCCATTGTAAGATCGTTCTTGTAGCCGCGCTATGCTGACAGGAGAAGCTCTCCCACCGACATAGCACTGTCCACACTGGCGCTTCTGTCGGTGTAACTTATGTCACTCAGGGCATGGTTTTTTCACACATAAGTTCTACTGACAAAAGTGCTAGTGTAGAGAAGCCCTTAGGAAAAATGCGGAGGAATATTAAATACTGGGATTTTCAAAGGAACAAATGGAATTAGGCATCTGACTCCCATTAAACTGGTTGCCTAATCCCAATAGACTCCACGAAAAATCCAAGTTTTCATCACTGCAAATCATCATCAGCATCATGTGGTACATTTCTATGGTTGGTTTTCTCCTTCTTCACTTTGGCAATGACATCCGACATCCCCCACCCCTCCCTCACTTTCAATACTGTCTGTCATTCTGGGTTCCACAGAACTTCTGGGCTGGAGTTGTAGGGTTTTCTTTTTATGCCACAGTCATGAGTGGGAAATAGAACCTGAGACCTTCTGCACCAAAACCACAGAGCCCTATCACTTGAACTATGGGAGAACAACATAAAGGACGAGAAAGTAGCAGGCTTGGTTATATAATCAGTCACTGTGGACATCATGATTATTATTAGACACCATGAAAAAGGCACACAAGGCTGTCTTTTACACACCTCTTGAGAACAAGCTTCTTCTGAGCCTTGCAGGCCCATAGCAGTTCAAGTCCTAGCTGGGTGCTATTTTGGAAAGCACTGTGGGGTCATCCCTGATACATTATTTCTCTGGGGCATCCAACATCCACATTCATGTCAAGAAAGGTTGCATTGCAAAGGTGACTTTCCAGCTAGACATTTCAAACATCACTCTAAACATGGTGGCAATGGCCTCATTTCTCAATATCCCATCCCAAACATGGGCCGCCGCTTTGCTCCTGCATCACTGCTCCTGTAGGAAAGATGGCTTTTACGTAGGGTGACCAGATGTCCCGATTTTATAGGGGCAGTCTCGATTTTAGGGTCTTTTTCTTATATAGGCTCCTATTACTCCCCCACCCCCGTCCCGATTTTTCACACTTGCTGTCTGGTCACCCTAGTTTCGCGTCCTATGGGACTCCTCTCTCACCATCCACCATGGGCTTGTTTTTTAAAGCGGTCCCACTGTTTTCATACCCTGTGTTTCTTGCAGCCCATGTAACTATGTCTCTCTAAAGAGGGAATAAATCAAACATTTGGGGGGGATCCTTTTAAGTATCGGTTCAAAGCCAAACAGGGAGAGAGAGGAAGGATGTTAAAAGGAAATCTGAGCAGCTATTTGGTTTCACATTAATTGTATTTATTTTGTATACATGAAACCCAGGGCTCTCCAGGTTCAAGCTTTGAAGCTCTGATTTATCATTTGGATTATATGTAAATTCTATCCATGGCATTAGCATTCATTTTTGTAAGCAGGGAAGGATTCATTTTCGGCTACCGGCATTGCAGCTCATATAAGATGATAATTGTTACCTAGACACTTGTTCATAACTGTCTCCTACTTCCTGGAAAAACCCTGTGAGAACTTAACAGGCCTCAGCTGAAAATTCAGATCTGGATTCTAATCCCCCTCTTCTCCGCCATCCACCCTGGATCCTCTGGCAGTCAGCTGTGGTCCCCTTCAGCCTGCTTTTCCAGGATACAAAGCACCCTGCAGCTCCCACTGACTTCAACGCTTTGTCACCTGTGACAATCATGGCAATCAGGCCCTGTGCACATTAGAGAGAAATTTGCCCCACTAGTAAGCACACTGATGCAACTACACCCTTAACATGGATGTGCTGCCCCAGAGCAAACTCGGGCTGATACCAGTGCAGTATAATCTAATATGTTATTGGCTCAAACAGCACTAAGGTAAGCCTCGGTGCAGTGCATCTATTGTAGAGGTTTGTGCCAGTGCAGCTACATCGATGTCATGATGCTGTTGCAAATTTCTTCAATGCAGACAGGAACTAGGCGCCAGATTCTGACACTCAGCCCTGGTGTACACTATGAGTTTAGGTCGAATTTATCAGTGTTAGATCGATTTAACCCTGCACCTGTCCACACGACAAAGCCATTTTGTCGACCTAAAGGGCTCTTAAAATCGATTTCTGTACTTCTCCCTGATGAGGGGATTAGCACTGAAATCAACCTTGCTGGGTCGAATTTGGGGTAGTGTGGATGCAATTCGACGGTATTGGCCTCCGGGAGCTATCCCAGAGTGCTCCATTGTGACCACTCTGGACAGCACTCTCAACTCAGGTGCACTGGCCAGGTAGACAGGAAAAGCCTCACGAACTTTTGAATTTAATTTCCTGTTTGGCAAGGGTGGTGAGCTCAGAGGTACCGTTCAGATCTCATCAGCAGAGGTGACCATGGAGTCCCAGAATCACAAAAGAGCTCCAGCATGGACCGAATGGGAGGTACTGGATCTGATCGCTATATGGGAGAGGCATCCATGCTATCAGAACTACACTCCACCCCAGAGGACTGCCCAAGCAACAGAAAGCTGACATTCAATAAGTTTTGAAGTGGAGTGTGGCCTTGTCCTTCCCTCCTCCACTACCCCACCAGTGCTTCCCTCCTCCCCCATCCCTCCTGGGCTACCTTGACAGTTATCCCCCCATTTGTGTGATGAATTAATAAAGAATTCATGAATTTGAAACAACAATGACTTTATTGCCTCTGCAAGCGGTGATCAAAGGGGGGCGGGGAGGGTGGTTGGCTTACAGAGAAGTAGAGTGAACCAAGGGGGCGGGTTTTCATCGAGGAGAAACAAACAGAACTTTCATACCGAAGCCTGGCCAGTCGTGAAACTAGTTTTTAAAGCTTCTCTGATGCGCAGCGCGCCCTGCTGAGCTCTTCTAACCACCCTGGTGTCTGGCTGCACGTAATCAGCAGCTAGGCAATTTGCCTCAACCTCCCACCCTGCCATAAACATCTCCCCCTTACTCTCACAGATATTGTGGAGCACACAGCAAGCAGTAATAATGATGGGAATATTGGTTTCGCTGAGGTCTAACCGAGTTAGTAAACTGCGCCAGCGCGCTTTTAAATGTCCGAATGCACATTCTACCACCATTCTGCACTTGCTCAGCCTATAGTTGAACTGCTCCTTACTACAGTCCAGGCTTCATGAGCCATGGGAGCAAGGGGTAGGGTGGGGTAGGTGCAACTGGCTGGGAGAGCAGCCTGAGGCAGAAGCCTCCAGCTCGCATGATATTCCAGGCAGGTCTGAATCTCCATGAGACGAAACTTAAAGAAGAGAATGACCTGCAGTCACTCCCATCTATGTCCAGGTGCCCCTGACCGACCTCACCGAGGTCTGCCAGGAGCACCCATGTCTGCCCAGGCGCCCCTGACCGCCCTCACTGAGGTCGGCCAGGAGCACCCAGGAGACGACAACGACGATGACGACTAGCAGTCGTACTGCACCGTCTGCTGCCGTGAAGGCAAGGAGCTGCTGCTGTGTAGCAATGCAGTACCATGTCTGCCAGCAGCACCAAGGAGACGTACGGTGATGGCGAGCTGAGTGGGCTCCATGCTTACCGTGGTATGTCATCTGCACAGGTAACCCAGGAAAAAAGTTGAGAAACGATTGTTTGCCATTGCTTTCAGGGAGGGAGGGATGGGGGGGGCCTGATGACATGTACCCAAAACCACCCGCAACAATGTTTTTGCCCCATCAGGCATTGGGAGCTCAACCCAGAATTCCAATGGGCGGCGAAGACTGCAGGAACTGTGCGATAGCTACCCACAGTGCAATGCTCCGGAAGTCAATGCTAGCCTCAGTACTGTGGAAACACTCCGCCGACTTAATGCGCTTAGTGGGGACACACACACACAATCGACAGTATAAAATCGATTTCTAAAAAAATGACTTCTATAAAATTGACCTAATTTCATAGTGTAGACATACCCTCAGGGAATGTTTACACTGCAATAAAAGACCCGGGGCATGGTTGCAACTGGTTCGGGTCAGTTAACTTGAGCTCGTGGGTCTCAGGCTATTGAGCTAAAAATTCCAGTGTAAACGTTTGGGCTCGGGTTAGAGCCACAAGGGGGTGGGTGGGGGGTCTTGGAACCCAGGCTCCAGCCTAAGCCCAAACATCCACCTGCAATTTTTAGCTCCACAGCTCGAGCCCTGTGAGCCTGTGTCAACTGATCTGTGCTCTGAGAATCCTTGCCAATGGTTTTTTATTTCAGCACAGACGTTCCCTCTGCCTCATGCTGAGCAATACCGCACTCCCTGTTGTTGTACCGCACTGCAGCAGAGGAAACGGGTACTACTCAACGTATATGGCAGAACATATCTCTTGATTATGTGCCTGAGTATAGATTTAGGGTAGAATTTGTAAAGGCGTGTAAGGGAGTTAGGTGCCCAACTACAACTAAGGGGCAATATGATTAGGGTGCCTAATTCCCTTGGGCCATTTGAAAATCCCTGCGGTAGACACCTAACTTTTACTAAAGGAGCTATATAGCAGAAGGGCCTTTTAACTTACACTCATTTCTGCAAGTAGCATTTAACACCAGCCTATCCATGTGTCTCATTAACCAGCCACCATTCCAGCTACTTTGCTCCGGACATTGAGTTCACTTTGTCTGTTCCTGGCTCTTATTATTTTGGGGAAGGGGAGTGGGAAGTTCAGACTCAACCATTTATATCTTGGTGGCAGAAAAAAAAAAGCCAACCATAAAGCACAGCTTTAGCCAGAAGAATGTTTTTATTGCCACCATGAGTAATTCAAAACCTTTGTGGTGGTTTCAAGTCAAACATTCCAGTGGTTGAGTCATGCTGTTGGCTGGATTTAAAGACAGGCTGGAGAGTTTTATGACCATTAATAAATGTAACGTACATGCTAACATAATAAAAGTAAGCGCATCCCACAAGCTGGTCACCTGTGGAGGTCAGAGAGGAATTGATTACCTACCCTCACTCCTCCCAACATGTATATCACTGCTCAACTGATTAGGTGCATTATAGAATAAAGGGGATTTTTTAAAACCTTCCTCTGATGCATCAAGCGTTGGCTGGTGCAATAGGTAGGATAGTGGGCTCTATGGGCTGGTTTAGATATGCAAATCCTATAGGCCAGATTCAGACCTGATATAAGAGGCCAAAACTCCACTGGACCAGATATTCCTTTATTTAAGGTGCTTTACACCACAACATGATGTGTAAAAGAGCCTTAAACTACAAGAAACAACATAAGAGGAACTTTGCAGGAACAGATTAGGCTCCTGTGGGGTGGAGGCCCTGGTGTAGGGCCAGTAAGAGAACTTCAGTGGGGCATGACTTGGCTAGAGGGCTGACTGACCTATAATTACTGGAGTCATCCCATTTACCCTTTTTAAAATAATGGCACAACATTCGCTTTCTTCCAGTCCTCTAGAACTTCACTAGCTTTCCAAGACATATTTTTTAAAAAATAAATCAGCATTAGTAGGCCAGAAAGCTCCTTGGCCAACTCTTTTTGAACTCTTGGATGCATGTTATCTGGACCCACTGATTTAAAGATGTCTGACTTCAATAGCTGCTGTTTAACATCATCCTTGGTTGCTGTTGGACTGGAAAGTATTTAATCATCATCATCTGAGATGAATACATTATCTGACTTTTTTCCATATACAAACCAGAAATATTTATTGAACATTGCTGCATTTTCTGCATTTTTATTGACAATTCTACCATTTCCATCTAATAATGGACCAATACTATGATTATGATTCCTTTTCTTCCTGATATACTCAAAATATTATTTTTTTTTTAACTCTGTTGGCCATAGACTTCTCCCTGTATCCTTTAGCTTCCTTTGTCAATTTGATAATTTATATTAATTGCTATTAACTTCCCCTTTTTTCCATTTGTTATATGTATATTTTTATTGCTGTTTTCACTTCTCCTCTAAGCCAGGCCTGGTTTATTAATCTGTGTATCTTCCTTTCTCAATTATGGCAGTTTGGATATTGAGTAAAATGTTCTTAAACAGTTCCCAGTTATCATTCACAATTTTCTATTTAAATTCCTTCTTACAGCGGATTTGCTCATAATTATCTTTTGATCTCAAATATGGCAATTAGTTAGACCCTGAGCAGGTGGGTGAGACCCAGCAGCCAGACACCTGGGAAAGAATTCTTTGTAGTAACTTAGAGTCCTCTCCATCTAGTGTCCCATCACCAGCTGGTGGAGAGATTTGCTAATAGTAGTCATGGATGAGCCATAGGCCATTGTAGGCGACCTCATCATAGCAGCTCCTCCATAAACTTACCAAGCTCAGTCGTGAAACAAGTTAGGTTTTTTGCCTCCACTAAGGCTACGTCTACACTACCTGCCTGAATCAGCGGGTAGAAATCGATCTCTCGGGGATCGAATTATCGCGTCTCATCGGGACGTGACATTCGATCCCCGAATCGACGCATGTACTCCACCAGGGGAGGTAGGAGTAAGCGCCATCGACGGGGGAGCCGCAGAGGTCAATTTACCGCCGTCCTCACAGCGGGGTAAGTCGGCTCCGATACATCGAATTCAGCTATGCTATTCGCGTAGCTGAATTTGCGTATCTTAAATCGACCCCGCCCCCACCCCACGTAGTGAGGACGTAGCCTAACTCCCCTTGGAAGGCTGTTCCAGAACAATGACAGCAGCAGAGACAGAACACAAATCTTTTTGTTCCTAAAGCACAGGCCTCTAAAGGAGAGCCTCCATTCATCTCTAGGGTTAACGAAGGCCACTTAACACATTTTCAAACAGCATTGCCCTGGCTACATTGGTAAAAACCTTACTTCTTCAGATGGGTAAAAAAAGTGAGGTTTTTACCCACGAAAGCTTATGCCCAAATAAATCTGTTAGTCTTTAAGGTGCCACCAGACTCCTTGTTGTTTGTGTAGATACAGACTAACACGGCTACCCCCTGATACCTGGCTACTTTGTAGGCTAACAGTCAAGCCCACAGTAAGAAATCCTTCTTCTCATGAGATTTTCCACTTCCATTCTGCAGATCCAAAAGTGGAGAAAGCATCCAGATCTGAGGTACTCAGTCGAATGAAACCTTCAGATTTCAGAGCTACTCCGTTATTTCTAGATATTACCTATGACTCCACAAAAATTCCCTACCAAATCAATTAATCAAACTGTGTTTGCTGCCTGGAAACCGAAGCAATAGAAACATATCCACTCCTGCCAAAGACTGGACACAACACCATGTAAACTTAATTATTATGTATCACAAATAATGACATACCATGGTTATTGCAATCAATGACCATCAGTTCAAGACATATGCAAATGGAATGGCTGGTGAATTATATTTTATGATGCAAATTCCAAGAACTGGAGTGCTGTGTGATCATAGATTCCTTTTCCTTTGACTAAAAACTCATTTTGCATGTCTCATACATATGGCCAGATCCTCAGCTGGAATAGATCAGTTTAGCTCAACTGAGTGGAGTTATGGCTTTAAAATAAAATTAAAGGATAAAAATTCACCATGTTGTCTACGAAGGAAACTTTTAACGCAGAAACGCAATTCAAGGAAAGCCAGACATAAAAAAAAAAAACTAAGGAAAGGGAGTAAAGCATTTTGTGTTTGTGTGCACACAGGCATTAAAAAAAAGTTCCACACATTTTTAACTACAAAAGATTTCACTGGACGACATGGGCTAGCAAGAGCTTTAAAGGGGAAAAGCAGTTCACAGATTCTTCTGAATGCATCTCCAGTAGCCGGGTTGTTAAGACATTCAAAGCTGTTGATGTGCACTGTCAGGCCGCTGTCACCAAACCTTTCATCCTGGGCCTGTCAGACTTGAAGGAAAACTAAGGGGCTGACAGTGCTGCAGCAAAGGGATTTTCATTCTCCACTCCCTTCTCTACCATGCTTTTAAAGTTGGAATAAAGTAGAGAGGCTGTTCCTTCCAGGCCCTGCAAAAAATAAGATGTAAACCCCAGCTCCCAGAACAGCAGCCTTCCCTCGCCAAATCCCAGGTTGGAAGCACCCCGGGTATATTTGATTAGTGCCAGGGATGACAGATAACTACTCCTCATTGGTTATGGGCATTACATTTTCACATGCTTTTTGCATTCATACTTCCCTTGCATGGGGTGGAGACCCAGTGAGTTACACAGGAAGCAGCAGAGGAAAGCAGTTTTGCAGCCCTGCCTTTTGTTTTTAGGCACTGCTGGTCAGACTCCTGCTTTAGGCTGCCCTGGCTGGTTCAGAAAGGCAGAGGTTGTCTTTCCTATATTAGGTTGGAACAAGCTCCTGCAGAGTGACCTGGGGTTTGGAGCAGGGGATTAGGAGCTAAGACATTTGGGTTCCATTCCTGTCTCTGCCAACGACTTGCCATAGGACCTTTAGGGCACGTCTACACTACCCGCCGCATCGGCGGGTAGTGATCGATCTACCGGGGATCGAGTTATCGTGTCTAGTTTAGATGCGATAAAATCGATCCCCGATCGCTCTGCCGTCGACTCCGGAACTCCCACCGTGGCAAGAGGGGGAAGCGGAGTTGACGGGGGAGCGGAAGCGGTCGACTCGCCGCCGTCCTCACGGCCAGGTAAATCGACCTAAGATACACCGACTTCAGCTACGCTATTTGCGTAGCTGAAGTTGCGTATCTTAGGTCGCCCCTCCCTCCCCTCCCCACCCCCCCCCGGCAGTGTAGACCTAGCCTTAGAAAGTCTCTTTGCTTGAGTTCAGATACCTGGAAAATGGGGTGGTAATCCTTGTCTCTCCGCAGTGCTATGGAGCTGCATGGATTAATGCTTTGAGATCCTCACATGAGAAGCATCAGATGGTGTTATCACAATTTCAGAATAACTGCTCCTGCCTCCACCCCCTCCGTTGCCCACTCCAGCACTATCCAGTCAGGCCTCAGATCCCTAGCCATCCCCTGTCTCTGGGCTGGGACCCTTTTCCCACTCCCTTCTGACCGAGGGCTTTAAGGCTGCACAGCTCCCTGCCTTACACTGTGACATTCTCAGTAAGCCAGTCTGCCTGATGGCCAGCACTTGTGCTTTTTTTTTCTCTCTCAGGGCTATGACTAGTGCATTGCCAGCTGTTACAAGTTACCACACAGCTCCCTCTAAGCAAGCACATTTGTTCTGAAGGTGAAAGCATTACAGAGAAAACATATTTAAAAACCCAATAAAAGTTCCTATACTCATGCTAAAAGCTTACCAGAGGTCATCCATCAGTCTTATGGGGCTCTAGAAGACCAAAATCTTTCCAACTCTTCCACAAGGATTGGAGACCCCTTGGACAGCAGGTCCTGTTTATTTGCTGGATCAGAAAGAAAGCCCCGAGTCAGTTTAAACACAGCCTTTTTATGCCAAAAGCCCTTTCTTTATCTGTTGGTCTCTGGAAAACCCAATTTGAACCAGTCTATGCAAGCCGCTGCATTGGGTGGTACCCATCGGAAGGCATTTACATCCTAAGCAATTCACCTTAATCACTCTCCAGGGTTTTTAATTCATAGAGGAGTTGTGGTAACCCTCCCTCCTGGAGTTGCATACAATCCCTGGCCCATGGTGACACATAAACATAATACAATATGGCCCCCAAAGATATTGCACGGGATTGAAATTGCTGTTACAGCTGTAAGTGCAAAGAATCATATTAAGACATTCCATGAGGGCAGATCTCCTTAATCCCATGATTAAATGTCTAACAAGATGAAAGCCCTTTTGAATGATATTCTCCTCTTACGTAGTTCTCTTCTAACCCAGTCCCCTATGCAGCAACTTCTGACTGTGGAATGGCGGGGGCGGGAGGAAGGGGCTACAACCATATAGTGTTATGTTGAAGGCGCGTGGCCCTGACAACCTGTTTTCAATAAAACAAGACAACGGACAGGGACCAGCTTCTACTGGGTCTTTCAGTTTCTTTGGGTCTGGTGAGTAATCTCTGTTCTCTGTCACAAACACAAGATCGAAGAATGGATTGATCAGACTTCTGACATGTAGAAATATACTGGGCTCTCACCTGTTGCCCACAGAAGGCGCTAATCTGCTCCATGTTTTTGACAATCCCACCTACTACAAAACGCCTGACAAGAAAGGCCAGCAAAGGCACAGAGCTCCATTCACCATTGCCCTGCACTTTGTGTAACTATTTACACCCATGCAAAGGGGATTTGCAGTACTGAAACCAAATGGTATTATTTTACCCACTTTGCACAGGTGTAAAAGACTAGATAACATGCAGAAAAATGGTGAACCAGGACCCTGGGTTGAAATAAGGTATTTGTTAGTATACTATTCAGCCACTAGTAGATGTCTCTGTGGGCTGTATAGTTCCAAATAGGGCACGGTCCATGGTAAACAAAGGAGACAAAGCTGGAACTTGAGCTGTGTGGAAGTCTGCTTACTTATGCATAGTTTGTAGCTGTTTCTTTAATTAATACCCCCTGTTTAAGATGGATCACAATTCCATATATCGTGATATAGTCTAGGGCAATTTTCTAGCATGTAGCATCTAAAATGGGTATGAGAACAGTGATCACATACCAACATACTATCCCCAAATTCTTCTCCAACTGCTGAATTTCAGCTCAATCTACTCTCTCAATGCCTACTCCAAAAGAGAGTCCCTGTTTCTGCTCAGTTACCATTTTTGGAGCTCAGATGTATCTCAGGAACCTTTGCAACAAATATTTCCCAAAAGCTCTTCCTTTAAATTGTCAGTGTTGCTAATGCAAGTGGATTTGCAGCACAGGCTTGTAATCTAATAGTTCCTGTTGCAGACATCTGCAACTGTTTTTGTTTTTAAATGACTGTGACACCTTAAATAAAGAAAACAAAAAAGAAATCGGGATATTTTTGGAGGAGGAAATGACAGAGAAGGGAGCTGACAAAGATCTGAGATACCAGGATTGTTGTTTCAGTGAAGAAATGATGCTGCTTTATACATCATCATCTTGTTGAACCCAATGTTTCCTTTTGAAATAAATAGGTGTATTGAATTAGACTAGAACTGAGTTTGTCCGGCATCACAAAGCATTTAATTTAGTTACACCAAGAGCAAATAGAATGACAATGTTTGCATTGTGAAACCTCTGAGGAGTCAAGCTTTTGGGGTCTATCTAAAACGGTCGCATTGCCATCCTTGGAAGCTACTTAAGGCTGGGAGCTCCAGTACTTCTGTTACACATTGGCCCTGCTCCCTTGCTTCTTTTACACTAGACAACAGTGGGAGTTACTAGGTTCAAGGCACTTTTGAAAAATCTGGCCAGTCCATGCAGGTGCCTAAACAAGAACTGAGCACTTCTGAAAAACCTGGTGTTAGAGCAGATTAAAAATTATCTAGTGAAATCATTGGAAAATGCTGATTTGTCAAAATCTAACCGTGCTGCAGGACCATGTCACTATTGATGACATTTCAATTTTAAAAAGTTGAAATGAATCATTTCAATAAGGTGGAAACACTTCATTTCAACCTTGTCAGAATGGAACATTTTAACATTTATTTTCATTTTTCTTTATTTTCTATCACTTTATAATATGAAAATAAAACATAAAAAGATGAAAAAATAAGATCAACATAGAAAAGTAAAATCAAAATTGAAATGCGATGTTTAGATTCACCCAAAATGTTTTTTTAAAAGAAATTTCAAAATTGATTTTTTTTATCCGAATCAGAAAGGAAAAAATAATTTAAAATGTCAGAGTTTCTAATGGATGAGATATTTCAAGCTTTGACTAGTGTCAAACTGGTATGAGGTGTCTAAACTTGGGCAAAATTAGGACCCATAATGTCACTGTCATGTCAGCATTTCAGTAGAAAGCAGAAACATAACAGCATATGAAGTTCATGACAAACTTGCAGTTCATCATGTCCCGAAGAGGAAATTAATACATCCCTTTCCCTTTGATATGTTGCAGGGGTCATTTATTAGCATAACATTATTCCTACAGGGGTATACTAGAAGAAAGTAACCCCATGCCCAAGACAGAAAAGAAGGTGTGCGCACTCAATAGGAGGTGTCTTCAGTGATGGAATTTAGCTGCTAGACCTTGGAGAGGGGAGATGGTCACGCCAATCTGGCTGACCTCCCATCTTGAGAGGGACTGGTGTGGTAACTTTCTTGAGGTGATAGATTTCAGCCACAGCATAGTTGCAACATTTGGGTTTGGTTGCTAGGAGTACAATCAACTAACTTAATTGTTTTGAAGAAGCCTGCATGCGTGGCATATCAAAATGTGTGTGCGTGGATGGGTATAAGAGACAGAGACTAAGATTGAGTGATTATGTGATATTATGTGTGCACATCTGTGCTTACCTTTTAGGTGTGTGTGAGAGAGAGATTTCTGGACTCATACTTAGTTGTGCACCATATGCCATCGCACCAGAGACCTGGGTCTCATGGCTGTGTTGTAGGTGATGCACAATATGGACCAGGTTTTCATTAAGAGTTCAGCGCAGTCAAGGCCGGCTCTAGGCACCAGTTCTCCAAGCAGGTTCTTGGGGCAGCACTTTTCAAAGGGCGGCACTCCAGGTTTTTGGGGGTTTTTTTTGCTTCAGCGGCAGCACTCCGTTTTTTTTTTTTCTTCTTCTTCTTGGGGTGGCAAAAAACCTGGAGCTGGCCCTGAGTGCAGTTGGTGTGCATTGGGTGCAGAGCTCTTCTGAAAATTTGGCTCCAATGGTGAGAACAGATTTCTCATGATTTTCCCATCACTTTCTCTCTGTTTTATTTTTCCACCTTTTCCAGCAGACAAAGGGTAAAGGGAAATAAAAAGAGAGATAACGGGAGATAAAACCTAAAAACTAACATTTTGGGGATTTCCAGAAACTGAAACAAAAATTTGAATTTGAAACGAAATAATGAAAATTTCTTAAAATCTGAAATTTTTCACAGGAGAAATGTTCCATTTTTCCAACAGCACTAGCCCGAGGCCCATGATACGGGGAACAATGTCAGGGAAGCCAGAGCTAACTATTGGTGTTAGCGTGGGGATAGCATCTCGCTTATACCCAGAGGAGACAATTGCTATAAAACATGCAACCAGAGGAGGCAAGTGGAATATAGGGTAAAGGGATAAAGAGCCTTCTGCCTCTAGATCTGTCCCAATACAGTAGTGACACTAAATCATTACCATCTAAGGGCTGTTTGCTGTCCTGGGTGAAACCAGCTGGTGACATCAGTCCAGGTCCTAGAGGACGTATCCACATCATAAAAAACATTCCATCAATCGACATCCAAGTGGCCGTCTCAACAGAAAGGCCAAGGACGAATGGGGCAAGGAGATTGTTCTAATTCATGCAGCCAGGTTCAAGATAGACAGCTTTTTTGGAGTGAGGATTGCTGGGACACTTACACAGAGACTGCTGCTCCTGCTGTACCTGTTCTGTGATTAAGTGGAGGATTTCATTGTGCAGGGCTGTCAATCTAGGACTTTTCACCGGCACTAAATCTGTGTGTGTATTTGGGGAGGAGGGGGATGGAGGGGAATGTAGTACAGAAAATATTATCAAGTGGAAATGAGCAAAAGCAAAACCAGCTAAGTCAATTTGAAAACTCAGTTCACGTTTCAGGGGTTAGAAATACTCCCAGAATCAGGTTAAGCGAAGCCCTGCTGAGCCAGTTATTGATTTCTTAATGAGCCTAAAAAGAAAAGCACTGAAGGGAAAAAGAGAACAAATTCCAAACAGAAATGGTCATGCAGTTTCCTTGGGTAAGCAAAGGAGAAGTCAGAAAACCTCTGGGAGGCTGAGGGCTGTGCTGGCAGGGAGAACGGAGCAGAAACATGGTTGTGTAAGGCGGGGTAAGTAGTTAGTAAATGGCACACTCTTTTTGGAGGAGGAAGGTTTTTCAAAATATATATATATATATACACCTGGGGAACCTGCTCCTTTCCCCAGAAATCCCTGAAATGTTGTCTCAAAGAGCTTGGAGAGGACACACAGTACCTCCAGCCTGCTATTTCACAGCACGTTATTTTTCTGTTTCATTATTTGCATTGCAGTAACACCTAGAGGCCCCAGCTGAGATCAGAGCCCCCTTTGTATTAGGTGTACATACACATAACCCAAGGCTATTTTTTTTAAAGGAACCAATAGTAAGGTGCCCAAATCCTACTGAATATCAGTGGGACTTGGGTGCCGAACTCCCTTAGGCTCCGTTGAAATAGAGAAAAGCTAAATAGAGGAGGCAAAGAAAAGAAGCATTGTTATCAACATTTTAGAAGACTTTAACTCAGCTCTCCTGTGTGCCCGTGCAGTGACACAACCACTAGACTGGCCTACCTATATGCAGCTTGGTTTCTAATCTGAAAACATGCAGCCTCTCTCCCTTTGCTTCTATTTACATTAGATGTGCAGAAAAGGCATGCTGGTGTAATGTTAGCAGTATAGCTACACAGGCAGCCCCTTCTACCATACATCAAGTTTATTTCCAGCCCCCCCCTCCCCCCACACACACAACATGTCCCCTCCCCCAAAGAAACTTTGGCTGGTACAGCTTATACCGGTTCTCTGAGGAAAATAAGCTATCTCAGCAAAATCACTTGTATGCCGCTATAACTGTGTCTACACTAAGACTTTTGCTGGCATAGAAATGTCAGCAGAAAATCATGCCCATAGCCAACATTACTACTGTACGGGCAAAAGTTACTAATGTAGACCTGGCCTTAGTTCTGTAAACCATTCTAATACACAGACTGTATGTGTTGTAATGTTAGTCTTAATTATGTGTATTACAGTAGCACCTAGAGGCCACAACTAGTGAGAAAATATCCCTGTCCTAAAGAGCTTACAATCTACATCATATGAAACAAATAACAGTATATGTGATACTTCAATAGCACCTTTCACTAGAAAATCTCAAAGCACATGGCAGACATTATCTAATTGGTGCTCACATCCACCCTGTGGGATAGATACTATTATCCCCTTTGTACAGCTGGGCAAGCTGAGGAACAGAGGTTAAGGGCTTCTCTATACTAGAAAAAGTTGTACCATTTTAATTATTTAATTATTATAGTTAAAACAGTACAATTCACCCTAATGCGGACACAGTTAAACTGGTATAAAGGTGCCTTATACCAGCATATTTATTCCCAGATGGGAAGGGAAATAAGCTATACTGGTATAAGGCACCCTTATACCAGTTTAGCTGCATCCACACGAGGGGGGTTGTACTGATATAACAATTAACAGAAATCGTTGTCCCAGTAAAACGTTTAGACCAGGATGAAGTGACATGCCAAAGGCTGCACAATGAGGCCTTATCTACACTACAAACTTCTGCAAGAAGGGGTGTGAAAAGTTGTGATTCTGACTGATGCAGCTGTGCTGGCCAAAGGCCCTGTTGTAGACATGATTATACCAGCAAAACTGTGCTTTTACTGGTGTACTAGCAAATGTGTAGTTTTGCTAGGATGTGCTGGGTCCATACTAGGAGAGCTTTCCAGCATTTTACAGCTATACCAGCAAAGAAGAGTCCCTAGTGTAGACGTGGCCTGAGTTGGTGATAGCACATGAAAAGGATGTTAGAGGACTGACTGGCAGCCACCGATTCTTATTACCAGATGCTAAATAAAATTGTATTGTATTGCAGCATAAAGACACATATTCAATAGAAGGCAGGCAAATACAATTAAAGTCCCAGACAAAATGTTTGAGCTGGCATTAAGGCCTTAAATAGAAATCAATAACTTAAGGGAGGGAAAAAATACAGCTCGGACATTGAGAGTATGATTCATTACAGTCACTTCGGTTTCATGCCAGCATAACCCCACTGAAATCAGTGCAGGTGCACAAGGGTAAAACTGGAGTAATGTAGAGGTGAACCAGCTCCTGTAGTTTTCTGAAGAAAAAAAGAGTCAGATTCTCAGCTGGTGTAAATCAGCAATGCTCCACTAAAGTCACTGGAGCCAATTTACATCAGCAGAGGATCTGGCTCCAAAACAACTGCAGCATTTACAAAAGGAATCATGGTTCTTTTATGACCACAACACAGCAGTCAGAGATTTCCCCGGGCCAGATCTTCAGCTGGTGTAAATCATAATGCCACTATCTTCACAGAAGCTATGCTGATTCACACCAGCTGAGCACGTGGCCTTCCATTCTTAAGGTTTGATCTGAAAAATCCATTGAGTAAAATGCATGGAACTCAACAAACTACTTTCAGGATGAAGGGCTGAACGGTGCCTTCACAGCTTAGATCGGAGTCTGATACCTAGACCACTCAGCCCTCTCCCACCCGCTGAACCAAAAAGCCCCATTGCACCACTAATCATGTCTCTCTTTCTCCCTTTGTTTGGCAAATTATTCTGCCAGACTTCTCCCTTCTACCAAATCCCACCCTTCCTTCTCAGTTTATGGACCCTAAGGGTACGTCTACACTGCAGAAAGAGACGGGTTCTTAATGTGGCATTAGCAAACTCGGGTTAAAATAGCAAAGAAGTTACTTCAACCCATCTTTAACTCAAATTAGCAGCTCAAGTTCAAGCCTCTGAGGTAACCTGGGGTTGAACTTGAATTGCTAACCTGAGTTAAAAGCCAAGTTGCTGTGCCTTCGTTGCTATTTTAACCTGAGCTAGGTCATACATGTTAGTTAACCTAAGTTAAGAACACGCTTTTAATCTGCAGTGTAGACATACCCGGAGATTTCCTTCTCCCCAATCCTGAGCTCTGTGGAAACCAGCACTGCTCATGTATTGTATGATTATTTAATTTCTATTAGCGTAACATCCAGAGGTCCTGTTCAGGGTGGGGCCTCATTGGGTTAGGTGCTGTACAGAAAACAGAGGTGAACATGGGTCTGCTCTGAAGAGCTTAAAGAATTATTCATTTATTATATATCAACCATACATCTACTTGACACTACAGAGGCCAATAAAACACAAGGGATCAACATTGAGGAGTGATCACCAATGCTGCCAACTCTGATTTTTCAGAGCTTTTTCTCAGAGCCTCAGTTCCTGGAGTCATGTGACATAGGAGAATTTTAGCTTCCATTTTAAGGAAATGTAAGGTTTTTTAGAGCTAATTGAATTTTTCACAAAACATATTTGTTTCTTGTCAACATTTTTGTTTTCAAAAAGCTTTCTAAACATCAAACCAAACAAAATACACTTTTTAATTAATTAATTTATTTTTTGCACGTGAAGGGATGGGTGGGATTAATACCACCAACTTTTTTCATTTCAAAATTATTGTAAAATTCCCACCTATTATCTTTTTTTTTTTACTCCCTCTCTCTTTTCCATTGGACCCTGAAACCTCATGATCATAAAGCCAATAAAAAGAACCTAACATTTATTATTTTTTTAAAAAATTGTGATTTTTTTTTTTAAAGTCAAATGCCATGATTTCATGGGTGGCCTGATTCATGATTTTTGAAAGCTTGGAGCCGACAATACTCATACACTCTGTGATCAGTCAAAACATGGCAATAAACACTGTGGGAAGAGAGAACAAGAGTAAATACATGTGGTGTCTTGGTATGGCATAGACTAAGAAGAATTCGATTTTTTATTGGTAAATGTCGAAAAATGTCAATTTCATGGTACATACACAAACTGACAAAAATATTTCCATTGATAACCATTAACATTTACAGACAGGTAAAGAAAGAAAAATGCTGCTTGAGAACTTAGAGTTTGATTTAGGGATATTTACTTGGTATATTTTGACATGTGACATTGACTATTTGTGTTTTAATGGTCATCAACCTCTAACTTTTTAAATCTCAACATCTATTCTCATTAAATAATTGGCTGACAACTCCTGCTTCACTTCTCACAACTGTGAACATTTAAAGTGATAAAAATTGGGGGGGGGGGAGAAAAAGCTTAAAAATAAATACTGATGTTATCAGTCAGAATTATACATATAAAATCTAATTCTGCCAAGCCTCGTTATGAATGCACCTCGAGATGTGGCTTGTTCTCCAAGTAACCCTGTTCTAATTTGGAGCTGTCAGAACAATGTCAGGCTACTCAGTAGCAAATGGGGCTCCATTCCAAGGAAAGTGTTGAATGTTCTTTCCCTTCCTGAGCTGGGCCAAGGTCCAGCAGGGAAAGCCCTATGAACAGCCATGCTCGGGAGAAAACTTTACTCTTTTGGTTTGTTGCTATTTAAAATAATAAAGTAAACCACAGAAATGGGGTAAGTGTGAACCAGATACTCACTGCAGAGTTAGCCCAGGCTCTTACTCAGGTGTGTCTCTAACTCTCCCCCCATCTACACACAAAATCCTCTGACCTGAGTTTAGTGGGGCATTCAAGCCAGGTTAGCTGGGCTTTTCTGTGGCTGTAGGCTAAAACCAGAGTGAGGTTTACACTTGAGCTGGCAACTCACCATCTTTGCAGTGGGGACTCAGGTTAAATCACTTGAATGTGGATGGGCCTCCAATATCTTCCCACAATTCCCCGAATCCCCCATGTGCCCAGAAGGACAAGTTTTCCCACAATTAACTGGGAAAGAATCATACAGCAGCTCAGCACAACCGATCAAGTCTGGAGAAGTCCTAGTGACATACACGGGGAAGTGCTGCAACAGTGAGGACACGGTAACTCAGGTAGGGATTTGCATGTGGGCTGATCGCACCCAGGCGAGCCCAAGCCTGGGCTTGAGACTCAGATGCTGATCATGCAAGTTAACTCTGCAGTGAAGACATACTGAGAGCGTGGGTGTGTGCATGTCTATTTTACACTACAGACCTATATTGATATAACTACGTAGCTCCGGGGTGTGAAAAAGCCACCACCCCCCAAGCAACATAATTATACCGACCTAACCCCCAGTGTAGACAGTGCTATGTCAATGGGAGAGCTTCTCCCACCAACATAGCTACTGCCTCTCAAGGAAGTGGATTAACTATGCTGAAGGGAGCTCTCTCTCTCTCCTTGGTGTGGAGTGTCTTCATTCAAGAGCAGCATCGGTACAGCTGCGCGGAGGCAGTGTTTGAAGTGTAGACCTGCCCTGAGTGTGTTAATAAAGAATGGGATTATCACTTGCTAACATAGCCCAACCAAAGTCAGCAAGTGGCTTGAAGGAACTGCAGATGCAAGGAGAGTCTGGCTCTCATGGTCAGTTTTGCAGGCCCAATAGAATTCAACCGGCACCTACATTGGGACCCTCCTGAACATCACCTTGTGCTAATATGAATCCAAGAGCCATTTTCATGTCAGCCAGCCTTTCGTAAGTTGCAAAGGTGCTCCTTCAAGTTGTAGCAGGGTGAGCCCTATTTGTTTGGCTTAATTAAAAAAAAAACAAAAAACCCACCATTCAAAGAGAGATTGCAGCGAGAAGGAAATGGGATCAGACTTTTACAGGACATTTGCACTTTCAACCCATAAACTTCTTGCCTGGGAAGATCTGCCATTTATAAAGGCTAAAAAACAATTAGCACGGAGAGGAAAGCAAGAGAGAAAACTCAGTGAAATCTTTAAAGACAGACATCGGTGCCTCTTCCCAAACACCCCAAAAAAGTGGTAGTGAGGGAAAGGAAGGAGAGTCTATTTCTTTAAGTAGCAGCATTTTCCCCCCAAATCTCCAGAGAAATAAGAATGTAAAGGAGAGAAAAGAAGAGTCTTTCATCCCAGTAGGGATTCTGATCTTTGCTGGGACATCAGCTCAGTCAGTATGATGTGGGCCTGGAACTTCTCAGGCATTTAGAAAAGAAAGCATTAAAATGGGAGAGGGGTGGGATAAGGGACAGCCACTTAAGGTTTAAAATGCAAATTCCTTAATTTTCTTTTAGGTGGATGGGTCAAGGTTTGTCTGTTCCTTCCTCTCCCCTCCCCTCCCAGTTTTGCTTAGGAAAGGACTGTAGATGAGACAAGGTCTTTGTGTGGGCCATTCAGCTGAGTGAAAGGGCTGAGGACTCCCAGTGGAGGGAACAAACTTTTGGGGGTCAGTGCGGTCAGCTTAGAATAAATGTGGTGTATTGTTTGTATTAAGGACATGATCTCAGCGGGGAGCCCCTGAGCCACTGCACACACCATGAAGAACTATTTATTCAACACTGAAATACCTAAGGACTCCGCTCACAGGGAAAATATAAACTGCCGCTGAAAATGAGCCCATCGATCGCTATTGGGAATAATCACCAGGAGGCACAAAATACTCATTTTTTGTTAATATCCTATCTAAGTAAATGCTTGTGCATAACCAAGAACCAGCCAACACATGGTTTCCAAAGAATAATCATAATTAAATGCAGCAGAAAAGAGAAGCTGCTTTTTTTTTTTTTTTTTTTTTTTTTTTTTTTTTTTTGCTATTCTCCAAAGAGGGACAGTTCAGGTCATTAAAGGCCTATGATAGAAACAGTTTCTCTTAACAGTGTTTGAAAACAGGCTTTTGTTTCCATGGAAGTCGCACAGCCCTTTCTTGGTTTGCCTCCGCTACACAAGTCACACAAGGCCCCAGGGCAGGGGAGGGAGGAGAAAAAAAGGGGGAGGACATGGGTGAGAATGGAATGCAGCTTTGGCATCTGAAGACTGGAGACGGGCAAACATGAAATCAAACTGGAAAAGCGACATAAAAGGAGGTGTGGGGGAATGACGGATAAATCTTTAGCGGTGTCCCCACGGCTACGTACACCAATAGGGCCCCCAAAGGAGGCAGGTGCGGGCAGGGAAGGAATAATTCCCAAAGTTGCAAAAAACACGATGGTCAAAAAGGGACTTTTCAGGAGAACTTGGCTGCGAAATGATCTCTCTCCTGCTCACTAATGCATCCAGAGAACCATGGATTCCTTTAGAATGTAGCTCTTTTTATACAGTTGCTGTGTTCTGCACATAGGCGTGGCAACTCGACTGTTTGTAGCTTCATCCAAGGAAGCCACTTGCCCTGGGATATTTTAGTCCCACACCTTCCCAAACAGCAGGCTGGCAAACAGGTAGCTTTGGCACTGTTTGAATTGCAACGCAAAACGGGCACTTGATCGGGATGAACGCCCACCGAGGTAGCCTCATTCCAACCAGCCCCATCCTGGTGCATGGGGCAGGGAAAGGGATAATCTGACTCAGTCGCCCAGTGCCATCCAAAAGCAAAGAGGTGAGCAATTAAGATAGCTAAAGGAATTGCCTCAAAAGGAACCCTGCTGAGGTTGCATGGTGCATTGTGTTGTCAGCCTCCATCATGAAGCATGAAGGGAGGACATGCAGGGAAATGAAGAGAGGAAGGAAATGGGAGAGAAGTGAGACGTAGATAGGAAGTTTCCTATCCTTGGGGTGGAATTTCTGCCAGTCCCCCCTAAATCAGGCAGGTGACATGTGGTGTTGACATGTTCTGGAGACAGATCACTCCAAGAACACAGCTGTGCACACTGGGAACACAGGTGTCTCAGCAAATAGGGAGTGAGCCAGACTCCACGGAAATCTCAGCTTTCCTTTGTTGTGCCCTCAGACACACTGGGCCTCATTCTCCTCTCACTTGCACTATTCCTTTATCGATTTCAGTGGAATTACTCCTGTTTTCCCCATTGTGTAAATGAGAGGAGATGGTCTGTGCGTTTAATTACCCCAGGCGTATCACGGAAAGAAAGATAATAACAATAGCTATATTTATCTTCCCTGACAGCCTCATTATTGGAGATGGGCTAATTAGCGAGCAACTCAAGTAAAGAGCCCTCAGTTCTTAAGGAAAACTTCTGGAATAAATGTAGGCCAATGTCTATCAGCGTTATTGAATATAGCAGCCTTTGGGCTCAGTCTTGGGCCCTGATTCAGATTGCCTTATTAGGGGAGGCAGTGTGTCTTAGAACAACCTTGGGGCTGCTCTAAGTTTGACATGGTTCCATTTTGGCCTCTGGTCAGCCCAGGACTGAGGGACTGGATTACTGCTTTACAGCCACTTTCCCTGTCCACTCATCTCAGACACACTGAGTTTATAGTCAACACAGCTGATGACTGAGCCCAGTGGGCACTGAAGTCCTTTCCAGCCACCAGGCAGAGAAAAAGACATGCATCCAGCAAATCACTGAAAACAAAGCTTTCCCCATACTGTGATGGACTGGAGCTGTTTGCATGCTTGCAGCATCCCATAGGAGGGTACACAGTATGCTCTCCAGTGCCGCCCACCAGCTGTGGGGGCCAATGGCCAAGGATGGAGGCCCCCATCCCTGCTTCCTCTCTGCCCCTTTGGGGTGTCTTGAAGCCCAGAGGACACTGGAAGGGAGGAGTCCCTGTACTTTGGGGAGCACAGGAACTGTGATGGTGCCTGCTTGCTATGCATGGGCTAATGAGGAGACTTCTGGTGCCACATACTACCCTTGTGCAGCTGCAGAGAAACTAGGCAAAATCTGATCCTTAATGCAGAGCCTTGCACCTTACACATACTACTGTAATAACAAGAGCTGTTTACAAAATGTTCAGTGCAATAGTTTTCCTTTGGAAAATGCAGCTTGGCGAATTCATTGAACTGATGGGAAAGAAAATCAAAAACACTGTAGTAGAAGAATTACGGCACACCAAATATTTCTCTGTAATTGCTGATTCAATGCCTGATGTGTAGCACATGTAGACCAGCTCACATTCATCTTCTGATTTATTAATTCAAAGGAGGCAAATAATTGAGCGATTCATTGGGTTTCAGTTACTTGAGAACCACATAGGTGCAAACCTGGCTGAAGCAGTGCTGGCTATGATAAATAACCTAGGTTTGGGTGTATGTAACTGCCACAGACAATCATAAGATAATGCTAGTAATGCGGCTGGTCATTACAATGGTCTGCAGGCCCATCTGCTATGGAAAAAGTACACTAATACAGGACGTGCTCTGCACTGCACATTCCCTAAATTTAGTTGGAGTCAACAGTGTTAATTAACAGTTGCTCAGGTGCAGTCAATTTGGGGTGGGGGTAGGGGGGTTATGCAGTCACTGTTCTATTTCTGCTCTGCATCGACATATCAACGGAAAACTATTTTCCACAATGGAAATACTGACACTAGCCAGAAATCATGGACTCTCCAAAGTCTGTCAGATATGTGATGGTGTAGCTGTGCTGATTCTAGCCTGGCATTGTTTCAAAACTATAGCATTTTTTGACAAGCCTTGGAGGATCTGTCAAAAGGTACCAATCAGGCTTCTGACAAGTCATTTAAAAATGCAACTTCTCTTCAGAAGAAAATGGAACACTTGGAGACAGGTTTCACAGCACATTTTTGGAACACTGCCTTCCGCGGTTCAAACTGACCAGCATTCAGCTACAGAAGATGGACAAAAATCAATTTATTGCAATGCCTGGAAACATTTGTTGCCATCTTGCATGACCAGTTTGAGGATTTATAATCTGCAGAGCTACTTTGATACTATCAACATGAGTTCTGCTCTCCTCATAAAAGAAAACAATTTGAGGATGAGTGTGACGAGGCAGATCCAGTACCATGAAGGAAGCCACCAATTTTGCACTGAAACATTTTTTGTCGTTAAAAGGAACTTTGACGACGTAATCGCCGACTTTCATTTGCTTGCAGCTAAGAAAAAAACAATGTCATTAAAAATTATTCATTGTTCTGTATTGTTTTAAAAGTTTGAAGAATAAATCTAATCATAATTTGGGCTGTTTGTTGGACCAACTCCATTTCTACCACCATGAGGGACAAGGCATTCAAGTGGCTTTTCTGCACTTTGGATGTCAGTTCGTTTATTCTAAGTAGCTTCGAAAATGACCACTCGTTACAGTTAGTCATGCTAATTTTGTAACAGTAATAATATTACATTTACATGAAATATCAGACAACAAAATAGTGTATACCAGGTCTCCAGAGATAGCTATTTTATACTGTAGCAGGGTGGCTACCCTGCTCCTGCCTGAAGGGTTTAAAACAGCCCTGGCAGAGGGCTGGAGCAAAGGGAAAAGCTAGTGTGCTGATTGGGGAAGTAGCCACAGCTGGGCCATGCCCCAATCAGCCCCCAGCTGGCCTGTATAAGAAGGCTGGGAGCCAGGAGCTCAAGAGTCTCTCTCTGCCTTCAGAGGGAGAAGGGCCTGGCTGCAGGGAGCTAGACAGGGTACCTGTAGTGGAGCAGGGCTGGGGAAAGGCTGGGGAGCTCCAGCCTGGATAGCCCCAGGCTACGGCCTGGTAATAGGCCAAGGGGCACTGGGGGTTGCAGAGGGCAGCCCAGGGCTAGGCCAAGGCAGCAGGTCCAAACCCCTCTTGCCAGTGATGAGTGGCCTATACTGCAGTCTGCCCCAGGGAGTGGGGGCTAGTTGGTGACTGGCAGTGGCCTAGTGCTGAGGCAAGGTGGGGATAGTGGGTGGGGGTTCCCCTGGGAGGGGAAACCTAGCGTGTGGGTACTGCCAGGGGGCAGCACCCAGGGCAAGGGGCACCGGGGTCCTGGGAGGGACGCAGGGACCAAAAAAGAGGAAAGGCGGATCACTGGCCTGCAGAGGGCGCTCCAGAGGCTGGTGAGCTAATTCCCTGGACGACCAGCAGGAGGCGCCGCAGGGATGAGTCCGAACACCCGTTACATATACCAATGCCTGTTTTTGCTTTTCTATACTTCGTTTAGAAGAACCACCGATAAGATGAAGTCTGCACAAAGTTGGGTAGTAATTTTAGGTGACCATAAATTCCGCTTTAGTAAATGCTGTTATATGTATTTTGCACTACACTTGGCTTCAAGTCCATGCTTGAAACTGAATTGCTCACTTTCTGCTCTTGTATCTCTTCCCTCTATGGGTGCTTAAATGGCATTGCTAAGGTATCTTGTGTCTAAGGGTATATGTACACTGGCAGAGTTACAGCGCAGGCAGTTACAGCACCGCTCAGAGAGTGCTGAAGGGATCGCTGTGGTGTGTTCACACTGTCAGCTGCCTGTGCAATAGCATGTTCACACTTGCGGCATTTACAGAGGTATTCGGAGTGGTGCACTCTGGGCAGCTATCCCACAGAGCACCTCTTCTTCTTCTGCCGCTAAGAGTTGTGGGAAGGCAGAGGGGGTCATGGGGCATCCTGGGCCCTGTCCCAATGCCCTGTGATGCATTGCTTTGCATCCCAGCAATCCCCGTGCTTCCATCCACATTTGGCGTCATCTTTCAATGGTTTGTGTACTGAGCGCTCTGCTCTAGCTCTTCGGGCTGCAGGAATGGATCCCGCACTGTTGATCAGTATGCTGCTCACTCTGACTAACACGTCACAAGTGGCAGTGCAATTATTCCTTAAACTACAAAGGCAAGAGGAGTGCTACATTGATCTCGCCATGCGTAGTAGCTATGACACAAGATTGCTTGTGGCATTCATGGAGGTGCTTACCACTGTGAAACGCCACTTTTGGGCTTGGGAAACAAGCACTGAGTGGTGGGATTACATCATCATGCACGTATGGGATGATGAGCAGTGGCTGCAGAACTTTCAGATGAGGAAAGCTACGTTCATGGGACAGCGTGATGAGCTTGCCCCAGCCGTGCAGCGCAAGGACACGAGAATGAGAGCTGCTCTGTCGTTGGAGAAGCGCGTGGCGATTGCACTGTGGGAGCTGGCTACTCCAGACTGCTACCGATCGGTTGCTAACCAGTTCGGAGTGGGAAAGTCAACGGTTGGACTTGTATTGATGGAAGTGTGTGGGACCATTAATCACATCCTGCTCCGAAAGACCGTGACTCTGGGCAAGATGCATGACATTGTGGATGGCTTTGCACAAATGGGCTTCCCTAACTGTGGCGGAGCGATAGTTGGCACACACATTCCAATTCTGGCACCAGACCACCTAGCCACTGACTACATTAATTGGAAGGGGTATTTCTCTATGGTTCTCCAGGTGCTTGTGGATCACCGTGGGCGATTCATGGACACTAACGCAGGCTGGTCCAGAAAGGTGCATGATGCACGCATCTTTCGGAACACTGGCCTGTTCAGGAAGCTGCAAGTAGGGACTTTCTTCCTGGACCAGAAGATCACTGTAGAGGAAGTCGAAATGCTCTTTGTGATCCTGGGAGACACTGCCTACCCCTTAATGCTCTGGATTATGAAGCCATACATGGGGCTCCTTGACAACAGCAAGGCGTGGTTCAACAGGCTGAGCAAGTGCAGAATGTCTGTTGAGTGTGCTTTTGGCCATTTAAAGGCCCGCTGGTGCTGCCTATATGGGAGGCTGGACCTGGCCAATGACAATATTCCTATGCTTATAGCTGCATGCTATATGCTTCATAATATTTGTGAAGGAAAGGGTGAAAGCTTCACTCAGGGCTGTACCGCTGAGGCTCAGTGCTTGAATGCTGAATTTGAACAGCCAGAGACCAGGGCTATTAGAGGGGCATAGCGTGGGACCATAAGACTCCAAGATGCCTTGAGGCAGCAATTTGAAGCTGAAAGCTACTAATATTTGTTGCTATGCTTGGGAGTGCAGTACTTGTAATGCTAGGAGGTGATTGTGCTTGATGCAGACGATGCACTGTGAAGGTGTAAGAAAATTGCCTGTTGCTTTGCAGGGCTCTGCTTGCATTCAATTAATGTAATAAAGATTGCTTTCAAACCAAAACAATTTTTATTGAAAAACAACAACTGGAGGAGAGAGACAAGCAAAAAAACACATCATTGCTGAGGGGGATGGGGGAAGGGAGGGTCCCAGGAGAGGTGGGTTCCTGGGATGGCTAAAGATTTGTGTGTGTCCAGGGATCATATCCAACCTTCTCCTTTGGAGTACAATACAGGAGGTACTAAACTGCAGAGGGAGGGGTGTTGAGGGTTCTCTCTTCCTAACATGTCTACAGAGAACCAGAGTGCTGCTGTAGAACACATCTGCCTTGGGAGCCAGCTCATGCACCCATGTGCAAATTCCACAGAAGTCCTGCTTGATACTGTAAACCAATGAGCCAAAGCTCCCCCATTGAATGCTAGCAGAGATATCCTCCGTTACAGTGAGACTAAGAGCAGGGCAGGAGTGCACATCCTATGCCCCCACTGACTGCTTCATGAAGGCAATCAGATTGCTGCCAGTGGCTGAATGTTTCAAAAGAAATGGCCCTTAATAATCCCCGGCACAGTTTCCTTAGTAAAGTAGAAGCAATAGCCAGTTTCAAGAGGAAACATACCCTTACATACTCAAAGACTGTGGCACGGTCAGGGGCGGCTCCAGGCACCAGCGCACCAAGCGCATGCCTGGGGCGGCAAGCCACGGGGGGCAGGCTGCCAGTCGCCATGAGGGCGGCAGTGAGGCAGCCTTTGGCGGCATGCCTGCGGGAGGTCCGCCTGTTCCGTGGCTTCGGCGGCAATTCGGCGGTGGGTATGATGAAGGCGCAGGACCGGCGGACCTCCCGCAGGCATGCTGCCAAAGGCTGCCTCACTGCCGTGCTTGGGGCGGCAAAATACATAGAGCTGCCCCTGGGCAAGGTCTAAACACAGGTTTTGTACCAGTATAACTATTTTGGTTAAGGGTGTGGGTTTTATTCCCTAGTGTGGATGCAGTTATACTGGTATAAAGGTGCTCATACTCATATAGCTTGTTCCATTTGGGAATAAGCTATAGAAGTACATGCATTTTTATGTGGTATAACTGCATTCATACTGGGGGTGGGGAGGGAGGCTGGGCTGTATCATTTTAACTAGACTGGTATAGTTAAAGTGGTATAACTTCTGTGTGAGATCAAGGGCTTGGATCTGTGTGTCTAGATTCTATCGTGACTGGCACTCTAGAAATATGTGTATATACTGTAGCTGTCTATGTGCTCTCTCTCACACACACACACACACACACACACACACACACGTAGTTTGTAATGAAAACTGGAATCCAGCTTAAGTTCATTGAAAAGTTCTCTAAGATTCATAAGACTAGAAACCAAACCAAAACGTCCCATAGTAACTTCAGCTCCAGGTCCACACTTCTTGAGCCTGATTCTCCCCAGCTTTGCATCTCATGTTGTGAATTGCACCTGTGGAAAGTGAGTGCAGAACTGTGCAAAATATTACCATTCCGATCAGGAAGTGTTGTCTGCTCATACTGCGCTGCTTTAAATGACAACATGGAAATGCAGGGCAGTGGAGAATTGCCCCCCGCCCCCTCATCTCGACAGTAGTCTGAACCAACCCCTCAGTTCTAACAAAGTGGTTTTCATACTCTGGACCCACATCTGATCTCATGTTTTTGGCGTTTAGATTCAACCAATTTTATAGACAAGTGTGATGTGCAAATCTGGGTTTCTGGTGTTCTGGTTTAGATCCATCTTAGCTCAACTTTGGAGCAAATGGACCAAAATCAAAGAAAATATTCACATGAAGCCCTGTAAACTGAAACTTCTGGGGTTTTTCCCTGATCCCTTATAGAATAAGGGAAAAGAGGTGTCAATACAATGCCATAAATAAGCCATATTCAAGGAATGAAAGAGCTGATGAGATGAGAACTTAGGACTATATCTTCTCACAAAGAGGATTCGAGCCATTACCCTCTGGCATATAATCTTTAAAAAGGGGAAGAAGGAGAATCTGGGGAACTACAGCCCGGTCAGCCTCACCTCAGTCCCCGGAAAAATCATGGAGCAGGTCCTCAAAGAATCCATTTTGAAGCACTTGGAGGAGAGGAAGGTGATCAGGAATAGTCACCATGGATTCACCAAGGGCAAGTCATGCCTGACCAATCTGATAGCCTTCTATGATGAGATAACTGGCTCTGTGGATATGGGGAAAGTGGTGGATGTGACATACCTTGACTTTAGCAAAGCTTTTGATATGGTCTCCGACAGTATTATTGCCAGTAAGTTAAGGAAGTACGGATTGGATGAATGGACTATAAGGTGGATAGAAAGCTGGATAGATTGTCAGGCTCAACGGGTAGTGATCAACAGCTCGATGTCTAGTTGGCAGCAGTATCAAGCGGAGTGCCCTAGGGGTTGGTCCTGGGGCCAGTTTTGTTCAACATCTTCATTAATGAGCTGGATAATGGGATGGATTGCACCCTCAGCAAGTCTGCGGATGACTCTAAGCTGGGGGGATAAGTATATAAGCTGGAGGGCAGGGATAGAGTCCAGAGTGACCTAGAGAAATTGGAGAATTGGGCCAAAAGAAATCTGATGAAGTTCAACATGGACAAGTGCAGAGTCCTACACTTAGGAAGGAAGAATCCCATGCACTGCTACAGTCTGGGAACCGACTGGCTAAGAGGCAGTTCAGCGGAAAAAGACCTGGGGAGTACAGTGGACGAGAAGCTGGATATGAGTCAGCAGTGTGCCCTTGTTGCAAAGAAGGCCAACGGCATATTGGGCTGCATTAGTAGGAGCATTGCCAGCAGATCGAGGAAAGTGATTATTCCCCTCTATTCGGCACTGGTGAGGCCACATCTGGAGTATTGCATCCAGTTTTGGGGCCCCTGCTACAGAAAGGATGTTGACAAATTGAAGAGAGTCCAGCAGAGGGCAATGAAAATGATAGGGGGCTGGGGCACATTATTATGAGGAGAGGCTGAGGGAACTGGGCTTATTTAGTTTGCAGAAGAGGGAGGGAGGATTTGACAGCAGCCTTCAACTACCTGAAGCGGGGTTCCAAAGAGGATGGAGCTAGGCTGTTCTCAGTGGTGGCAGACGACAGAACAAGGAGCAATGGTCTCAAGTTGGGGGAGGTCTAGGTTGGATATTAGGAAAATCTATTTCACAAGAAGGGTGATGAAGCACTGGAATGGGTTACCTAGGGAGGTCGTGGAATCTCCATCCATAGAGGTTTTAAGGCCAGGCTTGACAAAGCCCTGGCTGGGATGATTTAGTTGGGGTTGGTCCTGCTTTGAGCAAGGAGTTGAACTAGATGACCTCTTGAGGTCCCTTTCAACCCTAATCTTCTATGATCGTTAGGGAAAGGGTTCAGCCTGATTACAGTTCATGATAACTGATGCTGAATACTCCATGTAACATATCACATTCAGCATAGTAACAAACACATTAGATGTGCAACCTTTAGGATCTTTGTTCTGAGGATTTAGAGTATTATTATCAGTGTGGAAAAGAATGGATGGCTTATCTTTCGCTTGGGAAATAATCTTCCAGAGAAATACAATGTACTTACAGCCTGATAATCAGGGTTGGAAGGTACCTCAGGAGGTCAGCTAGTCCAACTCCCTGCTCAAAGCAGGACCAATCCCCAACTAAATCATCATAATGATTAAGACCACCTTCCTACAGAGAGAAGTTGACCTGTAGGTCAAAGTATCACCACAGTGATGGTCCCATGGTTTTATATTGAATATTGCATACTGATAAGCCTGAGGTCATTATTCTGTTGCTGTCATTTTGTCTATTGTCAATCCACTGCTAGAACACATTGTTTTGGATCGCTGATTACAAAGGGCTTCCCCATTAGAAATACCAGTAGAAAATCAAATCTAAAACAATTATTCCTCTCTGGTGCTAAAAAACTTTTTGATAATGGAACCATAATTCATTGAACTGAAAAGCAAGAAAAAAAACGTCACTGGTTTCATTAGAAACCTGAAACTTCCCCACTTTCACCATGGCTCAAGCAGTTATGGTGCATTTCCAATAAGAATGGGCCTTTTTATGGCCTTCTGTGAAAACTTGTGGGTTTTGCCTCATTTAGACCTCAAACCCAGCAGTTCTGTTGAGTGGCCCTGTGAAGTTTTAGGGCCAGATCTTCTGCAGGTGAAAATTGACATAGGCCTATCAAAGTAAACAGAAAGAGGCCAATTTACACCATCTGAGGACCTGGCCTTCTGCATTTATCCTCAACACAAAACTCCAAGCGAAACTTAAGGGACACAAGGGACTCATCTGGAGAGCAATCTTAAAAAAATGCTTAGGCAAACACCAGCCAATTTAAATTGCCAAGAGTGGTACTGCTTTGCTTCCAGTCTGTAGAGGTGAAAGGACTGCTCAGTAAAAAAGCCAAAATATGAATATAGCCTCCCTAAAATATACCCAACAGATAAAGCCAAATGCTAAAATTGCTACCACAGCAAGCAGAAAAGACAGAGTTCAAATATGAAGGGCAGCGTTCTGCTAACAATATCCCATCATTGGGTCTAAGCCAAGTCCTTGCTAATGTTGCCAGGTCAAGCCCATTATTAAAAATGTTAATTGCAAATAAGATGAGGTTTTTTTTTCTTGACGAAGAGAGTGGATCAGATCCTCAGGTGGTGTAAATCTAAGTAGCTGCCCTGAGCTTCTCTGGTCCTTTATACTTAAAGCAATGACAAGGTAGCAAGATAACCAAAGGGACTGTAGCCAGCAATAGACAGCCAACACTTTATAATAGAAGAGTGGAAGCTATGGCAACAAAGAATTGGGAAGATGAAGAGGTCCACATGTATTGAGGAGGGAAGGGAAAGACAATTAAACTATGCAGTTTTTTCATAGATTCAGAGACTCCAAGGCCCAAAGGGACTGCTGTGATCATCCAGTCTGACCTCCTGCATAACACAGGCCACAGAACTCCACAAATTAATTCCTAGAACAGGTCTTTTAGAAAAACACCCAGTCTTGATTTAAAAATTGTCAGTGATGGAGACTCCACCACAACCCTTGGTAAATTGTTCTAAAGGTTAATTACCCTCACTGTTAAAAATGTACACCTTATTTCCAGTCTGAATTTGTCTAGCTTCAACTTCCAGCCATTGGATCAGGTTAGACCTTTCTCTGCTAGATTGAAGACCCCATTATTAAATATTTGTTACCCATGTAGGTTCTTACAGACTGTACCCGTTAACCTTCTCTTTGTTACATTAAATAGATTGAGCTCCTTGAGTCTAATCCTTTAATCATTCTTGTGGCTCTTCTCTCACCCCTCTCCAATTTATCAACATCCTTCTGGAATTATTGACACCAGAGCTGGAAGCAGGATGCCAGCAGTGGTCGGATCAGTGCCAAATACAGAGGTAAACTAACCTCTTTACTCCTACTTAAGATTCCCCTGGTTATGCATCCCAGGATTGCATTAGCCCTTTTGGCCAGAGTAAAATTATATTTTGCGACCTATCAGCCAGCTTTAGTCCATTGAATGTATGCCATGTCAATTTTATATTGTTCTAGGTTTTTTTAATCAAAATGTCATGCGGTACCAAGACAAACACCTTACTGAAGTCTAAGTATATTACATCTACACTATTACCTTTATCAGCCAAACATGTAATCTCAACCAAAAAAAGATATCAAGTTAGTTCTACAGGATCTGTTTTCCAGAAGCTCATGTTGATTGGAAGTTTTAAGGCAGTGCACATTTAATCACAGGTGTATATTGAAATACACACCATTCCTCCAGAGGATCAAAAAGATATTACCTCACTCACCTAGTGGCATTTTGACACTCCTGTGTCTGGTCCCAGTCAGAAATGGGAAGTGCACAGGTATGGAGAATGAAACAGGAGGCCAGGAGATAAATCCACCCAAATTCTTTAACCTCAAAAAAATGCTTGGCTTGGGTCTTGAGCAAAGGCTGATGGGGGAGAGGATGTTATTTTAACTGCACTGGTTTACCACCCTTCTTTATAGCAGAAGAGATAGGAGAGGCTGTGACACTACTGACTGGTTTACGTGAGGACTTTCGTCCTGTTCCTCTGTTCCCTAGGCGGGTCTACACTTAAAACACTGCAGCTTTGCCTCTGTGGTGCTTTAGTGAAGATGGTCTACACCAACAGGAGAGAGCTCTCCAGTCAGCATAGTTAATCCACCTCAGGAGAGGGCAGACACTCTCCTGCTGACATAGTGCGGTCTACACCAGTGCTTAGATCAGTTTGACTACATTGCTCGGGGTGGGGAGGTGAATTTTTCACATCCCAGAGCGACATAGTTATATTGAAGTAATTCCGTAGTGTAGACCTGGCCTTAGCCATTCACAGTAAGCTCCCTCCTCTGCTCCAGGCATCTGGTATCTTTTGTTTCATCTTTTCTACCTAGCTGTGGCTTCCTCCATGCTACACACGCCTGTTAATCTCTCTCCAGCAGCCACCTATGCTGGACATGGTCTGGGACTGTGCATGATCCCCTGCTCATTTATGACCCTAGAAGGAGGCTCTGAGGGCCTATTCTGAGGAGAGCTCCTTGAACCAGTCTCAGAGCCTAATAAAGGCAGGGCAGTTGTTCAATTACACTGCGTGTCTTCACAGTGTGTTTGGTCACCATTAATACATAGTTTATAAGGGGTTAATACATTATTAGCAATATTTGCTATAAGCATGTTTCAGAGATGAGTTATCAATAGTTATAAGCAGGCCTGGTGGAAAACAGAAGCTTCATTTCTTGAAAAAAATGGAGGTAGCAATATTTGGTTCCATTCCAGTGTGGAACAAAACCAAGACCCTTTGAAGTTTTCAGTGGGGGGGGGGGGAATCAGAGTGCACACGTGCGAGAGAGAGAGAGACCCCCTCCCCAGGGCTTAAATTCTCAGAGATTATGTCCCAGAGCCTCTCACACCCTCCCCCATTCTGGGTGCCGGGCTTCAGCTGCAGAGTTTGGGGTCTCGGGGCTTTAGCCCCGCACAGGGGGGTTCCAGGGCTTGGGGCTTTAGACCATGCGGGGGGGGGGGGGGGGGGGGGGGATGTTGTGGATGCCACCCCATGGGGGTGCACTAGAGCTTGGACTTTCAGCCCCGCGGGAGGTACAGGGGCTCCCGCAGGTTTGAAAATATTTACCGGAGCTCTGCTCTGGATGACTCTGGATTAATTTAAGCCCTGCCCCTCCCCCAAGAATAGTCAATAGCTCCATGGTAAGGGCACAGAGCTGATACTCTTTATATAAATAATTAAATATTCGGTGGGCCAGGAAGAGACTGACTCTACAGCCCTGTGGCTAGGCCACTCACCGGGATGTAACTGAGTCAGTCCCTCTCTCTCAATATATATTCAGTTATGTATACAAAATGGAACAGCTCCAAGAGGATAGATTGAGAGACAGAGACTGACTTTATAGCCTGCCTGATTCAGGTCAGGGACTTGAGCCTGTTTTTCCCCATCTGAGGTGAGTATCCTGACCACTGAGCCATGAGTTACTCTGGGAAAGAGATCTTTCTCTCCCCCCCCTCCCCCCAGAAATTCCATCCTGGGGAATCTTCCCAACAGGACAGCATTTCTCAACAACCCCGCCCCTCCAAACACACACACATTTTCCTCCCCAGATCTAGTTATTAGTACACCAGTAGAAGATGTTACAGATGGTTATAAGTAGGCTTGAAAGAAGATTTCTATCGGTAAATGTTGGTAAACATCACTTTCACCGTGTGCACACAAACCAGCGCAAAAATATTTCCTTCAATTATAATCAAAATGTACAGATAGGCAAAGGAAGAAAATTGATGCCTGATAACTTCTTAGAGCTTCATTTAAGGACATATATCTTGTCTATTTTGACACGTGGTGTTGACAATTTGTATTTGAAAGGTTAGAAAGCTTTAATTTCTTGAATTTCTACTGTCATTAAATAATAGTCTTCTGACTCACCCACTGTCTGACCCACCCCCGCCCCCAATTTCCCACAATTGAGAACATTTAAATCAATACAAATAAAAAAATGCTTAAAAATAAACATTGATATTAGCTGTTGAAGTTATACAAAAATAAAAACTGAATTCTGACAAGCCTCGTTGTCGGCAACTATTCCACAAATTATAACGCCAGAAGGGACCATTGTGATTATCTAGTCGGACTCTTCTACAACACAGGCCACAGGACTTCCCTGAATTAATTCCTGTTTGTCTCTTTTAGACAAACATTCAATCTGGTTTTTAAAATGTCCAGTGATGGAAAATCCACCAGTATCCTTGGGTCAATGGCTCCCAATGGTTAGTTACCCTCCCTGTTAAAAAAATGCATCATATTTCTTGTCTAAATTTGTCTAGCTTCAACTTATGGATCTGCCAGAGTCTGTAACAATCTTTTAACCTTAATCATTTAATTTAATAAGACACCTATAAATAATGTATTAACCCTTTATAAATGGGATCTTAAATAAAGCATGATCCCCTCTGTCTTTGCCACATGGCGCAAGAATCAACCCTTTCCCTTCTGCTGCATGGCACACTCTCTATCTTATTGAGAAGATAGCAGACGGGCATGCATTACGCTAACAATCGGAGGAGAATGTATCCTGTAGTGAGGGTTCAATACATGGACCTATTGGCAGCTGCCAAAGCTGCCCAACACGTCCAGATGTTCTCATTTAAAGGGGCTGCAACCGAGTTGCAAGAGGGAGAGAGACCGAGAGGGAAGTAGTTAAGTTGGAATTAATTTGTCAGTCTCTATTTAACCAACCTCAAAACTATTAAATAAATCTAGTAGGAAATATCCCCGGGGTTCCAAATACCTCTAGAAAACTTGCTGGGAAGCTGCAGGGGTGTAAGCAGTCATGCACACAGCAACAGGGGATTCCACTCCCCTCCCCCGCCAATCTAGTTTGCTTCAGACTGTCATGGGAGGACCCTGGGCCAGTGGGACAGACAAACAGACAGAGGTGAGAGGGCCAAATGCTGCAGGGTAAAGTGCCAAGTGAAGAAAAGGGATTCTGGCCCTCATAGGACAGAGGAGATGGCAGTCTGTCAAAAGAAGTATCCTTGGCTGAATGCGTTCGTTGATTATAAATCATCTTCCTTCTACTTATGCAGAGAACATCCCTGGGGAGCCATAATAAAGGAAGCCACCTCCTGGAAGAAAATTCAGATCTTCCTCAGGCAAATTGGAATCTGCAGCATTCCGGGGATCTCACTGGGACAAACCACTTTGTGTAAACGGAATGTGCAGCAGAATGGCGAGGAATCATAATTGCTGACTGGCAATCCAACAGGTAAAGATTTATCAGCTGATTTCTCTTGCTGATAAGAAACTAATTGCAAGTATGGACCTTCACCATTCTCACCCTGATTTCAGGGTCCAGAAACAATGGAATGAGATTCCATTGTTGAGTACCCACAATTGTGGCTGCTAGCACATGAAGAGATAAGCTAGAAATGGGAGAACTGACACGGATCTTGAACAAAACCCTTCAGGTGAATCCACCACAAACTCTGTGTAAGGTTTAAAACATTTGGTTACAACATTTGTTTATTAATTAATGCAGTTAATTAATGTCTCACTGCGCCTCTGATTTCAGTGGATGTATCTTAGTTCTACAAGACTGTCTTCTCTTGTGTTATTTCTAAGTTGACCAGGACATAGCAGAAAAATTACAAGGAACCTTGTCCCAGATACTCAATGACATTTAGGCACCTAACTCCCATTATACCTGTGACCTGGGGCCTTGTCCTCACCATATTTCCAGCCAAAGGCTAAGCCAATGAGGTTTGAATACATTTAACTTTGACTAAACATCCAACCTTGTGAGGTTGACCAGACTGAAACTTTTGAATGTCAACTGTTGCTAATAAGACCATGTGAAAGGAACACCTTGTGTAGAAGGACCCAACAGAGCTCACATGAATTCATGAATTCTGTGTTATGATATGGATAGTGAGAAAGTGTGAGCACTATTTGTATTACGTTTCATGAGTAAAGAACCCTTTCCTGAATCATTTTGATGGCAATTAATTCTTCTCTCTAAGATCCTTATTTTTGCCATCTGATTTTTTTGGTTCCTTTAAGTTCATCAGACAATATTAGATTTTTCCACTTTATGAGATGAGAAAATTGCCTGGAATATTTTGGAACTAACTGGTGACAAAAGAAATTAGTAAAATGCCTACATCAAACGCTGTTTCACAAGGCATTGTTGAGTTTCAAGTGCCCTCTAGTGGTGAATATTATGGCAAATCCAACTTGAGGCACATATAAGAGAGACTTTTGTGTTATAAACTCTGACATTTCTACTACTCACTGGAGGCATCTTGGGGTGGGCAATGACTACTCTACTTGGAATTGTATATATTTTGATCAGTACCTGCTGCTATAAATCCATTTGGAGTTCCCCGTTTGCTTGACAGTTTCACCTCTATGCTTTCAGATGGCACCAGTGAGAAAGGCAAAGCAGAGCTGTACAAGTCTGGGGAAATCCTCTTTCATGGCCTGATCCTCAGAGATGCTGAATTTGTGGGTGCTCAGCACCTCTCAGGATCAGGCCTTTCAGGTCTGATCTTGTATCAATAAAGGGAACAGGACATTTGCCATTGACTTCAATGGGAGCAAGCCCTTAGTGAAAAATCTTGCACTGATTTTTCAGAAAAGTCCCCCAAATTTTGGATTCTACACTGAGCTGCATTTAAGCATGTGAAGGAAGTAAAATGCTGCAGTTCTAGAGAGCCTTTTATTTCAGGCTCCCCATGTGCTTCACAAACTATAATGAGTTCAGCCTCTTTACACTTACCAGCTTCACAGGGGAGGTTATTGTCCCCTGTTTAAGAAAAGGGAAACAAGAGAGCAAAGATAATTAACTTGACCAAGGTCACCTGGATAGTGCTGGATAAAGAGCCCATAAGTCTGCATTGGCAGCCTTTTGGTCTCACTGCTAGCCCACATCTAAATATCCAAAAGTGTTGTCTTCAGAGCTAAGTACAACTGGGTTTTTGTTTATTTTTTTTATCTTTGTGAAATGTTTTGAAAATAATCAAAACACTTCATTTTTCTTTAATATTTTTGCAAAAATCATATTAAATTGTACTAAATATTTTGTTTTAAAACTTTCATTTCAAATTTTTCATTTTGTTTTGGTGCAAAAAAATAATCCCACATTCTTCTTTTGTTTTTTTCAGCATCCAGCACCCTTCTTTTTCACAGGAAAAAGAGGAAGGTAATGTAGAAAAGTGGGAGAAATGGCAAAAATGCCACTCACATTTTAATATTTTAAGAAGAAAGAAATTTAAAAGCTAAAGAAAGTATGACTTTGAAAAGTGAAAATGTAACTTTCACTAACTTTTAAAAATGTTCCCTGCACTTTTCTAGTTGGAAAAAAGAATGCAGATTAAATAAAAACGGAGGTGGACATTGTCCCAAAATTTCAAAAGAAAAAATTCAAGATTATTGACATTTTTCAGAAAAACAACAAAAAATATTTTCCACAAGCATTTGTTTCTTCTGGACCAGAAAAAAATCATCAGATTTTTCTTTTAACATCTCTAGTTGTTCTGCAGCTTGCAAAACTTGGAAGCTGCAATATTTTGGGAGGTGGCAAGGTTGTTTGGTGTGTTCAGGTTGTTTTTGTGATCATTTTACCGATCAGTCTACACCGCCGCTCCCAACCATCCCTCTCCGCTTTGGCTCACAGTCTCAGGGATTGAATTATTTCTGTTTAACAGTGTAGTGTACGATACAGAGCAAAAGGAGCCACTAAATTGTTAAACATGATTTTTAACTATACTGTTAAGTTTGTGGTTTTTCCTTCTTTATGATGAATAAAAGAGCCTAAAAATTGGGAATAAGAAGTTAGGGTTGTTGTTTTTAAGTTTTGTTTTCACTCTATCTACTCCTGAAAAAATATTTCTCTACTTATTTTTACATTTGAAATTCACGTTTTGTCTATCCAGTTTTCCTGGGTGACTGAAGAGAACCAGGAGGATTATGACCTCGCAGGCAATGAGAATGAAGACTGAGCAATCAAAAGGGGAAGAGGTTTTTGGTCTGAGTGTTTAAAGGTCTTTGATTGTTGGTGATAGCAGAGGAAAGAGCTTATGAAAGATTCAGTACCTACCTCCCCTTCAGCTGATTGTTGAGGGTTTGATTCCCCACCCCCATTCAAGTCAATGGAAAAACTCCCAGGGATTTTAATGGCGCAGGATCGAGCCCTGAGAAAGCACCATTCCCAGTGCTCTGGTCCTCCATGGAGTCTACCAATAAAAACAGGGAATACAAGATGGGTTATTTCTGACATAAAGTCAAATGCTGCCCTCTGATTTGTGGCAGGAAGGTTTGTTTGAGAGTTTTGAGTTGGTGGACTAAAGAAAAGTTTCCATGCCTTCTTTATCATATAGGGCATGACCCCAATCTGTACCCACTCCCCAAACACCACCTCTACCCTGTTAAAACAAGGAGGGTTACACTTAAGGGCAAAACCCACCCAGCCAAGTTCTTAAAAGCAAGGAACCGCCCAATTATGGGATCCTTACTTAACATACCTTAACCCCCAGAAATCACAGTCAGCCCTTTCACCGACAAAATACACGCCTCCGTATACAAGTCCCACACACCTCCAACATTCACAGTAAACCCACCACATCCCTCGCTCTTGTCATATAACACCAAACCTTAGCTCTGTCCTCAGCAACATCAAAGTCTGCTAGGTTTTAGTGTGCTGGTGAAGAGTGGTTATTTTCCCCCATGAGGAAGTATGAAGTGAAAGAAGTACCTCCACAGTTTCTTTCCCTTGGTGGATGATCTTCAATGGTTGCTGGGGGATTTTGGCATGAACAAAATAAAAGCTACTTCCATAATCTTATGTGATGCAGTGTCAGGAACCAGAGAAAGATCTGCCATGCCTCCTAATTCTGGAAAATAGCCTAATGTAGCTCACCAGAGAGCATCATCCATGACTAGGCCAGAGCAGAAAGAGTTCCCTCGCTCTTTAATTGAACGTTGCAGAGGGAGAAGTACTAGTTAGTTTGATGGACAACAGACACAGGCAGAACAGCTGAGCAGAGATTTTTGTCATTTTAGACCTCAATCCTGCAAACAGTGCTGAACATGCTTTAACTTTCCATTAGTGACTATCTCTACTGACTTCAAAAGTGCTGCTCCCAGGCACCATGTTAAGCACACATGTCAGTGCTAGCAGGGACAGGATTTTAATTTGGGTGGAGGCTTAGAAAAAATAACATTAAAGTAGTTCAGCAAAAATATGACGATCGCTGTGGGGAACTCAATCTAACTCCATGCTAGTGTATATCAGGAATAACTCCACCAGAGTTGGTGAGAGTGAGGATCAGGATCATCTCATGGCCCCACTTCCAGAAGAGGGATGGGTCAGAGAGCGTCTGAGGTTCTGGCAGGAATTGTCTGATTTTAGCAGAGCTGTAGGATTTGGCTCAGGGAAAGCTGAGCACATAAATGACGGAATTGTTCTTAAGACTCTGGACCAGATCAAAGTGATCCTGGATATGTGGCCTCAGAAGTCTTTTCCATCCCTGCCCTCTATGATGCTGGTTGGAGAATTATCAGAAAAACTGCAGAGGGTGGGGAAGAGCCACCACCTTCCTTCACCAAGGGCAGCAGGAGCAGCGGCAGCCAGAGTATTTCTGGATTTTGATTACTACAGCCTGATTGCACAATGGGGTGGAACTGACCTCTCCCTTGGGCTCACACATTCCTGATATACTTAGCTCTACAGCCAAAATGCTTCTGAAATAAATGTAGTCAAACTTTACTAATTCTGGGTCACTGAGAATGAAAATGATGCTTAAAATTGTTGATTGGCTCTAGTTTTCAAGATATGCTATTGGGTCAGTATATACGACCCTTGACTTGGGAATGGTGGAGGATAAGTGAGTTATAAAGGAAAGGGATCTCAATTTAAACCAGAAATGACTAAAATACATCTTTGACTGGATCTATGAATAAATCTATGACTGGGTTTGGACAGTACTTGCTTTTTAGGCAAAAAATGCAATCTGAAGCTGGTATTGTGTCATACATGATATGAATTGCATCATGTTATTACTAGAAGTCATGGATGATGCAATTAGAACGAAGCTTACATCACTCTTGCCCTATATCAGCTCTAGAAATCATACAGTGTCGTGCTCTCTTATTTGTCAGTGTTTGATTTTTGCAAAGGGACACATTTCTGTTTAGCCAAAGTGAGCAGAGATGCCTTGTACTTGTGTGAACAGTGCAGATAACTTCTGCTATGTTTGTGGTGAAGTGACTTTTGCATCACAAAAGCGTAGTATAACCACTATGGTTAAGAAAGCCTATCACCTTTATTTTGGCTGCCAACTTGGAGATCAGGACAAGAGGTGGGCCCCACACATATGCTGCAACACTTGTGCAACGAATCTTCGCCAGTGGTTGAACAAGAAAAGGAAATCTATGCCTTTTGCAGTGCCAATGATTTGGAGAGCGCCAACAGATCATACTAGCAATTGTTACTTCTGCATGGTGCATCCAGTTGAGAAAGGTGTGTCAAAGAAGAAAAAGTGGACTGTGCATTATCCAAACATTCCATCAGCTATACGCCCAGTACCCCACTGAGAAGGACTGCCGGTTCCTGATGCACCAGAATCATTCTCAATTGAGTCAGACGAGGAAGAGGATGAAACTTCTGGTCCTGAACCATCAATGTCACAGGACCCACATTTTCTCCCATCCTCCTCCTCTCAACCACACCTCATAACACAAGGTGAACTAAATGACCTTGTCAGGGATTTGGAACTATCCAAGAGTAAGGCAGAGCTGTTGGGCTCCAGACTACAGCAGTGGAATCTCCTGGCAGGTGATGTTAGGGTTTCCATGTTCCGTGACCGTCAAAAGGATCTTGTCCCATTCTTCTTCATGGAAGGTGATCTTGTAGCCTGCAACAACATTGATGGTGTGATGGCAGCCCTCAACATCGTTCACAATCCAAATAAGTGGAGACTGTTCATTGATTCATCGAAGACGAGTTTTAAAGCTGTTTTACTGCATAATGGCAACGTTTTGTCATCAATTCCAGTTGGTCATGCAGTCCATATGAAGGAAATCTATGACAACATGAAACAACTTTTGAGGTGCATAAACTATGACCAACATCAATGGCAGCTTTGTGGCGATTTGAATGTTGTTGCTCTTTTGCTTGGTCTGCAGACTGGATACACAAAGTACTGCTGTTTTCTCTGCGAATGGGATAGTCGTGCAAGAGATTCCCACTACATCAAGAAAGATTGGCCACTCCGACAGTCATTGGAGCCTGGGAGGAAAAGTGTTCAGCATCCACCACGTGTTGAATCAAGGAAGATTTTGTTACCACCCTTACACATCAAGCTGGGTCTGATGAAGAACTTTGTAAAGGCCATTGACAAAACACAAGCAGCTTTCAAGTACCTTCGTGGAAAATTTCCAAGGTTAAGTGAAGCTAAGATAAAGGAAGGTGTCTTTGTTGGTCCTCAGATTCGTGAACTTCTTCGAGATGATGCATTTGACCATGCACTGTGTGGCAAGGAAAAGACGGCATGGAAAGCCTTCCAGTTAGTGGCAATAAATTTTCTCGGAAACAAAAAGGCAGACAACTACAGGTTGTTGGTGGAAAACCTCCCCAAGGCATACAAAAGCCTTGGTTGCAACATGTCACTAACGATACATTTTTTGCACTCTCATCTAGATTTTTTTCCACCGAACTGCAGAGCAGTGAGCGACGAGCACGGCGAGCGATTTCACCAGGACATTGCAACAATGGAGAAACGCTATCAGGGCAAATGGAGCCCATCAATGCTTGCAGACTATGGCTGGACAGTTGCAAGAGATGCTCCATTTAATGAATACAAGAGACAAGCCAAGAAGTGCCAAGTAGACACTGAATAGGGCTAAACTATGTACATAATAGCTTTTTGCCTTTTGTTTCATAATAAATTTTATTTATATAACCCTTTTGCTGATTTTTAAAGTGTTACATAAACAGGACAGGTAAAATATTATCATGTAAAGCAACCATAAACACATGAAAGACCTAGGTTTACAATTTATGATTAAAACTCTACTATCTACACAATATACATAGACATAAAATGTAAAAACTTAAATATCTTAGAAACAGTAGCCAGTTTTAATTGTCATATTTGAATTCAGCACATCAAAATACATAATAGCACATTTTTATCTCTGAAGCAGACGACTTCTCAAAAATTGTAGACCAGTGATATCAGTGCTTTGGGCTCCTTTTCCCCCATAGATTGTATGAGTAATCCATGCACTGTGTACTCAGAGACAATGACGGGCTGGTTTTCATAGGGTGGATGGATCAGAAAGTCAATGGGATGAGTGTCAGCAGCCCTGAGAATCAGGCCATTACTGTCTAAATCACAGGTGTAGCTATTGAGCTAGCACTAGAGCCAGAAGCCCAGGCCTTTATATGTTGAACCTCAAGAGGACAGCATCAGCATTAGGCCCTTTATCCTCTCTGTGAGCAACCACTGGAGGGTACCATCACAGGACGCCCCAACTGAGAGAGAGCATAGACAGCAAGAGCAAAAATATTCTGAGCCATCAGTATTCCAAGGAATGGTCTGGAATGAGGATCTGCAGGCCTCACTGGCAGATGCTGCCATGACCGCCCAGCTAAAAGAGATCAAAGCTACTGAGTTTCTTACAACAAGTGGCTGAGCTCAGAACACCGCTCACAATAAAGTTGAAAGATACATCTAAGAAGCAGGGCTCACAGACAGGCAGATGGAGCAGGGGCGGAGGAAAAGAGTGGTTGAAACCAGGCAGGAGCCAGCAGAGTTGAAAAGGGATGAGAGCTTTTGTCTCAACGAGGCTGAGGACTTGGAAAACTGGAATCTTCATGCAAGCCTGCATGTCACTGGTATGAAGACCTGCAGTTTCGTGCAAGCCCTAGTCTTGGGTAATGTGAAGACAGGCCCAGGGGGACTGTATGATGTTGCAGTGATGGGACCAGAACTGGATAGATGGCTGGCTGCATCTCTGTCCCCACTCTGGTCTCTTTGTGAACCCCCTCAGGTGTCATGCCTTTACCTCTCCTAGGGTGGAATCACAATTTTTCTACTCACAGACTGGGCCCTGCTATAGTATCCTCATGATCAACCATTTATAGGCAGTAGATCTGACTGGGTTCGGCACCTGTGGCTCTTCCCTTGGTGAGTCCAACCAGTGATGAGTATAGTGACCAGGCAACCTGCTTAAACCACAGCATTGTCTAATGTTAACAGTAGCAGTAAAGCATTTAGAGACAAGGACTGCTTTGAAGCAGGGAGAGGGACAGGTCAGGGAGAAGGAGGAAGGACAGTGCTTAATTTGTGCCAGGGTTGAGCCCAGGGCCGGCTCCAGGGTTTTGGCCGCCCCAAGCAGCCAAACAAACAAACAAACCAAAAAAGCCGCGATCTGAGGCGGCAATTCAGCGGAAGGTCCTTCGCTCCGAGCAGGAGTGAGGGACCGTCCACTGAATTGCCGCCGAACAGCTGGACGTGCCACCCCTCTCCAAAGTGGCCACCCCAAGCACCTGCTTGGTAAGCTGGTGCCTGGAGCCGGCCCTGGTTGAGCCCCAGAAACTCTGGACTTGTCGCGTCAGTTATGAAAGTAAAAGAATTGCTTGATCCCCAGCACCTCTTTCATTACAAATTAAGCCCTGAGGCAGGAATTCTGCAGGAGAGGAAGCAACAGACAGGAGCTAGTGCCTATCGGGGAAGCCAAGTCAAAGCTACTTCCTTACTGCACGGCGTGTTATCCCCCCGTGACAGGCATGCTCTGGGGAGAGAAAGGTGTATTTGAAAAGACTGATCAGGAGTTCAATTGACAATTCCGTCTCACCTTGTTGTGGGCTGTAACCTCCCCACCTAGTAAACGACTGAGAGTTCTGCATGGGGACCAAGCCCTCACTGTGTGTCAGTTTCATGGATGACATCATACAAAAGAACTTAACATGCTTTTTCAGGAGTGGGGCTCACTCACACCCCATTCTCTCTGCTGCCCATCTTCTTCGGCATCCCCCCACCTATACACAAACCCGGCCTCTTTGTTGCTAGATGTACAGGGAAAGAGAGCTCAGAAAGGGACTCATTCCTTGCTCTGTTCCCTTTCCCTATCAGGTTAGGTTCCGTGAATTTTAAAGCCTGTCTGATTTCAATACTGCTTTTCTTGGTCTCTGACTCCAATTGCTTTGGATGAATGATGCTGAGTTAGGCAGAGAAGGTCCAACACACACACAGCGCGCCTCTGATGGGTTGATTCCTCACAGGGAGCTGTTGGCAGCCGTGCCTTACACCAAGGTAAGGAGCTCTGGGGCTTCGTAAAGGCACCGGAGAAAGAAGACAACATGCACTTTGTCTATGAAAGTTTGCCCCAGGCAGCTCATTTCATGCTGCTCTCCAGAGAGCTGGGCAGACACCAAGGCACGAACAGGCAAACAGATCTTCTACTAGATGGGAAACACAGAGGCTCGTCTGGTAAATATTTAACATAGGGAACTCCCCTTCCTTTCAGTTTCCTCCCCACCATATGTATTAAGCTTGCTATAGTAGCAAAGGGCAGGAGCCTCAGGGGACATGCCAGCACTTTCCAATGCAAACACCCGTCACCATCAACCAAACTAAATATGAGGTGGAGCAGACTGTTTGTATTTAAGAGCCAATTGGGGTGCCAGGTGGAGCAATAGCATATGAAAAAGGCTTTGGAGCAGCTGTGTTGCTCTGCCTCTTCCCAAAAGGTCCATATGCTTTCCATAGAGGCTCTGGCTGTGGGTGTTAGCCGTCTGCTTGATCCTGTCCCTTCTGGATCACGGCTAGGTGTCAGAATTAGAGCCGGTTGGACATTTTCCAGCAAAACATTTTTCTGTCTGACAATGCCCGTTTCATCCATAGTGATGTGTTTCACAGAGATATGCTGTTTTCGGAGAAATCTCGTATGGGGGGAGGGGAGAATGACAATGTGCTTTGATGAGCTTGAAACATTCTGCTTTGGCATTTCCAGAATGGAACCTTTCCATCGTTCATTTACAAATGTATTTTCAATTGTCACAATCACAAACGGAACATTTTGGTCAACCCCAAATTATTTTTTTCTCAGGATTCCATTTTGCAGGAAATTTTGATTTTTTTTTTTATTTATTCCTTTTGGGGCTGGAAAGCATTGAGAAATTTCCCATAAAATGGAAAATCCAGCTCCCGCCAGCTCTGGTGAGAATGAAGGTGGAAAACAGTCGTGTCAGTGGGCACCTGATTCTGTATTTGCTGCTTGAAGCAACACAATCTATTTAGGGCTGGACTGTGCTTTTAGGCCCAACCCTGAGCAAAGGGGTGGTGCATAAACTGCACCAATTCAGGAGCAGTGCCAAGAGGGGTTGTGCCACAGGCTCTGTCCACACGTGCAGTCGGTGCTGTGATACCCGCTTGCATAGACATACTCGTGTTAGCGTTTGTCGAGCTAAAAATAGCATGGCTGGGGTAGCACAATGGTGAGACGTGGCATGGGCTAGGCACCCTGAGTACGTACCTACGGGGTCTAGTCAGCTTTGCACTCAGGGTGGCTAGCCCGTGCTGCTGTGGTTAGCCTACTATTTTTAGCACAAGCTCTCCGAGAACTAGTGCGAGTATGTCTATGCGAGCTGGGAATCACATGTCTAGCTCCAAGCATAGATGTGGCCTCAGAGACACAGCTCCCTTCCTTTGCGCCATGAGGGGAGTAATTCGGTACTGGCCTATATCGGCAGCAAATTATGAACAGTCCCCCTCCCGCCCCGCTGCCCCCCAGCTCTGCTGTGCAGGCCCAAGCACTGGAGTGGGGGCTCAGCCTGACTCCATTCTCGCCTTCCCATCCGTCTCACATCCACTTGCTCTGAAGGGAGCAGTGGGCATGCAGCAGCAGTGAAGCCCCGTGCCCCATGGCTCAAGGTCATGGAGTGCAAGGTGGGTTCTTACTCCCCCTTGTGCCCCTGTAAGGGTGCATAGTGCTAGTCACAATCTAGCCCTTACCTTTAAACCTTCTCTTTCTAGGCGCATTTGCAGTAAAAATCTAAAGCAACCACAAAATGTCTCTCCCCCCACCACCGAGCCAATAGCAGCAGAGAAAGCAACAGGCCCACTACCTAAAATCAACAGCCCGCCACCCTCCTCAGCCAGCCCACCTGCTGAAGCAGGGAGGCCTCGCAGCCTGTCTTGGATTCTGGTGTCAACACCAGTCCACAGAGACCCAGTCCAAAATTGCCAGCTCCTCTCACAGCAGCTTCCAAACGGTGTCAGCGGGCCACAAGGTTTGGTGGCTACTGACCTGTCTTGGGTACACAGAAGGGAAGTGATCTGTAGTGCTCCCTCACTGTCCAGTCCAGAGGGAGGCCACTCTGCCTCGTTGTGTTCGGGTTCAGTCCTCAGGCTCGGGTCGCATCGGTGGGACTGAGCCGTAAGCACTCTAGAGCTCTGTGCCCGTCTGACAGAGGCAAGCAGACAACAACAGTCTGGGCCTCTTTCCCCTGGGCGGGACAGTGCCCTGCGTAGTCTCTAGCTTGTAGCCCCTCAATAGGGCGGACAGCAATTAACAGTCTAGGGCCCTAGCCCTCAGGCGGGGTGGTGCTGGTGGCAGGCTGTAGCCTAAGCCTCCCGGCCCAGGCAGCCAACAAATACACCCAGTCAATAAGCTCTAGCCCTTTGGGTGGGCAGCCAGTAAACAAAAACAATCAATTAGCTCTGGCCCTTCGGGCAGGCAGAGCAGGGAGAAGACTTTAGCCTAAGCATGGAGCTCAGGCAGCCAACAAACACAGTCTTGGGGTTCAGGTAAGGGGGAGCGACCACCCAGTCTAGGGGCTCTGAAAGGGGTTTGCACACCTGGCAGGCAGTCTAGGGTGCTAGCAGGGGGTTGACGGTGCATGGACCTCCTGGCCTAAGGTGGGAAGTTCGTCACCCCAGGGTTGGGGTGGCAGGGGGATGTGGGCCCGCCCTACTCCACCGCGTCCCAGCCCAGGGTCCTAACAGTGGCAGAATGGTCTGCCACTAGGTCGGCAGGGATCAAGCTGCAACACGCCAACTGAGTTGCGGTCAGCCCAGTAGCCAGCTAGTCATCAGATGCCCCTGGGCTACCTCCTACACCTCCCCGGGGTTTGGTACCTCTGGCCTCTACAGGTCCTTGGGCTCCTCGGGGTATACAGCTGATGGTAGTCCCAGCAACACATCTACATTCATCTCCTCTGGGAGCAGGGCACGGCAGAGCACAGGTTCTGCTCCTGGGTGCCACAGCAAGGCAGAGGTGTCCGTCTCCTCCACTGCCTACGGCCCAACTGAGCTGCAAAGCTTTCCTTTTAAACTTCCTGCCCCACCCTGGTATTTCTGGCAAGGGGGGCAGGGTGGGCTTGTCTCCGCTTACCAAGGGGAGTGTAGTGTTCCCTTGCTCGCCAGTCCAGAGGGAGGCCACTCTGCCTCACTACATGACCCCTCTCCAGACTCTCAGCCATTCAGTCCCCTCCTCTGGGCTTGGGTTTGTGAGTGAAAACCCTAGCAAGCCCTTGTAATAAAAAAAGACAGGACTGGATTGTTGGCTCCTTTCATCTGCGAGAGACGGTGGGAATTGCAGCCTATGATGTAGATGGTTTGCAATGTTTCATGTGCCTGAATAGTCCAATCCAAGATTTGCATGATCTTTGGCAGTTATTGCAAATGTACATATTTTGGTTGGGAGCTGCTTGCTTCCTACGGGCTCTTTTCTCTTCAAGCTGTAGGAGCCAGCTCCTGTCATGGACTTTGATACCCTGATGGAGATGATGGTGCCACTGGTTAAGATCACTTGTCAAGATTTCCCATTGGTCAGGATCAATTCCAGATTCCTTCATATCTTGCTTGCATGTGTTTTTATAATGAAGCTTAGGACGTCCTGTTGTTCTTGTTCCCTCTGATAGCTCCCATTATAGCATGTCCTTGGGTATGCATCCATTTTCCAACCTGGTCAGATGGCCCAGCCAGTGCAGGCATCTTTGCTTGAGCAGGGCCGTCACACTTGGTAAATTTGCCCTTTGAAGAACCTCTGCATTAGTGACTTTATCTTGCCATTTGGTATTGAGTATGCGGCGTAAACAACGTAGGTGGAAACTGTTCAATCCTTTCTCCTGAGGAGCATAAGTTGTCCACGTTTCCCCACCATACGTGAGAGTGCTGAGGATGCAAGCATGGTACACTAGCCTTTTGGTCTTGATGGTCAGCTTTGAGATATTCCATGCTCTTTAATTAGTCGCTAAAGATGGTGGCAGCCTTTCCAATGCGAACATTTAATTCTTCATCCAGTGAGAGGTTGGTGGTCACTATAGAACCTGAACAGCTGAACTTTTGGACTACATCTAGTTGGTTTGCATTTAAGGTAACTGAAGGATCTCATGGAACCCCCTGTCCTAATATAACTGTTTTCTTGATGCTGATGGTGAGAACAAATGCCTGACAGGCAGTCCATGAGTTCTTGTAGTAGATCTTCATTGTGGGCTATGAGGGCATCATCATCAGTAAATAGAAGTTCCCTGATTAACACCTTTTTGACTTTGGTCTTTGAATTAATTCAGGACAGGTTGAAGAGTTTCCCATCTGATGCTGTGTGGAGACACACTCCATCTTTCATGTCCTTAAACACACAGTTCAAGAGTACTGAGAAGAAGATTCCAAAGAGTGTAGGCGCAAGAACACATCCTTGTTTCACTCTACTTTTCATCTCAAAGCTGTCCGAAGTGGACCGTCAAACTGGATTAGGATTTGGACTACGTGAGTGATGACCCCCTTTCTGCTCCTAGATAGACTTCCTCTCCACCTTGCGTCTAGGCGTCTAGGAGCAAGCTGGGCTACTCAACCATTTCTTCCCTCCCTGGAACAGGTGAAGGGGAATTTGCAGTGCCTTGGCTGCCCCCCCCCCCCCAACTACTTGCTGGCCAGAGTAGCAAAGATAGTGCTGTAACAGGGTGGATGTCAAGGGCATAACTGGCCACCAGTATATGTCAGCAATAAATTACTCCTCTCCCTCCTGTTCCAAAGGCAAGGAGGAAGCACGGGAGAACCGTGACTCAGCAGGGTGCTTCGGAAGCATGGCTTCTCCTGGGGAGATGCAACATACCCAGTCCTTCCTCCCCCCTCTCCCCACATTGCAGGGCTGTGACCAAAGACACCATCTAGCCCATAATATTTAGAGCGAACTCATGGTTGGACAAAAGAAGTAACTTAAAAATCAAAAATAGCATCGAATTGAAAATAGGATCTCCTCTTTTGGGTTAGTATTTACCATTTCAATCTGGTGTGTCACAGTGGGGAAAGTTCTGGGCTCTCCATGCTACAGACTGAATATTTTAAACTCAGTCAGAGGCTGAAAAAACCAACTTTGTTGAATATTTTAACATCTGGAGCCACTTAGCGGCAGGAAAAAGCAACTTCTTGTGAAAGACCCATTGATCTGGAGAGAGAGAGTGGAGTTCTATGAGTGAGGGTATCGTATCCCCTGTACAGCTGCAGTTCCCAATAGCGGGCAGGTGCTCACTGAGCTAAGGGAGAAGCTGTGAAAGTTTGAACTTGCCTTTCCACACATGGGACGGCCGCTCTTGTAAGATTGTGGCAGTTTTTACAGGCGTTTATTAGACCTATAGTTAAGGCTGCCTAACACTTTCCATTAGGAGCAGTGTCTGATCATGTAATTAAAGACTATCATAATGCATACGCACAAGGGGACCGAATTAAGGTTGCACAGGCATCCTTAATTCCAGCAGTTCCAAACTTAAGTGCTGATCTTTGAAACTTTCACATTCTTTTAACATAGTTAATATGTATATTGTGGTAGCACCAAGACGTCAGCTAAGTTGGCAACCTATTCTGCTAGCCATTGTAAAAACAAATATTGAGTGCATTAGCCAGTCAGGATCAGTAATCACAATGCACCACTGGCCTAGCCACTGTCAGATGCTAATTATATGTATGAACTATGAATGATGTGAAAGATTATTTATTGCTCCCAGCATTCCAATCTCATTTATGCTCCAGATCTGCGCCACCCCTGGGTTCTAGCCAGAACTCTGCCACTGACTAACCAATCTTGGGCATGTCAGCTCACTTCTCCGTGCCTCAGTTTCTGACACTGTAAGAGAGGAGATAACACCTGCTGCACTGCAGGGTGGTGCTGTAGGATCAGTGGGAGTTATCATTCATCACGGAATTGTGAGCCCATGGCATGTAGCACAGTGACCACATGCGGTCACAGGTGGTCATAGATTTGCTATGATAGCTCTGTTAGCAATAGTAAACTGGGGGCCCAGGAATGCTATGAAGTCAATTGAAGACCAAACCCAAGTGGGGGTCAGGGCTTGGCTCCTGTCACATTTCTTTTGGGCATGTTTGATTAGTTTGGCTAATTGAACATGTAGCATACTCTATTATCACGCGCCAACAACATATTTTACAGTCGAGCAAATATGCTCACAATTAGCAGCCTACCACATAACAAACAGGACTGTTAAAGAAGCATTTAAAGAGACTATATTTTATGGATGGCTCTTTGGTAAATTGGTCGCTTAATCAGTTTCTTTAAGAGGTCTCTCCCGTTCTCTTCTCTGACTGCATCTTTGCATTCAGCACAGGACTGAAAGGAGACAATTCACTGCACTATTAAAAGGCTCAGTGTAATACACATATTTTCCTTCGTTTTAGATTTATCTCCCACCAGGGGACCATCAAGAATTTCTCTCTCCAAGCACCTCCAGTAAGCATGCATCCCTTACATTTGCACAGACCTGCTCCGAACAGTCCTATGCTCATTTAGTAAGAGACTAATGAAAACTAATTAGCAAATTTTGTTCAGTTAATTAAACTAAACCAAGGCTTCTCAGTGCATACCTGTGCTTTCACTGGGCTCCAACTCAGCGCAGTCACCTTCTGCCCGAGTTTCGTCCATTTCTCTTCATTTTGTAATAGTGAGGCCTTGTCTATACTTAGAGGTACAACCTCTCCCCGGTCCCCTGGTGTGGACGCAGTTTATCAATAGAAAGATGGTTATACATAGTTGCTTTCTAAGGCCCTTCTCTGTCATTTTTCACTGAATTTCCCCCCTGGGTTTGGAAAAGCAAGTAGTCGAGTTTTAACTTAAATTTTGCAAGTGCTGGAACTTCCCAGACCCAACTCCCCCCTGGCAAGGTGCTCATTGAATAGAAGAGCACACCTGCGCAGAGGAGGGTCTGGGGTCTGCTGCTGTGCTGTGGGGGAGTGAGACAGGCAGGGAACCTGGTCCTGGCTTCCACGACCACCTGACTGCTGCAGTGACAGGCTTGTAGAGAGAAGGCGGCTCCCTTCCCACTAGCCCTCCATTTTCAGTAGATTTTCACCATTTTTAAAATTTGTTTTCTTATAAAGACTGATACATTCCCAGGAAATTTTAAACACAATAATAACTGAAAATGAAGGACCTTATTTATTCCCATATAGGAAAGGCAATAAGCTATACTAGTATAAGCCATCTTTATACCAGTATAAGTGTGTCCACACTAAGCATTTTACCTGTATAAAACTAGATCAGGTAAAAAATATTATATCTCTAACCAACATAGTTATACCAGTACAAACTCCATGTGCAGACCAACCCTCATATTCGTCAGTTTCTGCATGAAATGGTTCAAGTTATCAGGGTTTGAGGCACTTCAAAAATTTACAAATTAACTTACATTTGTCTTATTTTGCAATTCTTTGAAGACCTTCCACTCTGGCCTCATTTCTGCAATGTGCTTAATACTAGAGCTGATTGGAAATTTTTCATTGAAATGGGTTCCCCCCCCCATCATAAAATGCTAATTCATCAAAATGGAAACTTTTCAATGAATTTACCATTTTGAAAAAGTTTGGAAACAAAAAGTTAACATTTTCAGTTACAAACTTTTTTGTTTCAAAATTTAAATTGATTTATAGGAAAAAAAGTTTTTAGAAAACTTCATGAAAGGTTGAAATCAACAACAAAACATTTCAATTGACCCAATACAATGTAATATTATTATTATTTTTGGTTCATAAAAATTTTCAAATTTTCAACTTTGTCTTGATTTGGAACAGGGAAAATTTTTCAAAATCTCAAAAATTCTTGTGGGACAAGAAAACCATTTCCTGCCCAGCTCTATTCAATACAGGGGGAACTGGGAGAAATCATCTGGCCCATGTTACACAGGTGGTCAGACTACATGATCTAATGGTCCCTTCTGGCCTTAAACTCTACAAATCTATGAATGTGCATAACTTAAGTACACGACTATTCTCAATGAGGCCAGAGGGACTCATTATGTACTTAAAGTTACACACACTCTTAAGTACCTTGCTGACTGAGGCCTCTGTGAGATGCAGAGGTGGATGAATAGTAAATAGCCCATGGACAGATCATGTTACCCTTAATGATGTTGTATAGCATCTAACATCACAAATAGTCTCACTGAGTGAAATATTACTTAATATGAACAGTATTACAATCTGGGCCATGATTAGTACATTTCTTCGTCAATGGAAAAAGTTAAAATTTTCCAGCTTGATTTTTCAAAGATAATTTTTCACCACATTTTCAAATGTTGATGATAAACATCCTGATGAAGGTTTCAGTTTCCCTTGTAACAATAATAATATCTGCCTCACCCTTTGATCAGCAGATCTCAAAGCACTTTACAATCTTTAATGTATTTATCCCCACAACTGTGAGGCAGGGCAGTGCTAGAATCTCCCCTGTGCAGATGGGAACTGAGCCACAGAGTGGGTAAGTGACTAGTCCAAGGTGTCACAGGAAGTCTGTGGCAGGGCAGCAATTTGACCCAATGTCTCCCAATTAAGTTTTCTCTTCTATGCAATAGCTGGCAGTATTGTGAGCATCTGCTGGAATGGACTGCAGTCTGCACTTCGCAAAAGCCAGATTAAAGTGTAGGTTTAATTTTAGTTCCAGTGCAGAGGGAGAAGAGAATGAACTATTTAATTCCGGGCACTTTGCTCTGCCATGTGCACCCAATAGAAGCAATGAGTTGTGAGGGGCCATGGCTGAGTTTGTTCCAGGCGGTAGCCGTTTCTTTGCACAGCTCACGTGTTCCTTCCGTCCCACTGCTGATTATCAAGTGGGACCCAGATGAGTCTCTGCCATGGTTACAAACAGGATGAAGCTCAGCTGATTGGATGGTACCACCAGTTAGCAAACAACACTGACGATATCAGGGCAATTTCCTAGATAATTCAGGACTAGGCAACTATTCTACTCACTTAAGAGACTATAATCCTTTCTACACACCATGACATGCTTCCTGTTCTGCAGGCCAGGAACAGGATGGCTATTCCAGCTCTAGGCCCCATGGGCTGGTCAAGCTGGCTTTATGGCCCCTTTGCAAAGGAGCTTCAGCAGACCAAGAATGTAGCCCAAAGTCTTTCCCCATCCACACCGCATGATTTTGATATTCTGCTGCAAGGTGCAAAACGGTTTATTTCATTAGAAGGAAATTGTCTTTTGTTTCCATTCAGTGTGAGGACTCAGTTCTGCTCCCAAGTATTGGGTCAGTGGGACAGAGATTTCCATGCACAGGAATTATCCCCAAGTCATTTTCACTTGGGAAAACAGTGTCCCATAGTCTTAAAAGTGGTCTACAATATTTCATAAAACTTCTTGAGAAAGTCTGTTGATTTTGTGAAGTCCCTTTTCTTCTTTGCCACTAGCTTCATCCAACCACATCAGAGTCTAGATAGCTTTCCTTCCTCCTGCTCTAGCGCGAACACATGAGAAATATGAATGTACCAATAAACAATAACCTCTCCCCCACTTGCTAGTACTATGTCGGTTCTTGTATCCCATCCTGTACGCTGAGGGGACAGTAGGTTAATCAGGTCTCAGAAAGACCCACAGGAAACTAAGTGTGCAAACAGAAGACCATTAAATCATGTGGTGACGGTAGGGGTGCCTGATATGAACACGCCGATGGAGTGTATGAATGAATGCTTGTAACCCTAATCGCATTACTTCCAGCGAAATGATTCCTCAAACAGCATTAAAAATCCCCTGCTGTGCCTGCAGGGTTTTTCCCCCCCTTTCTTTCTGAGCAAAAAGATATTCGTTTGGCTGCCTCAAGGTCACACAGGAGAGAGAGGAGAGGATGCCAAATGGGGCAGGAGCCTGGCATTTCCCCAGGGTGAAGAGAACAGTGTGAATGGTCCCAATGGAAAATGTATGTGGAACTTACAATGGTTCGTTGCTAGTTCCAGAAAAGAGGTGGACACCAGCCTTTCCAGATAATCCAATCCAGAAAATCAAATATTACATTCTCCCAAGAGACACTGAAGCTATGCTAGCCTTTAAAGGATCCCAGACTGGACATAGTCTGAGCTGAAGTAAGTGGCCTGATTTTTCAGAGGTGCTGAGCACCCACAGCTTCCGCTGAAATCCATGGGAGCTGTAGGTGCTCAGTGTCTCTGAGAAATAGGCCACTTATTGCAGCACTTGAATACGGATTGATGGTAGAGTAGATGCCTATTTTTAGGCTCCAGCATTTGAAAAAATTGACTTCATTTTTTAATGCCTGCTGACTAACAATAACGTATTTGTTAATGGGATTGCAAACAGTGTCACAACCATAGTGCCCTGCCCATAATCCTAAATGGAAGGAGGATCCAGGCCAGATCCCAGCTACATGGGATTGGGTTTGAGGGTGGGGGCAGCATGGAAAAAAGGATCGTTGTAAGGAACAAGGTTGAGAACCACTGCTGTTGTACATTTAATAAATATACTCATTGCCACCCTTTAAATAGCCCCAAATTCCTACAATAAAACCACGTTCGTTCATCAAACTCATCACAAACAATGTCTGCAACAAAGTGGCCACCCACTTAATAAACTACGTTTCCCAGAAGGGGAGGGGGCGTAAGGCTAAAGGTCACACTACTCTCTCAGGTATAAAAAGTCCCAGCGACTGTCTGCTGCTCCATCGTAGGTCGTTCCAATCTATAAGAAGGATAAGCAGCAGCTTCCTGTTCCACTGGCCATATTGTTGCGTAAGCCAGAACACAATTTACTCACAGCCACAACCAAACAAGGTTCTTCCATGTATAACAAATACATCACTGCTCATTTTACACCGCAGTCCTTTCTGGGTTGCACAACACGGTCTCAAATTCATGTTAGCCTCCTACGCACATGATCTTCTCCATAGACAAAAGCCACTTGTTCGAGGATAAAAATTCCCATTATTGCTGCAGAGCCTTTGTACACTTTCCTTTTGCCCCGTATACTCCCTGCTCCAGGGCATGGGATGGCTTGAGTGTTTCAGGACTCCTCCAAGATACACACACACACACTGCCCAGCCAAAGTAATAATCAAACCCATTCACTGACACACAGCCCCACGTGCATACTGGCAGTGAGACCTCTATTTTCTGTCTCCCACATATCTATCCACACACCCATTGGCCCTGTTATTTAAGAGAAGCTGTTAGACCACAGACACACACTATCCAGCTGGCTGGGTAGAGGCTACCATGCCTCATAGAAATGCACCTTTTGTTTTGTGTTGTTTCCCTCCCTTCTTGATGCTTGAGTGTTAGTGAAAGATGCCAGCTAGAATACGCTGGAAGCTGAAGGCCTCTTTTTATCCACAGCAGAGATTGGGCAGCAGCAGTATACGCATCCCAACGCTGTCCCTATCCCCTGACCTGAGGGGACCAGCTCTAGGAGACAATTCAGTCTCCAGGGCCAATCTGCTGACACTGCCCACAACTATGTTAATTAGAGTGTGCAGCAATGTGGACATCAGTCCACTGGGGACTGGGAAAAAATACATTGCTCATTTTATATAAGCCAGTGAGTGGCTCTTAGATGGCTCTGGTGGGATTCAAAACAGCAGCCTAGAGGTGAATGACTCTATAACCTATTACTGATCCTCGGAACCATTCACCTGCCTGTACAGAGTTGATTGTTCTGTTTCTGTACATGGGCATTATACAGCATCATCTGTTCTCTGTTGCATTTAACAGGCCTGATCCTCAACTAGTGTTAATCGGTGTCACCCCATTGCAGTCCTGGATCTATGAGCTGAGGCTCTGGCTCATTTAATATTTATTTTTACTTCTAACTGTAAGATGGCAACAGTGCAAACAAAGTCCGTTTTCCCATTACTAAAACAAATAACCACTGGAGGTTAGCTTGACCAATGGTTCACTGGGAAATGCAATCCAGCTCATACCTGCTGGAAGAGAGTGAGGAACACAAACCAAAAACATTAGACATCGCCCTAACAGGTGGGACAAAGTGGTACATCTTTCAAATTCAGCACCATGGCTAGAGCATGAGGAAAGGAAAAGGAGAGACAGGAGGACAAGGGTAGGGGGGCACTGTTACTGTTATTCCTAGAAACTGTTTTACCATGCCATGAAAAGATTTGAGGTTTTGTAAAGAATTTCCTATCCTGAAGCAGGACAAGAAGTCAAAGTCTTGAACATTTCTATAAACTGACAAGCCCCTGCCCCTCCTCCCCCCAAAATTGTGTTTGGGTGAATTGAAATGTTTTGTTCCATTTCAAAACCTTTCCATGGAATTCAACCATTTTTAATTTTAATTTTAATTTTTTTTACCGTGATGAGTTTAAATTTCTAAACGAAAAGTCATTTTGAACCAGGAAACCAAAATTTTCCATTTTGACAATGTCAAAACTGTCTCCCAACATTTTTTCCAGTTGAGACATTCATCAAAACCAACCCTTTCCTACCAACAGTTTCAGTTTCAATTAATCAACATATTTCTATGGGAAAATGTCTAGCCGAAAAATTCCATTTATTTCCCTTTGGACTCTGTCTGCCTTAGCTATTTATATGGCCCCCATGACCACAGCATGTGAGCACCTCACAATTTTTACATGTATGTATTTGTACTGCAGCCCCTGTGAAGTAGGGCAAAGCACCTATCTCCATGATGTAGAAGGGGAGCTGAGGCACACAGCAATTGAGTGACTTGGCCAAGGAGACACAGCGAGTTTGTGGCAGAGTGGGAAATTGAACTCAGCTTTCCTGGGTCCCCTAACCATTGGATCCTCCTTCCTCTCCTAAAGATAGGAGAACTTTGGTCACTGCCATGAGAGATTAGCCAGGATGTGTGTCCACCTGCAAACAAAGCAGGGATCTTCTCAGCACAAATCACTGTGTATACCAACCAGGGCCGGCTCCAGGCACCAGCCCACCAAGCTTGTGCTTGGGGCGGCACCTGAAGGGGGGCAGCACGGTGCGGTGCTCCAGCTCCGGCTGCCGGGGAGAGCGGGGCCACGGCCGGGCTCGCCGCCCTCCCCCCGGCGCTCTGGCCGCCAGGGAGAGCGGAGCCCTGGTCGGGCACTCCGCCCTCCCCCCGGCGCTCTGGCCACCGGGGAGAGCGGAGCCCCGGCTGGGCACTCCGCCCTCCTCCCAGGGCTCCGGCTGCCCTCCCCCCCCAGCGCCCTCCCCTGCCGCGCTGGGGCGGGAGGGGTGGCCGGAGGCTTTTTTGCCTGGGGCGACAAAAAACCCAGAGCTGGCCCTGATACCAACAAGCTACTTCTGCTCCCCAAACTTCTCGCAAAGATGCAACTAACCAGAAGTATCAGAGGGCCAAAAACTGAATGGACTGAAGTAGGTTGTTACCCCTAGAGAAGGGTAGGTTTGAGGTACATTGGCCTTGTCTACGGGACTTTTCTCCTCAAGTTTCTCACCGCTGCTGCCTCTAGTGTAGGTGGCAACAGTGGCAGCCTTATCCTGGTGCTAGCGGCTGTAACCACTGTGTCATTTCAATTTCCTCTGAGCATGGAGGCCGTGGTGGTAGAGATGCTGAGGGTCAGTCTATGCTAGTGTTTCCACTAGTGGAACTGCACTGCTGGTAGAATGGTAGGAAATGTATAATGTAGGTAAAGCTATTAGCAGGGCAATGTGGAGAGAGGCTGCATAGCTGCTGCAGTACTGTGCTTTTTCTGCGGACGAGTGAAGGCTCCAGCTGCCTGGGCTGTGAATATGGCATGGCTTACAAGGATATTTAAGATCAAATCACCCCAAAAGCCTCTTGAACCACAAAAGGTATGCACTGTAAGAGCAGGCTAGCATGCATGAGACACTACTGCTTTCTACTAGATAGAATCAAAACACAGCAGCTGTGTGTCAGAGGCCCTGAACTGCCATAATGCAAAGTCTCCTTCAGCTCAAGTGGTAGGGTTCTAGAGTAGTAGAGCAGGAAGATCTGCGTTCAAACGTACTAATTCTAAGTACCCACAGTGGTACAGCGTGGTATGATGCTGCTAATGATCATGGTCCTAAGTGACAGTGGAGTTGCTGCTATGTCTTATGGCATATTTAGTTTTGCAGTTGTATGACTAATTTAAAAGAGCTGAACTGCTTTAAACCAAGCACATTTTTAAAAAATCCTCACTTAGGATGGTTTTATAACCATCTTCAGCCTGAGTCGCACTTAGAACATAAGAGCGGCTACACTGGGTCAGATCAAAGGTCCATCTAGCCCAGTATCCTGTCTTCAGACAGTGGCCAATCCCAGGTGCCCCAGAGGGGCAGGTACAGAACAGAACAGGGAATCATCAAGGGATCCATTCCCTGTCACCCATTCCCAGCTTCTGGCAAACAGAGGCTAGGGACACCATCCCCAGTCATCCTGGCTAATAGCCATTGATGGACCTATCCTCCATGAATTTATCTAGTTCTTTTTTGAACCCTGTTATAGTCTTGACCTTCACAACATCCTCTGGCAAAGAGTTCCACAGGTTGACTGTGCGTTGTGTGAAGAAATACTTCCTTTGTTTGTTTTAAACCTGCTGCCTATTAATTTCATTTGGTGACCCCTAGTCCTTGTGTTATGAGAAGGAGTAAATAACACTTCCTTATTTACTTTCTCCACACCAGTCATGATTTTATAGACCTCTATCATATCCCCCCTTAGTCGTCTCTTTTCCAAGCTGAAAAGTCCCAGTCTTATTAATCTCTCCTCATATGGAAGCCATTCCATACCCCAAATCATTTTTGTTGCCCTTTTCGGAACCTTTTCGAATTTCAGTCTATCTTTTTGGAGATGGGGCGACCACATCTGCACTCAATATTCAAGATGTGGGCGTACCATGGATTTATACAGAAGCAATATGACTTTTTACATCTGGGTTCTAGAACCCTTGAAACAGTGGAGTTGGAATGGAAACGCTGCCTGTATTGGCTGAAGAGCAGTCATTGTGACAGTAAAATGAGCCTGGTAAAACGTAACACCCCAACGCAAGGCAAAATGTACTCATGGTCTGTTGTTTAAGGATTACCACTACCCTGAGATATATTATCACCATACATTATCTGAAAAGTCCACTTACACCACAAGACATCAGTACTCCCAAGGATATGTTGGGGCTGGGTTGCTGCAGGCCTTATATACAACAGTATAAACCACTCGCATCAGGGGAATGATCGAATAACTTCTACAGATTATAATCTGAATCCAGGCACAAAGACAATAAATCCCACTCCCCACCGAACACTCGCGTTCAAGTTTCTGATTGACCTCCATGCCAAATAACAGCTTTTGTGAAGCATTTATTACAAGAGCAGCAGACAAGCGCAGTTCATCAGATGAAAACTAAACCCAATAAGAGGAAAGAGCCTTCCTACCCAGGGGAAATGAAAGATGAATTAGTGGATGATGGTGGGAAAATAGTGTAATTATTACAGAAACATTCTCACACCCAATATCATTAAGGGAATACTCTCAATATGCCAATTACTCTGCATAAATGTAAAATAGAATATCAGGGTTGGAAGGGACCTCAGGAGGTCATCTAGTCCAACCCCCTGCTCAAAGCAGGACCAACCCCCAGACAGATTTTTGCCCCAGGTCCCAAAATGGCCCCCTCAAAGATTGAACTCACAACCCTGGGTTTAGCAGGCCAATGCTCAAACCACTGAGCTATCCCTCCCCCCATATGTACAGCTCCTCACATATGCAGGAAATACTAGACCATACAGGAAGCAGGACCCTACATCATTCTCTGACAGAACCAGCCTCTTGGGGTCACAATTCGGGAAAGCATTTGGGGTAACATTTTCAAAAGCACATATGTGCCCCCAAGTCCCATGCTCAAGAGCACCCACATATCATTAAGGCCCAGATTTACCAAGGTGTTTAGGTGGTTTAAGATGCAGATAGGTGCCTAGTGGGAATTACAACAGCCTTTGCAAGTCAGTCAACGGCAGTCTGACAAAAACGCCCATGTGAGTTACGTGCCTCTCTCACTAGATGCTTATCTGCATCTGTAGGTACTGAAATACTTTTGAAAATCTTGCCCTGAGGAACCTAAGCGTACTTCTAACCGTACTTCTAACACCGCAATTGGAGAAGTGATTTCAGTGCAAATACACAGGCCTAAAATAGCAAGCTGGATTAAAGCTTAAATGCCAATAGCAGCAAAGCCACATCAACATGGACTTCAGTGTAAGCTGGCTGCCCAAGTACCCAGGGTCCCAAGCAGACTTGCACAGCCCATGCTGCCATGGCTTCACTGCTATTGGTACTCACGCTAGCTAGATTCAAGCTAGCTTCAGTATGTCTACAGATGCTGCAATCATACCTCTGACTACAGAGTAGACATACCCTAAATCCCATTAGGCTGCTAAGTCACTTAGGCATTTCTGAAAATGTTAAGCACGTGCTTAATTTAAAGCACATGCTTAAGCCCTCCCTGAGTTCAACAGCACTTAAATGTGTGCTTAAAGTTGAGACCTACTTAAGTGATTTTCTGACTATAGATCGACGTAGGCGTATGCCTAAACGCTTGGCTGAATTGGAGCCTGGAAGCTTGCATCCTAGTACCCATCAACCTCTGTTCTCTAGAAAATAACATAACAGTATCATTGCAAGCCACCAGAAATCAATCAAAAACTTGATCATGCTTCTTAGTCTTCTCCCTGCTTGCAATCCCAAATGTAGCACCTCTAGCTACAAAGGCTGTATATAAATATATCCCAGCAACTGTTTCTCCCTTCCATGCTAAAGAGTGATTTTTCCTGGCAGAAGGTGAAAGATGAAAGGTAAGATATGCAACTGAAACTGGAAATTGCTAATCTCTCATTTCAGCTTCATAATTTGCTTTGGCCTTTGGGGTATTAAAATTAGAACACTTCCAGCTTGTGTATTTTTTTTTTAAAAAAAGCTTCAATTCTTTGATTGACAACTTTAATAACTTTTTTCTTTTCAGAAGGCATTACAGTCAGTTAATCTTTAAATGAAGTCAATTACAGTTTCTATCTTTGAGATCAAATGGTGCCTTAATCATACGCGGGGTGGGGGGGAAGACACCATTTATATGTACACACATTCTGGCTCTGATTGGTAACTGATGTCACAAAACAGAAAGGGAGAATGTCACCTCTAGAACCCAAGACCATGTTAATCAAAACCCATAGGATCCCTTTAGTACATAGACCAAAAACACACTTACAACCACGTCTTCAGTCAAAGGCTTCAGAGGTTGTACAGAACAATCAGTTACTTTCCTGTTTTGAAGGTTTTCTTTTTATTTCAAGCGACACAGTCATCTTACAACACCAGACTTCTGTCTGAAATGTTTTTACTTGCGGTTGTCACAAGAAACACTTAAGATGCCGGAAATGGAAAGGCATTACAGAAAAAAAATGTATGTTTTTTTCCCCTTTTTGTTTGCTTCCATATTTGAGAGCACTTTGTTTATAGTCATTTTCACTGGAGCTGGTTGAAATTTTTTCCCATGGAACGTTTTTCCAGCAGAAAATGTTGATTCAACAAAATCAATACATTTCACAGGAACATAATATTTTCATCAACATTTTCACTGAGAAATTATCCAAATGTTTCTTTTTGATACGGTCAAAATATTTTGTTTGGGCTATTTTATTATAATTATGTAATATAAAAGTCAAATCAAAACATTTACCTTATCAAAACAAAAATGTAGAAAAGTGGACTCACAACTCGTGCATCCCCTAGTGGCTGTGTGTGGCGTAGCAGACTTTCCTACTCTAGCACCCATGCAGACAGCTGTTCCAGCCCTATGGTGGTCTGCGATCTGCTTATTCTCCATGATTCAGCCCTCAGCCCAGGTCACATTTAGTGCCACCCATTCTAGGGAAAACAGACAGTGCAATACACTAAACTCAGATAAACCTAACTCCTCGGCTTTGTAGAGTTATTGACCCACGCTTGTTGGGTGTGACACCACCCTGAGCTTTCTCCCTGCAGGCCTGGCTCCAAACTCAATAGTCCTTCTCCCCAGGTGTTTCTACCCCACCTTTTCTGGCTCTCTCCAAGCCTTTCCTCCAGTTTTTAGCCACCAGAGAGGAACAGTAGAGTTTAATATGGAGATATACCTATCTCATAGAACTAGAAGGGACCTTGAAAGGTCATTGAGTCCAGTCCCCTGCCTTCACAGTAGGACTAAGCACCATCCCCAACAGATTTTTTCCCCCCAGATCCCTGAATGGCCCCCTCAAGGACTGAACTCAAAACCCTGGGTTTAGCAGGCCAATGCTCAAACCACTGAACTATCCCTCCCCCAGAGTCACATGAGTGCAAACCAGCTGAACCCCCTGGATAGCTACTCAGGCAGCTAGCCCAAAGCCCATGCTACCCCAGCAATGCTGCTATTTTTAGCATAGTCTCTCAAACAGAGCTTGCACATTTCTGTCTACCCAAATTGGGAAGCATGATTCCAGCTGCAGTGTAGATACCCCCATAGAGGTTGCACTGGTTTCATTTAACTTGGTTTGGTTAAGCTCGTGCAACTTTTGTGTGTGGACTCTCTTATATCAGTTTAGCTTGCACCTGTAAATTTACTGATGCCTGTAATCCTGATATAAACTGGGTTTAAGCTGATATAAGAGCATCCACATACAAAGTTGCACCAGTGTAACTAAATCTGTATAAAATCATACCTTTTCCTAAACTGGTACACTTTTGAGTGCAGACCAGGCCTTTCTGCCCATGCTGGCTCTCCTTCCCCTTCACATAATGTACAATAGATACTGTGCAAAATCTCTCTTGGGGTGTGAACCCTTCTAAAATGCAGGAAATCGTGTCAGACATTTCAGAATGGCCAGGGGAAGAGCCACCAGGTCTCTCCCACCTCCCGTTTTAACATGATTTTCATACCAGTTTCAGACGCTGCAGTGTGGTCAAATCTAAACAATGATATTTAAAGGAATAGGGCAATGAGCAACCCCATCACACTCTGCCTCTGATCCACACATTGTCCCTCCCACTGCCCCACCACACACATGCTTTGTCTTTGGCTGGTTGTGGGCCAGCTTGGGGACATGATCTCCTTTCAAATCCATTGTTTGTCACTATCTCCTTCCTCTTGCATCCCACCACTGCAAGATGATGCCACGCCACATCGCTGCATAGTGTGGAGATCCATGACAACAGCCTACAAAGTCAGGCAGCTCCTGCCCTTTATTTACTTTCCTCCAATCACTGGTCTGGAAGGAGCTCCCTCCTCCCCATATCTAGCATTTGCAGGGGAAAGGGGATGATGGAGAGGGTCTGTAGTTTCTGACGTCTATTGTACTTCCGGACTTTGTGGACCAATAATCTAATCCAGTGTGGCAAACCCTATGGGATAAAAGTGATTCTCTCTCTGCACAATGTATACCCATAGGTCCTCAGAGATAGACCCATTGCTCCAGTAATCTGTGGTGAGTGCTTTCTCCTCTGTGGAATTCCAGACTTTGGTTTGATCTGTATCAATGCTAGGCTACCCCCAAAACACCATAACAGTTGGGATCTTTCAGAGGAGGGGCTGGGTAACTTCTCCCTTCAAAAGGAACTTCAGAAGTGGAGCACACTGGTTGATATTCATCTTTATTCTGTTATCTACAGTAGACTCCACAGGTGAAAGGGTGTGACTGTGCAGCCGTATCGTTTTGCAATCAGACTCCTCAGCAAAGCCTGTCTCCCGGGGCACGTTGTTTTCCTTTCCAGTAATGGTAGATCACTAGGAGCAGGCAGGGCAGCACCTAGGATTAGGGAGGCTTGTATTAGTAGTTTCCTTCCCTGCTGTTTTGGTGAGATTTGCAGCAGGTGCCCCATACTACATTCCAGCAGGCCATCCCCTGGATGCCAGCCAGTCTGAGGGCAACTGGGAGCAGCTGTCCAGTCTGATGGGAAGGCCCGGACATTTTAGTGTGAAGCCACATGTCACCAGAAAAGGCAAGTTCCACTGTTGTTTTAGCTGTAATCTGGGCTAATTCCCCTTTAGTAACACGATCACACTTGTATACCCGTGGCGTCAATATATGGGGTAAACCCAGGTGGTGATGGGTTTGGTTTTTAATCAAGTTGCATTTTTTGTATTAGAAGCCATATATTTAGCCAGCCTGGTAAAAAAACAAAGGACAAAAATCCACAGAATATTTCAACTAGTTCTGTTTTTCCAGCACCTGACTTGAGGAGACTTAAATGCGTTTAGGCACCTGGTGCATGGAAGTCTCGTCTCCCAAATGTAAACCTATAAACCATAAGGGAGACTTGATTCTTCAGAGTTCATTTGCCAGCTCCTTTGTGTTTGTTTCTTTTTAAGCTTAATATCTGTGTGGAAACAATCAGGAATTTTGCAATTGATGAAAAGGACAAAGGGAAACAAATGATGCTTTAAGACCAAAACTTGACCTGCCTTGAAATTGTTAAAGTCTAATAGGAAATAATGTGTGTGTGTGTGTGTGTGTGTGTGTGTGTGTGTGTGTGTGTGAGAGAGAGAGAGAGAGAGAGAGAGAGACGCATTTTTAACAGTGAGGTTAATTAACCATTGGAACAAGGCTGGGGGATGTGATTCATTCTCCATAACTAGAACTCTTGAAGTAGACATTGGGTGTCTTTCTAAAACATATGCTTTATTTTAAACACAAGTTATAGGCTTGATGTGGGAATCATGATGGTCTCTTCTGGCCTAAAATCTATTCATCTGTATCAGTGATACTCAGACCTCAGTGGTTCAGGAGCCAAATTAGCAATCAACATTATCCAAAAGAGCCACAGGAGTGTGAATTCATTGTTTCATTTACTATAGTACTATATAGTCATATTTAAACAGTATGATGGGGAAGTATTTATATATATATATATATATAAAATTATTCTCACAGCAAAATGACTGACCAAGTATTATTATTTTATCAACTACAATTGGTTAACAACATAGTAAAAGCATCCTGGTTGGTTAATAACTTAGGGCTAGTCTACACTGGCAACGTTAAAGCACTGCCGCAGCTGGGAGAGAGCTCTCCCAGCGCTCTAAAATAACCCACCTCCACAAGGGGCGTGGCTCCCAGCGCTGGTGCACTGTCTACACTGGCGCTTTAAAATGCTGAAACTTGCCGCGCTCTGGGGGGGGGGGGGGTGTTTTTTCACACCCCTGAACGAGAAAGTTGCAGTGCTCTAAAGTGCCAGTGTAGACAAGCCCTCAGATTGGTTAATAATTAAATCACACAGTGTTTTAATATCATATGCTGCAAAGAGCCACAGGAGACACATTAAAGAGCCATTTGCAGCTTGCGAGCCTCAGTCTGAGTATCACTGATCCATATATTTAATATCGACCATAAAAAAATTAAAAGGGAAAACAATTAGCCACTGTTTAGAATGACTTTCAGCATTTGCACCATGTATCGTTTTTTGTGTACAAATTACTTTACAAACTTTAGCTAACTTAGTTGCACCAGCCCGGTGAGGTAGGTATGGAAATAGCATCCGTCTTTAGTAGATAAGCAAAGCGAAGCAGGAAAGTTACATGACTTGACCAAGGCCAAAAGGGTGCCAGTTTCAAGATCTGAATCCATGGCTTCTTCATGCCCAGAGCCATTTTTGAGCTACTACCCCCTCTCCTCCGGCAGCTTTCACACTGTGGTCTGCAGGGTACTTCTCAGTGATCAGTGAATAGCTGGATCCTTCTTGTTTTCAACTGCTAAACAGCATTAGAAAATGCTAAAGACGCATCAACTTCTTTTGTGACCTTACTTTTCTATGTAGACAATTGCTATAGTTTCTACTGCAACGATACGCAGTCATGAATGGGGGGAGAAATGGTCCCTGCAATTGTGAACGGGAGGAGAGGTGTCCATGAGACAATCTCTTTATGAAGATGTGGCCCATACTATGCAAATGTTTGAGAACCCCTGCTCTTGGCAAAACCAACAGCTTGAGCTCCATCTGTGTCCATTGACCTTCATCCACTCTGTATCCCCAGAACAGTGCTGTAGTCACCAATGACATTAATGCATAAACAACCTATAAGGCTTGCAGCAGGTTTGGGCCCAGATCCCTGACAGGTCACCTCTCCACCCATGATCCACTGAGATTCCTGCCCCCCTCTGGATATTGCAGCTGACATTGTCCGGGGTGAAGCTCTCGGGAGCTGGAGATAAGGCACGCTCCTTCGACAACACACTACTGTGGAATGTCCTACTGGAGAAAATAAGGCGGAGCCTCAACCTGACTCTTTCTAGAGCATGCTGCAAGAGTCACCTTTTTCCAGACCCTCCACATGGTAACCAAAGGCAAGGAATGTCAGCGGCACACAACACAAAGACAGAAAACTAGCAAAAATCCCACTTGATCTCAAATAGCTGAATTTAGTTTGGATTAAGATCTGGTTTGAGTACAGGCAACATCACTAAAGTAAAACATGACTCCCGCTCACACCACATCCGAATTTGTCTCTAAAAGGTGGATTGTAACCCTACAATCCAAGTGAGAGGCAGAGCTGGTCAAATTTTTTACGATGGAACATTTTGCCATAGGAAACAGTGCATTTGATTAAACTGAAACATTTTGCAGAAAGCCGTCGATTTTATCAAACTTTTTGACTCAGAGTCACAATCTGATTCCTGGTTCTCTCTTGCTCCAGGGCAGAAGCAAGTGGCACCACAGGCTATGGGGCACTGGGCAGGAGCTGGAGCCAAGACTCTGTCCACTTCCTAGCCACCTGATCCAAAGGGAGATTAGCAGCCTGGCTGTAGCTGCTCTCCACCCCATCTCAGGTGCCAACAATGCAAACAGCTTGCACATCTCCCCATGGGCAGCCATGCAGCACGCTTCACAAATGATTAGAGGGAGAATTCAGCAAGAAACAGGATACTCTGTACTTTCCAAACAAGGATCCCAAGGTGCTTTACAAACCTTAATGAATTCAGCCTCACAACCCCCTACGCGGTTGGTATATATTATTGTCCCCACTGTACAGATGAAGAAACGGAGGAACAAAGAGGTCAAGTGAAAAAGACTGGACTAAAAAGTTGATTTGCTATCCTCCCTTCCCCCATATACAGAGCTGTAACCACTAAGAACTCTGTGTAAAGTGACATCTAATTTATAAAGCACTCCTGCAGCTGTGACCACTAGACCACACTTCTTCTCTCCTCCTAAGATCAATACGTTCAGAATGGTCCTAATGACCTTTCACTTCTTTCCCTCCCCAGCCCTCTTCAATTTTTCCTTCTCTTCCCATTTCAAACCATTTGCTTTTGCATGCTATCAATATCACTTGAGCCATATCCGCAGTTCTCCTGGTTGGTAACACCAGAAAAAATTGCAGTCCCGTTTTATTTATGTATAAGCTTGGGGAAATCGGCTTCATTAGCCTGAGGGATGGCAGTGGAAAAATAAAGATACTGTAAAGTTATCAACTTCGCTAACTGAGCCAAAGCCAGCAGCGGTTAGAAAATGACTCAGATGGCATTCTGATGTGCAGAGCTATGGAATTTTCACAACCTTTTCTTTCAGAACTGCCCCATTTAAATGTTTAAAATGAGCAGCCGATAATGTGATCCCTTCACAAGCTCCCACTGTGACTTACTTACATGGAAACAGCTCTTTGGAGGAACATCCCGAAATTTGTTTGGATTTTCCTCCTGCACTGTAGAGATATTCAGATCATCACGTTCAGATGTGGCATTTTGACAGGGCTTTCACGTAAAACTAGCTTAGGAACTGGGTTTCTAAAAGAATGTGCAAGCCACTGAAAAACTTCCAAAGAAGAAATTTAATTTTTCTAGTCAACTCAAAATGAGAAAATGTGGTTCTGTTCAAGCTCAATATACATTCTATCACACATGTAAAAATTAATTATGGTAGCAAATTTCATCAGTCAAACTGTCCCTTACAGGACATTCATCAGTTTCAGTGTTTTCAGAGAGATACTTTACTGTCCTACAATTTAGGCTCCATCTGTACTACAAGCTACGACTGCCTGAACCTCATGGGTATGTATTTTGGCACAGCTAAGCCATGCTGCTGTTTGTGCTACTGCAGCTACACTACTATTTAAACCTGTGCTAGCTCTCATTGAGCTTACATGAGTATGTACACATGAGCTGGCATTCACAGTCCTAGCTCGCAGAATAGAGGTAGTCATAGACTCTCAGCTCCCCACTCGAAATGCAATAGAATTACCAGAAGGGCCAGTCAAAACATTTCTGTCAAAACTGTTTTTTTTAATTGGAAAATTGGGTTTTTGACAAAATGTTTTTTTAAAGAAAAAGTACCCACCTTCTTTGTGGAAAAAAAATGATTTTTGGCTTCTTGGGTTTGGCTCCTTCTTAAATACTGAAATAAATGAACGGTGGCATCTCTAATATGTCACCCACTTGTGGCACCAAAATGAGACATTACAGTAACCTGTGCAGATCTGTGCCCCTCTGTAGCAAGGCGGTGGGACACCCCACAGCCCTGCTGAGGGCCGAACCTCCACTAATCCCAAAGTGGGCGGAACCACCGAGTCCGGCGCCTGCCCCTCCGAGGTCACGGCCCCGACCCGAAAGTATAAAAGCTCGCCTGCAGAGCTCAGTGGAGCCTAGGCCGGCGGAGAGCGCAGATGTCCATGGCCGAGCTCCCACTTGGGAAACAGCCACAGGCCGCAACCGGCCTGCTGAGTCACCGGGCCGGTCAAGCCTACCTCTTGCCAGGTACCCCGAGGAGGACTGGCCAAGCCTGCCCCGTGCCAGCTACCCCGAGGAGGACTGGCCAAGCCTGCCCTGTGCCAGGTACCCCGAGGAGGACTGGCCAAGCCTGCCCCGTGCCAGCTACCCCGAGGAGGACTGGCCAAGCCTGCCCCGTGCCAGCTACCCCGAGGAGCACTGGCCAAGCCTGCCCCGTGCCAGCTACCCCGAGGAGGACTGGCTGAGCCTTCCCTGTGCCAGTTACCCCGAGGACGAGCTGAGCCTGCCCTTCGCCACCTACCCAGAGGAGCCAATGCTGGTGGAGAGCACAGACGACAGCAAGACGGCCCAGGTACCATACAAGGGGGAGTGTGGAAGTAGCCTGGGGGCAGCCGACCCCAGTCTGGCTGCTGCACTGCCGGAGCTGATGTCAGTGTGTTGTGGCCAGGATCCCCACTGACAGCAGTGAGTTTCCGTCACTGCTAGGGCCCCGGGCTGGGACGCAGTGGAGTGGGAGGGCCTGCGTCCCCCCCTGCCACCCACTCCTTGGGTGACAGACTCCCCGCTTTTTCCCTGGCCTAGAGAGGCTGGGGGCTGCCCCAAATTGACCCAGACCCTGCTTAAAGGCCTGGGTACCTGACTAACTGTTTGCTTGCTGCCCCGCCCTGACTTAGGGCCTGGGCTGCTATAGACTTTGCCTCAGCCCTTGCTTAAGGGCCTGGGTTTCGGACCTCTGGACTCAGCCCCTGCTTATGGGCCTGAGCCCCTAACTGTGTGCCTGTTGCCCCGGACTACCGCCAGACCAGAGTGAGGCGGTGGGACACCCCACAGCCCTGCTGAGGGCCGAACCTCGGCCCAAACCTACTACACCCTCCCTCTCCTTTTTTACCTAAGCAATGAAATAGTTAATAATGCTGACATCTAAATCATCATCATCACTGGGCATTTGAGTTAGCCCCTCTTTGAGATGAATAGAGCAGTTCACACCTCTCCAAGCTCTCTGTCCTGAGGTCAGAAAATACGCTATAGGTCAGACTGAGGCAGCTGATCATGGCAGAATGCACCACAGCAGAAGCATCAGGCAGAATATTGTGCCGGGGGACTGTGTCCAAAGCACCTTGTCTTAGGAGTATGCAGCATTATGTCCCATCCTTTATCACTGGCCAGCTCAACCCATTAATATGGGGCCAGGCACTTGACCTTCATCTCACCCCCTCTGATCGTTGCTCTGATATCTGCAGCTGGCCCCAGTTTAGATGGCACAAGGAGAAGGCTACTTGCACCTTCCCCAGGTCTGTGCACCCGGGCAGGGCCCAGACTCCATATGACTCATAATGTAGCTGCTCTCTTGGGAGGCAGTGGGCTCCTGTAGGTTGCATACCAGCCTGTGACACATGAGACCTGTGTTCTAGTCTAGCCTCTGCCATTGACTTACTGGGTCAGTCTGTCCACATCACCTCCCTGTGATGGTGGTTCTCCCCTGCTCCACACACCATCTTGGTCTCTTAGACTGTAAGGGCCTTTCCCTTGATAGGTATGCTCGCAGTGCTTAGTCCAGTGGGACTTCAAGAGGCTATCATCGTAATAATATTGGGAGAAGATAAAGTATCCTTCGGGTAAGTGTTTCAAAGGTGCCTAAGTGAGTTAGGAGCTTGAGGATGTCTCCACACTGCAATTAAACATCCATGGCTGGCCCAGATCAGCTGATTTGTGCTCGCAGGGCTGTACACTTGTGGTGTAGACATTTGGGGTTGGGCTGGAGCCCAGGCTCTGGGACAATGTGAGGGGGGAGGGTCCCAGAGCCCAGGCTCCAGCCCAACCCCAAATGCGTACACTGCAATTTTACAGCCCCACAGCCCGAGCCCCATGAGCCCAATCAGCTGACAAGGGCCAGCTGTGGGTTTTTAATTGCTGTGTAGACACACCCTGAGTCCCATTTTTCCAAGTGACTTAGGTACTTAGGAGCCCAAGTCCCATTGACTTTCAATGAGACTTATGCTCATGCCTGAGTCACTTTTGAAAATGGGACGCCTAAGTCACTTAGGAAGTTTAGAAAATTTTACATAGTCCCTTGGAAGAACAATCCCACACTTTCTGGGCTCTGTCTGTTACCCTGCAGATGATGAAAAAGTAGGAGTCGTGTTCTTAAAAAGCTGGTTTTAGTAGAACAATAACAATCCATGATCCCCAGTATTATGGGTATTATGTCATGCTTAACCCATCTTAGGCTCTCTATCCGGGAGACGTCCCCACCCCCAACTCTCCCGAGCCTACAGTGAACAGAGAAGCCAAGGCTGTGCCAAACCATTCAAAGTTTCAAACAGTGCATTATGTGCTACCCCGATGGCCTCAAAGTGAACAGACCCCATTATTGGGAAGGCTCCCACAAGGTCATATCTGTGCTGGCCTTGATAACTCGGTGCCTATTGCCTGACGTCACCAGTCCCCAAGACCCGGCATTCCCAAGGGTGTGTTCCAGAACATCTCTGCTCCAGTTGAGATTTTGAAAAAAAAAATCAATCAATAGCGGAAGACTCCACCTCACATTGCCCCCCCTTGTCTGAGCCCAGCCGCACCCCCTCCGAATGCTGCTTTACAGAGATAAGCTACTGGCATTTTCCCTCCCAGTCTCCAATCAGACATTATCATAAGAAAGTGCAAAGCATCTATCAGCCATGCAGCCCAGTGATTTATGTTCAAAGTTAGGATTATCTATTCTGCTCCAAATCCCTTCAAACAGCAAACCGGATAAAAGAGAATCGCATTCAGCAGATAAAATTGGAATATAGGTTCATGCAACAGAATGACAGGCAGGTTTTTATCTCTGCACTGCTCCAACCACCTCATTTTGTCAGGAATTGTTCTTTATCCACAGCATGGGACTCTCAGAGTGACCTTAATGACATTCTTGCATCTTTCTCCCACTGTGCTATACATGGGTAGCTGTTTGCAGAGTTCCATTCCAGGGAAGGGGTAACAGCCCGGCAATAATTCAAGAGCTAAAGTATGCTGAAGAGAAGCTAAGCCTACCAGGGCACAGAGCCAGGTAGAGATCTTCTATGGGCCATTCTGGCTCTCTGGCCACATAGCAATACAAAATTCAGCCCATTATAACGACCGGTTGAACCTTCCATTATTCTCCCTTCTCCAGCTTCACTGGCTTTACTCTGCTCATTAAAGGAAAGAAAAAGCTCCATGAAAAAAAAAAAATCTAGAGCTGGTCGATTTGTCAAAAAGAAAAACTAGTTTCCGGCGTCGGCTCTTACATTGCATCTTTCACAGCATCCCGGGATGTAGGGCTCAGGGTAATTTATTGCCGCCGTCTGACAAATAACTTCTCTATCCACTAACCATTATGCTCCATCTCTCTTTATTCTGCTTAATTAGACACTATTATTGCTGGCATAGTAATGAGACTTTTGCAAGCAGGATCACAATGGGCTAGGTAGAATGCTTTCTTAATACAGTAGAAACCTTTTTGACAAGATAACCATTAATTAAACTACAAATACAGAGCATAAAAGCACTTTTGTGGGACTATTAGCCAATTGCCACTCTTTCTGCCTCAATGGAACTACCTGGTCTCATTCCCAGGAAAAATTACAATTAATCATGTTGTTTAAAAAGTAATATACAGTGAGGAAGGGAGGCTGAATGGCCATTTGGAGTGAAAATGGGGTAAAGAGACTTTCACCTCCAGGTAGCCAAGATGAGCTCAGCCCAGGGCAGCAGTGAGCAAAATTTATCAACTCGCAATGGCTTTTGGGCATGAGGTGGTGATCACTGACCTGCCCCTAGAAACAGGAGTCACAGCACACCAGTGGTCATCTCAGAGAGGCCAAGGAGTGAATGGATAGGAAAGATGCTCTCCTGCATGGGACACCGAAATCAGGACATTTCCATTCACATTTCCCAGCTCTGTCACAGACTCCCCTGTGGGACCCTGGTCAAGTCACGTAGGGTATGTCTATACTGCACTCACGGGGTGTGATTGCAGCTCGCGTAGACACACCCAAACTAGCTTGAGTCCTGGGAAAGTGAAGCCATGGCAGCACAAACTTCAGCATGGGCTAACCCTGCAGGTAATTATCCAGGGATCTAGACAGGCCTGGACAGCCTGCATTGAAGCGTGCACTTCCCAGCATCACTGCTCCAGGACCCAAGCCAGACAGATTAAAGCTAGCTCAGGTATGTCTACGTGAGCTGCACACACTCCGTGATTGCAGTGTGGATCTACCCTGGAGGTAAAATTTTCAAAAGCACCTAAATGATTTAGGAGCCAACATCCCATTTTCCAAAGTGACTTAGGCAGCCAGGAGCATAAGGGTAATAGTTTCAAAACTGTCTAAATGACCTAAGCTGGGTGCTTTTAGGAGTTTTATTTATAATCTACCCTGTGACTTAGTTCCCCATCTGTAATAATCACTAAGCTCTTATCAGTAGAGCTCAATGCACTTTAAAATGGTCAGAATCATTATCCCCATTTTACAGATGAGGAAACTGAGGCATGTAGAGGCAAAGTGACTTGCCCAGGGTCACCCAGTAGGCCAGTGGCAGAGCCAGAAACAAAACCCAGGCAGCCCTGAGTCCCATTCCAGAGCTCTATCCACTAGGCCGTCTCTCCCTACCTCACTGGGGATGAACAGAAGCCTATTGCTAGCAGAGCACAAGGGCTTATCTACACGGAGAGCTAGTATGCAGCAAGCCAGGGTGTATAACCATTGTGCTGTAGGCTGCCATGCACTAAGTGACCATGTAGACCCTGCTACTGGGCATTAAAGGTGTGCTTTGACATTCTGTGACAGGGTACTCTGCCCTTAATGGTAGCAGGGTCTAGTGGTCAACCCACCCATCACATGGCATGGCCCTTTAAGGGTTCGAAAGACCCTAAAGAGATAAGGACATCCATGGATAGAGAGGAAGAAATCCCAGGAACGAATGGTACTTGGGAGGAAATCCTGTCCCTGTATCTTTAAAGGTCTGGCCAAGGAGCCTTGTGAAGAGGGCGGGGCAAGTCACCCCACTTCCCCAACCAACAGGGGAAGAACTGGGAGTAGGGGACCATCTTAAAGACTGTGTCCTCTCTTGTAGCAGGGCAGACACCAGGAAACAACAGCAGGGAAAGGCTGGCCTGCTGAGGACCCTAATTAAGGGAAAGGGCCCAGCTGAGGGAGAAGCTGGCAAAGGCCCTACAGCAGGTTAAGGGAGGAGAGGCTTCTGCTTAAGGACCAGAAAATCTGATTAGCAGAACCCAGCTCCAGAGGGGGGAGCTGGAGAAACTCCTAGTTAAGGAGCAAGTGAGGGACTAACACACAAGCTCAGCTCCAGACAGGAGAGCTGGGGACTCCTGCTTACGAAACCAGGAAGGGTTTCAGAAACAGAGACTGTGCATAGCACAGGAAAGAATGCTCTGCTGAAGGAAGGAGCCAGAGATTATGAGTGGGACTGAGCCTAAAATGGGCAAATTTTTTACTAGACTTTGTCTTAACAGATAAAGAGGAACAGATCACAGAACTAAAAATTTATGGTCGCTCAGGTACTTGATCACATTTATAATGTGGAAGCAGAATATAGTTCAGACCATTAATATATACACTTGGTGCTTTAATAGGGCCAATTTCACAATGCTGAAAACAATATTGTGCCTAATAAGCTGGGAGAAAGAATATAATCCAAAAAATGTGAGTGGTAATTAGGAATCATTTAAGAACACCTTACCAGATGTTCCAAAAGCCATAATCCCACAATCAAGAAAGAAGACTGTACTGGTCAAAAAACTGACCCTGGGTTAGAGGGGAAGTGAAGGCAGCTATAAAAATAATATATAACAAATAGAAGAAAGGGTAAATTGATAGCCATGAATATAAATCAGAAGTTAGGAATTGTAGATAACTGATAAGGCAAGCCAAAGGACACAAGAAGCAATCTATGGCCAGCTGAGTTAAGGACAATAAGGAGGAGTGTTTTTAATGTATTAAGAACAAACAGAGTCCTGACAGTGGTATTGGTCCATTACTAGATGGAAATGGTAGAGTTACTGATAATTACACAGAAAAGGCAGAAATGTTAATTAATATTTCTGTTCTGTATTTGGGGGAAAACAGGTGATAGAGTCTCATCAGATCATATCATCTTTCTCTAAAGAATGTTAAACAGAAGCTACTAAACTTAGACATTTTAAATTAGCAGGTCCAAATAACTTGCATCCAAGAGTTTTAGAAGAACTGGTTGAGGAGCTTGCTGGACTATTAATGTTGATTCTCAATAAGTCTTGGAGCTCTGGGGAAGTTCCAGGAGACTGGAAGAAAGATAAAGTTGTGCTAATTTTTCAAAAGGGTAAATGGGATGACCCAGGTAATCATAGGCCTGTCAACCTGACATCGATCCTGGGCAAGATAATGGAGCGGCTGATACAGGACTCAATTAATAAAGAATTAAAGGAGGGTAATGTAATCAATGCAAATCAACATTTATGGAAAATAGACCCTGTCAAACTAAACTGATATCTTTTTTGGAGGAGATTACAAATTTGGTTGGTAAAAGTAATGGTGTCTAATATAGTTACACTTCTGTAAGATATTTGACTTGGCACTGCACAATGTTTTGATTAAAACCATTAATAGAAAAATATACAATTAACATTGCACACATTAAAAGGATTAAAAGCTGGCTAAATGATAGGTCACAAAATGTAATTGTAAATGAGGTATAGTCATTAATCGGGGGTGTTTCCAAGTGGGGTCTCCCAGGGATTGGCTCTTGGCCTTATGCTAGTTAAAGTTTGTATCAGTCACCTGGAAGAAAACAAAATCATCACAGATAAAATTCACAGCTGATACAAAAATTGGGAAAATGGTAAATAATTAAGAAGACAGGTCATGGATTCAGAATGATCTGCATCACTTGGTAAACTGGGCACTAATAAAAATATGCATTTTAATAAAGCTAAATGTAAACCAGGGAGTACTGTGTCACTGCATCTGTATCCTTGGTGTTATCAGCTAGGGCTACAGCACAGTCACCCTCTCCAAAAGCTCTAGCGGAACGATTTCTAAAATACCATTGACAAATGAGATTTGACTTATTTCAAATTCTTCTACTGAATCTAATCTATCTAGCAAGCATCCATCACCATGGTATCAATCTCATTACTTCCTTGCCCTCCCCCATCTATGTCTGTATCCTGATGTTGTCTCTCATCTTATATTTCAGTTGTAATCTATTTGGGACAGGGACAGTCTTTTTGGTCTGTGTTTGTACAGCACCTAGCACTTTTGGGGTTCTGGTCCAGGACTGGGGCCCAGATCCTCAAAATGTATTTAGACTCCCAACTTCCACTGAAATTAATGGAAGTTAGAAGCATAAATATGTTTGAGGCTCTGGACCTACACCTTTCAGGTGCTACGGCAATAGAAATAATAGTAATCAGATGCTAAGCCAGGCATTGTGTTATCTGTGTTTCCTCTCCCTAAATTTTCTCTCCGGATAGTGTGTGTTTTCTCCCTTGCTAACAGGAAGTATTTAAAAACTTCAAAGCTCTATGCATCAAAAAAAAAGTTATTACCATATTATCCCAAATAAGATGAGGTGGTTTGAAATTATTTATATATATATATATATATAGAGAGAGAACACGTTTAAGATATTTAGGATAAGATTAATGCAACCAAGGCTGTGATCCAGCCAGCTTTGCATGAGTAAGATAAGAAGACAGGTTCATGGCAAAACGGGTTGATAATTTATGTTGTGCTGCCTTACGCTCTGGTTCCAAAGCGGAGCTGACTGTGGTTTGGGATGGTTTTCATTTACTCCAGGACCCGGGAGCCCATCACAATGAAAGAAAGAGTGATGAAGACCTTTCCTGATCCTTCTTCATTTACTCAAAGGCTTCATCTAAAGATTCACAAAGGGCGGGAGATTAATAGTAAAGGCTGCCATCTCTCGTCTGTTTAACCGCAGGCGGAAAACAATCATAGCCAGCTTTCCGCTCCCCTCCCCTTTGCCAGCCATGCTCTTGGGAAATCAATGTTCTCGGTCAAGTCCTTGGCATCTCGGGCTTTCTGGTTTTGCTGCTCCTTCCTGCAATTGACTCATCCTCACCCTTCATTCTGGAGCTTCTGTTTTTGTGCTGGCACAATTCCTGTCTTATTAGGTGCTTATCTGGCCCTCCATTGCCACAGTATGCGAGTGCCTCACAAGCTTTAACATATTTTTCCTCACAACACCCCTGTGAGGTCCATCAATGGCTATTCGCCAAGATAGTCAGAGACGCAACCCCATGATCTGAACGTCCCTAGCCTCTGTTTGCCAGATGCTGGGAATGGACAACAGGGGATAGATCACTTGATGATTACACCTGCTCTGTTCATTCCCTCTGGAGCACCTGGCATTGGCCACTGTTGGAAGACAGGATACTGGACTAGATGGACCATTGATCTGACCGTATGGCCATTCTTATGAGGTAGGGCAGTGCTATTACCCCCATTTAACAGATGGGGAAACTGAGGCACGGATCCTCAATGGTATTTAGATATCAAACTCCCGTTGATTACAAACACTGAACTCACACTGGCATCAATTTCAATTGGAATTTGGTGCCTAAATAACTTTGAGGTTCTGGGCTGAAGTGACTTGCCTAAGGTCACACAGGATGTCTGTGACAGAGCAGGAATTGAACTTGGGTCTCCCACAGCACAGGCGAGTGCTCTAACCACTGAACCATCTTTCCTCATTTCTTATGCAATAAACCCACGGTTCTCACCTTCTCCACGTCACCCCGTGTCCCAGGAGAAAAAAAGTTTCAGACCCTCTCGCCTGTCTGGACGTACAGAAAGGAAAGGTAAATGGAGTAAATCATCATGTTGACACTTTTTTCCAGCAGTAGAGGCAGGGATGTTATACTGGGATGCTGGAAATAATAATAATAGCAGCAATCAATACTAATTAAATCTTAGCATTTATGTAGCACTTTTCATCCATAGAGATCAAGGTGTTTCACAAAGCTGGGTATGAATTATTACCCCCATTTCACAGATGGGGAAACAGAGGCACAGAGAGGCTAAGTGATTTCCCCAGTGTCACACAGTGAGCCCAGGGCACAGCCAACATCTAGGGACTGGTTCTAAGCTGATATAATGCCGGTGACTTTTGTGGAGTTACTCCAGATTTATGTCCGTGGGAAATTCTTTGGCCTGTTTTATACAGGAGACCAGATAAGATAATCATAATGGGTTCTTCTGGCTTGAAAACGCTACAAATTCACAATTAAGCAGAGAATCATGCCTCATGTCTCCTGGTTACCAGTCCAATGCCCTAACCATTGTACCATGCTGCCTGGTGTTCCACAAGTCTCCTGTCATGGCATGCAGTGAAAGAAACAAACTCACCTAAGCCTCTGCTTTCTCCTCTTCTCCCCATCTCCCCAGCCCAGGGTCCCTGGGGGACCAGAGCCCAGCTCTTAAATTAAATCCTAAAGCATATGGCAACAGCTCCAAACGCTGCACTAGCACCGACTCGAAGCTGTGCTGGGTTTGACCATATCTAGTGCACAGCGGAGTATTCTGTAGGACAGCACAGAAGCTGCCGCCACCCCACGCTGGGCCAGCCGCCTTGGCATCAGCGGGTAAACATTAGGTCAGCTGTGTGGAGTTTTATGGATTGTTGGTCTCAAAAGTCTGGACTGAAAACAAACTCCCTCACTTCCCAGTTAGACAAATGGACCATTAAAATGAGGCCTGGATTCCGGTCAAAGAGATTTGTAAAAGAGAAAGCGGAGGAGATGTTTATAACTATCGCCGTCTCCCTGTTATGTTTGTACAGCACCTCATATATTCTGGGTGCTATTGGGCACAGATAACAACAACTAATAAATGGCATTTTCTAGTCACCAGTAAGCGGGGGTCATTTTTTATCAGAGTTCTAGTGACTCGTGTCTGCAAACTGCTCCCCTGGGGCAGACTCGTGTTGCCTTCAGAGGGCTCCAAGCAGGCAAAGAAATCTGCCCAGAGAGAGAAGTTTGCATGCCAGTTTCTCCAATGGGGCACATACAGCCAGTCTAACATAAAAGTTCAGTGCAGTGTCTATGAGCTGCGTTCTTCTCTATGGACACTGGGTTCCAATATTTTCCAAATACTGAATCTGGGTGACTGTCACCTGAAATATTTACTACAATTGAAAAATAAATACACCGTAAAAAGCAGTGCTAGCAGGAGGCTTATCGGGGGTTTAGATCCTTGTTCTGTCCACATGTCTGCCACCGACTCGCAGGGTAGTAGTCCTGAATTTCTGGTTTACTTTATTTGGACGTATCTGTCCAATCTATCACTGTCTTTCCATATAACAGATGTCACAGTAGCGCCCAATAGCCATCTGCTCTTCCAGCCATTACAGGGAGGAAGGATGGTGTAGTGGTTACAGTGCTAGGCTGGGAGATCCAGATTCAAATCCCTGCTCTGATACAAACTTCCTGTGCAAGTCACTTAGTCTCTGTGCCTCAGTTCCCCATCTGTACAACGGAGATGATAGCACTCCCCAACGGCATAGGGGTGTCGTAAGGATGAATACGTGCTATGCCCAGCTCTGCCTGGCACTCCTGCCAGAGAGCGAGGTTGGGGGGCAGGGGCTTGCCTCGCTCCGCCCAGCACTCCCTGACCCCATTTACCTGACAGGAGTGCTGAGGAGGGGGACTGCAGGCAGAAGGGGTGGGGAGGGACCCCCACTTGCTCTGGCCCAGGGCCCCAAAGAACCATAATCCGCTTGTTTCCAGCCTGAACTCAAACTCAGCCAATGGCTTTAATGAGGACTACAAATTTTTCAGTTATAGGCTTCACCTCTTGTTAACTCTCAGAAATCTAATACTCCTGTAGCGCAGAAGAGGAATGTTTCAGGGGCTTGTGTCAGAGCAGTTCTGGGGGCGAGTGGGTAATTGCAGTGAATCTAACGTCTGGCATCAATGGTATCAAATGGTAGGGCATGTTTTCATTGTCAATCCCTGACTGCCTCTGTAATTTCTATGGCGGGCTCTGAGACCACGCCCCAGGTGAATTGTGGGATTCCAATCCCTATACTAAGGGATCTGTTACCAGCTCATCTCCCATCTGAAAGCCAAGTCTGCAAAGATTAAAGACACCTCCTGCATTGTCATAGCAAACCACTGTTAATCATTGCCCAGTAACTGTGCCATGTATTAAACCATCAAAAAATACATTAAGATCACATTAAGGACCCGACTTAAAATCATAGAAGGATAGGGAAATTCAGGCAAAAAATTACGACTCATATTTCATCCCTAATTCACAGTGCTGGGGGAAAAAATCAAAGGACCCACAGGAGTAAAGACTGGCATGTCAAGCTGGGATTCCTGTCATAAATCTGAATTTCTGGTTTACTTTATTTTACATATCGGTCCAATCTATCACCATGTTTCCACATAATAACTGGCACAGCATACCCTAATGGCCTCCCACTCTTCCAGCCATTACGGACTATCATGTATCATTTCATTTCCTTGATTGCTCATTAGGGCCCATTCAGACTTTCCTTAAAGTGGTGCCTCCCCACTGAAATCAATAGCATCACATTGGTATGAATGGAAGCAGCATGTTCCCAGCATATGTATCTATTTAGGTAGGTGGGTGGAAAGCAGGTCAGTCTGGCCTGGTTCTGACGTACCGTAGACAAGATGCCCATAAACTTATTCTTCTACTCTTCATGTTATTTATTATTTCTATTTGGTATTATCTACAAGGCCCAGTGATGGACTAGGACCCCATTGTGCTAGGCACTGTACAAACACAGAACAAAAAGTCTCTGCTCAAAAGAACTTACAGTCTAAGGAATCTTCATTTTTCAGTCCTTAAGAAATCTTCAGCCTTCAGAAGCATTTCGCATGAAGAGTTCGTCTTCCTGCGTCCATCACTGTGCAGCCTTGGGCAAGTAATTTTACATTTCTGCATCTCAGTTTCCCCATTTGTACAATGCAAAGTGACTGGAGATGCTTGGATGCTAAGCTCTACCATGCTACAATGACCTTTCCAGGGAAGAGGGAGGGACTCCTCTTCTCTTTTTTTTGGCTTTGGGGAAGGTCATATCTTTCGTTCCCTTGCGTCCTGTCTACAAACAAGCTAGGCAATTCCTCTATCATGAAAAGGTTGGGGATGGGGGGCATCTCAGGCCCCTGGGCTCATTTAGAGCCTGATACAAAGTCTACTGAGGTCAAGGGAAAGAGACCCATTAACTTCAATATGCTTTGGACCTGCTTCTCAGCTGGCAGCTGCCATAAAAGCAGGACCATTTCCTACCCCACTGGGCCAGGTGTGGTGGAACGGGTAAGTAGCCCCTGGCTTTCCTTCTTCCCCATAACAAGACTCTCAGTGGACTAAGGCTGGGAAGATGTAGCAGCTACACCAGAGGGCCTCTTTGAATGTTCAGGTGCGTTAGACACCCATTGCTCCACAAAGATCCCAAGCAGAGGGGGAAGGATTTGTGGTTTCCCTGGAAAGAGGATTAGAGCGAGGGGGTGAATTGCAGGCTTGCAGGCAGCTGCTCCTCCAGGAGACAACAAGGTGCGGAGACAGGGAAAGTTGCGAGGAAGGGAGGGTGCAGGTGAAACTGGTGAGTTTCAGAAATCTCCATCTGGGTCACTTCCTCACTGACTGGCCTGCTCCCCATTCCTCTCAGCCCCCTTCCTTAAGAAGGATCATTCTGTCCCTCACAAAAAGGATTCTAGTGCCCTGGAAGCAATGAATAATAGAGCTAGAATTATTCTCTCTCTGTGAAGAGCCTCTTGGTGACCTGGAACAGTGCAGTCAGGTCTCCTCTGCTCAGCTAGTGTCTCAAAGCTCAAGTGAAATTGCATGTCCAAAAACCACTGAATCAATGAAAGCTATGACAAACACGCCTTGGAGAATCTCCAGGGAATATTTGGCTATCAGTGCTGCATTTTGTTTCATGACCTGGTATCTTCTCCAGGACTGGTCATGCTATTATTCACGTCACTCTCCTCATGCTTCAAGGGACAAGGCAACGTCTAACTAATGGGTGCTAGGAAGAAACTTCCCCTGGGGGCAGATTATCCCATAACTTACTACTACAGTGGTTTCAAACCTTCGCCTGAAGCAGCTGGTACAAGTCACTATTGGAGGCAGGCTATTGGCCTATATGGATGCCCTGGTCCAAATCCAGCCAATCCCTATGTTCCTCTTAGAACACAGGCAGTTTTGCTTTTCAGTACCAGGCCAAACTCATCTTAAATAAACTCCTCCTACCAAAGACTTGCACAAACACACACACACACACACACACACACACACACTTAAATGTCCTTAAGTGAGACTATTGGCTAGGACATGAAAATGGAAATCCCATTTTTATTTGTGGTGTTATCCTTTTTCCTATCTAAGTGATCTGGGATTTGTCTGATATAAAAATTAAAGAGGCATGTGATAGACTTATCCACTGAGCATTATATTCATAGTCAGATCAGCTTTATGCCCCCACTGCACCCTTTTTCAGAAGGGCCTGCCTGCCTGTCACTTTCTGGAATGCTGACCTGCTCTTGAAAGCTATGGAGGCAACTGCGAGTGCCATAAATTGTCACGCTGTCTGGAGTGGCTCACGGCCATGAGTGCCTACCTAAAGGCAGACTGTCAAAAGCAGGGCAGACATCCCAAACTGATGATATTTTCTATAATTAGATCTCACCAAGCCAGTACCAAATGTGCACTCCTGAACACTATAACTTGTCTTACCATGGAGTCACAGACAGTCCCCTTAAACATTCCAATCTATCTTGCCACCCAGGCAAGTTGGACTATGAGATAAATGGTCGTTTACATCAAATATCAAAATATTCCAGGTTACACCCAGTCCTAACAGAGCTGTCACTCACCCAGGTCGATTCCCATCCTAGATCTCACACCAAAGACAATGCTGGTAGCCAATTCTGTAGTAAACTAACTAAAGGTTTATTAGCTAAGAAAAAGGAATAAGAGTTGCTGAGAGATTAAAGCAGATAAAAGCATATGTACAGGTGAGTCAGTCTATAATTTCAAAAGGTAACAGAGATGTAGTAATCTGCCAGTTTCCCAAAAGTCTCTCAGGATTACCCAAAATAACTCTGGGGATCTCTGTCTTCTCATTCAGTTATTCTGCCCTTCTGATTCAGTTATTCTCATTCAGTTTTTCTGACTGTAGAATCCAAACAGTCCAGAGATGAAGAATTTTTACTTGTGTCCATATTTATAGCTTCTTCTCACAGTAAAGAAGCTGACAGGGTAACTACCCACATGGGCTCTTTCTTTGAGGGCAGAGAGAGAGAGGAGCGCATTTAGACTTTCTGATCTCTGATCATCACACCCAACAACCATTTGCCTTCCTAATGCACAAGGATTAGCACTTTCCTGTTAAAGTTCTTCATTTGCATTACACAAGGCTTCTTTCTCGTTTGATGAGTTACTTAGTTACAGGGGTCTATACAACGCAAATGTTTGCTGGGGAGACAGAAGTGAAAACAATGCATACAGCATCCTATTACTTTTCATGAAGTTTAAACGCCAAATACATTCTTATACAGTTAACAATCACTTTGATCTATACTAATACACAAGTGAATTGGCCTGGCTTCCAGCAGTGAGTTTGTCAGTTCTCAGCTGATGCCTAGGACTATTGGATGCACTAACTGGGTCTCAGCAAGGCTGTAACAAGAGGACACTGTTTTCCAGAGCTGTTTCATCTCCTGTCCCAGGGTCCATTTGCAAATCACTTATGTATGCCTAGGTTTCTGTGCTGTTTACTAGTTCTAGACATTTCTGGCAATGGATGGCTGATTGTATTTTTATTTGAAATGCATCAACTTTGGGTCAAAATATGGGGCAGCAACTCTGTAGCTTTCTTCCTGCAATAGTTCTTCTGTCGCTAGCAGGAGTGGGTATAGTAGGAGTATGTGATGAATTGCCCCTACCCATCCAAGCAGTGTTGTGATTTCTGGCATCATGTATGTTTTCTGGTGTGAGCCAGGGAGCCCCTCAATGCCAGCTGGCAGAGGGCAGGCACACTATATCATAACTCACATCAGGCTGACACACTCATTACCCCAACTCACTATGGTCATAATCTGTATCTAAAAGGTCTCAAGTAACGCATCACATGCAAACTGATAACACACTGGTCATTACTATTATTGTGTGATGTGTGTACAGAGGGAGTATAAGGAATTATAGATGTGTGCTGGAAATCTGCTCTTAAAATGTGTTTGCCCAGCTGTGCATAAGCCCAGCCTGTGCTAGTTTTGCCTGCCTGTCTCCAGTGTAAATTGAGCAAGCAGAGGACAGAAACAATGTAAGTTCATTTACATAAAAGATAAACAAAGGCATCAAACTAGGAAGTGGGGATCACTTAACAGTCATGACGGGGGAAGGAGGCTGTACTGCCGGGAAGCTTTCCTGGCTCTGGAAATTAATCAAACGGACATTGGGAAATATAAGCAGAAACAAAGTCATTTTGGCATCCATCATCTGAGGGACAAAAGAGGCCAGAGCTCTTGACATTGAAGAAAGAAAGGTGGGTCCTTCAACCAAGGTAGTTAACATCTCTGGGAGCTGACTATAGGTGAGAAACCCACTTACACAGATACTGAAGTGAAATGTAAGTCTTCCGCTAACCTTCCTGGCTGATGTGTGCTCTGCTTTTTTAGAGGCAGTGAACTTAACTTCTGTGAGTGTCCAGTGAGAGGGACTGAATGCTGCAGAAGGACATTTCTGGGGAGCTCGGGAATTGGGATTCACCACATGGCAAGGTTTGGACTGGCTGAATCCTGAAGAGCTTGCTGGCAAGGCAGATAAGCTGGTGCATCAGGGCGCTGACCCAGAGCTTAGCAGCAGCAAAGCTCATTCTTGTTGAGGCAGAGCAGTAATCCAGTGGGTGACCTGAGCAAGATGTCACACCAGGGTCTGGGTGGGTTCTTCCTACTAGCCAGTGGGTCATCCCACATGCCTTGCTGCTAATAGTCTGGAGCCCAGAGCAGTATAGGGACATGTTGGCATTTTGTAACAGATGGGCACAGCAATAGCTGCCTTCTGAAAATCCTGGCAGCTGAGCACACAGCTGGAGTCAGTTGCCCGAATTCTCATTGGCACCACGGCCTCATTACACTATGCTAGCAGTGTAAAGTTGCCTTAGAGTAGGAGTAAGTTACACCCACTTTTTGGCCACTCTCCACTGCCAGAGTGGCATAAATAGGTCTGAAAATCAGGCCCAGAGCCTCCAGAAAACTTGTGCTCCCAGATCGGTGACTGAACTGGGATAAACTCCAGCACTGCTTTTCCCACCACCTAATTCAAAGTGTGCAAAAGGCCATCACATTGCTTGATGGCCCTTTTAATCCCTGATTCTGTTCTCTGCTGCCTCACCAAGTCGGTGATCCCTGTACAATATAAGCACCATGTACTGCCATGCCGCTGAGTGGAGAATTCCAGCTCTGTAGCATATTACACATGCTTTGCACTGGTGTTAGACTTTGCAAAGCGGGAGGCAGTGGAAGATCAAGCTCTCAGTATCTTTTTCTCTCTGCTTGCAAAATATTTTTAGAGGAGTGTCGAAAAGCAAAATCAATCGTTTGCAAAGCCCTTTGATGTCCCGAGATGAAAGGTGCAACAGAAGTGCAAAGTGTTGTCATTATCAATATAAATGCAAATGTCAAAGTATTTGGCTGCAACAAACTGAAAATGTTGATTTAAAAATATTTCAAACAAGCTGCTTTCCATTTGACAAGACTCATCGGCCCAGAGAGATGCTGGAGAGATCCACGCTGTGAAATAACATTTGCAAACATGATCTAGAGATCAAAGGCTCTATGAACAGGTGAGGTTGGAATCTCCGCAACCTGAACTCTGTGCTCTATAAAGCACAGATTCAGAATGGGAAAGAAAGGAAAATAAAAACATGTGCCTACAGAGAAGCCAGCCAGAGGCCCCAGCCACTAGAGACAGAAGCAGCCAAAGCAGGGACCTCTGGATATTCAGAGAACTTTCTATAGATTTGACTAGACTTTCTTTGCCCTGTGCTGCTTGACTCTTTGCTCCATCCCTCCTCACCCCCAGTCGCTTCACCTCAGTTTCACTCCACACCTGCCCATTTTATACTCTGCTACCCTGCCATCCCCTTCAATCCTCCTTCCCCTCCTTTTTTCTTTCCATGTACCTGATTGATCCCCTCTTAAGTAAACTCCCACCGCCACAAAACTGTGTCACTAACATGCCATTGTAGCCATCACACTATTCACTCTGCTTGCATGTTCTACCTCTTCCCCCACCATGTCTCTGTTTGAGCTATTTAGATTAGATGCTACTAAATTGGGAGGAGTGGTAGATACGCTGGAGGGTAGGGATAGGATACAGAGGGACCTAGACAAATTAGAGGATTGGGCCAAAAGAAATCTGATGAGGTTCAACAAGGACAAGGGCAGAGTCCTGCACTTAGGACAAAAGAATCCCATGCACTGCTACAGACTAGGGACCGAGTGGCTAGGCGGCAGTTCTGCAGAAAATGACCTAGGCGTTACAGTGGACGAGAAGCTGGATATGAGTCAACAGTGTGCCCTTGTTGCCAAGAAGGCTAACGGCATTATGGGCTGTATAAGTAAAAGTATTGCCAGCAGATCGAGGGACGTGATCATTCCCCTCTATTTGGCATTGGTGAGGCCTCATCTGGAGTACTGTGTCCAGTTTGAGCCCCACACTACAAGAAGGATGTAGAAAAATTGGAAAGAGTCCACGGAGGGCAACAAAAATGATTAGGGAGCTGGAGCACATGACTTATGAGGAGAAGCTGAGGGAACTGGGATTATTTAGTCTGCAGAAGAAAAGAATGAGGGGGGATTTGAGTGCTGCTTTCAACTACCTGAAAGGGGGTTCCAAAGAGGATGGATCTAGACTGTTCTCAGTGGTACCAGATGACAGAACAAGGAGTAATGGTCGTAAGTTGCAGTGGGGGAGGTTTAGGTTGGATATTAGGAAAAACTTTTTCACTAGGAGGGTGGTGAAGCACTGGAATGGGTTACCTAGGGAGGTGGTGGAATCTCCTTCCTTAGAGGTTTTTAAGGTCAGGCTTGACAAAGCCCTGGCTGGGATGATTTAGTTGGGGATTGGTCCTGCTTTGAGCAGGGGGTTGGACTAGATGACCTCCTGAGGTCCCTTCCAAACCTGATATTCTACGATTCTAAACTCTTCGGGGGCAGGGACCCTCCTTTGCTACTTTGTGTTTCTGCAATGCCTAGCACGATGGGGCCCCATTCTTGGTCGGTACTTGGACACTGCTGTAAAAAAACATGAGTAATAATAAGAAGTGCTGGGACTTCTAATGGAATTTCAATGCTGCTCTATTCCCCATGCTCTAATACGAGCCACCCAATAATTTTTCCTTCCCATTTCATTGCTTTGGTTTATCCCCACTATCTTTTATCTTTGAAAACTCACTATCATAACAATTATTTATAACCCCCCACATCTTTATTTTTCTCTTCAGCCTTAAAGAGAAAATGTGTCCGCACTGGTTAAGAGCCCAAGAGTCATGCTTTTATGGGCTGTTCAGTCAGAATTTGTGAAACATTTTGACTGCATTACAGCCATCCACATTTTTCCCCTTTATTGTTCAATCCACAGTATATTTAGAAACAGTTAATCATACGTCTGAAATGAGAGATAAGCATTTTACATTTATTGCCACTCTCAGGTGCCATATCGTTTTCATCCCTTTGGCTATGAGCTGATGTATTTGATCTTTTTATCTAATGCCTGCTTTCCCCATTAACTTCTTAACTTCTGTAGGCTATTGTGCATACCATAACAGAGAAGAGCTTTGATAAAAACATACATCAGTGAATTTCCCTTACTTAGGGTTTTGACTTGAAAGGGACACTGTCAAGGTGTTTGTCAGAGTAAGATGCACACCCACATTAGGTCAGTAATAACCCCTTGGAAGCTGGGAACTAAAAATCTCTTCCCTTCACCAAAAGTTTATCCCCACCCCCAACTTGCACATAGCTTTTTGATGGGAAAAAGTCTGTCTACAGCAGTCTGGTTACAGCAGGGTATGGGAAGACAGGCATTCTGGTTTCTATTTCCAGCTCTGTTGCTTTGAATGAGTCACATCACATCTGTGTGGGGCAGTTTCCCCATCTATAAATTTAGTCCAGTGATACCCTTCCCTGCAGAGCTATTGTGAGGTAGGATTCATTAATGTTTGTAAAATGCTCTGACTGTGCTCAGAAGAAAAGTGCTGCCGTATTATCGCTACGTCATATTGCTGCAGGGTTGCTGGTGAGTGCACTGGTATTTATTTAGTTAGAAAAGGGCACTGGAGCATTTGCTTATGGAGGAAAGCACATATGCTGAAGGAGAATTCAGCAGGACCAGCTTGAAAATTCCATGGTCCTTATTAGGTTTGTTTAGATATTCTGTGTGCTCGTAACCATTTATTGCACATGACCTTCTCTGCCCTCAAGAGTGTTAATTAATAAAATGGATCTCAGAGTTACTCATCATTTCACTCCACATCCAATCATGTCAAACTTGTATTGAGCACAATGATTGCTCCTCTAGGGCTACATGGTAACTTTGCCACAGCCCTTATTTTAAGGCAGTGCACTAAAGGGATGCCCCAGAAGCACACCAGGATACCCCCAGAGCCTTTTTAAAATAATCGGCAGTACATTAGATTTCCTCCAGTCATCTGGTGGAGAGGCTAATTTAAGTGATAGGTTACCTACCACAGTTAGTAGTTCTGCAATTTCATTTTTGAGTTCTTTCAGAACTTTTGGGTGATACCATCTGGTCCTGGTGACTTATTACTGTTTAATTTACCAGGTTGTTCCTAAATCTTCTCTATTGACACCTCAATCTGGAATAGTTCCTCAGATTTGTCACCTAAAAAGAATGGCTTAGGTGTGGGAATCTCCCTCACATCCTCTGCAGTGAAGACTGATGCAAATAATTCTTTTAGCTTCTCAGCAAGAGCCTTGTCTTCCTTGAGTGCTCCTTTAGCACCTCAGACATCCAGTGGCCCCACTGATTGTCAGGCTTCCTGCTTCTGATGTACTAAAAAAAATTTGTTGTTGGTTTTTGTGTCTTTTGCTAGTTGCTCTTCAAATTCTTTTTGGCCTGCCTAATTATATTTTTACACTTGATTTGCCAGAGTTCCTCAGTAAAATTTGACTTCCAATTTTTAAAGGAAGTATTCTTACCTCTAACTGCCTCTTTCACTTTGTTGTTTCACCGTGCTGGCATTTTTTTCATCCTCTTACTGTTTTTTTTTGGGGGGGGGGGGGGGGGGGGCTATACATTTAGTTTGAGCCTCTATTATGGTGTTTTTAAATAGTTTCCATGCAGCTTGCAGGCATTTCACTCGTGTGACTGTTCCTTTTAACTTCTGTTAATTAACCCCCTCATTTTTGCATAGTTCCCCTTTTTGAAGTTAAATGTTGCTGTGGTGGATTTCTTTCATATTTCTCCCTCCCTCCCCCCCGAGGATGTTAAATGTGTAGTTACAGTATGGTTGTTATTATTATTGAGCATTTCAGCTAAATTCACCTCTTAGACCACATCCTTAGGACTAAATGAAGAATTGCCTCTCCCCTTTTGGGTTCTAGGACTATCTGCTCCACAAAGTAGGCATTAACATGGTCTAGAAATTTTATCTCTGCAGCCTGTCCTCAAGTGATATATACCCAACTCAATGTGGGAATAGTTGAAATCCCCCATTATTATGTTTTGTAGCTTCTCTAATCTCCCTGAGCATTTCACAATCATCGCCACATCCTGGTCAGATGGCCGGTAGTATATTCCTACTGCCATGCTCTTATTAGTCAAGCATGGAATTTCTATCCATAGAGATACTATGGCACCGTTTGATTCATTTAACATGTTGTTCTATATTTGACTCAATGCTTTCTTTCACATATAGTGCCACCTCGCTCCCATCCCCCAGTATGACCTATTCTGTCATTCCTATATATTTTGTACTCTGGTATTACTGTGTTCCACTGATAATCATTGTTCCACCAAGTTCTGTGATGCCTAATATATCAATATCCTCATTTAATAGCTGGCATTCAAGTTCACCCATCCTAGTATTTAGGACTTCTAGCATTTGTAAAAAAGCACTTATAACACTTACCAGTATTGAGCTGTCTACCTTCATGTGATGTAATTGAATAGGACTCTTTTTCATTTGTCTGTTTCTTTTCAGTTCCCATCTGTACGTTATCAACTTCCATCCTCTCTTCTTTACTAGGATATAGATTATCCCCTTTAATAAATCCTCCCCTAAGAGATGTTTCTGTTGGAACCTGTGTGCTTCTCCATACCTGATGGCTTTCCCCCAACCTTTACTTTAAAAACTCATCTATCATCTTTTTAATTTTACATGCCAGCAACCTGGTTCCATGTTGGTTTATGTAGAGCCCATCCTTCCTGTTCCTCCTTTCCCAGAAAGTTCACCAATTCCTAATAAACCCAAATCCCTCCTCCAAACACCATTGTCTCATCCATGCACTGGGACCCTGCAGTTCTACCTGGCTAACTGGCCCTGTATGTGGAACTGGAAGCATTTCAGAGAATGCTACCATGGAGGTCCTAGACTTTAATCTCTTACCTAACAGCCTACATTTGGTTTCCAGGATCTCATTCCTACCTTTCCCTATGTCACTGGCACCTACCATGTCCCAAGACCACTGACTCCTCTACAGCACTGCACATAAGTCTATCTGATGATGAAGCTGTTATTGGCTTAACTAAGAGAGGTGAGTTGCTCAGGCAGTAGAGGCTCACGTTTTAGGATCCAAAGGTCTTAAATTCAGTCCCTGCTGCCAACAACCCATCCAGGTGTAAGCCTGGAACAGGTTACTTCTCTGGCTTAGCTGTGCTCTGCTTAAAAATTGATAGCACATTATGGCTTCACGTGAGATGCTGAGCGTCCGTAGTTCCTATTTAATTCAGTGAATTGGAACAGTGCAGGATTCTAAACCAGAGCATGATCCTGGTCCCATTGAAACCACTGGAGTTTTGCCAGTAACTTCAGTGGGTGAAAGAATTGGGTCCTTAGTGTCATTGTTCCAGGCAATATGTGATTAATGTAACACCACCAATGCAATCATATTAAGAAATATACACATCGTCTCTTGGGGGGAACTGCAAAATCTATAGAAGAAACCCCCTTTGCCTCACTTAGCTTCTCCAGCCAGTTCATTCGGTGAAAAGGCCCAATTTAACGGAAACACGGAGTCTGTTTCCAACAGATATTATTCCATGAAAGATCAATACACTGGAATTAGCTGTCAAGACAAGTTGCTGAGTTCCTCTGTGCCATATTGCCCAGAGAGCTAGGACTCTACACAAAATAACCAAGGAAAGGAAGGAACTCTTGTCTGATTAGATGTGGCGAGTTTATAGGACATAGGAATTTATTACTGAGCCCAACTTAAGGGAGAAAACCCCGTCTTTCCTTTGTGAATTAGATACAGAGTTTTGAGTGTAACTCAGGGTTGTTAACTCTTAATAAATTCCATTTGCAGCTTGCGTGATGGACAGGTTTATCTGCAGAGCACTATTTTGTTGCTTTATGATGAACCCTAAACAGCCTGGATATGAAACTTTCCTCCCTTTTTATCCCCCTTTATATTAAGTTATTGATGTATATTAATCTTGCTATCATCTAGAAGCCGTGGGGCCCGAGCTGTGTTTTTCTCATGGAAAATGGCTTTTTCTTAAAGAAGGAATCTGACAGCCATGCAGGATGAATGCTGCGCATTGCCTAACAATAGACCTGGAGCTTTCTCTCACCCACACCTTGGTGCTTTGACAGCGTCAAGAGGCCTCAGTAAGCCTCCTGAAGTGAGATATTGGGGAAATGTAAGAGATGAAGGCTTGTAAGAAAAAGCCTGAGAAAGGATGGTCCAGTGGTTAAAGCGAGAAGCTGGACATTAAGAGACTCAGTTCCTTGCTCTGCCACAGACCCCCTGTGAGACCTAGGGCAAGTCACATTCTGTACCATGGGGTTAAAACCCCTGTCCTGCCTCCAGGGCTGTTGTGAGGAGAAATAAATGTTAAAAAAAAGTGATAGGTTCCATTCCTACAATAAGGGGTGGAGGAGGGATGTAAATGTACCTAAGATGGAGATGGGGGACTGCATGGATCAGTAAAGCCTTTCACTTCTTGGTCACTGGCTCCAATCCAGGGCAGGTTGGTCTGGCACTGAATATCCATCCACCTGAAGACTATTTAATGCCCTCGACGGGATCTTTCTGCCTCCAGCTCAGGTCTTTATGTAGTGCATAGAGCGGTGGTACATCGATGGACTGCACTGAAATGAACTGATGGGACACCATCTCCTTCCTAGTGGACAGCCACCCACATCATAAAAACCACCATCACAGTTGGGACAAATGGGCTCTGTCTTTGGAAGACTCGACAGCGAGGATTGTACGGGCTATGGAGACTGAGTTGTCTGCTCACCCCAGAGCAGAACTGGGGCACTTTGGCAGGGAATTGCTTGCATGGGTGTGATGTGTTCTGTGGGTCAGTGAAGGCGTTCAGTGTCCAGGACTGTCAATACAGCACTGTTGACATGTCCCACATGTATTTCCTGCTATAGAAAAGAGCTGTGTGTCTGCTTGGAGGAAAGAAAACAAAATCCTGGGTCCCTTCCCATGCAGGCGGGGGGGGGGGTAAACTGGTACAAGGGGGGTGGCCATTACTCCCCTGAACACTGACTATGTGATTGGAAGAGCAGTCCCCACTCAGTCACTATGAGAATCAGTAGGAGCTAGCAGTTCTATTTCATTATTGCCATGATGATGATGTATTTGTATTATAATACAAAGGACAGGTTGACCTCAAAAGATTATAAACTTGTGTTATAACACAAGACCCAACAAGTGGATGAAAAACTGTGTGCATGTATGGGTGCACGGAGAGAGTGAGAACGGGGTAACGGTACAGCTGGTCAAAAGTTTATCAAAACTTAATTTTGACAAAACTAGCTTTCAAAATACAATACACATTTTCCCAAACAAGATTCCATTTTCATCCAAAATGTTCAGTTATCAAAAGCTGGGGCGGGGTGGGGGGAATCAAGTTGAGATTTTTTGATAAAGAGTTTAATGAAAAACTTTTCAATTTTGTCCAAGCTTTTTTGGAGGGGAGGGGAGCAGGAAGAGGGGAGAGTGGAAATCATTTCCTGACCCGCTCTAGGAACAGCAATACAATCATGCTTTTGCATAGCTGTGAACACAAGCAAGCTGTGCACCCGATCCAGCTTGCCACATGGCCCAAATGTCCCAGGCAATTTTTGACTATAGGAGCCAACGTCTCCAAATGCCCAGAGCCTTGTTCAGCAAGACTTACCAGCAGAGCTGGTTGAGAATTTTCAGCCAAAATGACAGAAAAGTTTTTTTTTTTTAAATCATTGTTTTGTTCCACCCAAAACTAAATGTTTAATTTCCATTGAGCTTTTTTCCTTGGAATTTTTAAAAAACAAAATTAAAGATGATCTCAAAATGAAAATCATTTCAAATCAAACAGCTGATTAATTTAAAGCCTGTTGAAATGAAACATAGGGACTTCCAGAATTTGTGTAGGTTTTTTGTTGAGCAAATAATTCACAGAAATCGACATATTTAAAAAATGCTTCTGTCAAACAATCTGCATTTTTTTGCTGAAAAATAGTTCCCACTGAAAAATTTTGCCCAGCTCTCATTACTACCCTAATTTTCATGCAGGAATATTTCCCCAGCGAAGTAGCTACCTTTGCACATTGCTCAGGAATGGAGCCACCACTCTGTTTAGCAGACAGCTCTTTGCATAGTGCAAAATAACCATATGGGCCATGTCATTTAAATAAGTAACTGCCTCACAATCCTTCACCCCATTAATAAACCATCTCAGTGACATGCTTCTGATTGGCAATGAGGTCAGCCCAACCTTTCATTCAAATTACTGTCTGGAATTCGGCCACACAGCCTGTTTTATTTTATATCTCTCACCACAGAGATGCTGTCATCGCAATGCCATCTTAGGAATACATCAGAAAATACCAGTTGCCATATGCCATGTAATATTTCAGAGCAGATGAAGGAATCCAACTTGGCACAGCATTTCCTCGGCTGCTCAAATTGTCCCCATCTGTCTGCCCCTTGTGATGATAATGAAGAAGCCAGTGGAAAAATCTACTGTGTGCTCTCTTTCTCTGTTTCCATTTTTAAGACTATTGGATTGCACTGTAGGCAAATGGTATAAACACCCCGTCCAATCAGAAAACTGCCGCCTCATTTTCAGACACGCTTTACCCACATCTGAAGTCAGTGTCTTTGCACTCAGCCCTTATTTTTCAAGGCATCTCCCTCAAGTTAATGAATAAGATACCTCTTGGGGAAGGGAGGGAATTTATGACACTAACAGCCAAAAGTGGGCAGCAAGAGACAACTCCAGGGGCCTGCACAAAACATTAGCAGACAGTGCACTAGGATGGAGATAGACGGAAGGAAGGCTCAGAGGGAGTGCCAAGGTGCAGGATACTTCAGCCAAGTAGCTGCAGCCTACCCTATAGCCCAAATATCTCCCTGCCAGCAGGGCTGAGAGAGATCACAACTGCTCCATAAAGGAGGGGAAACTAATTTAAGTCTGAATCCTCAGTTTGGAATGAAAGATATTGTAGGGTGTGTAGATAAGGGAGGCTGTGAGTACTTAAGAAGGGTTGAAAGCAAAAGTAATAAACCTCACAGGCATCCTAGCAATAAATATTTGGACACTTTCAAGGTAAGTCAGTCTTAATTGAGCTTATGTTTAGTTTTCTACAAGGCAAAGTAATAAGGTTTCTGATAAACAGAAACCACTCTATTTGGAGAATTTAGCACTTTATGTTAACACCAGCTACTGAGCTTTCGCAGGCTTTGCACAGATGCATGCATGATATGATGAGTGCCTTGAGTTCACCATTTCCTCCGGCCACCTTTGGGGGAAATTGCCTTTGTTTCCCATTTTGCAATTTCACCCCCAAGAAAATTTATTTTTCCCCACAACAAAACCATATAAAAATGCAACTTTTCCACCTTCTCAACTGGAAGCCCCTTTTTGTTCTAAAATGGGCCCTTTTCACTTGAAAAGTGTTCCATTTTTGCCCCAGAGAAGCACCAAGTTCTCTGTAAAAATATTGCCTACCCAGTTAACCTTTTGCAAAAACTGGCCTAGTTGAGGAGTCTTAACAAATGAGGGGGAAATGTAGTTTTTTGCTTTTTATCTTCAATATTTCATATGCCTCTACGTAGACATGCAGACAGACAGGATTTTCTTTTCAAGCAACTTTGCCATGTCTGAGGCTGTAACCTTTCACTGACCTCTCACTCCAAAGATTAGCATGATGTTAACATCAGAAAAGCAGATCAAAGCTGAAATGACACCAGTTACCTGTTCCGGTTTGTGTTCCTTTATGACTCTTGGGACCATACACCTGGGGATACATGAAGCAATAATGTTTCATTATTTCCTGCCATGAAACAAACTTAGTTCTTAAAAATCAACCAAATAAATTGCTGTCTCTGTAAGCTCCCACTATGAACTGGGGAAATGAGAAGACATAAAGCAGTGGAAATGATGATAACATAATCACAGGTCTCTTTAATAGGTTGAATTTCCTATTAAGTAACTGCTTTGCATATCTGCCAAGCAATAAAGTTCACAACTTTTTTTTAATACACAGCCAGTGAATCAGGAAAGCAAATACTATAAACCACTTTGAATTCGAATTCTGCATTAATCAAAATGCCATTGAGAAATCCATTGTAAATGTTAGGGGTAGGGTTTTGCTGTCAGTCACCCTGAGGGTGATGGGCTCTCAATTACCCCAGTATAGCCCTCGTCAAGCCCCACTCAATAATGATAAAACCTTGTTACCATCTGATGGCAGGTCAATGGGAGCTGTTGGCATTGAACCTCAAGGAGGGGCCTAACTTTTCTGAAAACCTTCACCTATGTGACTTCCCCATTGTCATTCAGGGAGTCTGATCACCGAGTATAGAATTGAAACTGGGCTTTCAGTCTCCTAGCCCCCTGCTTTAACCATAAGATCATCCTTCTTCCCAGACCTCAAAAGTCAGGCCACTTAGTTAAGGGCCTAAATAAGGAATTGGGCACCTTGATCTGAGCACCCGCTTTTGAAGATTTTGGCCATAGACACAAACCCACCGAGATAAATAGAGCTGCATAAAGCTCATTTCACTGTGCAGTAAATTTTAGTTCACTTGCGGCTAGTTTCTCAACCCATTTGCTTTAATCTAAACCACAGGAATTTTCATCTCCCATTTCATGAGCTCTTTTCACAGCGATGCATTGGGGTTGGACGGCAGGTCCATATGTTATCATTATAATAAGTACAATCAGAGTCTAGGGATTATTAATCACCTGGTCATATGACCCATTTAAACAAATTCTTATTAACCACAAGACATATGTTTTGTTCCTGAACTCTAGAGATAAAGCCCGAAAGCAGATGGGAGGATTGCACTTGCAAATCAAATTTGATTGGGCTTTTAAAAATAAATTAAATCTGGCGGGCAGCGCATCCTTTAAGCAAGCTTTTAAGTAACTTTTGGAACATACCTGCCAGTAGCCACAGGTGTTGCTACTGGGTGTGTTTTCCTGCTGCTTCCTCAGATTTTGTTGTTTAAAAATAACATGGCCAGATCCTCAGCAGGTGTAAACTGGAATAGCTCCAGGGAAATCAATGGAGCTATGCTGATTTCACCAGCCAAGGATTTGGCCCATTCTCTGCCCATAGCCCCAGATCCTCCTGTGGGAGTTCAGTGCTTAAACACCTTTGAGGATCTGGGGCTAAATCCTTTTCATCCAAGGATCTCAAAGAGTTCTATTGGGACTGATGGCTATGGACCCAGATCTGATACATTACTAGCCCTGAGTAATACCTTACTCCACAAATAGTGCTAACAGATCTATGTGGGGCAACTCACTGTGAAAGGTACTACACAAAGGCCAAGACTGTGAACTCCTTCCTCCCACCGTTGAGCAGTCACTCTGTGAATAGACCCCTTCAATGGGACTATTCTACTTTTGGGGATAACCCCTAGCCAACAGGAATAAGGGATTCATAGGCTGGCCCAAAGTGAGTAAGGAAATCAGAATCTGGCTGGGTCTGGATGTCTGAGTTACTTCCTATATGTTCTTATCCATGTGAAATAGGAGCTTGGACCAATATCATTCTTTTCTAGTCACATTGGTTAATGCATCACTAGAAGGTATTCAGAGGTTGGGAGCAGTGTAAGGACCCAGTTAGAATATTTACATGGAATTCACTACAATGTCACTCTGGAAGAAACTGCAGGGGTGTGCATGATGGATCCAGTGGCAGGATCTAGTCTGGAACACTCATTCTGGGTGAAATTCATCCCTGTGTAGGGGACCTGTTCAAGGCCCCATGCACCACATAAGCTCCTTTTTGAGAGCTTAAGCGATACATAGGCTTCTGCACAGGGGTGGATTTCAATCATTATGGGTCTGATCCCAAGACCACGGAAGTCAGTGGAATGACTCCTATCAGTTTCAATGGTCTTGGCTCAAACCCTAAGGGAATCTAACAGCGGCATGAACTCAGTCAAAGTGATTTGTTTAAAAGTCCAAGGCAATAGTCCCAGATTTATTTATTATTTTTACAGCATTTCCCCAGATCTGCTCAGCACATCTCAGAATGAGACATTTATTTTCCACAGACCGGGCGAGGCAACACATTTTTTTAAGAGCAGAAATATATCAGGACAACTTACAGGCCAGAAAGACTCTCCTTCACTGTGGGGGAAATGTAAAGGCAAGAAATGTAGAAGAAAAAGCCAGGGTAACTGTTACTAGTGTAATAGATGCAACTTTTATATCCTCTCTTCATCTATGATCTTTGCTCATTATTACTGTTCCCATTACCTAAGTAATGGCTTAAAAAAGAGACTATGCATTATTTTAGCATTGTGGGGAGCTATTAAAATCATACATTAAATTTGATTTGGGCAGGTTTACATATAATTGATTTGATCCCTATTTAACCATAGTAGCTTCTACACATTCAGAGTTAGCCTGGAGTAAGGACTGGTTTAATCATGGGTAGTTACTTGAATTGATTTGCTCCATACACCTGAATGTGTTTAAGGTACATGTGTAAGTGTTCTTAAAGTACAACAGGAGATGATGTTTATGGCAATGGAGATGTTTACTTTTCCCTCCTCCCTCAAGTTGTGGCTAGCATGGAGGTATTTCCTTTGTAGCTCCAGGCAGTATACACATATTAAAATCTGATTGATGACTTCTGACTTACCCTGAATTTATAGAGAGAGTAATTTTTAATATTTCAGCACGGAAGTGTCTTTTCGATGTGATGGCAGCTCAGTGGATTATTCTGAAGAGAGGGCCTGACTGTCATTTACACTAGGGCCTCTTTGCTCCATTCTGGCAGCGTAAAAGGGGCTTTATCGTTGGTGTATATTATAGTCACGCCCACTTTAAGGCTCCTTTTACACTGCCAGAATGGCGTAAAGGGGCCTTAAGGTAAGCGAGAACCAGGCCCTGAGCAATCAGTAGGCTAGTCAAAAATTTGCCATCAAAATTGCTTTTTGACAGAAAACTGGGGAAAATGTATTTCTCTGAAAAACCAAACACGTGAAAACTGGAATATTTTGATTCAAAATAGTGCTGCGGTGCCTATGGGAGTTGTGGGTTGGGGCTTCACACTTCTATTATCCTCACCCTGAACCCCTCTGCCCCACCCCCCAGCCTGGAGCCCCCTCCTGCACACCAAACCCCTCATCCCCAGCCCCATCCTGGAGCCCGCACAACCAGTTAGAGCCCTCACACCCCAACTGCCTGCCCCAGCCCAGTGAAAGTGAGTGAGGGTGGAGGACAGTGAGCTACCATGGAAGGGGGAATGTTGTGAGCGGGCAGGGCTTCTGGAAAGGGGCAGGACTAGGGTGTTCAGTTTTGTGCAATTAGAAAGTTGGCAACCCTATTTTGGTCCTCTAGGTAGGCATTCCCAGTGCAGACTTTGCCTCTGACACTGCTCTTAGCAGCCCCAATACAACTGCATAGGCCCGGAAACTGGTGCTGTTTCCTACAAGCCTCCTCAGGAGGTCTTGCTTGTTCCCCAGAGTCCCACCAAAGATGTGAGCCTTCTGGCATATGGATTACCATTCAAGGCACACAGCAGTAAATGCCAGCAGACACTCACAAGCAGACTTTGCACAGGGATTCTAAAACACCAACTTCAGAGATAAAGCACAGGAGAGCCATTTAGCAAACACCACACACCCTAAACACAGTGCCCCTCACTCTGGCTCACCCTTCTCTTGGGAGTCCAGCTGTGTGTGGCACTAGAACTAAGTTCCTGCAGCAGCTCAGCTCAAGCTGGCAAAAATAGCCAAAGACCAATAGCACAGCAGTTCTTGCCCTTTTATAACCTTGCAGGATCCTTCTGTCATGTGACCTCCTGATCAGCCACCTCAGGTGATCACAGACCCCTAGCTGGTGATTTTGTTGCCAGGCAACCTCTCCCCTGAAAAACCAGTTCTCCTGGGTAGGAGACAGCCTTTCTCAAGGTGTTTCTTTTTGAATAGAGGACCATCAAGATTTAATTACTCTCTATTATTAGCCTTACCCCTTGGAATTTCAGTGTAACATGGAGGTAAAAAGGCAAACAAATCCAATTTGCAAAATGGAGTTTGCAACTTGATAAAGACACATTCAGGTTCATAATCTCACACAGAATTCATAAAGTGTACATAGACAGATTCTCTAAATAGTTACCCCAGGGGGTTTGCAGGCAGGTCAGATCAGATAGTCCCTTCTAGGTTTAAACTCCATATCTTAGATATCAAGCTATTGGCAAAGCAAGGAATAGACCCCAGATCTCTAGAGTCCCAGCCTACTATTGTATCCATTAGGCCACCTCTCCTTCTTTGCAGGCACACCTGAGAGGCCAAGGTATGTTGTTTTGAGGGAATTCTGCACAGTCCTAGAGAGGGTCCTTTCAGGTAAGGACTCAGGTACACTGGCAGTGTTGTGCTGGAGGGAGAAGCTTGTGTTGCTATTACCTCTCTTGTACCTTTCTTATAGATAAATACAGGATTTGGTTTGCCAACATAAAGTTCTCTCCAAAAATAATTAAATGGGTAGAAAATATAGTGCTTGAGTTAAAAGCTGCATAGCCCAGGTTTGCATCCCCTGCATTGTATTTAGGCTTGGCAGAATTCAATTTTTATTATTTTTATAATTGTGATAAATAATTTCAATCTTAAGAACATAAGAATGGCCATACTGGGTCAGACCAATGGTCCATCTTGCCCAGGATCCTGTCTTCCGACAGTGGGCAGTGCGAGATGCTTCAGGGTGAATGAACAGAACAGGGCAATTTATTGAGTGATCCATCCCGTTGTCCAGTCCCAGCTTCCAGCAATCAGAGATTCAGAGAAGAGCCATCCCTAGGGTACAGCAAATTGGGGCGACCGCCCTGGGCCCTGCAGGGGGAGATGCGAGGAGAAGGCGGGCTGGGCAGGCAAGGAGGAGCCTCCCCACCAACCTCCCCCCCCACAGCATCTCCTGCCCTCCGGCAGGCCCCACCAATCAGCGCCTCTCTCTCCCTCCCAGCACCTATCACCGATCAGCTGTTTCACCACCTCTGGAGGTGCTGGGGGGGCAGGGGAGAGGAGCGAGGGCACAGCGCGCTTGGGGGAGGGGGCGGAACTGGGCAGGAAAGAGGCAGGGCAGGAAGAGGCGGGGTGAGGGTGGGGCATTGGAGAAGGGGTGGAGTGGGGGCGGGGCCTGGGCAGATAGAAACTCGGCGCCTATGTCCCGGGCCCCGCACCCCCTTAGGGACAGCCTGGTTCAGAGACACCCATAGTATCGGGTTGTGTCCCTGATCTTAGAACCATCGGGTTATAAGGGACCACAAGGATCATCTAGTCTAACCCCATGCCAAGATGCAGGATTTGTTGTGTCTAAACCATACAAGACAGATGGCTACGCAGCCTCCTTTTGAAAACCTCCAGTGAAGGAGCTTCCACAACCTCCCTAGGCAGTCTGTTCTATTGTCCTACTCTTCTTACAGTTAGGAAGTCTTTCCTAGAATTTAAGCTACATCTGCTATTCTGTAATTTGAACCCATTGCCTCTTGTCCTGGCCTCTGTGGCAAGAGAGAACAACTTTTCTCCACCTTGTTATGGCAGCCTTTCAAGTATTAAAAGACTGCTATCATGTCCTCCCTTAATCTCCTCTTTTCCAAACCAAACATACGCAGTTCCCTCAGCCTTTGCTCATATGGCTTGCATTCCACCTCTTTGACCATCTTTTTCACTCATCTCTGGATCCTTTCCGTTTTCTCTACATCCTTTCTATATATTGGTGAACAAAATTGGACACAATACTCCAGCTGAGGCCTAACCAGTGCCGAGTAGAGCAATATTATCACCTATACCTCTGTCAATGCGACCTAAAATTGCATTTGCTTTTTTTGCTACAGCATCGCACTGTTGACTCATGTTGAGGTTGTGATCCATCACAACTCCCAGATCCTTCTCAGTAGTGCTGCTGCCAAGCCAGTTATCCCCTATTCTGCGTTTATACATTTGGTTTTTCTTCCCTAAGTGTGGCACATTACATTTGTCTTTGTTGAATTTCATTTTGTTGCCTATAGCCCAGTTCTCCAATTTATCAAGATCCCTTTGAATTTTAGCTCTGTCCTCCAAAGTGTCGGCCATCCCCGCCCCCCTCGCCCCAGACACACACCTCTCCGCCCCACCCCCCAGCTTTTTGTCCTCTGCAGATTTGATCAGTATGCTCTCTATTCCTACATCCAGGTAATAAAGATGTTAAAAAACACTGGACCCAGAACAAATCCCTGTGGAACCCCACATGAGACCTTCCTCTAATTTGACATCATTCCATTAATAGTTACCCTTTGTTTGTGGTTATTTAACCAATTATGTGGCTTGGCTAATAACCATCGATGGACCTGTCCTCCATGAACTTATCTAATTCTATTTTGAACCCAGTTATACTTTTGACCTTCACAGCATCCACTGGCAACGGGTTCCCTAGGTTGACTCTGCAGTGTGTGAAAAAGTACTTCCTTTTATTAGTTTTAATCTTCCTACCTATTAATTTCATTAGGTGACCCCTGATTCGTGTGTTATGTGAAGGGGTAATTAACACTTCCTTATTCACTTTCTCCACACCATTCATGATTTTATAGACCTCTATCATATCTCCCATTAGAAGTCTCTTTTCTAAGATCAACAGCCCCAGTCTTTTTAATCTCTCCTTATACAGAAGTTGTTCCACATCCCTCATCATTTTTTTTGCCCTTCTCTATATCTTTTCTAATTGTGATATATGTTTTTTGAGAAGGGGTGACCAGAACTGCATGCAGTATTCAAGGGGTACCATGGAATGATATAGTGCCATTAGGTTTTTTGTATTACTATCTACCCCTTTCCTAATGGTTCCTATCACTCTGTTACCTTTTTTGATTGCTGCTCCACACTGAGCAATATTTTCAGAAAACTATTTGTGATGACTCCAACATCTCTTTCTTGAATGATAACTAATTTAGACACCGTCATTTTGTGTGTATAGTTGGGATTATATTTTCCAATATGCATTAGTTCGCATTTATCTACACTGTATTGCATCTGCCATTTTATTGCCCAGTCATCCAGTTTTGTGAGATCCCTTTCTAACTCTTTGCAGTCAGCTTTAATTATCATGAGTAATTTTGTATCATCTGCAAACTTTGCCACCTCACTGTTCACGCCCTCCTCCAGATCATTTATAAATATATTGAACAGTACTGGTCCCAGTACACATCCTTGGCAGACCTCACTATTTAACTCTCTCCACTCTCTGACAATTTATTCCTGCCCTTTGTTTCCTATCTTTTAACCAGTTACTGATCCATGACAGGATCTTCCCTCTCATCCCATGACTGCTTATTTTGCATAAAAGTCTTTGGTATAGGACATTGTCAAAGGCTTTCTGTATTAACTGGATCCCCCTTGTCCACATGCTTGTTGACCCCCTCAAGGAATTCTAATAGATTGGTGAGGCATTATTTCCCTTTACAAAAGCCATGTCGACTCTTCCCTGACATATCATATTCATCTATCTGTCTGATAATTCTGTTCTTTACTATAGCTTCAAACAATTTGCCTGGTACTGATGTTAGGTTTGCCAGCCTGTAATTGCAAGGATTGCCTCTTGAGACTTTTTTTTTAAAAATTGGCATTACATTAGCTATCCTCCAGTCGTCTGATGCAGAGGCTGATTTAAGTGATAGGTTACATATCACAGTTAGTAGTTCTGCAATTTCATATTTGTGTTCCTTCAGAACTCTTGAGGGAATGCCATTTGTCCTGGTGACTTATTACTGTTTAATTTATTAATTTTGTTCCAAAACCTCTTCTATTGAGACCTAAATGTAGGACAATTTTGTCACCTAAAAAGAATAGCTCAGGTGTGACAATCTTCCTCACATCCTCTGCAGTGAATACCAATGCAAAGAATTCATTTAGCTTCTCCGCCATGGCATTGTCTACCTGGAGTGTTCCCTTAGCACCTTGATCATCCAGTGGCCAAACTGATTATTTGGCTGGCATCCTGCTTCTGATGTACTTAACACATTTTTGCTGGTTTTATTTTTGTTTGGGGTTTTTTTGTTTATTTTTAAGATTTTTTTTTTTAAATCTATTTAAGTTTTCCACAGTTGCTCAAAATTATGGGGGAGGTGATCAATAATTATTTAAGGTCAACAGATGTTGAAATACAAAAAGTTAAAGCTTTATAACCATTAAAACACAAACTGTCAATACCACATATCAAAATATACAGAGTCAATATCCTTAAATTAAACTCAAACAAGTTCTCAAGCGGCATTTTTCTTACTTTTCCTATCTGTGAATTTTGACTGGAAATTTTTTTTGTCAGTGCATGGAGGGTGAAATCCACATTTACCAATAAAAATCTAATCCTTCCAAAGCTAATTAAATTTTAGGCCTTCTTCTGAGTATGCAGTTTGGCATGAACGTTCCAAAGTGCACTGAGCTTTACTTTAACAGCATCCTTCCAAATGTTCTGCCAACCTGCTGCCTTGGGAGAGGTTGAACATGCTGCTAATAGTTGGACAGCATGCAAGCTAGCACACAAATATATCAAAAAGCCACAGCATGCTGGCAGCGATCTAGCCAGATGACAAAGTAATGCTGAATAATTTCTTCTTGTCCTAAGAAGATGCCCTAGGAGCAAGAAAAGCACAGCTGCAGAGCAATAAAAAGAAAGCAAATGGCCCCAAATTGATATTGGCATTTTGAGTTCAAGATCTAATTCATTATTGAAGTATCTATTTTAATATCATGGCAGGAATGCAATAATCACTCCTCCATATTTCATGCCTATTTAACATCAGCCTCGGTGTAATGCCTTATGGTGAGTCTCATGTTGGTTTTTACTTTTCATTTTCAATAATGAGGTCTTTCCAACCCATGTTCCAAATCAAGACCCAAAATAAAGCCAGTCCAAGCAGGAAAGAGACCATATAAATTATTGTCAGAAGGAGCCCAAGATCAAGAACAGATGAATGTTGGTTTGTTATTTATTAAACACAAAGAAGGGCACATTACAGCCCTCAATTACTGTGGTGTAAATCCAAACTAACTCTCCACTCGCTTGTACACTGATGTAATTGACCACAGAATTTGGCATTGAAACTATTAACGAGCCTGATTCTCCACAGTCACATACAGGAATTGGGTGGTATGCCTTTAAATAGTTTGTGAGCCCTGTAGCGGCCCTCACTGTTTTGTGTTTTAGTTAGAAGCCACCAGAACCCTACAAGAGCAGTACTGTGTGGTAGCTACACCACAATTTTTGCTGTCATATGTTTTAAGGTTTCGATACCGCCCAAAGACATTGGCTGCCTTGTCCAAAAGTTCAGGTAATTTTTGTTTGGATTGGAAATAATTATACTTGTCATAGACTTCTCTTAAGCCAAAACCAGATCTGCTCTGACTTTGTGCAGCACAGTTGAATTCATGGTAGAATCTAGCCCCAGTTGTTTCAATACAGGGTGGGGATTTTGCAAAGTAGATCAATGTTAACCAGAGGATCAGGCAAGATCATCAGGCAGTTTTTCACTCAATAAGAATTTGAATACAGGTCTCCAGAGGCAAATGACTAGCTAATTAGTTCACTGCACCTCATTTCGCCCCTGGTAATATGATTAAGCCAAATCCTGAAGACCATGCTCAATTTACGAGTTTAGCCTGAGTGCGAGGTTCAGGACTTGACCCATTATGAATAAAATAAACACATCAATGTCCCTTGCATCATTAAAAACATTTGCCACATTGGTCTGATCTGGTATTTGCCACATTGGTCTGATCTGGTATTTGCCACATTGGTCTGATCTGGTATAGTATAGAAAGTTGCTAGCAATAGTGGATAGTGCGGCTTTTCTCTTGTGTTTCAGCAAACACCAAAACTTGCTATTGCGCCAAAAAAAAAAAAAAATCTTTGTGGTAGGGTTAAAAAATGAGAGAAGTAGACTTCTGATTCAAATTGTTAGTGCAGGAATGTGAAGTGGATTGAATGTCTTTATACCTTGAATTTATGAACTGCTATTCCTCTTTCCTGCTGAAAGAGTCAACACAGAGGAATTAGGTCATCAGGAAGCAGCTGGGCAGCTACACAACAGAGTTCAGGAGAGAACGAACCTTCCAGCCATCATCACTTCACTGCTACCTGGAGAAACAGGCTTGGATGGCCGGTGGAGGAATGTGCAATAATGGCCTTAAGTCAATGAAAACCTGCTTCCCAAGGAAATTGCTGGTGCTTAAAATAATATTAGTGGCAAAAGGTATTGCAACAATGCGGCAGGAAATCAAGTAAGATGGGAAGTCCAAACTGTCAGCATAATCTTGTTCTCACAGAAGTCACTGGGGCTCAGGTATTTAGGTGCCCAATTCTCACTGAAATCAATGGACTTTAAGTGCCTAAATATCTTTGAGGATCTGGGCCTGGGAGTTTTGCCATTGATTTCATTGAGAACAATATTGGGTTCTAAAGACCTGAACCTTCTGGATGAAATTCATCCCTGTGCAGAGGGCCTATGAGTCATTTAAGACCTTTCAAAACAGCTAATAAAGGACATAGGTCTTGTCCTGCCTCTCTGCATAGAGTGACTTCTATTCCGTCTGCCAATGCTGAGGTCCAACAACTTCCTTCAGCAGAAGATGAGGCTGTTTGGTCACTCTTGGGATTAGACCTTATGCTAGTTAGTAGCCCGTGGCCTTTCCTGGAGTATAGAACTGAAGATTTAAAAGGAAGACAGAGAACTCTATGGCAGTAAATAAACTGCACAGGGAATCTCTATATACTTTGATCAGTCTAATGACTCCAACATCTCTAATTCCTCTGTGTGCACTGAGGATATTAAATTTATAGTACCTTTTTGAAATGAGATGACCTTGTCACACATGCAGCCATGTGTGGGCTACGTAATGGCATCCTTATTATCTGCAGACACATTCCAGATCCTCTGTAAACTTATGACTTATTTGATTTATAGTCCACAGCTAGAGCTCTGCAGTGAAGCCCAAGGCCAAGTTAGACTTGTCCTGCTTCAGTTTAGTTTCCAAGCCAAAACCCAGGTCAGGCTCTGCAAGGGTTGGAATAAAACTGGGCCAAGTTCCAAGGAACCCCAAGGCAATTTACAATGCAAATCTCAGGGTTTCACACTCAAGTGAAACAGAACTCGAAGATTCGGGTTGAATTTTCATTGGTAAAAATCCCTGTAAATGCTGTGCTTCAAATGCCATATCTGTTCCTATTAGAGCGTGATATAATTTTATGACCAAAACAATATTTTGGGTAAAAAATATGCCGATTCAGCAACACTGAAACATTTCCCAAATTTGTGTTGATTTTGCCAAATTGGTTTGATTGAAAAACAAAATTCAGAAAAGAATCAAAAGAGTTTGTTTCAGTGTTTTAATGTTTCTATTTAATTTTATTTTTGTTAATTAAAAAAAACATTAAAAATGCTCAAAATCTAAACAAAATATTTCAGTTCGGGTAGAAGAAAACATTTAATTCAACCCAGACAAAACGATGTTATTTTAAAATGATGTTTTGATTCACTGAAAATATTGAAAAAAATTGGTTTTGGTTTGAACAGAAATGATTTTTTGGTTGAATTGCCAGAAAACCAAAAATTATCTGTTATTCACACAACTCTAGTTTCTATGACCCCGTGGCTGCAGTAGCAGCCACATCTACAGCTCTGCACCCTGGCTCCATGTCAGGAGGAAAGATTTCTTTTCCCCTGCCCAGTGTAGGTTCACTGCGATGCAAAGGGTTGTTTCCAGGGATTAGAATTTGGCTCTGAATAGCCCAATTGTCAGCAGAAATGCACAGTTTGTGTCTTGAACAATGACGTAGTTGCTTTGTGGTTTCATTTGTTTCCCTGTGCCACTGTCTCACACAGATTCCCTGCCCCCAGAGTGCCTGAAGGTTGTGAGCTCATGTGGCATACATTTCTGACATATGTCTTACACTGCCATACTTAAAAAGCATCAGATCAAAAGAAAAGGAAGCAGGCTGCTACCCTTTCGTCAACTGGAATATTTCTACCTGTGATCACAGCATGGCTTCCAGTCCTTGTGAAGGCCCAAGGGGAATTGTTGCAAGACACATAATCAGTTTTGCCAGCATACTCATTGTTTCCTGAAAGAAAATACACAAGAAAGATTGAATCACACCTTCTGCTGTCCATCAGCTCAAGTATTATTTCTTTTATATACACAGAGTCCTTGATGTTGCATAAACAGAAAAGAAACCCCAGCACAGAATCCTCTTCAGCTGTAGTTGGGAATGTTCATATAAGGTATAGATCAAGTACTTGCCAATGTATTGTATTGCTTCTATAAGTGTTTTAGTCTCATGTCCATTTCCCAGTGGATCTAAGATTTCATTGAAAAGCAAAAAGCGATGGTTGATGAGTTGTAACTGTCATTACAACTAAATATAGGCATTAAGTCTGAAAAGTCAGATCCAGATCCAGGTCTCAAGCTCTCCAGAGTTTAGAGACTCACCACTGGAGTTTTGGTTTCATCCATTATAAAGACAGGGGACCTTTTGCACAATTTGGATCAAAATTGGGGCTCACATTCTGAACCCCTCCAAAGATCGGGAATGTTCAAATCCAGGATTACGGAACGTTTCTAACACTTTGAGCCAAACATTTGTTTTGGAGATCTCCATTTCAGGATAATGCTTGAGGCATTCGCCCTGCAATCTCCCCTCACTGAATCTTCCATTAGAGTGCATGTCCGCACGTCAAATCATACCCACAGGGCTGAACCGGTGGTAGAAGCAGTTCGTCTAGGGCAACAGATTCCCTCAAGTCTGTTCTATGTATCCAGAGAATAGAACTCTACCATGTTTGAACTCTCTACTAGGGGTGAGCAAACCAGCATGTATGAATTCAGTAAGAGGCAACCCAGATCTTTGTCCCAAAATTTCCCCCAAACTTTTGTTGAGGTTATAAAAAGTTTAATTATCTTTCTTCTGATGCCCCCTTCATTATTTTTCATTTTCAAGCTGCCTCTGAATTATCTGGTTCCCGCAACAGTAAAGTTATTTTCCTAAGGTGAAATCTTGGCTCTGCTGAAGTCAATAGCAAAGCTTACACTCAACTTCAAGAGGCCCAGGATTTCACCCTACTGTTTCCAAGGAGTACCAGAAATCTTACAAGCAAAACCATTCACATAAGATTCCCTGCCTCATTGGATAGGCCCAGGAGGTCGGAATAGTTTGGATACTTTCCAAAGCTCTTTCTGGATTTCTGAGTGCTTATTTGAACCAATCCTCTGAACCTGTAAATGTCCATAGGCCATGACTCACCATTATTATTATTTATTTGTATTACAGTAGCACCGAGGCGCCCTAGTCATAAACCAGGACCCCATTGTGCTAGCCGCTATATGAACACGGAACAACAAGATGGTCCTTGCCCCAATGAGCTTAACACCATCCAGACACATCCCAAGGTGAAACAAAAGACAAGGTATTGAAGGAAGTAAAGAGAGGCGGATCAGGAGAAGACTGAGTGTAGTGTGTCAGTTTAATATCTCACACATTGTTTCTTGGAGGACTGTATCCTACCCCTGATAACAGGATTCATAAATTCACAAGCTGAAATCCTGGCCCCACTGAAGTCAATGAGAGCTTTGCCATTGACTTCAATGGGGCTGGAATTTCATCCAGGCTTTTTAAGGCCCGAAGGGGTCATTACAATCATCTAGTCTGACGTCCTGCATAATACAGGCCATAGACCTTCACCCAGCAATTCCTGCAGTGGAGGCAATTATTCTTCCCAACTTCATAACCAAGCCCTACCAAGCCTCAGAAGGGACTACCAAAACAGAATGTGTTAGGAAGGATGAGTCAGTGACATGTGACGTCTTTCCCCCCCATTTTTACTATAATCCTAAGAAGTGGCCAGATCAGTCCACCATAATCAGAGTGAGAGTCCACCTGGGTGTTTTTGGTTGGTATACAAAATATATAAAGAAACATGCTTCGGCGGGAGTGAAATTTCACACACCAAGCCTTAGCTCAGAGCTGTGCACTTTCACAGCACAAGTGCTCAGAAATGAGAGGCTTTTGTTGGAAAGGGCTGAGGGATCCTTAGCAGGACTGAGTTTAGAGCCTCTGGAACTAATGATAGAAAGAAGAGAATTTTGCAGTTAATCTCCAGGTCTGTTTTTAAAGCTTCTCTCATTTGTACCAATTAGCTACATTGTTGCATTTGAGAGAGTTAGAGATTTTTCTTCTTCTTCTTTTTATCTTTTTCTGTCTGTAGCTTCTTTTAAGTTTTCAGCCAGTGTGATCTTTATTGCCCTATTTCTTGTTCAGATTGCAATAATTTGTCATTGATGTGTAGACAGTTTCTTAACTACTCCTTTGTTGGAAATAAAAGAACCAATACTGCTTGGAAGGTTGTCTCCTGGGTCCTGCAAAGTGGAGTATTATTGAATGGTTAGGCATTAAGGATGCGAAGAAACCCCCATAAAAGCAACACATAAAACGTGAGCTACCTTCCCATTTAAATGCAAAGACAGTGCAGTGCAATCATTCAAACCCAAGGCCTTGTTAGGATTAGAGTCTGGCTCAAAAGCAAAATGGGAGTGGTTGTCACCTGAGTTTATTTTTTGTAGCCTTAATTTTGGGGGGATAATAAAATACCACCTTCAAACCGACGGGCATGGTTTTATTTTAAAGAAAAGGGGCCTTTTGACCATCTTCTTGCATTTTCTTTACCTCCAGTAGAATTATTTATTTGAAGATTCACAGATGTAAAGACCAGAAGGGACACATCATGATCATCTGGTCTGACCTCCTGCATAAGCCAGGCCAAGTGATTACTGCAAGAAACTCATAACTTCTCTTACTAAACCAAGTATCGTTACAGAGCTAGGGTCAGCTCTTGCCCCTTCCTGAAGTCAAATTCCCATTGGCTTCAAAGAGGATCAGAGCTGAACTCCTAATTTGCTGCAGCTATTTCACCTTTCAATATCTTCATCCATCAGTGACTGTAGCACCCAAGGGACCCAATTGTGATTGGTGCTCCATTGTGCTAGGCGCTATATAAATTTAGAAATGAGACAATACTTGTCCTAAATCTAATGTTAAAGCCTCTGACCTGGATGACGATTAATGTCTCGTCTGCTAGGCAGCTAACAGTTTCATCTCGTAAGTGGCCATGGACATGCCAATGCTTTACTCTGACACTGGTTGTACTAGTTCCAGCCTTTGAACAGCTATACATGTCTACCGAAAAATATTGGGGTGATGACTGAATGGGAGTGGGGGTGCAGGGCCACATGGGGACAGGAGGGAGGAGGTGCAGGGTCACATGTGGAGAGGGGGTGGTTGAATGTGGTGAAAGGACACATGGGGATGGGGTCTGCAAGGACACATGGGGACAGGGGCAGATATGCCTGATTGAATGAGAGAGGCTATCGGTCAGCCAGGGTCTGCATGGTGGAGGCACCTGACAATCACTCCCTGCCTCAATAAAACCCCTTTTCCATACTTCTCCTACCCACAGCCAACAACCCTCCAAGTTCACAGCCAGGCTCCTTCCCAGTAATTACTTCCCTCTCCCTCAGCTCCTTCATTACCTCTGACTCCCCCAAGCCTTTGCACTTCTGAAGGGTGTGGAAAATACTTTTCTGTATTGTAGTTTAAATGAATTACTACTCAGAATTCTGAATTAATATGCCTAGTAAGGAATCTATTTGTCAAAAACATTTCCTGAATCTTTTTTGTTGTCTCTATTGTTACAGACATAGCTCCTCGCAGGTATTTTGAAATATGCTACCAAAATAATTGAAACTGGCATGATTATGTTCTGTTATTTTGACAAATAAAATATGCCAAATTTTACAGAATTTTAAAATATTGTGTGCAGAATTTTTAATTTTTTGGTGCATAATTCCCCCAGGAGTAATGTAGCTATCTAAAGTACTAACCCTAATCACTGCAGTTTTCCTTTAAATTATATGCAACAAGAAAAGTAGCAGGCTCATAACAGATTCCGGACCCATCATTGATCACACACAGAGAGAGACATACATGCAGGCTGAGCAAGAGCTTCCCTCATATTGATCAGATGTTCCCTGAGTATTTCTTCCTCTCTTGGATTAGGATAAACTGTTCCATACATTTATCCCCAATAGTCCCAGCTATCAAAGCAGAATATGCAAAGGATGGGCTCACTTGGGGGAAAGTAGGAAGTCAACCCTCCATGCCCACCCCGAAGCTCATGGAGAGTTAGTCTCAATCCTCAGTGCTCTAAACAAAGTGTGTCTATTTCTTTTAGAACGGTCTAGCAGAGAGAGTGGGAGAACCCCCCCAATATCCATGAGCTACCCACTCCCAGCCTGTCTTCCCTCTGCCCTGTCAAGCTCAGGAGAATATGGGTTGCATTTAAAAATCACTGGTCTAAGAGGAGAGAGGGCAAGAGAGATGGGGCCAGCTGTTGCCAATCAGGGACATCAACTGAACCAAGAGAGAGCGAGTGCTGAGCTCTGAGACCATCCCAGAAATCCCAGGGGGAGCTGTAGTATTCAAACACAGCATAGCAAGGCATATGTCTGCATATGTCAGAATCCCCAACCAGAGAGCAACCAACCCCTGAATATATGCAAAATGCTACGGCAAAGGAATTTTTCCAAGGTTCTTCACATGGGAGGTGGATGAGAGTTGTTTTAGCCGCCAGCTCCTAAAGAGATGGATATTAGGTCTAAACTCATACAGCGTATAAGAAACAGCATCTCACTGCAATGCCATAGGGTAGGTTTCCAAAGTGCTGCTGGGTTTTTCAGCTCAGCAGGCCCTTGTAACGTCCTGTGGGAATTACATGACTAAAAGCCCAAGCAATGCTAAGGGAATTCAATGGCATAAATGGCATATTCACTTTAGACTTCGGTGGAATTACATATAACCAGGGCAGAACATAGAACAAAGCTTTCCAGACATGCCTAAGGAACTATTTGAAATACATTTCAGGGATTCAAAGATGGTGTTTAAGAAATATCTGAAGTGTAAGTTAACAAGTATAACTATTAAAATACTGTGATGAATAACAATTAAAATACTGTATTAAATGGATGGGACTGCCAAGAAAAGGTGACAGTTGAGAATTGTGGAGGTTCTCAGTATGGAGAATGATATTGTAAGCTTCCCCTACCTGATAGGCCTCCTGTTAGGGCTGGGCGGGTAACACAGCCTTCATGCTCCTTCAATCCTCGACCTCTCTACTGAGCTGGTTCAGCTCATTTGGCTGTGACTAATCTACCATTGGAAATCAAGACAGATTATTGTGAGTTCCTTTCTCTCCTGTGTCCTGCTACAAACTGCACTGAACACCTGATGCTGATGTTTTCAGGGCCTCCGGACAGCTTCAAGCAGCAGACATGAAAGGGGGTCAAATGACCGGTACATAAGAGCAGGCAAGCCCAGCAGAAAGCTGGTTCTCTCAGTGCCCCTCAGGCCCCACCTTGTATATCAGCTGCGTAGGGAAGTTGTCTGGCCATCCTGCTGCTGGTCTTCTTTGCCCTGACCCTGACATTTCTCCTCCTGCAGTCTTTCAGGTGGTGCTGATTGGCAGCTCCTTATCCTCCACCTTTGCCAGGTGGGTTTGTTGCTATCTCCACAACCCATCAGAATGGAAAGTGGCTTCAACAGCCATCTCTACCACCATGGAGCAGCTGATGTTGGAAATCCCTCCCACTGCAGCAGCTGCTGGACTAGGACAGAGCTAGACTACATACCCATAATCCTTAGCAGCATTTCCCCTTCTCTTCCTGGGAGTGGGGGGCGGGGGTAATTGGGAAAACAGACCACTTCTTGTCCTTCAAAGATCATAATGGAATGAGAATAGAGGCAGCTGTCCTTTCTAGTACCCCTGCTGCCCTGACAAAGCATAAAGATGGGGATGTAGCCACCCATCACTCCCTGAAGACCATAGGTGGGGGCACCTGGTTTTGAGAGAGAATGGGAAAGGGAGGGGATCAGGCAAAGGAGTGGGAGGGGCAGAAGAAGAGGTGCGTCGGGGAGAGCACAGTGGAAGGAACAAGATACCATACTTTTTGGAGATTCACATGAACCTCCAAGTCAACCAGCACCAGCTGGTTTGTTACCAGGCACCGGCAGTAGTGACTAAAAGTAATTATTTTCCTGCATCTATCCTGCATCCTGTGTAAAATGGATTTGAAAGATCAGAGTCCAGCTCCCATTGGTCAGGTGTCTGCAGCACAAAAAAACCTCACCATTGCTACTGGTGTTCTATAAGACCAACAGCAGCTAACAACAGGCATGGAACATGAGCTGTCCTCTGACCCCCAGCAGTATCCAACTCCTATAGGGCTGGGCTCCGGGGTGAGCTGGCATGCAGGAAGCTCTCAGGGCTGCTGCCTATGCTGTTCCTGGTCCATATCAGCCTCTGAGGCTGTCAGCCGGGTGCATTTCTCTAGCACTAAAAATTTCCTTTAAAATAAAGTGGTTTTGAATCAATAACCAGTTTGTCCAGCAGATACTCACAAATCTTAGGCCTCAACGCTGGCCTTCTGCAAACAGGCGGTCAGGGTTGTTTTAGGGGCTTCTTATTCAGTTTGTCAATACAATATGTTAATTTGTAACAAAGGGTGAAAAATGCTGCAAGGGATTTCTATTATCTCTGCTAATATTTCACACTTTACTATTTCCCGGCATCCTTCATTATCACTAGGTTGTGTAGCAAATAATAGCTCTACCTCCACATTACCCTGTCTTTTTTTAATGCAGGGTTTCATACACATGAATGTTTTTGTACACAAGCGTGTCATTCATCCCAGCATCATTCCTGTCAACAAATGCAAGCTGACACTTTGGTTTTGTTCCAATTTGAACTGGAAATAGATTTAAGTTTATTCTGCTGTTTAAGAGCAATTTGATGTTGTCTATTCAGCCCCTGTGGTTTTACGTTTTGCAGGTTTTTCCAGCTATTGTAAGCCCAATGTCAATTAAGCAGGATTTCTATGTGCTGTAGGAAAGGATACATTTGCAATTTTCTTTCATATAGAAATGGGCCCCAATCAGATACCAGATCCAAACTACAGTGAACTTCAGATCCTAATCTAGCTCCAAGCTTTGCAGTTTGGTAGCACCTCTCCTAATAATCAATATTTGCTTGCCCATTTATTTCATTTGAGTGATAGTGAAGTAGTGCTTAGAGAAAGTGCAATGGCCGTCTGGATTTTCACTGCCATTATACAAAGAAAGAAGTGACTTCAGTACCTCCAATCCAGCAGAAAGAAACTCCAGCATTGGGTAATCCAGTTGGGAAAGATCAGAACTGCAGATGAAAAGTTAGAAGCTGGAAAAAGTTTGGCTACCTTTTCTTCTACTATTCCCCTCTGTACTTCTGGAATCAGGCTGGGACCAAAAACAATGAAATGCCATAAGGAAGGCTGTTCTTGAAGAATTTCCAGCTAGGCTGAAAAATGAGTTGTTGAAATATTATGTGAGAATCTGAACTCCTGCCACTTCTAGCCAATGTTTCACCCAAAGCAGTGTAGATGTGTAAGGGTTGCCACACTGGGGATTAAACCGGGAACCTCCGGAGCTGAAAGCATGAACTGCTGCACTTGGGCTAAAAAGACAACTCTTCTTAACTGTGGCTGTAACAAATTCATCTCCTCTGTGGCTTGGACACAGAAACAGGACCTATAACACACACACTCACCAGTGGGTTAGTAATAAGCACCTAGAGATACAGTGCCTGCCTGCTCTGAAGTTTTCCTCTTGCATATAAACTCCCTGTGTTTGTTTCCCTTTTCTGCATGCTGGTTCAAAACCTCATATTTCAAAAACAGGGGCTTTTTTCCCTAATGGGTAAATGTGCTACTTCAGAAAATTAGGAGCTAACATAGAATCACAGAAAGGTTAGAATCATAGAATATCAGGGTTGGAAGGGACCTCAGGAGGTCATCTAGTCCAACCCCCTGCTCAAAGCAGGACCAATCTCCAACTAAATCATCCCAGCCAGGGCTTTGTCAAGCTGACCTTAAAAACCTCTAAGGAAGGAGATTCCACCACCTCCCTAGGTAACCCATTCCAGTGCTTCACCACTCTCCTAGTGAAAAAGTTTTTCCTAATATCTAACCTAAACCTCCCTCGCTGCAACTTGAGACCATTACTCCTTGTTCTGTCATCTGGTACCACTGAGAACAGTCTAGATCCATTCTCTTTGGAACCCTCTTTCAGATAGTTGAAAGCAGCTATCAAATCCCCCCTCATTCTTCTCTTCTGCAGACTAAATAATAACAGTTCCCTCATCCTCTCCTCATAAGTCATGTGTTCCAACCTCCTAATCATTTTTTTGCCCTCCGCTGGACTCTTTCCAATTTTTCCACATCCTTCTTGTAGTGTGGGGCTCAAAACTGGACACAGTACTCCAGATGAGGCCTCACCAATGCCAAATAGAGGGGAATGGTCACGTCCCTCGATCTGCTGGCAATGCTTTTACTTATACAGCCCATAATGCCATTAGCCTTCTTGGCAACAAGGGCACACTGTTGACTCATATCCAGCTTCTCGTCCACTGTAACGCCTAGGTTGTTTTCTGCAGAACTGCCACCTAGCCACTCGGTCCCTAGTCTGTAGCAGTGCATGGGATTTTTTGTCCTAAGTGCAGGACTCTGCACTTGTCCTTGTTGAGCCTCATCAGACTTCTTTTGGGCCAATCCTCTAATTTGTCTAGGTCCCTCTGTATCCTATCCCTACCCTCCAGCGTATCTACCACTCCTCACAGCTTAGTGTCATCTGCAAACTTGCTGAGGGGGGCAATCCACGCCATCCTCCAGATCATTAATGAAGATATTGAACAAAACCAGCCCCAGGACCAACCGTTGGGGCACTCCGCTTGATACCGGCTGCCAACTAGACATGGAGCCAGTGATCACCACCCATTGAGCCAACGATCTAACCAGCTTTCTATCCACTTATAGTCCATTCGTCCAGCCCATACTTCTTTAACTTGCTGGCAAGAATACTGTGGGAGACTGTATCAAAAGCTTTGCTAAAGTCAAGGAATAACACGTCCACTGCTTTCCCCTCATCCACAGAGCCAGTTATCTCATCATAGAAGGTAATTAGGCTAGTCAGGCATGACTTGCTCTTGGTGAATCCATGCTGACTGTTCCTGATCACTTTCCTCTCTTTGAAGTGCTTCACAATTGATTCCTTGAGGACCTGCTCCATGATTTTTCCAGGGACTGAGGTGAGGCTGACTGGCCTGTAGTTCCCCAGATCCTACTTCTTCCCTTTTTTAAAGATGGGCACTACATTAGCCTTTTTCCAGTCATCCAGGACCTCCCCCGATGAGTTTTCAAAAATAATGTCCAATGGCTCTGCAATCACATCTACCAACTCCTTTAGCACCCTCGGATGCAGCGCATCCGGCCCCATGGACTTGTGCTCATCCAGCTTTTCTAAATAGTCCTGAACCACTTCTCTCTCCACAGAGGGCTGGTCACCTCCTCCCCACGCGGTGCTGCCCAGTGCAGTAGTCTGGGAGCTGACCTTGTTCGTGAAGACAGAGGCAAAAAAAGCATTGAGTACATTAGCTTTTTCCACATCCTCTATCACTAGGTTGCCTCCCCCATTCAGTAAGGGGTCCACACTTTCCCTGACATCTCTAACTAGAGCTAATTATGGCTCTGCCGTGCTCTATGCAAGTTTTTCTCCATAAGTTTCCAATGCATCTTACTCTTACTCCTGACCTCCAAGAGCACCTGCCTCCTCTGCTCTGGCATCATGTCTCACCTGGCCAGACCTGCAGTTCTTCCTTCTCTTCCTTTCAGGCCTCCAGGGGCTGCTGGCTCTACTAAATAGTCGAATGGTTTAGGCAGAGTGTCTTTCACTAGGAGCTTATTGGTGAGTGTGAACAGTGATGGTTAAATTTAAACACAGGAAGCAGCTGATGTTCAAAACGTATCTAGATTATTACTGCAGCAACAGCATATCTAAGGCCATAACTATCTCAGACACTCCTAGTGTCTTCCCTCTTGATCTCTGACCTTCAAAAATATGAGAAATCAGCCTCTTCTCTAGAAGCAGTTTCCCTGGATCTGTCTTTTGACTTCAGAGGGAAATAGATCAGCCCTCTATGATGGCTTCATCCCCAAGAATCATCCAGGGTAGTCCACTGTCTTTAAAGAGACTCTTCCAGCCTCCTCTTCTGGAATCTGGTTTTTTAAATGGTGTAAGGTGGCCATTTTGCATGAGACAGCTGCAAGCTGCTTCTCCTTCCCTTTCAGATGCATATTTAGTTCCTCTTATGTTTACCCTGCTTTCTCTGACTCTGAGAAGACAGTGTAACCCATTGGTCAGTGTGAGTTTGGTGTCGACTGTGCCTGATCCACAGAACATAGGAGCCTGGCTCTTCGGCTCAAGCTATGAAGACCGGTGCTTTTCAGCTCTGGAAGCCTTCAGTTCAATCCCTAGCATTAGTCAAGATGGCAGCTATCAGAATAGCACATCCACACACTTGGGCACTCTGGGTTCCAACCCAGCTTGTCAAAGATGGAAAGACTTTGAGTATTAACTTGTTGTGGAAGCCAGCTTGAAAACAGGGAAGAGCCTTGAGCTACAATGCTGAGATCAGAATTGTCTAGATCCAGAATTCCCCAGTGCTTTGTTCCCAGAGGTTTGCTTCAAGGCCACCTATAATTCTTAGTTATTCTACGTGAACCAGAGGAGTCAGTGTAAATAACAAACACACGAACTGGAATTACATAATCAATGTCACCCTCCAGTACAAAGAAAACATCACATATATATTTTTTATGTTGCTATTTTTCTTCCCCTTACTAAAAATTAAACTATAAAGAGTGAGGCTGATATTCTTGAACCCCATGGTTCTGTTTGAGCTGCTAGAGTGGTTGTTTCAAGCTTCTCTCCACATGATTCCCACATGGGAAAGAAGCATTACAGTCAAACTGAAGTAATTCTTTGATGAAGTGCAGTCATTTGTTTGAAAGTGTAGTCTCGCCATTAAAATGCAAATGAAATGAGCACTAATATATTAACTGTGGCTTGTAGTCGAAATGGTTTATGACAAGTGTGCTTTCATGTGGAATTTAGTTAAATGATAACAGTGGGTGCGTAAGAGAAAGTACTATCCAGGCACGGCTGTTTGTTTATTGAAGATATTAATGAAGGACAGTGCTTGAAGCACATGACTCTTCCCGTATCTCGTCTTTCATTAGTCCTGGCTCCCTGCTCAACAACTGAGAGTTATTTTTATTGTATTTTTTTTCAAGGGGCGTTTGGCCACAAGATTCTTCTTTGATGAATGATCCGAGATGATTGAAATCCACACAAAAGCTGAAATGTGTTTAATGATGATTACTGAAGAAGAGCACAAGATCGTTTTTACAGCCACTCCTCCCCCGCAACTTCTACATGCTGCACATGGCACTTGGCTTGGAAGGCTTTATAGTGATTCAGAAACCAATGTGAACCTTTGGCCTTTTAATTCATAATTAGGAATCCCATCTGCCTTAGGGAATGCAACCGCCTTAGGAGAAACACCTAATGGAATTGCCTCAGCCTCCCTGGGGAGAGATCCCAGCAGAGCACCCCATCACATGGTATAGATGTTACATTAGGGAAAGGAATGGGGAAGTATAGACTCATTACCATTCTTTGTGAAATTAACCTCCAGGTTTCAGTGCTAGAAGGCACCATGCTTAGGGTATGTCTACATTACGAAATTAGGTCAAATTTATAGAAGCCGGTTTTATAGAAATCGGTTGTATACAGCCGATTGTGTGTGTCCCCACATAAAATACTCTAAGTGCATTAAGTCGGAGGACCGCGTCCACAGTACCGAGGCTAGCGTCGACTTCTGGAGCGTTGCACTATGGGTAGCTATCCCACAGTTCCCGCAGTCTCCGCCGCCCATTGGAATTCTGGGTTGAGAGCCCAGTGCCTGAATGATGCAAAACAGTGTCGCGGGGGATTCTGGGTACATGTCGTCAGGCCCCTCCCCCTCCATCAGAGCAACGGCAGACAATCGATTCGTGCCTTTTTACCTGGGTTACCTGTGCAGACAACATACCACGCCAAGCATGGAGCCCGCTCAGCTCAGCTCAGCTCACCATCACCATATGTCATCTGGGTGCCGGCAGACGTGGTACTGCATTGCTACACAGCAGCAGCTAATTGCCTTTTGGCAGCAGACGGTGCAGTATGACGGGTAGCCTTCATCAGCGATCTGGATGCTGGCAGACGCGGGGCTGCATTGCACACAGCAGCAGCCCCTTGCATTTTGGCAGTAGATGGTGTATTACGACTGGTTCGATCAGATGATGGCTGAAACTCCATATGTCCCCCAGTCATATTCTGCTGCCTTCCCAATGATTATGGCGGCTATCAGTCATAGTACACTATTTTCTGCCAAGCGCCCAGTATTTTCTGCCAAGCACCCAGAAGATGCCGAGGGCTATCAGTCATGCTGCACCGTCGGCTGCCAGCTTAAGATGTAAAAAATAGATTTGTTCTGTATTCTTTGCTTCCCCCTCCCTCCATGAAATCAACGGCCTGCTAAACCCAGGGTTTTGAGTTCAATCTTTGGGGGGGCCATTCTGTGTGACAGTTGTTTGTGTTTCTCCCTCATGCACAGCCACCTTTGTTGATTTTAATTCCCTGTACCTGTACGCCATGTCGTCACTCGCCCCTCCCTCCCTCCCTCCGTCAGACAATAGTTTCGCGCCTTTTTTCAGACCAGACGCCATAGCACTGGGATCATGGAGCCCGCTCAGATCACCGCGGCAATTATGAGCACTATGAACATCACGCGCATTGTCCTGGAGTATATACAGAGCCAGGACATGCCAAAGCAAAACCAGGACCAGCCGATGAGGCGATTGCAGCGTGGTGACGAAAGTGATGAGGAAATTGACATGGACATAGACCTCTCACAAAGTACAGGCCCCAGCAATGTGCAAATCATGGTGTTACTGGGGCAGGTTCATGCCGTGGAACGCCGACTCTGGGCCCGGGAAACAAGTACAGACTGGTGGGACCGCATCGTGTTGCAGGTGTGGGACGATTCCCAGTGGCTGCGAAACTTTCGCATGCGTAAGGGCACTTTCATGGAATTTTGTGACTTGCTTTCCCCTGCCCTGAAGCACCAGAATACCAGGATGAGAGCAGCCCTCACAGTTGAGAAGCGAGTGGCGATAGCCCTGTGGAAGCTTGCAACACCAGACAGCTACCAGTCAGTCGGGAATCAATTTGGAGTGGGCAAATCTACTGTGGGGGCTGCTGTGATCCAAGTTGCCAGGGCAATCAAAGACCTGATGATAACAAGGGTAGTGACTCTGGGAAACGTGCAGGCCATAGTGGATGGCTTTGCTGCAATGGGATTCCCAAACTGTGGTGGGGCGATAGATGGAACCCATATCCCTATCTTGACACCGGAACACCAAGCCACCGAGTACATAAACCGCAAGGGGTACTTTTCAATGCTGCTGCAAGCCCTGGTGGATCACAAGGGATGTTTCACCAACATCAATGTGGGATGGCTGGGAAAGGTACATGATGCTTGCGTCTTCAGGCACTCTGGTCTGTTTCGAAAGCTGGAGGAAGGGACTTTCTTCCCGGACCTGAAAATAACCATAAGGGATGTTGAAATGCCTATCGTGATCCTTGGGGACCCAACCTACCCCTTAATGCCATGGCTCATGAAGCCGTACACAGGCAGCCTGGACAGTGGTCAGGACCTGTTCAACTACAGGCTGAGCAAGTGCTGAATGGTGGTGGACTGTGCATTTGGATGTTTAAAAGCACGCTGGCGCAGCTTACTGACTCGCTCAGACCTCAGCGAAAAGAATATCCCCATTGTTATTGCTGCTTGCTGTGCGCTCCACAGTCTGTGAGAGTAAGGGAGAGACATTTATGGCGGGGTGGGAGGTTGAGGCAAATCGCCTGGCCACTGACTACGCGCAGCCAGACACCAGGGCGGTTAGAAGAGCACAGCAGGGCGCGGTGCGCATCAGAGAAGCTTTGAAAACGAGTTTTGTGACTGGCCAGGCTACGGTGTGAAACTTCAGTTTGTTTCTCCTTGATGAACCCTCTGCCCCCCCACCCGGTTCACTCTACTTCCCTGTAAACCAATCACCCCGCCCTCCCCTCCCCCCTTCGAGCACCGCTTGCAGAGGCAATAAAGTCATTGTTACTTCACATTCATGCATTCTTTATTAATTCATCACACAACTAGAGGGATAATTGCCAAGGTAGCCCGGGATGGGTGAGGGAGGAGGGAAGGAAAAGGACACACTGCAGTTTAAAACTTTAACTCTTATTGAAGGCCAGCCTTCTGATGCTCGGGCAATCATCTGGGGTGGAGTGACTGGGTGGCCGGAGGGCCCCCCACCGTGTTCTTGGGCATCTGGGTGAGGAGGCTATGGAACTTGGGGAGGAGGGCTGTTGGTTACACAGAGGCTGTAGTGGCGGTCTCTACTCCTGCTGCCTTTCCTGCAGCTCAACCATACGCTGGAGCATATCAATTTGATGCTCCAGCAGCCGGAGCATCGACTCTTGCCTTCTGTCTGCAAGCTGACGCCACCTATCATCTTCAGGCCGCCACTTGCTCTGTTCATCCTGCGATTCAGCCCGCCACCTCTCCTCTCATTCATATTGTGCTTTTCTGTAGTCTGACATTGACTGCCTCCACGCATTCTGCAGTGCTCTGTCAGCGTGGGAGGACATCTGGAGCTCCGAGAACATATCATCCCGAGTCCGCCGTTTTCTCCTTCTAATCTTCGCTAGCCTCTGTGAAGGAGAAACATTTGCAGCTGGTGGAGGAGAAGGGAGAGGTTGTTCTCTAAAATGTGTCTTTTTTAACCATGGGTACACTCTTTCATGTTAAATTTTGATGTTCACATTACACAGCACGTGCTTTTATTACAAGGTCGCATTTTTCCTCTTATATTGAGGGCCTGCCGGTTTGGTGTGAGAGATCACTCACCCAGTGCCAGGCAACAGATTTCGGCTTGCAGGAAGTCATGGTAAGCCACCGTCTTTTGGCTTTTTTAACCTTCTTAACATGCGGGAATGGTTTCAAACAGTAGTGCCCGCATTTCCCATACCAAGCACCCCTTGGGTTGGCCATTTAAAATGGGTTTGCAATGTAAAAGGAGGGGCTGCGGTTTCCGGGTTAACATGCAGCACAAAACCAACTACCCCGCCCTCCCACACACACACACACAATTCTCTGGGATGATTACTTCACCCTTCCCCACTACCACGTGGCTAACAGCGGGCAACATTTCTGTTCAGCCGAGCAGGAACGGGCACCTCTGAATGTCCCCTTAATAAAATCACCCCATTTCAATCAGGTGACCGTGAATGATATCACTCTCCTGAGGATAACAAAGCGAGATAAGGAATGGATGTTGTCTGCATGCCAGCAAACACCGGGACCATACGCTGCCATGCTTTGTTATGCGATGATTTCAGACTACGTGCTACTGGCCTGGTGTGGTAAAGTGTCCTACCATGGCGGATGGGATAAGGCAGCCCTCCCCAGAAACCTTTTGCAAAGGCTTTGGGAGTACATGAAGGAGAGCTTTCTGGAGATGTCCCTGGAGGATTTCCGCTCCATCCCCATACACGTTAACACTTTTCCAGGAGCTGTACTGGCCGCGATTGCCAGGGCAAATTAATCATTAATCATTAAACACGCTTGCTTTTAAACCATGTGTAATATTTACAAAGGTACACTCACCAGAGTTCCCCTGTGTGCCCTCAGGGTCTGGGAGCATGCCTTGGGTGAGTTCGGGGGTTACTGGTTCCAGGTCCAGGGAGATAAACATATCCTGGCTGTTGGGGAAACCGGTTTCTCCACTTCCTTGCTGCCGTGAGCTATCTACATTATCTTCATCCTCATATTCCTCGTACCCCGAACCCGCTTCCCTGTTGCGTGTTTCTCCATTGACAGAGTCATAGCACACAGTTGGGGTAGTGGTGGCTGCACCCCCTAGGATTGCATGTAGTTCCGCGTAGAAGCGGCATGTTTGCGGCTCTGCCCCGGACCTTCCGTTTGCCTCTCTGGCTTTGTGGTAGGCTTGCCTTAGTCCTTCATTTTCACATGGCACTGCTGTGCGTCCCTGTTATGGCCTCTGTCCTTCATGGCCTTTGAGACCTTTTCTAATATTTTGCCATTTCATTTACTGCTACGGAGTTCAGCTAGCACTGATTCATCTCCCCATATGGCGAGCAGATCCCGTACCTCCCGTTCGGTCCATGCTGGAGCTCTTTTGCAATCCTGGGACTCCATCATGGTTACCTGTGCTGATGAGCTCTGTGTGGTCACCTGTGCTCTCCTCGCTGGGCAAACAGGAAATGAAATTCAAAAGTTCGCAGGGCTTTTCCTGTTTACCTGGTCAGTGCATCTGAGTTGAGAGTGCTGTCCAGAGCAGTCACGATGAAGCACTATGGGATAGCTCCCGGAGGCCAATAACGTTGAATTCTGTCCACACTATCCCAATTCTGACCCGCAAAGGCCGATTTTAGCGCTAATCCCCTCGGAGGTGGAGTAAAGAAACCGGTTTAAAGAGCCCTTTAAGTCAAAATAAAGGGTTTCGTCGTGTGGACGTGTCCACGCTTAATTCGATTTAACCCTGCTAAAGTCGACCTAAACTCGTAGTGTAGACCAGGGCTTAGACCATTTAGTCTGACTTCCTGTATAAAACAGGCCATAAAAATTTCACCCAGTTACCCCGGTATTTAGCCCAACAACTTCTGTATGACTAAAGCATCTCTTCCAGAAAGGCATCCCTTCTTGATCTGGAGACAAGGGAAGAAGAATCCACCACTGCTCTTGGTAGTTTTTTCCAATGGTTAATCACCCTCACTGTTAAGAAAATTGTGCCCAAGTTCTCATTTGAATTTGACTTTAACTTCCAGTCGTTGGTTCATGTTAGGCCTTCCTCCACTAGATTTTTGAGCCTTTAGCATGCAGTATTTTCTCCCACTGAATGTACTCACTGTCCTGAAGTGTCTAGTTTCCTTCGTCCCAGGCACAACGCCAGCATAGGCCCCTTATCCTCCAAGGAAAGCCAAAACAAACATCCCCTAGAGTGTGAAGTAGCAAGGAGCACATTAAGGAGCTTTTCCATGGAGATATTCTATAGCTCCAGACATTGCTTGGCTCATTTCCATCTCAGAGTGCCCAACAGACTCATCTGAAGCTATGGACTGTGCCTCTTGACTTGGCAGTACAAAGAGCATTAGCCTCACACCATCACACAAACGTGCACTCATCTCCCCAGTGATCAACTCTAAAACCCCACTCATTTTGCAGAAAGGAAGAGTCTTTGATAAAGCAACCTGATGTAACTCAATGGATTCACCCAGAAGCAGGAACGCCCCTTTAAAATCTTTAAAATGTGGTCAATGGACAGGCCTAGTGCTCCTTCAGGCCCCCCAGGGAAGTTACTGCTGTTTCATGTCCCCAGTGCTGGGTAATAACAGGAGAGGACTCTAGTTTTAGAAACATGAACCGGTTCTTTATTAAGACAACTACAGAGATGCCACAACTGCAGCTAGCATTCCAGCCATGTACAAACAAACTGATTTCTTGGTGCCTCCTCCAAATTCTTCCCTCCTGCAATCTGAGCTTCTCCCTCAAAGTTCCAGGTAGGTTGCTACAGCTCCAGCCTACAATTGGACTCATAATATTTGTGACAGTAGCGTAGCTGGTGGGGAGCGGGGCAGCGGCCGCTCTCCCACTGAGCACAAGTGATGCCTTTTCAATTTTTACTCACCCGGCAGCGCTCCGGGTCTTTGGCAGCACTTTGGCGGCGGGCCCTTCACTTGCTCCGGGCCCGCTGCTCTTCACTGACCGAAAGGCCGTCGAAGACCTGCAGAGCAAGTGAAGGTCCCACTGCCGAGGTGCCGCCGAAGACCCGGAGTGCCGCCCCGTCAGTAAAAGCGCCGCCAGGTGAGTAAAAGCGCCGCAGCGGGTGGTGCCTTTTTTTGTGATCGCTCTCCCTGTTCCCTCCACCTGGCTACACCACTGATTTGTGACTGTGCGGACCAAGAATGGTGAGAAACAGGAGGAGTTTGGCATGGGAGCAGGTTCTCATTTGCATAAGCTAGCTTCCCAGTACTTAATTTGTGCCAGGACTTGCCAGGGCTGAGCCCGGCAACTCTAGGCTTGGCAATTCATAGCCCCAGCACCTCTGGGCTTGCTGCATCAGTTATGAATGTAAAAAAATTGTTTGAGCCCTGGCACCTAATTGGTTGAGTTGCGGCAGTTCTTTATTTACAAATTAAGCACTGTAGCATTCCCTTCTGTCTTCACAGCTTGTGGGTAAGGAGCTGGGTTTTGCTGAAATTATTTGGAGCTTCTACAGCCAGCCAACCTTTCCTCTCCCTTGGGCAGGTCACCCAGCCACCGATGTGCATCTTGCACATCTCAGAAGGCTGCAGTTGTCATTGACAAGACCCATAGTTCCAATCCATTATCATCATTCTTTAGGTTGTGAGCCCTTTCAGCCAGAGATTGCATATCCTTTGCCACAGGAAAGCATCTGGCACACCATGGGCGTTGCTGGAAACCATTAATAAATATTAAAGCAGATGGGAATTTTGGTGCACAAGTTTGGAAGAAATTTAGCAGTTTTACATACTCTGGGCCCCTGGCTAGCGGCAGTAGCATGTAAAGGCACCTCCATGGCACAGTTGCTTCATGAGCAGGAAAGGATTCCTTCTCTAACTCTACATGTATCTGCCGCTCGGGACACTTTTTTGGCACAATTTGTGCAGTTTCCATCAGGAAACATGCCACTTATAGCATCTCTTCTGCACCTTCTTCTCCACAATCTCTTTCTGCACAAACCACTGCCTTGGTAAATATATTGCAGAGGGCACACTGGCAGCACAAAGGAGTAGTGGGGCATTTCACAAAGGGGCCTTCCTGCACCTCTGCACTACGCAGCTGCTGGGACATAGGGTCTGAATATATGCTCCTCTGACTGTTTTTTTGCAGCTTCTCAAAACAGAGAACACAATGAGCATTACTAGAGGGCTCATAACTATTTAAAAGGACACCAGCCTATTTCTACACACTACATTTTACCACTGAAATAAAGCAACTTCAAGGGGGGGTGGAACACGTCATCCGTTTAACGGCCATGTCAATACCACAGGATAATTTGGAACAGGATGTAAAAAATGATTATAGCCAATTAACATTGGAGGGAGAATTATAGCTTAGATTGTAAGATGCTCAGGTCAGGATTGTCTCATGCTTTGTTAAGGGCTCAGTAAAATGAGGCCTGATCTTGATTGGCACTTCTGGCCAATACTGAAATATTAATGTTAAATATAACAAAAGTGCCAGGGGACCTTTAACGGCCAGATGCAGTTAGGACTTTGCTTTTATATCCCTTCCAAAAAGGGACACCTTTATCAGCACAGCACCTCCTAGCAACTCGTTAGTAAGGAACCAAAGTCACCTGGTCCTGACATGTGGGGCAGGTCCTGGACCAAAAAGACTAGCTGGAGTACAAAATGGGACCATTGCTGCAGGTGTTGGGGTTCTACCACTTTATCATTCATGTCAGCAATTTGATCATAGGCCCTGCTCAATGTTGGGTCGCCCCTGTGTTCGTGGACAAAATCTGTCATGAGTCAGGCCTTCTAAATCTGGCAATGGCAATGCCCATATTACTGCTCCTGTCTGTGACCTGGATGGATGCTCTGTTTGTGGATCACAAACTTCCCTTAAGGAGATCCTCTGGTTCTCCTATTCCGGCTAATCTTTTGGGTCCAGGACCTGCCCCACTTGCCAGGACCAGTTTCCAGTCTTTCTAGCTCATGAGTAATTTCCCTGAAGCACTGCCAGTCCTGACCAATGATGACAGGGGAGGCCAATGCTGAGGCTAGAGCCATTGGGAGGGCGTGTATTGTCTGCTGGGACAGACCTTCACATCCCCTGTATGCACTGGTGGAAGATTGTCTTCCCTGGGTCCCTTCTGCCCCACCCAAGTGAGTCATGGGTCCAGTAAATTTTATAATGGAGATATCCCATCTCCTAGAACTGGAAGGGACCTTGAAAGGTCATCGAGTCCAGCCCCCTGCCTTCACTAGCAGGACCAAGTACTGATTTTGCCCCAGATCCCTAAGTGGCCCCCTCAAGGATTGAACTCACAACCCTGGGTTTAGCAGGCCAATGCTCAAACCACTGAGCTATCCCTCCCCCCAAGATTTAATGGAGATATCCTATCTCCTCAAACTGGAAGGGACCTTGAAAGGTCATTGAGTCCAGCCTGCCTTCACTAGCAGGACCAAGTACTGATTTTGCCCCTAATCCCTAAGTGGCCCCCTCAAGGATTGAACTCATAACCCTGGGTTTAGCAGGCCAATGCTCAAACCACTCCCACTGATCCATACTGGGACTGTTTATTTTGGCGGGTCCTTTCTTCCTCACTCTGCTCTCTGCTGTCCGCACCTGGGCATATTCACACTTCGGCTGGGAGCCCTCTCTTTGGACACATTAAGCTGCCCACATGAAAAACAGCTCATCATGTTGTGGTCTGTGCCCATTCCCTCATCTGATGATGACCCTGCCTCTTGTAGGGGTACCTGGCATCAAAGTCTGTACAACCCCTTCTTGATAATGGGGCCTGGGGCCAACCACCACTGGTTAGGTTTTTCGCCAGGCCCTTCCTGGCCTGCCGTGGCAATTCACCCTAACTACCAAGAGGCTGAAGATGAGCACACTTGTTCCTGATAAGCAAAGGGTGTTCTCCCCTAACTGGGCATCCTGTCAGGCAGGGTCAGCTTCTTAGTCCCGAGTTGTCCTCTTCCACAGTCTCTGGGGGTTCCTCAGTGACCACAATGTTTTCCATCAATTGCGTTTCCTCAGTACCCACTCCCATCTCACAATGGGAAGCATGTGTATGAACTGCTTGGCCAGTACTAACTTAGCCATGTGAGCTCCAATCTGCTCCTCTGGCCATAACCACCACCAGCAATGGTCCTTCAGCTTTTGGGCCACTACCCATGGCCATGCTCCCCAGGGATACGTTTCTGTCCAGAAGCAGTGGTGGTGTGTCTCTTCACTCATATCAAGAGTCCAGGATGGCAGCTTTAACCAGTACATAAACCCATGCTGTCAAGGGGTCAAGCCCTCTGTAGGCTGCATGGGCTGGATCAGCCTGGTCAGGAGCCAGAACAAGGGCCCAATGTGCTGGAGACCACTTTTGAGTGGGTGGCAGTAGCCAAGACAGCCTCAGGGTCATCATCTCATCATCAGGCCCCATCCTAGTCAGCTTCATGGGTACCCACAAACGCACTGGCTCAAGGCTCAAGACCGCAGCCCCCAGCTGTCCCACAATGCTGTTTCCCTGTCAGTAGCTGTTGAACCAGGTTTTGTTGCAGGTCTTTCTGCGAGGTGGCCATCTCGTGTAGCAACTGCTGTTGTTGGGTCATCTGCAGCTGTTGTTGAGCAGCCCACTGTTGCAAGAGCTGCTGCTGGGACTGTTGTTGCTGGACTGCCTGTTGTCACTGGCTCTCCATTGGCCACTTGCACCATTGTGGTAGATCCATGTTACTTGGGTTCCTAGTCTCTCTCATAGGCGGGCTTTCAGTCTCCCTCTAATTTCCCAGTGTGTCCGGGTTAGGAAGCGAATGCCCATGTTCTGCATTTGTAGCAAGCTATGCCTCTCCAGTGCCCCCTTGGGGAGAGGGCAGGCACTGGTCCTGTCTCAGAGTCCAGGGCACTGCCCTCTGGCTGTGCTATTCAGGGTGTCTGCCCCCACTGAGGGGGGTGGGGAAAGGGGACAGTTAATGTAGTCCAAACAAAAAGTCAACATGCGTCTGCAGCCCACAAAAGGCAGAATCCTAGGCCTTAAGGAGGCCAAAGAAAGAAAAGAAACAGGAAAATTACCAATCCTTCTCCTTGCTGAGAGGACCTGGGCAGCCAAGCCTCTCAAACCGTTTCCCCAATCAACAACGCCTGTTTCCAGAGGCTGGAGTGCTCTGAGATGGAGTCCTGCTCCTGGGTATCTCCACACAGCCCGTGGCAGGGAGCCTCCCAGCCCGGGTCGACAGACTCTGGCCAGCAGTGCTTGTGCTAGAGCTCTGTAAATAGCTGTGTAGACAGCGCTGTGAAGTTGTGGCTCTGAAGCTCATCCCCCTCCTGAGTCTTCGGAGCCTGAGCTCCAGCCCGAGCCTCAGCCACGGCTTCAAAGCACTGTGGACACAGCTATTTTTGGTGCGCTAGCCCAAGTCTGTCAACTCCGGCTGGGAGGCTCGCTGCCGCGGGCTGTGTAGACGTACCCTCAGAGAGCAGGGATCCTCCCCTTTAAGGGCCTACCCATCTCCAGACTTGCCAAGTCTCACAGGTGTGCCAGGTTGTGTTTACCTCCTTCCTGGCTGGGGTGGGGATCTGTCCCACCCCCACAGCACCTAAACATCTTTAAAGATCAGCCCCAGGTGAGATACCCAAAAGCACACAGGAAATCTCAGCTATAGCAGGGAATTGAATCTGGGAGTTAATTCCCAGACTAAGCACCCTAGTCGTGGGATCATCCTAACTCTCCAAACCCTGACTTGATAACCTGAGGATGAAACCCAAACTAGGGCCACGATCCTGTTCCTATTGCTACATTACACATGCAAAACCATCTTTGAAGTCAGCACTGTAACTCTGGAAGGAGCCAACGAACTTTACCATTAGTCCTTTATTTGAAGTGATAGGATGTAAATACAGACACCTATTCCCCAAGTTTTCAGCTGGATATTAACCTGCGAGCACACCCTACCAAATCCACCTGCTTCAATCCATCCATGCACTTGGGAATTAGGTAGAACAGCCATGCCAGGGTCCCGATCACTGTGCCAGCAGGAAGATAAGACAGAGCACAAGCTGCAGTTTTAAGACACTTTTCAGGTCTGTTTCCTCCCCTTGGTGTTACCATGATCCCTGTTGCATAAGAGATCACAGCAGAGTGGCTGGCTCCTAGCAATTGTCAATCAAGGCTTTTATGCGAGAAGTGCCATTTGTTGACAAGACAATGGACACTTACCCTGGACCAAGCCCCATAAAAGTTGACATGGCAGCAACCTCTCATCCGCGCGGGCAACAGGCAGGCTGTGCTCAAAGCTAAATGGCAACGTGAGGGGGGCTGCCTCATCTTGTTCAGAGGCTCCTTTCAAAGAGGGGCCTGGGCCCCTCTTTGTCTTGCAAGGATGCAGAGGATGACCTGAAATGCTCTCCTCTCCCTGATCTCTATTGTCCATGAACAATTGACTCCACTTTGCCAGCACTGGCCCTGACAGCTCTTTAAAGCCATTGTGATGCAGCTGCTTATTAGCCTCTTCCCAGTACTTACTTGCCTTAGCATTTTACAAAGCCTGAATCTGCAGGGCACGGCCATGGAAGGCGTGCACATGTAGAAAAGAGTTCCTACTTGTCACTTTCCGTCTCTCTCTTCTTTCGTCCTTAGCACCAGGATTGAGGGGTGGAGACATTTATATCATTATTTAAATAATGTTTTTCCTCTCACGGATGCTTAAAGCAATTGCTTGTCTGGTTGAAAATTAAATCTTCTGGTTCCCCCCCCCCCCCCAACGTGCTATGTTTGTGCACACTGGTTTGTTATTACAGGGTCTCATGAGTAGAGGCTTTGTCCTCACTATAAAAATAAGTGGTTTTACATTGCGATAGTGATCTAGATGAAAGTTTCTCATGGAGACAAGGCACTGTAGTTTTTACTCTCATGTAGCTAGTCAAGGTAAACCCCAGGTGGGAGGTAGAAGGTTGACCTTGACTAGCTACATCAAGGTATAAACTAACTAACTGTGTCTTGTCTCCACTTGGATTTTACATTGAGGGGGTCTCTCTTTTTTCAGTGAAGACATAGCCTGAGCTATTCATGCCCATTTGTTACTGTAGAGTTTCTATAATATTCACATGTTGTTGTGTTGTTGAACTGTTGCAGACCTGGGTGATGCCTGCCAACAATTATTCAATCATTTATTTGAATAAAAGATACTAATTTCCAAAGGCAGTCTTTGAAAGCCTTTTTATTCAGTTTGGCAAACATTCACATGAAGGAAATTGTGTTTGCAAGAAAGTGCATAGAAGGGGGTGGGGGAGTCACCCGAGTACTTGTGCCAATAAGTATTTACAAATGACAGTTCACGCAAATATGTATTTGCCCAAGTATTTGTGCTGAATTAGGCAGCCATTTTGAAAGTTCTTTGTGGATCCAGTCAAGGAAAAGCTACAGTAGCATGCAACTCAGGTGACCAGTACCACGGTGTGCATGACAAACTGCAGACATTGAATACCTGAAACAATACTGTAGTTGGAATAGTAGCTTGAAAGCAACTCACAGGCTGAAATGTTTCCATAGGCCATTAGTCTAATGCATTTTGAATAATGAACAAATTCATAAAATCTAGGTCTGTTTGCAGATAAACTGTGAAAAGGAAAAGGTGTTAAGGCAATGGACTGTGCCTCAGAAGATCTGGTTGCCATTTCTGGCTCTCCCACAGACAAAGTGGCTCTTGGGCAAGTCATTTAATCTCTCTGTGCCTCAGTTTCCTATCTATAAAATGGGGATAATATTTCTTTTCTCCCACACTTTGTCTATTTAAATGATAAGCCCCTTGGAGCAGAGACACAATGGGGTCCTGAATTCAGTGGAGGCCTTTCAGCACCACCATAATAATAAATAAGTGAATATGTTTGCTGTAATTCTTTTGTCCAATGTATTCATGAGTGCTGAGCTGTATACGCTGCTCTGTTATTGTAGGGTTGCTTATGAGTGTGGAGATGCTACTGCTGACTTTTTTCTTCTTTTCTAAGTACTGATGCCTTTTGGGGAGGAACAAACTGTTGTACTGAATTTGCATGCACAGGCTCTAAATTATTCCCACCTCAGAACAGGGATGGTCTTGAGATCAATGTCTGGTACAGTACTGAGTATACTGCTGGCACTTCAATAATAATTTGGTATGCAACAGCAATTGTTCAAAATGCTGTAGCAGCAACACTGTTGCAAGCTGGGGTGTGTGTGTGTGTGTGTGTGTGTGTGTGTGTGTGTGTGTGTGTGTGTGTGTGTGTNGTGTGTGTGTGTGTGTGTGTGTGTGTGTGTGTGTGTGTGTGTGTGTGTGTCTTTACTGCAATATTTCTTTTGCAAGGGGTCGGAGGTATTTGTGTCTGACAATGAATTGTGTCGTGACAGTATAGCCTGCTGTGGAACTTGTGTTTATTGCTAATCAAAGAGAAAATGAGGAAAATCTTGTATTTTGATTTCAGTAACAGTGATGTAAATGCAGATAACTAGCATTTTGAAACAGTTTTTAATTCCACTGAGGCAATGGAGATACTCTTGGTTTACACTGGTGCAAGTGAAATCAGAATCTGGCTCATTGTGTGAGAAAATTCTCTAACTGTTATTCTAAATTTCACAGAGAAAGCTCTAACTTCCCCTTCCATTAAGGGAGCATTGGCCTTGGTTTTCTTAACGTGAAAAATACAGTACAAAAAATTGATGTACAAACCACTCCGTTTAATGTGGGTTTTACTTTTTTTTTTTTAAATAATTCCAGGAACGGATTTATGCCAAATGTGAAGTATGCTCCACCACTCTCTAGTCAGGTTTCCATGCTGAAGTCTAAACAGCATTCACACCATGAGGGAATTCTTCCTCCCCCAACTCCCCATTTTCTAAATCTCACCCAACTGTAGTAATTTTGGTCACTGAGCGCAAGACAGATTGACAGCCTTCCACAGTTGTGCTGGCCATTGGAGAGCAGGCCGTAGCCTTAGAAATGAAGAGAAAACAAACCTTGGTATTCCATGGAGCTGTTTTGAAGGTTTCCATTAACATCTGCATATAAAACAAACCTCATTTCCCCACTCACAGCCCTACCTCCCGTCAGAATCATCCTGTGGCAGCATTGAAGGCTCTGATCCTGTAAGGCGCTGGGCAAGTCCAGCACCACAATTAAGTTAATGGGTGTTGAGGGTGCCGGCCCGTGGCAGTAGGTGCTCTGAACTGCTTAGGACTGGGCGCTACCAGGAGTTGTGGGGCAAGAAGCCGTAGGCAGTAGCAACAGGGAGACAAAAGTCAATTGTTAGCCAACAATTCAGAGGGAGGCTGGCCTGAATTGCCTCCAAGCCACTTGATTTATGGCTTTCGATAATATGTTTTGGAGCACCACAACCCAGAGTGCTGTGCGGCATGACCTGTAGAAATAAGTCTATTAACCCTAATCAATCTCCCATTATCCACCCTTGCTGGCAATTTAGCCGGTAAAGGAGTCACCAAGGCCTCTCAACTCGGATTGAACTAATCCCATTGTCTTTCATAATCAGGGGCCATGAAAAAGGAGCAGCTTCTTCTTCACAGCAGCAAAATTATCACTGGGTGTTTAAAAAAAAAAAACCCCTCCTCTTTCATCTTTTAATGAGAAAATGGAGAATTGTTTTCATTCGGAATTGCCAGGGCTAATTGAGGCCCGGGGCTCCTGTCGAGATACAGGCCCTAGTGGGTATTGGTTCCCAGAGCCAGTGGAGGGACACTTAGTCTCAGCAGTAGGTAAACTGCTCTGACAAAACTTCCTGTTGTAATTAGTAAGAACATTTATTCAGATTAAGTACTTTATTACAGAAGCTAATTATGAAGTTTATCACAGATTCGATGTGCTTTGGAAGGGGTTTGCTTGGCCCTTTGTCATCCCCTTTCTAAAGGAGAAAGTTATTTCAACCTTTGAAGGGCAGAGGGAATTGGCACATCACTTGTAGGGCCTAATGTTAACACATTCAGCAGAAAATGTCACTTGAATCCATACCAGGAAAACTGGGAGCACAAAGCCTCTTTCTAACTAAGCCCTTTTTCTTTCCTTTAACTCCCCTCCACCCATTATTTTGGTGCTTCTATCATTCCAGCAGTTCCCCAACTGGTACTAAATCTGGAAATCTGTGATGCTTTCCAGAGTAAACCCCTGCTTTTCGTGGTTTAATATTCAACAATAAAAGTGTGCTCCATGCTGAAATTCATTCTAAATTAATCTAGGAGAAAACTTAATTGTCTTTATTTTTCTCTTTCAAAGTGAAGAATAAAAGTGGAGGAGAGGAGATTATCTTAATAGCATTTTAAAACAATTTTAAAAGATAGGTGTCCACCCCCCACCCCCCGCCCCTGGATGATTTTTAGCTGTTTCGGATTATAGCACTGCAAATCAAAAGGTAAAATAATACTGGATTTGTCACTGCATTGCTCCCGTTTTAGTCATTGCAGTAGAGAAATACCGGTGTGAAACCGTGGTAATGAAGTTGTTTCTGTAATTCAAAATCTATTAATAATTGTGTCTTTTTGGCATTTCTTTTTTTTATTTTCTTATCATTATGATCAAGTTATTAACCTTAAAAAAATGCTGTGATGCAATCACTTTTTTGACCCCAAAGTGGCTGCGTACCACAGACTGAGCTGATACCTTCAGAAATGTTAGGATGTTTCTCTGTCGAAGTTGCCTGACGGGACCGGGTTGAATGTAGCAGACTGACAGCAGCTATCTAAGAGCCAAGCAATGAGGGTGCCGAGATGCTACAAGTCTTAGATGAGCTGCACCTTGCGGCAGCCTGGACAGCCACGGGGACAGGGGAACGGTTTCTAAATAGCATTGCTAGTCCAAAGTTACAGATGACTATGCAAAGCATAGCAGCTATGGTCAGTCAGTGCATAAGCTGGTCACCACAGGGAACTGGCAGCACTGCAAGATCGGCTGGGGGCATTAAATGCAGTCTGCTCCTTTCTTTGAAACCGTATTGCATGTTGCCTCTGGGCCAAACTGTGGCTCGTGGAACAGGCTGTAGAAGGCCTCAAAGGCAGCAGAAACATAGCAGGTGGCTGGGGGTTCCTGTCACAGAGAGGGACTGTGTTCCCCTGCACTGTTCCATGGTGGCATTCTCCAGGCAGCCACACAGGAGAGCGTAGGGGTGGGGTATAGCCATTGGATCTCTGACTATGGGGGCAGGGAGGGCACAAGGGCTGCAGCTGCTACCACAACCCCGGGAATTGCAGTAGCAGCCCTGAAGCAGCTGTGCTGGTGTGTGGTGGCCTTGGGGAAGGAATTCATCCTTTCAAGACAGTACTCTGTACAAAGCCGGCTTACCCAGCCTTTGCACAGGGATTCGCATTTAGTCCTAACATTGATACCAGACGTGGTGGACCAATGGTCTGAGCCATATGTTAAACCTAATGAATTAAACCGCTCAGGGTAAACCTCTGGTTGTCGCTCACCCAGCCTGTCCTTCTTATGCCTTGGTGAATCATTGGTCCAGACCCTCAGCAGATGTAAATTAGCATAGCTCTATTAAAGCTGGGGATCTGGTCCAGAGATCCCAGCTGCGAAAGGCGGATGCATGCTTCATCAGAAATCAAATCCTGGGACTCTCAAACTGAAGTCAAAGGGCATAAATGTTCCCTACGTGTTTCCATATGATGATCGGCGCATGCACAGGTGGGATTTGGATGAGCCATGTGCTGTAATACCTGGGCACAACAGACTGAGGCAAGGGGAGCCTCAGCGCTAAGGCGCCTGCTGCTTGCTCTTGCGGGTGTACAGTCAGTCAGGACAGGCCTGAGGCTCCACTGCTTTGCACATTGTGTAGTTATTTCACACCTGTGCACAGCAAATGCAAAAGGCCTGATCCATCTTTGTACTTGGACCAAAGCAGGCATCACACCTCCATCCCAGGTCAGAGGCAGGCAGGGAGCAAGCCAAGGGCATGAGGAGGTCTCCTCCCACACCCTTCTGCTGGGTCAGGGTACATCTATACAGCAAGCGGTATGACTGCAGCATGCATAGGCGTACCAGAGCTAGCTTTGATTGAGCTAGCTTGCTAAATATGTCAGTGTTGCCATGGTGATAGCTAGCCATCCCTGCCTGGGACCCTAGGTGCATACTCTGGTGGCTAGCTCACCCCACTGTGGCTACACTGCTCTTTTTAGCAAGCTAGCTTGATCAGAGTTAGCTTGGGTATGCCTACATGCAGGGCCAACGAGGGGGGGGGAGGAGGAAAGCCGGTACAAATTACCGGGGCCTGGCAGTCAGGAAGGGGGCCCGGCTTCCCCCCCCACTCGTCAGCCCTGTTTAGCCAGTCTGCCCTTGCTGGGGGGGGGCCCGAAAAAATTTTTTCACCAGGGCCCGAACCCACTCTCGGCGGCCCTGCCTACACGTACTTTCCGGATTCCAGCATAGACGTAACTAAGACCCATAGGAGCCAGGACATAATTTAGGGCAGCTTTTGGGGCCACCCTAAGCACCCTAAGCCAAGCTGGCTCCCAACAGCCCCAGAATTGGGGAAGGACAAGCCACCTACACCTTTTTCTGAACCAACCTCAACTCCATGGCATGGATGAATTCCCTCCAAACGGGGTATCAAATGCTACCCAGTCTCAATTTTCCTCTCACTCACACATCTGGCAGTGTTTCACATCCCAAGCTGCACAGCTGTAAATCACTACACCAGGCTGTGTAGAATCAGGCCCATTGCTTGCAACTCTGGCCCCAACACAGTTTAAAAAAAAAGGGTGGCGGGGGATGAGAAAGATATTGGGAAACTGTGCAAAAGAAACGAGCTTAAAGACAATCAGCTGGACTTTGCTAGGCTTCAAAGGGCCAATGCCAGTGCACGACCCTCACTGATTTGATATGTGCATTTAGTGACAGGCCCTCAGGCCACCAATCAGAGTGAGAAATTATACCTATTAATGGAGCTGTCAGGACAATGGCTCTTTAAGAATGACAGCGAAGTATCAGCGCAGGGCTACATATACTAAATCGCCCTCCTCACACCCCTTTGTGTGCTAGAGAATGGAGTGGGTGTTAGCGTACACACACACACATCCTGCTTTATGGATAGAGGTGGATAATTATATACATGCATACATTGCACACACACACACACACACAAGGAAGGAAACAAGACATGCTCTTATAAAGGCCACTGAAGATATTGTACGATTTGGATGGGGTGAATTATGAGATTTATTTAATGACTTTAGATCCTCGGGTGTTATTTATAGGATGTCCTCTGAGATAAACCCATAAGTCATCCCTGGCCATGGTAATTTCTTTCTATTCTGAGGCCTTGAGGAAAAGGTATTCATTTTTTTATGCTGTCTGTTGGGGAGGGAAATTAATACTAAAAAGTCAGTGAAAATTTGCTACTTTATGGGATTGAATTATCACCCTGTCAGCACTGAGATGAAAACCCTGAGCCGTGAACAAATATACCTTTGCACCTGAAGCTGGCTGGAGCACCCATTCCAAGCTCACATCACTCTGCTGCGGCCCTGTTGTTTCAGTAATTAATTCTGAAGGCTACTAGGTTTCACCTTGTCATTTTGCTTTCCAGACCTTCTTTAATTTGGCACTTTCTATATTCTGTACTCCCCCCCGGGCTCATAATTCATATACCATATGTCCTGAAGACATAAAGGGGGATCTGTTCTCTCAATATATATGCATAACTTCCAGTACAGTTAATGTGAGTTTGGCATGTGCATGGGAGAGGCGACTAGACCCCATGGGCCAAAATATACCACAATCAGTGGCACAGAAAAACAATGAAAAAATAAACTCCTAGCACAATACCACTGCCTTTGTGATAAGGTATCATGTAAGCCATGTCTTGTTATTAGCATAGCCTTATCATCACTATTTTTTCTGCATTCTCTCACAGATTTATTCCTTATCTTTCCTGTATCTTTACTTACTGTATGTTGCACTTATTTTCCTATAGACAGTTTATTTAAAAAGTCAAATAGCTCCCAGATGTAGGAGAAAAAGGCCCTTTATTCTCCCTGAAGGGGAGTAGGGTCAAACACAGAGGTGTAGTGTGACAGTGTGAGATGTGGTGGCATAAGATACACACTGGTAAGAGGGTGAGAGTCTAAGTTTGATTCTCCACCTTTTTCTCCGTCTGAGCAGTTCCTGCTTCTACAAGTAGTTTCAATGCCCTTAGTGCCACTCAGCGTGAGAAGAGCCAGGCTCTAAGTTTGGCAGTCAACCTTTGAGAGTCTAAGGATATGATCCTCTCTTTGTCTGTCCTTGGGTAACTCCACTGGGCCAAATCACCAGCTGGCATAAATCGTCTTAGCTCCACTGACTTCAGTACAGCTATGCCAATTTACACCAGCTGAGGAGCTGGCTCATTGGCCTTAACTCTTGGTTTACGCCACTGTGAGCGGAGACTCAGGCCCTTCATTGGTGTGGTGTGAGTTGTACCAGCTGAGCATCTGATTCTGATCTCATCAAGATCTGATCCACCACTGAGATCTAGAGAGCTATGCCGATTTACACCCACTGCAGATTTGGTCCATACACCTAGCTTCACCTCATACACCTTTATGGTTAGTTCTCTGTCTTATTAGTGACGCTGCCAGTCACTTATTTTCTTCCCACCTACAGGGTGGCCTCCATCAAATAAAACTGAATTCCCATTAAAGAGAGAGAGAGAGAGAGACCTTCCTTTCTGCAGCACTGGGGGAAATATAAAGTGTTCAGGACAGTGGTTCCTAGCATCGTTGCAACATAGCACTCTTTGGTACATGTGACAATAGGGATACTTTGGGAAGTGAAGGTGGTTGCAAAAACAAAGACTGCCCTTTGGTCTGGTGTGTTTCTTTCCCTCCCCCTGCACCCCACCCAACATTCTACAGAGGATAATTCCTTTTACAAATATGTTTTTTTTCCAGTGGTTTTAGCTTTCTGGGCTATAGAGTGTCTATTTTGACACTAGAAACTCCCATGACTAATGTGCTTTGGTGTTTCCTCCTCACTACCTAATAATTTAAAGGAGCATTCACACACACACACACACACACACACACACACACACACACACACACACTGTCACCTTCCCAACTTCTCTGCCTACCTATCTGCTTCTGTCTAGGAAAAATGCAGCCCAACCAGTCAGTACCTCATGACCTTGGCAAAGACATAGTTCTCGTGTCCCAGAAACCTAGTTACTTAGTCTCTACATTAAAGCACAGTTAATCTTCTTAATCAGCCCAAACGATTTAGCATCGTTACCCAACAAAGGTAACAATCCTGACAATATCTCCCTATCTGTTACCTGCTTCAAGAGAATCCCCAATTTCATAGATTCATATATTCCAAGGCCAGAAGGAACCATTGTGATCACCTCGTCTGACCTCCTGTAACACAAGCCATAGAATTTCCCCAAAATTGCCTGTGATGGAGAATCCACCACGACCCTGGGTGAATTATTTCAATGGTCATTTCCGCTCATTGTTAAAAATTTACCCTTTATTCCCAGTCTGAGTTTGTCTAGCTTCAGCTTCCAGCCATGGGATCATGTTAAACCTTTCTCCACTGATCGAAGAGCCCATTATTTAATTCTGATTTCATTTGTTCCCCATGTAGATACTTCTTAACTGTAATCAAGTCACCCCTTAACCTTCTCTTTGTTAGAGTCAAAGACCTCAATCTATTTAGCTTATCACTCTAAGGGCATGTTATCTAATCATTCTCATGGCTCTTCTCTGAACCCTCTCCAGTTAACCAACAATAATTTAATTTCTTAAATTAACTCTTGACAGTCTCCATCTAATGTCCCCAACATCATTGGCCCCAGAATGGGCCATATCCAACCACCAGAACATCATGATCTTCCATCTTTGCACCAGACAAACAACAAATCATGAGAACTGGGATGAGGCTTTCCCTCCGAACATTCTCTCTTCCTCCTTTGCTCTAGGCAGGGGTTCTCAAACTGGGGGTCAGGACCCCTCCGGGGGTCATGAGGTTATTACATAGAGAGTCACGAGCTGTCAGCCTCCACCCCAAACCCCGCTTTGCCTCCAGCATTTATAATGGTATTAAATATATTAAAAAGTGTTTTTAATTTATATGGGGGTGGTCGCACTCAGCGGCTTGCTATGTGAAAGGGGTCACCAGTATATAAGTTTGAGAACCACTCCTCTAGAGGATGCTAATGCCTTTAAATGCATTGTGGGTCCAGTCTGAAACCTACTACACCTTCCCTTCAGCTAATGCTCCCAAGTTACAGACCGGTTTGGTTACCTGCTGTGCCTCAAATTAACCCCTTTTTACACATGGGGAAAAATACTCTAATTTATTCATTTCCTTTTCTTTTAGAATAAAGAATAAGCACCTATGCACAGGCTCTGAGCACCTTACCAATTAATTAATCTTACTATGCAGTGCACACATACCCTAAGCCAGGCTCTGACTCAGGTTTGAGCTCAAGCCCCCATGCCATCCACACACCTCCGTCTGACTCATGTCAGCAAGAACTCAGGACCTGGCTCCTAGGACCCTGATGGGGGGGTCAGAGCCCAAATCCAGCTGTTACTTGGTCCCAGCCCAGTCATTTTGCAATACGGACGCAGCTCAAGCCACAGACCTGAGTCAGAAAGTGTGCATTGTGCAGTATGGACATACTTGCATGGCTGTGACTCCCCGGTCCAGTGATCATAAACTCAAGTTTACAATGCAGCATGGACACCAAGCACAAGCTTGGAAACACTGAGTCCCCAGAACCGGGTTTACAATGCAGAGTAGACATACCGTTAAAGGCTCAAAGTGCAATGCAATCAACTCTGCTCTTCTACCCAGAAGGAACACATCATTAAATACTAACACCCTCACACACAGACCCGTACCTCAACTCTCCGACATCTCTTCACACAAATGGGCCCTGCAAGGCACTTAGAAAGTTGACAAATACGGGCTGTTTCAGACCAAGGCCTGCAGCTATAAGAACCTAAATAGAACAAGGCATTCAAGAGCACTGCGCTGGCGAGTGTAGGTGCGCCTTCTACTGGACAGAATCAGAGCTGCTCAGCTGTGTGACTCAGAGATTTCCAAAGCACTCAAAGTTGGCTTAACTTTGGTCCCACAATGGACCAAATATTGAGCACTTCGGGGTGGGGGGAGGGGACCTTGAACTGCTAACAGATATTCTCCTTTCAGCACATGGGGTAGGGTTTTGAGGTTTTAAAGCAGGAGGATCTGGGATCTGTCCCTGTTTCTATGATGTTTTGGACCGCCTTTGCCTGTGGCATAGTGACAGCTGTGAATTTCTAGACAACCATGGAATTGTTATAATACTTGCCTACTCCTTGGGGGCGGGGTATACTTGTGCAGCTTAATTTACCGATATCTGTAGAGTGCTTTGGGATCCTTGAATCCAGGCAGCTCCAAGTGGGCAAAGGGTTATTAATTATTTTATCAAAAAGAACTAGTGGAATAATGCAGTTCAGCATCTCAGCCCTTGCAAGATGCTGGTGAACTTGGCTTCCCCCAATGTGGTTGAAAAGAGAAGTGTGAAAGCCGATTACCCAGCCTGGATTCTCCCTTGAGTAATTTCCATCATTCCCCATTTAGCTTTTATTTGATCTCTAGGAAGTCTGATTATAAACCAGAGCTGGGCTGCCTTCAAACACATTTCAGATAGCCTTGCTCCACCAAAGGGGAAAAAATAGGTGATTTATTTTTAGTGGCCGATTACCATGAATTCATTTGCTATGTACAAACATGCTCTATGTACAGTACTTCTACAGGGGTCTCCCTATATAAGAATTAGTGGAGATAATGGGCATTTAATAACTGAAAGCGTATCTACATAAACACGCATTGCCTAGAACATACAGAGCAATACTGTAAATCAGTGCTAATTCACTGGTTACTATGTTCCTGTGGATAACCAAACCTCCATACAATTAGGCTTGGGTTAAAGTGACTTAAACTAACACCACAGGGTTCTGTGTTTGTTCTCGCTCAGCAGTTTCTGATCTCCCACAATGCTTACCACAGCAAATATGCTAAGGGCATCATAAAAGGAATGGCATATGGACTAGACATTGGGGGTGAAATCCTGACCTCACTGAAGCCAATAGCAAAACTTCCATTTATTTCAAGGGGGCCAAAATTTCACCCCTAAATCCACACAGCTTATACTAGCTTCATGCATATTACACAAATAGCTACACTGGTCCAAATATCCCTAATAGAAAGACACCCCAATTAGCTGTTTTAGATATTCACATGCTGATTCTGATACCTACTTTTAGGTGCCCAAGTATGAAAATTAGGCTCTAAGTTTTCTAAGAGCCGAGCTCTGGATGTTGCTAAAACTCCGTGGTTCTGCCTCTCACATCACCAGTAGTAAAGATTCTGCTTTTAGAACATGTCTGACAATGTCACTGACGATGCCCAAGCCAGACTCCAGTTCACTCTTCTACAGCTGCATCAGCCCCTGCGGAGCTAGCAAAAGTGAACATTTGTTCTCATAAGTAAAGACAACAGTCAGGATTTAAATACACTAGGAGTATGATGAGTACAAAAGTTATTCTCTCTACATTGTTCTTTTCTGGCCAATAGCCCCACTTTTATTTTGGCCAGCTGCTTACACAGCATCAGTGTAGTCAGGCGTCCCTGCATATTCCAGCAGAAACTAAAAGCAAATAGCATCCATCTCGGAGGAGTTGGTGGTGATTCTGCCCTCCAACTATTGAATTCCCATTATCTCTCATCACGCAACCTGTTTCCTCCTAACATACATGCTCCCTCTCAATTCATCTTTCATACTGAAAAGGCAGCATCCAGAAGAAAGACCAAAGGTTGATTGGGGATGTTATCCACACGGCAGACACTACATCCATCTATCATGGAGAGTAGGTGTCTTATGCCAGGAGGCTGGACAAATAAAATATTGAAAAGTTTAAAACAATTGTTTTGGGTCAAATAACATATTTTGTTTTGACAAAATCAAAATGTTTCATTTAGATTTCAGCCATTTTGCAATGTTTACAAACAAACAAAAAGATCAAAATGTTTAATTTCAAAAGTGTCAGAATGTTTTGGTTTTCATTTGATTGTTTTGTTTTTGTTTTCAGATGAACAATTCCGCGAATCCACCACGAATTCACAAAACATTCAGCATCATTGAATCTGTATTGCTTTGCTGAAAAAAATGTTTTGGACAAAATTTTTTCCCCAGCTCTACTTCTGCACTTTAGGTTACAGAAATTGCAGGCAACCAGATGCTTAGTGCTTTGAAGAGGATCTGTACAGCAAAACGGTGGCCTAGCCAATGGCACCCTGACCGGTTAAACAGTGTCCAGCTACACAATGATCTCCCTTTTGTAAGAGTGGCACAAAGGGAGCAGAAAGCTTCTGTGTCTCCCCAGCCATGAGGATTTTATGAATGTGAATTTACTTATAATGCAGCACTAAGAATCATATTTGAGTCTAAAAATGGTCTGCAAACAATCCTCTGTGAAGCAGGCAAGTATTTTACCCATTTAACAGATGGGGAAACCAAGGGCTAGAGATAATGGGATTGATTTTCAAAGCTGTTGAGCACCCTCAGTTCCCGCTGATGTCCATAGAAGCTACAGGTGCTCAACACTTGTGCATGTCTCAATGAAAGGCATTTTTCACCTGTAACATGGGCTGGAATTTTCATGCAAGACACTATATGCTCAGAGCTGGGATACATTTTTTGGCTAAAAAACTTTCCACAAGGAAAAAACAACAACGCAGATTCGGCAACCTCAAAATATTTTGTGAATTTGTGTGGGTTTCACCCAATTGTTTTGGTTGGGGATAATAACAAAGAAAAACACCCAAACAAAAACCAAAAAAAAAATTCCCCCAAACATTTCATTTTCACATTTGCTTAATGAAATGTTTCAATTTATGGTTCAAAATTCCCTTTCATTTCACTCAAAACAATCAAATATGTTTTGAAATGGCTGAAATCAGAACGACGTTTTGATTTTGCCAAAACAAAAACACTTTTTTTTAACTGTTTGATTTTCCAGAAATTTCAAAAATTTCCATCTGTAGAATCTGAAATTAAATTTTAAAAAATTGTTTAGAATCCCCAGTGAATCACAACCTCCATTATTCGCACAGCTACATGTGCACTCTAGCAGTATGTCTACACTGCAATTAAACACCTATGGCTGGCCCGCATCTGCTGACTCGGGCTCATGGGACTTGGGCTATAGGGCTGTGTAGATGTTTGGGCTTGGCTGGAGCCCAGGCTCTGGGACCTCCTATCTCATGGCTCCAACCGAGCATCTACATAGCACTTTTATAACCCTGCAGCCTGAACCCCACAAGCCAGACCCATGTGTTTAACTGCAGTGTAGAGGTACCCAAAGGGATAGTTCTCACTGGGACGCATCAGGATAACTAATCTCAGGGACATTTTTCCTTCTCAATCTGGGTCAGAATAATGTAAGCAAAATATAAACAAATAATGAGACTGTTCCCAATAGAAAACGAGAGTTACATACAGTGATGATGTACTAGACCACTACTTACCAGAGCAAGACAGACACAAGGGGTTGGAGAAATGGATTCCATTGGCTTTTTCCAGCTGAGTCTGAGAACTCAGCTCAGAAGCAGAAGAGCTCTCTGAGAATCCAAGTGGAAAGGGCTTCTGCTGAACAAGGGTATTAAACTCACCCCATAGTGAGTTATGAATTACCTTTAGAGTCTGTGGACCAGGAGCAAAAATTCATCAATAAGGGTATGTCTACACTTAAAATGCTACAGTGGTACAGCTGTACTTCTTCAGTGTAGACAGAGGCATTCTCCTGTCAGCGTAGGTAATCCACCTCCCTGACAGGCAGTAGCTAGGTCAATGGAAGAATTCTTCTATTGACCTAGCATTGCTTACACCAGGGGTTAAGTTGTTATAGCTACATCTCTCAGGGCTGAGAGATGTAGCTATACCATCGTCTACATTCATAGCATAGACCAGGCCAAAGAGACAAATTTTGCAATCCTGTCCACCTGCAGAATATGCCTCTTTAGCTAATGAAATTATTCATTAAATACACAGACAATAAAAACCCTATATAATGCACTTGCGAAACCTGCCCTCCCCACTTTGCAGTTCCCCTGCTGCAATCCTCTGGAGGAGGATCTGATCTTACCCCACCCCCCTGACACACACCCTTCAAGGGGGATTCTCGCTCTGATGTCTCTCTCTCCCTCTCACACACACACACACACGGGATTCTGTCTCCGGTCTCTCTAATTTGTGTCCTCTTCTCTGGAGGCATAGGAACTGGACAGAGGGTCCCTCTTCCCCAAACATGGTGCTAAAGGGTTTGAGGGCAGCCCATCTCTGTTAAGTGCTCTAGGCCTCCTCCTGTGGTTTACTGAAAACTATTAAAACTGTAAGCTATCCCTTTAAATTCTATGGGGGTCCCTGATCCTGCTTGCAGGCTAGGGGGCTCTGTAGAGAAGTATGCGATCTGGATCTAGCAACAGTCAGTTAGCAGACAGCCTAGAGTAAAGTGGGATGCCCCTCTCCCCTTTAGGGAGCAGCCTGCTTTGGCTCTTTGGTTCTGCTTCTTGGCTGTAAGGGTTCTGGATTCTAAGCAATAAAGTAGTGATACGCTGCAACCTTCCAGCAAGAGGATTTGATGTTTTTAGCTAACGTCTCTGTGTATATGCCATGAAATAACCTCTCAAACCTGGTTGTGGCAGATTATGATGGCAGTATGCCCCCATGCATACTGGAGGAGGTTTAGAGGCCAGGTGCTTATGTCCAGTCAGGCACAAGCTCCGTCTTTAGCTTCAACCACCCAGTTCCTGAGTCACTGCAGGCTGGGTTGCCTTGTTCATGGCAGAGAACTGCCAGCTGGACAAAGCGATCCTGTGGGCCACAGCTACCTCTGATGCTGTAGGTTTGACACCCCTTCTCTAGATCACATAGCACAGGAAGAATACCACATGAAATCAATGGGAGTTAGGCCCTAAATACCTTTGTGAATCCCAGCCATTGGCTTGAGTATTTTCTCTTGCATTTGTGCTGTGTTCTCTTTCACCAAAATCATGTCTGGCTTGCCTCACGTATATTGACATGTCTCTTTCTCTCTCTCTCACTTGCCCCATGGTGTATGTCTAAATTGCTATTAAGGGATTAAGACACGACTTATGATTTAATTTGGAAATGGAAACCAGTTTTTCTTTGCTTTGACTAGGGTGGCCACTGACACTTCCCCAAAACACAGGACATCCAGTTCAGATGCCTGAATTTCCAGAATGGTGTGTCCTGCCTGCAACAATGTGAATCCACTCCCGCTGGCATGACCTCACACACATGGTGTATGCTAGGTCATGTCAACAGGGGCAGAGCAGAGCACTCTTCAAAATGGTGTACTTCGTGCGTCCACAGTGATACTGGACAAAGTCGCCTTTGGTTTTTATCAGTAACAGAAAAGGGGACAAGCCCTACAAAAACCATGACAGTCTGCCTTAAAACTGGATGAATGGCCAACCTACCCATTATGCTAGTTTGGATCTAGATGTGGGCCAGGTTTGTTACAGGTATACACGTTTTTGCCCTTGCTTGTAGGGCTGTCAAGCGATTAAAAACAATAATAGAGTACCATTTATTTAAATATTTTTGGATGTTTTCTACATTTTCAATTACAACACAGAATACAAAGTGTACAGCGCTCACTTTATATTTATTTGTATTACGAATATTTACACTGTAAAAAATAAAAGAAATAGTATTTTTCAATTCACCTAATACAAGTACTGTAGTGCAATCTCTTTATACTGAAAGTTGGAACTTACAAACGTAGAATTATGCACAAAAAATAACTGCATTCAAAGATAAAACAAATGTAAAACTTTAGAGCCTACAAGTCCACTCAGTCCTATTTCAGCCAATCATTCATACAAAAAAGTTTGGTTACAATTTGCAGGAGATAATGTGGCTCACTTCTTGTTTACAATGCCACCTGAAAGTGAGAACAGGTGTTTGCATGGCACTGTTGTAGCCAGTGTCACAAGATATTTATGTGCCAGATGCACTAAAGATTCATATGTCCCTTCATGCTTCAACCATCATTCCAGAGGACATGCGTCCATGTTAATGACAGGTTCTGCTCAATAACAATCCAAAGCAGTACGGACCGACGCATGTTCATTTTCATCATCTGAGTCAGATGCCACCAGCAGAAGGTTGATTTTCTCTTTTGGTGGTTCGGGTTCTGTAGTTTCCACATTGGAGCGTTGCTCTTTAAAGACATTTGAAAGCATGCTCCACACCTCGTCCCTCTCAGATTTTGGACCGCACTTCAGATTCTTCAACAGTGGGTCAAGTGCTGTGGCTATTTTTAGAAATCTCACATTGGTACCTTCTTTGCATTTTGTCAAATCTGCAGTGAAAGTGTTCTTAAAACGAACATGAGCTGGGTCATCATCTGAGACTGCTGTAACATGAAATATATGGCAGAATGCAGGTAAAACAGAGCAGGAGACATACAATTCTCCTCCAAGGAGTTTAGTCACAAATTTAATTAATGCATTTTTTTTTAAATGAGCATAATCAGCATGGAAGCATGTCCTCTGGAATGGTGGCCAAAGCATGAAGGGGCATACGAATGTTTAGCATATCTGGCATGTAAATATCTTTCAATGCCACCTACAACAGTACCATGCGAATGTCTGTTCTCACTTTCAGGTGACATTGTAAATAAGAAGCAGGCAGCATTATCTCCCGTAAATGTAAACAAACTTGTTTGTGTTAGCGATTGCCTGAACAAGAATTAGGACTGAGTGGACTAGTAGGCTCTGAAGTTTTATATTGTTTTGGTTTTGAGTGCAGTTATATAACAAAAAAATTCTACATTTGTAAGTTACACTTTCACAATAAAGAGATTGTACTACAGTACTTGTATGAGGTGAACTGAAAATTACATTTTATTATTTTTACAGTGCAAATATTTGTAATCTAAAATAATATAAAGTGAGCACTGTACACTTTGTATTCTGTGTTGCAATAGAAATCAATATACACTTTTACCCCGATATAACACGACCCGATATAACACAAATTCGGATATAATGCAGTAAAGCAGCGCTCCAGGGGGAGAGGAGGTGCTGCGCACTCCGGCGGATCAAAGCAAGTTCAATATAATGCGGTTTCACCTATAATGCAGTAAGATTTTTTGGCTCCCGAGGACAGCGTTATATTGGGGGGTGTATTTGAAAATGTAGAAAAACATCCAAAATACGTAATACATTTCAACTGGTATTCTGTTGTTTAACAGTGCAATTAATTGCAATTAATCTTTTTATTCACAATTGATTTTTTTGAGTTAATCGTGTGAGTTAACAGCGATTAATCGACAGCCCTACCTGTTTGTTTTGGTTGGCGCGCACACACAAATGTTGCTTGACCCTTACTTCCTCCACGGGGCAAACTGCCCAAAAGGAGAAAGGAAGAGCGGCCATAGCTCTGCCCCACCTCACTACTGGTGGGGCAGAACAGAGCTGATGAGCCAGGGGAGCAATCTGCTCCATCCTAGCAGATATTATACCCACTGCACAGGGAGAACAGAAATTGTGCCAGCCTCAGCACACATCCAATAAAATGTCTATCCCAGGGCCTGATCCAAAATCTGCTGGAGTTAATGGGAGTCTGCCCATGGATTTTGTGTCAGGCCCCAGACAGGGAACAATCCATGTTAGTTTGGTCTTATATGATCTGTCCTCAGCTTGGAGTTGGAAAAATATTTCTAATCTGTCTGGCCTTTCCTTTCACTACGTTGAGTTTTAGGGGAAGAAATGAGTCCAGTGCTCCAATTGTGCAACAGTTCACGTAGCGACTGATACCCCCAGGGGTTCTGTGATTCTTCATTATGGCTATGTAAGGACCCTTGCTGTTAGGGTGACCATATGTCCCGATTTTATAGGGGCAGTCCCGATATTTGAGGCTTTGTCTTATATAAGTGCCTATTACCCCCCGCCCCCTGTCCCGATGTTTCACACTTGTTGTATGGTCACCCTACTTGCTGTATAATGGCCTCAGGGCCAAATGTGAACTGCAGAGTCCTAAAGCACGGCCTTTGGCTTCCCTCATCCTCTAACTGCCAGGAGAGGACAAAGCTGGGCAACCAAGGGATTTTATTTCTATGCATTTAGCAAGTAGGGAAAAAGCACAGGGCAGTTTTGTGGAAGTGAATGAACTGGTTCAGATTTGCATCACTGCCCTCTACTGGATAGGATTAGAACTGCTCAATTGCACCATCACCACTCCCTCCTCCCCCCAACCTATACTGCTAATTGGAGCTGGTCAGAAAACTGGTTCTCCCTGCCTCCCCTTCCCACGCCCCAAGGAAAAACTTAATTTTTTAATGAAAAGTTGAAAACCTTACCCCACTTTTTGGCAACTGAAATCCAAAAAACTTTTGGCCAAAATCCTAAATTTTGGTTCTTTGTGTTAAAAAAAAAAAAATGGGGGTTGTGGGGCATTACACTTTCCATGAAAATGTTCTTTTAGTCAAAATCCCCAATTTTCCCATCAGAAAACAGGTTTGAATCCTTTCCAACCAGCCCTGCTGCTAATGGGGGAGCGAGGTTCCAAATCCTGTTAAAAGCAACAGAGAGTCCTGTGGCACCTTTGAGACTAACAGAAGTATTGGGAGCATAAGCTTTCGTGGGTAAGAACCTCACTTCTTCAGATGCAAGTAATGGAAATCTCTAGAGGCAGGTATATATCAGTGTGGAGATAACGAGGTTAGTTCAATCAGGGAGGGTGAGGTGCTCTGCTAGCAGTTGAGGTGTGAACACCAAGGGAGGAGAAACTGTTTCTGTAGTTGGATAGCCATTCACAGTCTTTGTTTAATCCTGATCTGATGGTGTCAAATTTGCAAATGAACTGGAGCTCAGCAGTTTCTCTTTGGAGTCTGGTCCTGAAATTTTTTTGCTGTAAGATGGCAACCTTTACATCTGCTATTGTGTGGCCAGGGAGGTTGAAGTGTTCTCCTACAGGTTTTTGTATATTGCCATTCCTGATATCTGACTTGTGTCCATTTATCCTCTTGCGTAGTGACTGTCCAGTTTGGCCAATGTACATAGCAGAGGGGCATTGCTGGCATATGATGGCATATATAACATTAGTGGACGTGCAGGTGAATGAGCCGGTGATGTTGTAGCTGATCTGGTTAGGTCCAGTGATGGTGTTGCTGGTGTAGATATGTGGGCAGAGTTGGCATCGAGGTTTGTTGCATGGGTTGGTTCCTGAGTTAGAGTTGTTATGGTGCGATGCGTGGTTGCTGGTGAGAATATGCTTAAGGTTGGCAGGTTGTCTGTGGGCGAGGACTGGCCTGCCTCCCAAGGTCTGTGAAAGTGAGGGATCATTGTCCAGGATGGGTTGTAGATCACTGATGATGCGTTGGAGAGGTTTAAGCTGAGGACTGTAGGTGATGGCCAGTGGAGTTCTGTTGGTTTCTCTTCTGGGCCTGTCTTGTAGCAGGAGGCTTCTGGGTACACATCTGGCTCTATTGATTTGTTTCTTTATTTCCTTGTGTGGGTATCGTAGTTTTGAGAATGCTTGGTGAAGATCTTGTAGGTGTTGGTCTCTGTCTGAGGGGTTGGAGCAGATGCGATTGTACCTCAGTGCTTGGCTGTAGACGATGGATCGTGTGGTGTGACCGGGGTGGAAGCTGGAGGCATGAAGGTAGGCGTAGCGGTCGGTGGGTTTTCGGTATAGGGTGGTGTTAATGTGGCCATCGCTTATTTGTACGGTGGTGTCCAGGAAGTGGACCTCCCGTGTAGATTGGTCCAGGCTGAGGTTGATGGTGGGGTGGAAGCTGTTGAAAGCATGGTGGAATTCTTCCAGGGCCTCCTTCCCATGGGTCCAGATGATGAAGATGTCATCAATGTAGCGTAGGTAGAGAAGGGGCATGAGTGGACGGGAGCTGAGGAAGCGTTGTTCCAGGTCAGCCATAAAAATGTTGGCATATTGTGGGGCCATGCGGGTGCCCATAGCGGTGCCACTGGTCTGGAGGTATATATTGTCACCAAATTTGAAATAATTGTGCGTGAGGATAAAGTCACAGAGCTCAGCAATAAGTTGTGCTGTGTCATCATCAGGGATACTGTTCCTGACAGCTTGTATTCCATCTGTATGTGGGATGTTTGTGTAGAGAGCCTCTACATCCATGGTGGCTAGGATGGTGTTTTCTGGGAGGTCACCAATGCATTGTAGTTTCCTCAGGAAATCTGTGGTGTCACGGAGATAGCTGGGAGTGCTGGTGGCGTAGGGTCTGAGTAGGGAGTCCACATATCCAGACAGTCCTTCAGTGAGAGTGCCAATGCCCGAGATGATGGGGCGTCCAGGATTTCCAGGTTTGTGGATCTTAGGTAGTAGATAGAATAACCCCGGTCGGGGCTCTAAGGGTATGTTGATTTGTTCCTGTGTTAGTGTAGGGAGTGTCCTGAGNNNNCTCAGGACACTCCCTACACTAACACAGGAACAAATCAACATACCCTTAGAGCCCCGACCGGGGTTATTCTATCTACTACCTAAGATCCACAAACCTGGAAATCCTGGACGCCCCATCATCTCGGGCATTGGCACTCTCACTGAAGGACTGTCTGGATATGTGGACTCCCTACTCAGACCCTACGCCACCAGCACTCCCAGCTATCTCCGTGACACCACAGATTTCCTGAGGAAACTACAATGCATTGGTGACCTCCCAGAAAACACCATCCTAGCCACCATGGATGTAGAGGCTCTCTACACAAACATCCCACATACAGATGGAATACAAGCTGTCAGGAACAGTATCCCTGATGATGACACAGCACAACTTATTGCTGAGCTCTGTGACTTTATCCTCACGCACAATTATTTCAAATTTGGTGACAATATATACCTCCAGACCAGTGGCACCGCTATGGGCACCCGCATGGCCCCACAATATGCCAACATTTTTATGGCTGACCTGGAACAACGCTTCCTCAGCTCTCGTCCACTCATGCCCCTTCTCTACCTACGCTATATTGATGACATCTTCATCATCTGGACCCATGGGAAGGAGGCCCTGGAAGAATTCCACCATGCTTTCAACAGCTTCCACCCCACCATCAACCTCAGCCTGGACCAATCTACACGGGAGGTCCACTTCCTGGACACCACCGTACAAATAAGCGATGGCCACATTAACACCACCCTATACCGAAAACCCACCGACCGCTACGCCTACCTTCATGCCTCCAGCTTCCACCCCGGTCACACCACACGATCCATCGTCTACAGCCAAGCACTGAGGTACAATCGCATCTGCTCCAACCCCTCAGACAGAGACCAACACCTACAAGATCTTCACCAAGCATTCTCAAAACTACGATACCCACACAAGGAAATAAAGAAACAAATCAATAGAGCCAGATGTGTACCCAGAAGCCTCCTGCTACAAGACAGGCCCAGAAGAGAAACCAACAGAACTCCACTGGCCATCACCTACAGTCCTCAGCTTAAACCTCTCCAACGCATCATCAGTGATCTACAACCCATCCTGGACAATGATCCCTCACTTTCACAGACCTTGGGAGGCAGGCCAGTCCTCGCCCACAGACAACCTGCCAACCTTAAGCATATTCTCACCAGCAACCACGCATCGCACCATAACAACTCTAACTCAGGAACCAACCCATGCAACAAACCTCGATGCCAACTCTGCCCACATATCTACACCAGCAACACCATCACAGGACCTAACCAGATCAGCTACAACATCACCGGCTCATTCACCTGCACGTCCACCAATGTTATATATGCCATCATGTGCCAGCAATGCCCCTCTGCTATGTACATTGGCCAAACTGGACAGTCACTACGCAAGAGGATAAATGGACACAAGTCAGATATCAGGAATGGCAATATACAAAAACCTGTAGGAGAACACTTCAACCTCCCTGGCCACACAATAGCAGATGTAAAGGTAGCCATCTTACAGCAAAAAAACTTCAGGACCAGACTCCAAAGAGAAACTGCTGAGCTCCAGTTCATTTGCAAATTTGACACCATCAGATCAGGATTAAACAAAGACTGTGAATGGCTATCCAACTACAGAAACAGTTTCTCCTCCCTTGGTGTTCACACCTCAACTGCTAGCAGAGCACCTCACCCTCCCTGATTGAACTAACCTCGTTATCTCCACACTGATATATACCTGCCTCTAGAGATTTCCATTACTTGCATCTGAAGAAGTGAGGTTCTTACCCACGAAAGCTTATGCTCCCAATACTTCTGTTAGTCTCAAAGGTGCCACAGGACTCTCTGTTGCTTTTTACAGATTCAGACTAACACGGCTACCCCTCTGATACTCTAAATCCTGTTAACAATCCCGAGACATCCAGTCCGCTCTGCCTCCACTTCTATCCCTTACCCATTGTTCTGAGCTGTGGTGCTCTGTCTTGCATAGGGGTGGAGTCATTTTTCTTAATTAAAATTGGGCGGTTGAGCCTATTATAGGGGAGTCCATTGCAGGCAACAAAACTGCTGCTTGTCACTTCTACTGTTCTGACTCACTGGGGGAAAGAAAGCAACGGGGTGGGAGTGTCCTTCACAGCTTTAGCCAGGCTGAATTCCAGTGGAAGAAGGACCCTCCAAAGACAATGCTGAGTGCTCAAGGGAGTGTAACGAGTTTTGTCCTGGAGAAAAGTTGGCTTCACCTTCAGGGCATGGGACACAAAGCCTTTGACCTCTAGGTCACCATTTCAAATCCAGCCCAGGTCAGTAGCAGCTGAAAGCCATTATCATCTGACAGCTCTTCAGTGACCTGTGTGAAATGAGCTGGGGATGACCTCAGTCCATCTCTGTGCTGGGGTGGTGACCACTCATGGACTCAGCTTGCTTTTCCCCCACAGCATGTAGCCACGTTATGCCAACTCTGGCATGCAGCATTGATGTAGCCTTAATGTGAGTCTGAGGCACTTGAAGTGGCAGGTAGTCTCTTGAGTCCCTGTGTAGATCTGATCCCAGAGTCATTGAGGTAACTTTGAAAATGTTGCCCTCTATCTATATTTGCTGTACTATAATGTTTGTGATATCTCCACCCCCCCCCACACTCCGCCCCTGGTTTGGTGCTGGTTTGTGTCACAGTGTGTCTCATAAATCATTGCTAACCACTATCATTGAGAAGGAAGATATTGAAGGTGCCAGGGAGCAGCAGTGAATTCAGAAGAGACCAGGAATAGAAAAATAATTTAGAACATCATGGAGTCCTAAAAAAATCCCACCGGTTTAAAACTAGATGTGATGTAAAGGGAAAAACACTAACCAGATAAACCGGCAGGGTAGGAAGGGAAAGAAATCTAGTTCATATCAGAGGGGATTTAAATGGAAACACCAAGGAAGAAGCTGCTGAGAGAGGGAGGAGGTCCTTGAATGGGGCCTGTTTAAAAACAGTTGCAATTGAAATGGAAGAGTTAAGAAGGAGGCAGCTGAGGGCAGGAATGAAGATTGATTTAAGACTAGATACAATTTAAAGCCAAGGCTGAGGAGGTGGAAGCAGGGTTTGGAATACGATCAGTTTACACTCAGATGTGATTTAAACTGATGAACTAGGGCTGTGAAAGCTGGGGGGCGTGGAGATAGAGATAGATGTCAGCATAGATACGATTTAAACTCGTGTGCTAAAGATGGTGACGTCCTAAAGATCAACACAGCAGCATAAACTGGCGCTACCACAGGTAGAAGGCTTGTGTGGACTACATTGCTCCTCTGAATTTGTAAGGTCACAGGCCGAAGGTGAAGATGGCTTGTGATGGATCCCAGCTGGCCTAATTGACAGCGAAAAATATTCCTTACCCTGGATAACTGGTGCTATTGTTTAATATTAACATCAAGCCATAAGCATTCACACTGCTGTAAAACAGATGAATTGCGCCAGGCTCAGAACAACCTCAATGGTTTACATTCTAAAGGGACGGTTAGTTACTTTATAGCCGCTTTTGCATAAGTAGTAAGTGCTTTGGATAGGATAGCGTTCAATCACTCTCTCTTTTTTCAGCCACACTACTTTCTCCAGGCTGACCTACACACAAAATTGCACTGATCTAACAAAACAAAGTTTCCTAAAGAATGTGTGGACATTCCTATTTCAGAATCAAAGTGGCTTTCATTTTTACTCCTAAATCAGCTTTAGGCACTTTTATTTAAAAATAAATGTCCACACACACACCAAAAATAACTAAATCTGTTTAATTTCACTTTGGGTGCTTTGGTCAGTATGGCTACTGTGAAACAGATCAAGCCACTTGTATGCCTTCTTTTCTTGGTGTAATTTCCTTGCTTTAATTTCCACATACAACAACAGTATTTTTACAGTGTGATTAGAAAGTGAATAATCAGTCACCTGAGGCCAGATTTTCAGAAGACCTCAGCACCTAATGCACACGGTGTTACAACCATGGATGAGCTCCCCCTGGTGGATGCTCACCAAGTTGTTGTTCTTGGATCCAACCCATGATCCCTAGGCTTGCTAGGTCTGAGCAGAGTCTGGGCCTCTAGGAAAATCTCAGAGTATAGATCATCCACTTAGCACTTCTTCCTGAGAGATGGGACTCTGCAGTCCAACTGCCTACACCCTGAAATTTGTGCCAGCTCCCCCAAACCTCCTTGGTAACTTTTGCACACTCCCAAAGCTGTGGATTCCTGGATTACTGTTTCCTTCCTTCAGGATTATTTGACAATGAAAGCAAGTAATGGAGAATTTATGAAGGAATTCCTAAGCCAAACACACTTTACTCACAGACAATGCACAAGAGATCTATGGAAAACAACAAAAATCTACATGCAAAACCTTGCCTCCAATATCCTCACTACTCAGTCCTTTGGTTTCAGTCCACCCTTTCAGGATCCCAGGACAACTCTTCTCTCTCATCTCATCCTGCTCAGTCTTCCCTTCTGCTTCTGGTCTCCTCTCTCTCAAGCCACCAATAAGAAAGCCTTCCTTTTATAAGGTTCCCCTGTCAGGTGACTATCCTCAGTGGCTTCAAATCCCTCATCATGTGATGCATTGCTTGGTTACACCTGATTGAATGAGTTCCTCGGGCAGCAGTTAACTCATTGTCCTAGGGTGCATCTATCTGAATGGAAGACCCTTCAGGTTTACACTTGATTGCCGTGCATTGTGAGCCCTGTACCAGCACCTCTTGGAATCCCAGCTGGAGATGGAGGTAAAAAGACACCAGTGTAGGCACAGAGCAGTTTACACACAAGATGGCATTCACAGAACAAAAGCCTTTAGAGTGCCTCAGCAGGGTCCACACAGGGCAGTCCCAGGATGGCACTTTAAAACGCTCTACAATTTACACCCCTCTGGTGCGCATTGCCACACAATGTAGACAAGCCCTAAGCCCTTTCCCCGGGCTCGCTGCAGAGCTTTTAGCACTTCCTGCCACCCTGCTGGCTTTGCTGCAGGCGAATTCTCTTTAGTCCCCTGGCAGGGCAACCCCTGACTCAGCAGGAGTCTTCCAGCTCCCTGCAGGCCCCTCCACCAGCACAGAGATCCCTGGGTGGACTCCCCTCCTGCCCTGTTCCTTCCCAAGCACCCTGGACTCTCCATCACAAACCTGCCTGCCTGCCTTCTCTGTCTGCCACCTCAGATCCCGAGCCCCAGCCAGGCTTCCCTCCTTGCCTGAGAGTCAGAGATCTGCTCTCCTTCCTCATCAGCCCCCACCTGAGCTGGGTTCAGTCCTTCCACTCCTCCCTCCAGGCTTGACCCCCACTGCAGGTGTAGCAGGGTGGGGCTGATTGAGCCCACAGGCTCTCATTAATCCTTTCTGGCCCAGTGTGGGGTTGGTATGCCAATCACAGGGAGGCTGGCAGGGCACTCTGAGGGCTCTGGAACTTGCTCCTCCCACTTGTTCTGAAGTCACCCGAATTTGATGACCCACCAGGCTTAGTGCAAGCACCTTCTGTTTGATAGGAGTTCCGGAAGAGGACAGAGTGTACATTTCCCAGAACAGTGAAGGGGTGGAAAGAGTTTTTTTCATAGGTAGCTGTCTGAGTTCCTGTCTGGATCAAAGCTGTGCAAATAATGGATTTTAAGGTTTGCCGGCAACTCAAATATATTTTGTTCTGTGTTGAACAACAACAACAACATTTTTAATTGTCAGTGAATCAAAAAAAGTCTTAAAAAAAATGTTGGTTCAAGTCAAACAAAATGATTCTTTTGACCCAAAACAAAACATTTTGTTTTGATCTCTAGCAATTTTTAAACATTGTCATGTTTGAAAATAAAATTGAAGGAAATTTCTTTACAGAGAGTTAAATTGAAAGCTCACAATGTTTCATGTCAAAAGTGTTGAAATGAAATTCATACCTCTCCCAGATTGTAACCATTTGGTGAAACTAACATAAATTAACAAAACATTTGTTACAGAAGCTGCATTTTTCACTAAAAATTAAAGTTTTTTTTTGACATATTGCACCCAGCTCTCGTATGCCTGATTGTTTAAATGCTGCTGGGTTTGTGTTGTGATATTCACTGAGTGTTAGGTGCCTCGAGCTTTGTATAGGGATCTCTGTCATTATCATTTACACCAAAATAAATACAATAGAGAAGTTGTGTATTTGTAAGAGAACAAGAGGTTTTGCAGGATTAGGGCTAATGTTTAGCAATATTTTCTGAAGAATGAAAGTGACCCTGATTCTCCTTTCACACCAGAGTACATCAGGAATAACCACATTGATGTTAATGTCATTACACTGGTGTAAAGCCAGTGTGATGTCAGAATCAGGCCCAACATGTGGAACTGCTACAGGTATCATATGATTGTATCAATATGAACCAGCATTGCAAAGACGAGGATGTTATCGGGTTGCCCCTGTTCCTCTGGCCTCCCCAGGACTGCTTGGGGTTCTGCTCTGCCCACCTGGTTAAAAATTACAGATGGCAAGCCTGTCGCTTATCTCGCACACGCACAGGAGCAAGCCCATTGATGTCAATGGAGAATCAGGCCCACAATGTACATTTCAACCCTTCTGTAGCAAGATCTTTCTGCAGGAAATCCCCCCTCCAGCCAATTAACTTTGGTGGGGTGGGCCATGCTACCCCAGTTTGGAAAGGTTTTTACTACGCTCCTGATTGGTAGCTGCTCCCTAGGTTTCTTGGATGGAGTTGTATCAGCCCCAGGGTAGCGGAGAGGGGAATTATGCATGACAGAGCTAATTATGCTGCCTCTGAAGGTCCCTTTTGTAGAGTGCCCCTCAGAGCAGGAAGCAGCGTGGGTGTGTGATTTACAGTAGATGTCCTATAAATAAGGCAAGGTTTGCCTTGAGGGGGAACCGGGAACCACAAAGGCTGTACAGAGCAACAGAGTGGCCGTAGAGCATAATGCCATTGTATGTGGACAGCTTAAAGAAGGGACTCGTTGTGAGAAACTAAGAGACAAGGAAGTCCTAAAGCACTGTGGGGAAAAATATTTGCATTGGTAAATCACTTGTGGAAATAGAGTACAGAAATTTGTTTTAAATCCCAGGGGAGATGATTCAGATACAAACAGCAGCCATCAGTATAAGACCGTCTAAATGCACACACGCTTATCTGGATTTGGGTCATTTTCAGCAGTGGACGCTGTGCATTGTTCTCTTCAGGATAAACATTTATTCCACTCAACTGCATTTCAACAAGCAATGCTATCTATGAATAAGTCAATGGGGGTCTTACTATAAGCATATCACACAGCTAAACGCGGTACATTATAAATGAGTCTACCACAGGGGACTCGATGTTTTAGGAGATTGGTAATGAGATAAGTGGCCTTTCACTTCCAGGTCATACATTCAGATTTGGACCTGTTCTTGTCTGACAGCTGTTTGGCCTTCATGAAATAAGCTGGGTGGGTCTCAGTCCAACTCCTGACAGAAAGGGGTCCCTGCCACAGATTTGCCATCACAACCAGTACTGCTTTATTCCTCCATGTTGGCAGTCCTCAGCAGAGAGTTCAAGGACCATGTGAGCATGGAGCCTGGACTTCTCTTCCTTCTGGAGTAGGGTTAAGGCACCTTGCCAATGATGGCGTTCATGCTGAGTGGGAAAGATGCAAGTCCAGATATGCCCACATAGAGGTACCGGTTTCATACTATCTTATTAACAGAGCATCAGCAGGAACAGAACACAACCACTTCAGCACCAAGTGACAGATCTCTGTCTCTAGAGCTAAACTCTGGTAGCCAGTAGCAGTAGAAAGCTCTTATCCACAATGTGGACCAGCCACTAAAGTGGAACATGGCTAACTTGGAAGGGGACAGACGAGAACAGCCAGCTGAGGAAATTTAGCAAGAGAAAGGAGGAAGACTCAGCCACTGGCCCTGCAGCCATAAAAGGAGGAGCTGCGGCAGCTGTGAAGTGAGGACCCCAGCCCAGCCTGTGTGAGAGGAGCTGGAGACAGAGCTTGAGTGGGAGGGGAGAACTGCACTAGGGGAAGAGGAGAATTAAGTGATGGGGGGTGGGGATATCAAGGGGGCTGCAGGGAGCTTAGCACATGCTACACACCCAGAGGCACTGGTGGGGTCAGACATAGGCAATTCCCTTTGCAGAAGATGCTGCTCTTATTGCAGCAATAGGTGCAATCAGGGAGGGCTGAACACTTTAACAAGCATTTGGGATGGGCCGTGGGACAATCTGTCCTCTTCCTACATGAATGACCATTTCTGGGCAGGGTTAACACTCCAGCACTCTGGACAGGACTGGCTTGGAGGGTTGGGTGAAGCTCAGTGAGACGAGGCTCTGGGAAACACCTATATATGACTCATCTGACGGAAAATGTGTGCATGTGAGAGGCGGTGACTATTCCTCCCTCGTCCTCAACATCCTCCTTCAGAATGGGAACCAGGCTGCATGTTCTGTGCCATGTTCTATGTTCTCAAGTGTCTTTGCAGAGGAAGTGGCTGGAGAAGAAAAATGAAAAGGGGCCCAAAAGCCAGCTCTGCCACCCCATGTTCATCAGCAGATAACCAGAGATCTTCGGTCTCCAAGGCTGTACATCTGGCACCTTTCACCAGCACTAAGTGCTCTTTGTAGAAGAGTGCAAGAAACACCTCTACTGGTAAGCTTGTGCTCCATGACCCAGCCACCACTTCAGCACAGCACATAGGTGGTGGGACAAACAATATACAATGGTTTCCACCAGGGGGCACTAAAGGGTCTGATTTTCAGAGCTGCTCTTGTTGACTTCGACTGGCACTACTGGAGTTCAGCGCTTCCGAAAATCAGCCCTCACTGACAATTTATCAGCGAGAAGAGCAGCTTTCGATACGGCACACAGAAAAGGAGAGACGGAGCAGCCCACTGGTTTCCTGTGCGCTCTAGGTACGGTTACAAGGAGTATATTACAAGGACTGGTCTTAGTTAGTGAAGCTCCAATGTAGAGAGATCTAGAGTGGACACTTGTCAGGACTGGGAATTTGATCCTTATGCATTAATGTAAGTTAGTGATTTGGTGTAATGTAAAATCATGACTGTACCTTCAGCTTGATGTGAGTTCTCAGGCTATACGTGCTATGGTTTCTTGGAGAACAATGGCAGCAACAGCACAACCCATTGTGAAGTCACCTCTGTCTTGCAAAGGTATAACATCCACATAAGTCATTGGTGGACTGGCAGCTCAACTGGACAGAGAAAGCCACAGCAAGAGATTCACATGCACAGTCAACCTAGCAATTGCAACTTGGTTCTGCATTGTAATAAGGGCATTGTTCATTAGTAAAAGAACTTTTTCACCCATGAGTTCTGTAGTTGGTTTCCTCTTTGCTCCCAAGAGCCTCGTTAAATAAAGAGGTCCCCTTAGATTAGCTGTATAAGAGGGTTCCCACACTTCAACCTCTTGGTTTCAAGACCAGCTTCCATACACCATGGAAAGCTAGTACTATGAAACCACTAAATATATCATTCAAAGCTAGGATACACATCTTAGCTAGAGTAGGAGGGCTGTGGGAAGAGAAGTCCGCTTGCATGGGCATTTCTAACATCTTTGTTCATTGGACACATTTGAACAGTAAAATAAAAGGTGAAAATATCCCCAAATCTGAGAGAGAAACACCAGTAGAACTAGAGATGACCTGAATCAACCTTCCAGCCCCAATTCTAAATATTCCTGCTCTCCAGACTATGGGTTTTATTTGAAATTCATATCTGCACCCTATTTTGTAGTATTAAAATAAAACCAGGATCAGGCCCAAGCAATTCAAGAAGAATCCTACTCTGTACCATAACAGAAGGTGAAAGTGCCTCAGAAGTTCCAGAAGGAGCTCCAGTTCTTCTCAGGGTGGGAGGTGAGTGTGATGAAATACACCCCTGTATTCACACCCTACACACCATTGTAATTGTCTTTGTACAAGATATGCCTGGTAAGGTATCATGTGAAAACTCAATTTGCTGGTCAGTATTGTCCTGATAAAATGTGTGGCAACACTGTAATGTGAAGTTAAGATTCCCTTGTATGATGTTAAGAGTACATGTTCAACACTCACCTAGCACCAAACTGATCAAACAGGCCTGTCTTGAACTAAGGAGTGTATATTTGCCTTAAGAACATAAGAACGGCCATACTGGGTCAGACCAAAGGTCCATCTAGCCCAGTAGCCTGACTTCTGACAGCTGCCAATGCCAGGTGCCTCACAGGGAATGAACAGAACAGGTAATCATCAAGTGATCCATTCCCTGTCGCCCATTCCCAGCTTCTCGCAAACAGAGGCTAGGGACACCATCCCTACCCACCCTGGGTAATAGCTGTTGATGGACATATACTCCATGAATTTATCTAGTTCTTTTTTGAACCCTCTTCTAGTCTTGGCCTTCACAACATCCTCTGGCAAACAGTTCCACAGGTTGACTGTGCATTGTGTGAAGAAATACTTCCTTTTGTTTGTGTTGGCACCCTTTACTAGTGGGGCCTCTGAATTTAATTGGGAGTGTTCCAGTTGGGAAGATCCCGTGTGCTGCAATCCAGCCTTAGAGACCACAAATTCCAAGATGCCTTGGGGAAAGAGTGAGAGACTTTTCTCTTCCAGGAAGTGCGGGGAGAGCAGGTGGTTGGCTCTATTTTTGGGGAGAGGAACCAGATGGCTGGTGCGGAGCTCTGTCCATACTAGGAGCTGCTGCTGGGAGCCTGCTGGGGCTTTGATCGAGCAGGTTGCCTCAGAGGCTATTGGTGGCTTCACTAGAGCCAGGGCAGAGACTGTTGCTGTGCCTAGAGCTGACTGAGGTGGGCCTGCAGTGAAGGACTGTGAGTAACCCCCACTCTGGTTTGGGAAAGTACTTGCAAGGGAAGGGGCACAGCAGAGAAACTGAGTCTGAGGTGAGGCAGAGTGATGGTCCCATCGAACCAGGGCCCAGAGCTGCTGGCATTTGGTGGGGCCAGCTCCAGTCGTCAGAGGGGTTGTGCCACTTGTTGCCTTGGCTGGACTGAACTGATACACAGAACCAACAGAGCACTGCCTCCAGCTGCAGATCTTCAAGCGCGCCCACGCAAGTGTCCAGGACTCTGAAATCCAGAGGAGTGTGCGCTCCGGGGTGGGGTAAATGGTGGCAGTGTAAATGCCAATTAGATAAGAGTAATTTATCACTGTATACTATATTTGTTCATTGGTTTTATTCAACTGCCCCATGTGGATTTAACTTAGCAGTGATATTTAATCTTAGTCGGTTATATCCTGTTTCTTTAAGTTGTTAATTAAGGTGTGTTAATTCTAATATAAGTGTATTGGATTTATATTATTTATAATTGGTATTTTTGATTTACCCCACAGATTATATTATTATTTATTATTAGAGTAGCTTTATGCCTGGAGGTTCCCAAGGCACACCATTGAGTGTGTACGGGGGCCAGCCAGGTGGAGGCACCACCAATTTTAAATTCCTTTGGGAGTAAAAGCACTGCAGCAGAGGGGTGACTAGAGGATTCCCATCCATCCCTATCCATCACCACCACTGGGATACTCAGGGTCTCCTGTAATGTCAACAACATCAGGTGCCTAGGCACCCAGTGAGTGTTGCCTGTTCCAGAGTCACCCAAGAAGGAAAGCAGGGGTTACATTTGTTTTAAACCTGCTGCCTATTAATTTCATTTGGTGACCCCTAGTTCTTGTGTTATGAGAAGGAGTAAATAACACTTCCTTATTTACTTTCTCCACACCAGGCATGATTTTATAGACCTCTATCATATCCCCGCTTAGTCGTCTCTTTTCCAAGCTCAAAAGTCCCAGTCCTATTAATCTCTCCTCATATGGCAGTCATTCAATACTCCTAATTATTTTTGTTGCCCTTTTCTGTATCTTTTCCAATTCAAACATATCTTTTTTGAGATGGGGCAACCATCTCTGCACACAGTATTCAAGATGTAGGCATACCATGGATTTACAGAGGTAATATGATATTTTCTGTCTTATTATCTATCCCTTTCCTACTGATTCCCAACATCCTGTTAGATTTTTTGACTGCCGCTGCACATTGAGTGGATGTTTTCAGAGAATGATCCAAAATGACTCCAGGATCTCCTTCTTAAGTGGTTACCACTGGTAACAGCTAATTTAGACCCCATCATTTTATATGTAAATAGTTGGGATTATGTTTTCCAATGTGCATTACTTTGTATTTATCAATATTTTGTTGCTTAGTCACCCAGTTTTGAGAGATCCCTTTGTAACTCTTCACAGTTTGCTTTGGACTTCACTATCATGAGTAGTTTTGAATCATCTGCAAATTTTGCCACCTCACTGTTTACCCCTTTTTCCAGATCATTTATGAATATGTTGAACAGGACTGGTCCTAGTACAGACCCCTGGGGGTCACCACTATTTACCTCTCTCCATTCTGAGAACTGACCATTTATTCTTTCCTTTCCTTTAATACTGCTTAAATGCAAAAACAGAGTCAAACAGGATGAGAAAACAAAGGAAACTCGAACAGGTGAAAATAAAACAGAGGGAACATCCTTCCACACACACCCTATGTCTCCTAGTTTCCAGCTGGAAATGCTTTTCAAGAGGGCGATTGAAATTATAAAAAGAAGGGGCAAACCTCCCATGACACCTCTCTCTCTCTCTCCCTGCCTATCGCATTCTTTGCGCCTGAGAAGATAAAAGGAAACAGCCATTGGACTTTGGGGAAAGGGTCCTGACCTGAAGAGTTTGTGATGAGAAATTTTGCTTGAATCTAATATAGTTTAAGTTAGGCACTAGTAAGCATTTTATCTTTATTGTTCTTGTAACCATTTCTGACTTTTATGCCTCCTTACTAATACTCATTAAAACTTCTCTTTGTAGTTAATAAATTTGTTTTATTGTTTTATCCAATCCAGTACATTTAAATTGAAGTGTCTAGGTAACTATTTAAGACAATAAGCTGGTATACTATTCTTTTAAAGGAATAAAAGACTTAAAATATTTGTACTGTCCAGGAGAAGTCTGGGCAGCACAAGACATACATTTCTGGGGGGAAATCCAGAACTGGGGGTGTGTTGGAGTCACCCTTCAGTATAACCAGGGCTGGTGAGAGCCAGGGTGTAGCTGGCAGGCTGCAGTCACACACAGACACTCAGGCGGCGGCTTGCATACTGGAAGGCTGTTCGTGATCAGCCCTGGAGGGAGCTACTTAGGTTGACCAGATAGCAAGTGTGAAAAATCAGGAGGGGGGGGAGGAGAATAAGCACCTATGTCAGAAAAGGCCCCAAATATCAGGACTGTCCCGATAAAATCGGGACATCTAGTCACCCTAGAAGTACTTCAGCAAGGCATTGTAAGGCACCCAAGATTGCAGGGCAGGGGTGACAGAGCCCCCCACTGATCTGGATTGTGCCCCAGTATGTTACAGTGAGTGTCAGTGAAATTAGCATCATCTTGTTGGTACTCAAGATGCAACTGTGATTAAAGAGAGTATTCAACTACTGGCAGAATTTTAAAGTACCCTGGTGGCCTTTATGGAGTCTGGCAGATGCCAAATCAAAATCTGACATCAGGCAAGAGGGAGGGGCTAACAAGCTGAACGGCCTCCAGAACATCTGAGAGCATTTGAATTCCCATGTGACATGTTCAATCTCTGGTGCAATTTTGGAAGCTCACATGTATGGAACGAGTACACTCACCCATCCCTTTAGCATCCAGGGATACAGGCCTAACCTTGCAAGCGTCGAGTGTCACCTGGGAGATGCTGAACAACTTCAACACTCAGTGAATTCAATGGTGACTGCAGCAGTACAATACCTTGCAGGCCAGGGGTCTTTGGAACTAAATAGGTCCGGAGCCAACATATTTACTCAAACCCATGATATTGTTCCCTTTTTTGCCACAAGTGGCATCCTGGTACACAAAGCTTCTAAGGGTCATCCTTAAATCCTCCTAACTCCTGCAGGGGTAAATCACAGGGACCAGGTCTAACAAGAAACAATAGCACAATCCTTGGGTTTCCACAACAATCCAGCTTGCTGCAAAGTTAGAAAAGATTCCAGTAACTCAAAGATTTTCATCTGGATGCAGACAAATAAAAAGTGCAAGTGCTCTCTATGCCTCTTTGTCCCCTTTCCCAGTTTGCAAATAAAGCATGCTTTTCCCGTCTGTTATCATTAGGTTGATTTTGAGCAGGCTGAGAATAAAAAAAAAAAAAAACCAGACATTCCCAGCACTTTTAAGCCTCATTTGAGCTGATTAAAGAGTCCTTTAAAAAAAGAGAGAGGGGAAAAAAAGCAATAACTTCTTTAAACTTGTTCTGAATGCAAACGAAAATGTAGTTTATCCTGTAAGTAATTCATGATTAATTATAGAATTACATTATTCATGTAGTACCAGTGGAGGGCTGGGGAACAGGTCTTCTTGAAGTCATTAAAGAAATTCCTAGTGAAAAATTACTTAGCTGAGTCAACACACGCATATGGAGCCCCGCAGCCAGCTAGATTGCATGAATGCTCCCAGAGCCACTCATGAATCACACAGAGAAAGGCACCAGAGCCAAATTGCCCCAGCTCCCAACACTGGACACCAAGAGAACTATAACACAAACTGCCTTCGAGTTAGTTTATTGCAAGAGGGTTAGTCACTGACTAAGGGGTAAAGTGTGATATTCTATACCTTGGGGGAAGCATCCTGAAACCCCCATAGTCCTCATTTTTATATAATCGAGGTCTTACATATAAAGCATGCTTGGTAAGGTATCAGGGGAAAGGTTATGATCTGCTGAAAATCGTTTCTCTATCCATATATGTGTATCATTAATACATATGAAATTATGAGAATTGTGTTATACGTGTGTCTCTAAAACATGCTGTAAGTGGGGGAATCAACCAGATATTAGCTCCCCAGAAGCAACACACAGCAAGGAAAGTAACCAACACCCAGGTGGGGTGACAAATAACCCATCAACAACCATCGTCCAAGGGAGCTACAATTCAATGACTTGCCTTTCTCTTTAACCCACCTACGCTGCAAGCAACAAAGACACTCTGAAGACTCCAACTAAGGGGACTGGCCCAGATTTCAAGGGTGAAATCTGTGTATTAAGGACTGCAATATCCTGGGGGGTGAGAAAAACTGCATAGTCTAGATGTTGCCCAGTCTAACTGGGTTGAGAGTTTAGACTGCATGCTTATATATTCTTTTCTTTTGGTAACCAACTCTGACTTTTTGCTATCTTCTGACTATCTGACTATCACTTAAAATCTATCTTTTGTAGTCAATACATTTGTTTTACTGTTTATCTTTACCAGTAAGTTTGCCTGAACCGTGTGGCAAATCTGCTCAGGTTTTGCAAAGGCTGGTGTATATCCCCTTTCCATTGATGAAATGGTGAACCAATTAATAAATTTGCACTGCTCATCCTGAGCAGGGCAAGACGGCATATTCCTAAATTACAGTGTTGGGGGGTGGGGGAGATTTGGCTCTGGTGCCTTTCTCTGTGTGATTCATGAGTGGCTCTGGGAGCGTTCATGCAATCTAGCTGGGTGTGGGGCTCCACAAGCAGTTGTGCTGAGTGATAGCAGTTGAAGGGGTTTGCTGCTGGTCACTAGCAAGGCATTGTGAGAGACAGCCCAGACTGGGGAGAGTCCAGGGGGTACATGGGTCCCACAGTCCCAGGCTGCACCCTGGGGATCCCCTCTCAGTACCATCTCCTTTAGCCTTTGCCTTTTAACTATCCACATTACTGCTTTTCCCTGCCCTCCTTACTTTCCTGGGCTTCCTTTCCATGTCCCATATCGTCCATCCTCAGGGCTTCTTGGTGGGGCTCAGCCCAATGCCTGAAAAGTTTTTCCTTACCCTTCTTTCAGGGTACAGCCTCCCAGGCTTCCTCTTGGGTTAGGCCCCTCTAATTCTGGGTCTGAGTCTGCCTTTAGCTCAAGAAATGAAACACACAACTAGCCCTCTCCTAGGTCTCCTCTCTGGTTTCTTTCCCACTGCCCTGGGCTCCTTCCTTTATGAAGACCCAGCTCTCCACCAGCTGGGCTTGATCACAATCATGCCTAACCTCCCTCCTGGTGCCACCCGGGGACCTAACTGGGCTCAGGCTCCTGTTAACCCCTGGTTAATCAGTGTGAGATTTATGCATCCCATCTCATCCTGGTATAAACTAAGATGTGAATTTAAACCAGTTATACCTGTAAAACTCCCCCACTGGACACTCTTATTCTGGTATAACAGCATTTTTGGTTTTGCTTTTTTTATTTTTAAATTAATGGAGATATCCTATCTCCTAGAACTGGAAGGGACCTTGAAAAGTCATTGAGTCCAGATCCCTGTCTTCACTAGCAGGACCAAGTACTGATTTTGCCCCAGATCCCTAAGTGGGGCCCCTCAAGGATTGAATTCACAGTGCTGGGTTTAGCAGGCCAATGCTCAAACCACTGAGCTATCCCATCCCCCACTTTGGCTGAGGGTTTAAACTAAAAGGAAAAAGGGGAAAAAAACCCCACTCATACTGCAATGAATCCCACAGGGGGTTATACTGAGAGCTCCAAGAAATTTATTTTGTGTAGTTTTATTGTGGGAGCCCCGGGAGGGAGGAGTGAGAGGCCCTGCAGGGGGGGGGGGATAGGTCCTGCTCTTGCACGGGATGGGAGACCCTGAGTGGGTTTGGTCAGATCCTGCCCCTAAGGGGTTAGCGGCCCTGGGGATGCGGCTGAAGAGCAAGCTCACCCCACAGAGATGGCTGCTGTCCTGCGCAGGGCTGGGCCTGTTTCCCTGCCAGGGCCGGCTTTAGGCACCACGGGGCCCGATTCAAAGGAGCTGCCGCCGAAGTCCTGCCACTGTCTTCGGCAGCAGCTCAATCGCTGCCGCGGAGGAGGGACCCTCTGCCGAAATGCCGCCGAAGACAGCGGCAACGATTGAGCTGCCGACGACGAGGCTCCTAGGTGCCTGAGTCACTAGAAAATGCAACTTTGTCACTAAGTCTCTACAGTGTTTTTGCAAATCGCTCGTCCACCTTTTAAGCATCTGTTTAAGTTCTATTTTAGGACAATAGGAATTAAGTGTGTGCTTAAAAACAGACAGGTGTTTAAGTGCTCTGCTGAAGAGGGGCCTTACATGTGCTCTGTCATGCAATTCTTACCTGCAGGAGTAGTTCCCTTTTAAATCAATGAGTGTGTGTGTGTGGGGAAGAGCCGAGGGTCCTGAGGGATCTGAGGGCACCTCACAGGGATGGCAATGCTCATGGTGTCTAAGGAATAGCACCCCTGAGGTGGACTACAGGCCAATACTGCAAGCCTAGTTCGAACAAAGCAAAATTAGCAAGATAAGAACAACAAGATCAGGCCTTTTATACTGGACCAGTAAACTACACTAGTTTGGATACGTGATACCTTTCTATAACATAACAATCATCACAAAAACTAACAAGTGGCAGTGTCCCCTAGTGGGAAGGGCACTGGACTGGGCGTTATAAGACCTGCCCAGACCTGTCACTCCTCCGATGTGTGATCTTGGCTTAATCTCAGAGCTTGTATTTTCCCTTCATCTATTTAGATTCAGTGCAGACACTCTCGCTTCTTATGTGTCTGTTCAGGCCCTAGCACTCCAGGCACTATTATAATACCAATAATAGTGATTATTTACCTACTTTGTAAATTTCTCGTCAAATGATTTGTTTACAATATTTCTGTAGGGTTCTTAGCACATGGTGGTTGTTATATAAATAATAGGCAATGATGCTACTTTGGAATTTGAACTGGTAGGAGTGCCATTTCATTGTTAACTCTGGAAAATCATTAAAATTATTTATTACTGGGGGCTTGTCTACACTCAAATTGCTACAGTGGTACAGCTGTGCCACTGTAGCACTTCAGTGTAGATGCTACCTATGCCAATGGGAGGTGCTCTCCCATTGGCATAGGTAAACCATCTCCCCAAGAGGTGGTAGCTAGGTTGGCAGAAGGCTGTCTACATGGGGACTTAGGTCTCAACTATGCCTCTCAAGGGTGTGGATTTTTCACACCCATGACCAACATAGTTAAACCACCCTAATTTTCTAGTGTAGACCAGGCCTATGTATCCCAGTGTCAGGGACTATACAAACAATTTCCAGCTGAGGCTGCAGCAGTGTGTATTGGCAGAGATGAGTGAAGTCCCTAATGACTGGAATAGCTGTGGGAACCACCAGTGGGGGCTGGAGTGGATTGACTGAACTGTATGGGCAGGTCAGGACTGAGGGGCCCTAGTACAACTTTGTGGGGAGAGTGGCCAGACCTGGAGCTGCAGGACTGGGATGCATTAGAATGGGAGCTTGAGAGCCATAGCCCAAATGACTTTGAGCTGAAAGCCAGTCATTTGTTCATACTCCTTTCAATGAAGTCAGCCCCAACATATTCTGACAAATTTGAGCACAATGAAAATATATAAGGTCATAAAAGTTCCTAACTGTCAGGGTGGTTAAACACTGGAATAAATTGCCTAGGGAGGTTGTGGAATCTCCGTCTCTGGAGATATTTAAGAGTAGGTTAGATAAATGTCTATCAGGGATGGTCTAGACAGTATTTGGTCCTGCCATGCGGGCAGGGGACTGGACTCGATGACCTCTCGAGGTCCCTTCCAGTCCTATAATCTATGAATCTATGAATCTATGAATTGCATGTAATGGATTTTAAATATGCCAACTGGCCAACTTTTGCAACAGTTAAATACCTTTTAGAGTACTGCCAGATGGCCCAGAGGGGTGGAACTATGGGTAATGAGATGAAATTGAGGCTAAGTATCAGGAACAAATGCCTCAGGAATGAAATGCACAGATAAGATACTATGTCTACACTAGAGACCTGAACCATCAATAATTGTGCTAATGGGATAGTTGGTGTAAGCACCAACAATACAACATGTCCATACCAGCAGTGCTAGTGAGGCCCCACATTCACACTTGCATTGTACCAAACTATTGCACGGCCCTTCAGGTACCTGTCTCACCATTCCCTCCGCTGTGCCCTAAAGTAGTGGCTTGAAGGAAATTTAACTAGGTCATCTGTGTGACATTTCACTCCCTCTTCTTTATGAAAATATGCTTATGATATGAATATGACATAACTGAGATATACTTTATGCAGGATGGTGCATGTAAGATATGATTGGAAAGGTTATGATTTACTGAATGTGATTATCCAATGTGTATGCCTGTATCATTTCTGTATCTGAGGTTAGGATTATTGACTATGTATCTGTATTTCAAATTGTTACTTTGGGTGTCACCCTTCAGGTACAACAATGGAAAAGCCAGACAGGGCTAGTGGCCCATTACCAAAGACAGTGGACTGTGAAAGAGTTTAGTCTTCCTGTGGACACTCCAGACAGCCTAGGAGTAATGGCTGCCACAGCACTGCAGAGACATAGGTTTGAGTCACCTGGTACTGGACCCACCCCTTGGAATGCCAGTGTTCTTCCACTGGGAGACAAAGGGTTCCCGCCATACACAAGAGCTATATGAGGCAGGGGAATGACATCATCGTGGGTCTCCTCTGCCTCTCCACACAAAGAGAGGCTGAAAAACACCTGGAAGAAAGAACTGAATGGAGGGGAGAAGGGTTGAACCCTGACTGGGAGGGCATCTAGTCTGTGAGTGGAAATTCCTGAAGTTTCCAGCCGCAGGCCAGTGCAGCTGCCTTTCAAGACTTTCTGTAATCTACCTGCGACAATATTTAGGGTGAGAAATTACATTTTGTAACTGTTTCTTAAGTAAATTGAGCTTAGCATGCATATCTTGTTTTATTTCCTCAGCAATCTGCTTTGTTCTGTCTGTTATCTCTTATATCGACTTAAAATTCACTCTTTGTAGATAATACTCTTATTTCTTGTTTATAATGTAACCCCATTTGTACAATTCACAATGGGGGTGAGGTAAGGGGGTAAGAGGCTGTGCATACCTACCTCCACATTGAGGGAGGAGGCAGATTTCATAATATATCTGTGGGTCTGCACTCCCAAGGGAGGTGCACATCTGAGTGCTGGGGCAAATTCCTTAAGCTAAGCCTTCCCAGAACTGATCTCAGTGTCTGTTGCGTTCTGCGGTTGGGTGTGGCCCTGCCTGTGTGTGTGCTGCAGGAGGCTTAATAGCTTGGCTCAGCAAGACAGGTAAAAAGGGTGCCCAGGCTGGCAGAACAGGCAGGCTCAGCAGTATCTCAGCACATCAGGTGGTGTCCTAATGGGGGCAACCCGGCACAATCTGTAAATCTTGGGGATTGAGGGAGATGAAGTCAAATATCCATAATTCCATGGAGTAAACTCCTAGAAATCCCTAGGAACTAGCATTCCTTCCCAGGCTTTTTCTCAACCTGGAGGCCAGGAAAGGTCAGCTCTTGCTCCTCGCTCTTCAAGAAAGGCTCAGCTGGAACATTTGAAAATCAGTTGCTTCTGGGGTGCAGACCGCAGCCCTGGGGAGCGTACCAGCAGGGCCTACGTATGCAGAGCCAGAGATCAAAACTGACAGCTAATAGCTTTATCACTGCAACAGCCACACCTCTCACCTGTGGAGTAGCTAGCTCCCTGCAGTGCTTGCGGATTGCTTTCACGTGGGTTAAGCACCATTTTGGGGGGCACAACAGTCAGCCTCTAGGACTAGGTTTTTCTGGAGACCTAGGTGCACAACTTCAGAATGAGGAAGGAAACGTATCTGTACCTCTGTGGGAGAGCTGGCCACAATATATGTATTGCAATATATTGCAACTCCCCACCTCTGAAATGAAATCTCTGGTCCTCCTGGGAAAGGCAGCGGAGACTACCCTGTGAAAGCCGACTGCCTTGTACAGTTGTGTGTCAGGTGGGCACCAGTTTGATGTTGGGGCAACTATGGGAGGAGGGATGCCATGGAGGTTTGCATGATAACACGTACAGTGATGCCAGGGCACATAATCAGAGAGAATTGATGGATCTCAATAGGTGGGATCACCAAACCACGCTGGAGATAGAGCTGGTTTATGCCCAAAATGAGCTTTACGATATGTGCAGCAGTATGTGTATAATCAGCAACTGTATAACGAAGTTAGACTAGACAGGCCACATGAGCAGTGACCTGAGTACTGTGAGGTGTTAATGGGAGGGCTACATACACTGCTGGAGCAATCCATCAGTCCTCATCCCCCTCCCACCCAGCACTGGTGGCGATGGGCCTCCTGGAACACCACACGGCAGTTAGCCTTGCTTGACACAAGTCTAATCCAAATGGTGGTGTCAACACCTGTGAATGGTTGGGAGCGTTTTGTAGGTGATGCTGCATGTGTTAGAGCCATGCTCAAGTGACCAAAGGGCAGCCCAAATTTTGGAACTGATCGGATAGTTTTCAAAAGGTGTTGCATGACATACAGACACAGAAATGCCATCAAGCAAGGCGGCACAGAGGGGTTTTTTTGCGGGGGGGGGGGGGAATCTGAAACTGAGGCCCCCATCCTTCCAAAAAAGTTACCATGGAGACCAAAGAAGGCCCGGGGGCAAAGGGTGTTGGAGAAGGAACCTCCCCAGCACTCACTCTGCAGCGGTGGCTTCTGTCCCACGCCGGGTTTTGTGACCTGCTGCACAGGGTCGCTGAGCCACTCCTCCATTGTGACGGAGGGGCAGCTGGGCCAAACCTGAGTGCCAGTGTGACCCCCCCATATGCCAGGTTGCACTGCCATGCCTCAAAGTCCATGCTTTTGGGGGCCTTCTCAAACAGGACAAACCATCCCTTTTGCCCCCAGAGCAGCCCTGCCAGAATGTTGAGTTTAGGGCCTCACTCAGCTCAGCCCATGATTTAACAACACCTTGACATACACATGCAATATATTATCTGAAACATAATAAGCGTACGTGAAATTGACGTATATTTGAAACCAACGTGCCATGCACCACTATTGCTTATGGACACCAATATGTCACACTACATACATATAGCCGTTGACATTTCCCCAGACTCACTTCTGTACACAAGTTTCCCTGCATGCCAGGTCACACCAGCCACATCTCCCTTTGCTACTCCACTTCCTGATTTAACCCTGCCAGAACATTCTACAGTTGCATTCCTTTCTTAGCCTTTCCCTTGTAGAATATATTGACCCCGATTCAGGGTATTTGATGGACCCTTGATATCCAGACACTGCTCTGGAGATTTTCTACTTTCACTCCTCTTATGCCCAAAATCTACTTGTGGTTTCTCAGGCATACAAGGGCATCAATGGTACCTATTTTTCTTCGCTGAAAGGATCATGGCATTTATGATTGGTGTGCTGCAGACATGCTCATTTTTGGTAGGATGCCATAGAGGAAAATACATTTTCCCTTGAGTCATGAAGTACTAATTCATTATGATAGATGATATGGATACCTGTAGTGAGAGAGGAGAGGCACAGTTCCCATATTATTTCCATATTGCCAGTGTGCCTGCTTGAATGAAATACACACAAATTGACTTTTGCTTTATTGGGAAGCCAAACTATTGCTTCCAGACCTGAATGGTGGTGAGTGGTTTCATCACCTGTTAAGCCCCATTCAAAGCCTGGTCATGTGTCTTAATAAGCACTCCAGTTGTGCTGTAGAAAAGCTTTGTATTACACTGGCCAGCTGCCTAGAAAGTGGCTAAATGAGAAAGCCCTGTTTTCTTGCTATGGTTACCTGGCCATCTTTACATGCTGAACTGTGCAACATCAAAGGACAATTGATTCACTCATTCTCAGCCGACACCATTAACCTCATACATGTGTAGAAAGTGTTCCTAATCTTGAAGATGCCCCAAGGGTCTCTCAGTGACACAAGCTAATTATCTCCTCATTAACAACAACATTAGCATTCTGTTTGATGTATACAAGTTAATTTGTTAATTGCACTTTAATTACAAAGTTATTAAGAGCTCCGAGGCATTCAGCAGAAGATTGCAATTAACACGCTCTGGAAAATTGCTTTCAGCAATTCAGAGATATTATCTGAACCCAATCTTCTGCCTTAAAGGAAAGAAGAAAAAGACAGGAGATTTATGGGCTGACACCACAATTCCCTCTATCTTATCAGAAGACGCTCTTCAAAGGATGCAAACTAAAGCAAAGACCTGGCATGTTAAAGCCAGCTTCGGATGGCTCTTTTCTACACTGCCTGTATCACTGCATAATTAAATATGCTTTTCCCTTATACCACATGCACTACACTATAGGTAGTCAGGAGCGGACCCTTGCTGAGTATCACCCACAGAAGTCAATGGGACTTGAAGGTACTCAATTAACTTGCCCGAGATGCTCAGTGCCTCACAGGATCAGGCATACATGTGGTCATAAACTTGCATTTTCTTTCTTCTTTCTCAGAAAGGGGGTCAGACTTTATTCCTCTACAGCTATTAACTTTATTTAATAGAGTTCCTTATATTGCTCATCACTATAGTTCCTAGCACTTTCCGGTTGTGCATTATGCTACATGACTAATATCGGTCACATGTGGTCTTTTTCGCTCTCATCCTCTCCCCCGCCCGGGGAAGAACTGAGTGTGCAGTGGAGCTTTTGGGTTTGGGTTTTAGGGGGAGGGGAAGGTTGTGGGGCTACTCTGCTCTTTGTTTATGCTAGAGATGGCAGGTCTGAGAAGTGCACCTAGCACTTGGAGCAGGAGGTGTTGAGATTCCTGGCAGAATTTGTTCCTGGACCAGCTCCCCGGGGAAGTTCTGTCTCCTGTATCAATGAGCTTTACCCTTATTATAGAGGGTTCCATTGTGCCAGAGGATTGAAGTCGTCAACCACAGTCCTCATCTCAGAACTTTAGGCAATCTTTTAAGTATGCTGGGCCAGAGGCATTGAATGTCTTGAAGGTAAGCTGTGCAGGTCTCGCCAGCTGTTTCATGCTGGAATTCCTATTATTATAAATAGGCAAGTCCAACAAGAAAGCTTAATTTTCTCTTCACAGCGGTTCTGTAGCACCTTGTCCACCAACAGCTGCTCTTTAGCTGTACCAATGCTTAGCAATAAGTTACACAGCTGAACTCTAACAGGTCTGATCCCTTCCTACTGGAAGGGAATTCCCACATACTTTTGTCTCACACTGGATTTGATTTTTTTTTCCAGTGGTCCAAAGCTTCTTACTCTGAAGACTCATTTGTTAGCTTAAAATATCAGAACCCCTGGAGAAATGCAACAGGGAATGGGGCCCATTATCCATCTGTCCAACTACTAAAGCTCCTACTGTCGTGCACACCCTAAAAGGTAAACTATGTAAGGAACCCTGCAGGATACTGAATATTTTGAAGTCCTAAAACCAGAAATAAAAACTATGTAAAAAGATTTTAAAAAATATAATTGTTTAAGATGATAATCTCACTTTTGCTTTTTTGATCATTGCTAGTGGTGAATTCTTACTCACCATCCTAGTGGGACAACCTTGGATACTTCGAGGACAGATTTGAGGACAGGGATGGAGGAGCAGCAGTTGCCTATATCTTTCAGCCTTCCTTTTCATATTTGTGTTATGTTAGCTGATTTCTAACAACTATGGGAGAATTAGCCATTCGAGCAGTCATCCTTTAAGAGCTTGTTAAAGGAGAATGAACTGGCTTTAGAAACCTCTTTATAAAGAGAAATTTTCAATCTCCAGTTACAGCTTTCATTATGTCCCACAGTCCCATGATGAACCACTGGCTTGGTTAGAGGCAACACTGTGATGCATCATGGGAGAGGTAGTTCAGTCAAAGTCCCAGCCCATAGGAGAGAATGGAGGCATGGAACACCTGAACTACAACGCCCAAGAGGCACTGGGGCACCATAGGAAGATGCAGTTTAGTGGTGAAATGATCCAAATCGCAATATTTCATTTTGATTTTCCTGACAGAAAATTGCAACTTTTTTTTAGCAAAATAGCAATTTTTTCACAAAAAAATTTTGATTTTGTGGAAACTGCATTTTCCATTGGAAATCATTTTGATGGAAAATTCCCAACCAGCTCTACTCATGAGATATCCTCCTAAGAGATGATCTCAATTGGAGAGATATCCAAGGCCCATTGGAGAGTTAGCTCCACACCATTTATTTGCATAGTCTATTACCTGAAAGCTAATCCCAGACCCCTGGAGGCATTCCTAGACCCCTTGTGTTTGCTTTCACAGCTGTAGGACAAGTAGGATGCTGCAGGGGTGAAAAGGATTTAAAAAAATTATGTTCCCTTAGGATGGATGGTGGAAGGACACTGATTAGAAATGCAAACTGGAGTGCCCCCCATCCCGAGAAAACTTTCACTAGCCAATTGTCTCTAGACACTGCATTCTGTTGGAACTACAAAATAACAATAAGATCATCCTTCTGCTGCTCAAGCATTGTTGGACACACGTGTGGGACAGGGTCTGCCCATGAGGCAGGATGCAAAGAGAAACCAAGAGTGACTGCTTGTGGTGCAGGGGTGCTCATAGTTCACAGGGATTGTGGGACAAAACACGGTACAGCCAACAACGGCAACCCTTCCTTATGCAGGAACTGCAGCAACATCGGGCTTTGTCACTGCCCCTCTCTTCAGTCATTATACTTCTTCCTAGCCACGACTTTCCAGGGACATACCCAAAAATGGAGAGGAAATACTTTCCTTCCTATAACACAGCATCACTACTGGTATGAGAGAGGGAATTTCCTTCCTCCTATGTCCCTGTCACGCTCCTGTACAGGCAGCTCTAAAAGCCCCCCCAAAAGCAGGGAGAGTATTCCTGATGCAGGCAATGCCATAGGCTACTCTGCACGGGCCCTATCACAAGCCCTGCTGGAATGCTGGGGGATGGGAAGGTGGCACAAAGGAACATGGAGGGCTAGGGGGATGGAGGAATGAAAGGAGCAGCTGGTGTGTGCCATGCGCTCATCCCATAGAAGCAACAAAGTTTGCAACCATTTAGTATAGTTAAGTACACCATAGTGGTAGCATTTATTGACCAGCACATTTATCTTACAAATGGAATAAATCATTTTCCCTTTGTCTTGGACTCTCTCCAAAGATTGATACCATCAACACATCTCCACATGCCCATACACTGGTATCTTTCTGCAAAGCACTCCAGCCTGTTGGCCTGTGGTATTGCTTTCACACCTTACCTCGATTTTGCAGTTAGTAAACAGAGCCGCCATTTGAGAGGCTCCCCAATACTGAATACTAAGTGTGACTATTAAGACCTCCCAAGCACTGGCTACAGAAAATAGCGTCAGTGTTAAATTGTTTGGCACTACTACTGAAAGCTACATCGGAAGTTCGGTCTTGAAACCTGAAATTGGACAGAACTTGCCTGGTTGATTGGGAGGGTTTTATGCAATCCAGATTCAGGAAATATTTGCCCAACACCAACTATTCCCTGAGCCAGGGCCATCGTTTGGATGAACCTAGAGCCAAATTAGGATTTAAAGCAGCAGCGACATGAAACTCAGACTGAATTGGCAACGGGCTGGTTGAAAATTTTCCATTTGAAACTTTTTTCTCAAACTAATGATTTTTTCATCACAATGCAAATGTCCATTTTTGATGATAGTTTTCAGGCTTTTTATTGAAAAACTGAAAACAAAAAAAAATGTTCAGTTTCCAACAACTGAACAGTGAATGATTTCAGCCGGCTGAGTGAAAATTTTCAGTACAAAACAAAAACTCTTGCCCAGACAGCCAATATTTTTCAGTTTTGGTTGCCAAAAAAATGCTTGAAAAATTGGACTCAGCCATTGCCAAGAAACTAAAAATACCTTTTTTTTTTTTTGGTGTGGCAACAAAACAAAAAAAATTGCAATTTTTTTTCAAATAATATGATTTTTTTTAAAAATGTTTGTCCAATTTTTTTGAATGGGGAGGAAAAAACAAAAGAACACATTTCCCAACCAGCTGTACCTTCAATCCATGTATCTGTAACTGAGCTGTGTCATCCGCATCTGTTTAGGTTGTAAAGATCCTTAGCTATGAAGGTTTCACGGTAGCAGCCGTGTCAGTCTGTATCCACAAAAAGAACAGGAGTACTTGTGGCACCTTAGAGACTAACAAATTCATTAGAGCATAAGCTTTCGTGGGCTACAGCCGAAGAAGTGGTCTGTAGCCCACGAAAGCTTAAGCTCTAATAAATTTGTTAGTCTCTAAGGTGCCACAAGTACTCCTGTTCTTTTAGCTATGAATAGTTGTTATTTATTTATGGGAGCATCCATTATAACGGGGCACTTTCCAAAACGCCCAAGAAAGATGTCCTGGGAGCACAGGCCATCGCAGACTAGAGCAAAGGCAGACAAGTAGACAGAAATTTGTATACAACACAACTCAATTCATAGTCAGCAGCATGGCAGAAGAGGGTGGTTAAGATGGTCTGGGAGACTTATGGATGAACTCGGTGAAGCTGTACCATGCATAGGAGTCTGTATGAAAGAAGGCCTGGAGGTAACTGAGGGACTAAACTTTTCCCTCTCTGTCCAGTGCTGAGCGCTCTGGCAACGCTTGATAAGCAATTGTAATAAATTCTGATAAATGGCAGAACACAGATCATAGGTGGGTAGCCTGGTTTACACACATTCAGTGCAATCTGGAGACCTCCACAGCTGCTGTGGATTTGCTTCCGGACATATGGGAATGGCTTGTATCTCTAACAGAGATGGACAATGTAGAGAAAATAAGACCTGACACAAACCTCAGACATGCCCCTTTATGGAGGCTTTCCCATCAGTATTCTTTCCCTGCAGAGATTCGGGGTGCAGCGTGAAAACCCTATTAAAACACCTTTCAGCAAGGCCCTGCTCACCTCTCAGGGCCCATTGAGCAAAGCACTTAGGTCTGGGCTTACCTTCAAGTCCCCAGAAGTCAATGGGACTATTCACCTGTTTAAAGATAAACACTTGCCTAAGTGCTTTACTGGATCGGGGCCCAAGTGATTACAGCAAACAGCCAGACCCATTGAGACATTAGCTACTGTTTCCTATGACATTGTTCATGGTACGGGAGAGGGACTTGGTAGAGAATGGAGAAGCCTGCAGGAAGTGCTCATGAGATGAAGTAAACCTCCACTACACCATCTGGGGCTTCGCTGCTCAATTTATGAAGAGAAGAGTGTTTTGTTAGACCCGCAGCATTGATATTTTGTGCTAACGGGGTGGTCTGATCTAAAAGGCAGACGGTAGACTGAAATGTTCTTGCTTTTAATTAATGGAGATATCCTATCTCCTAGAGCTGGAAGGGACCTTAAAAGGTCATTGAATCCAGCCCCCTGCCTTCACTAGCAGGACTAAGTACTGATTTTGCCCTAGATCCCTAAATGGCCCCCCCTCAAGGATTAAACTCACAACCCTGGGTTTAGCAGGCCAATGCTCAAACCACTGAGCTATCCCTCCCCCCACTGAGCTTCCTCCAAACAAGCTCTGCATGCCTCCTCCTTCCAATCCAGCCAGTGCTACTTGAGTTTCCTTTATATTAACCAACTTTTAGAAGCCCATCCAGATGAAGATTGCACATGAGGCTCTAAATGTTTCAGCAGAAAGGTCCCCCCCAACTGCAGCTGAACTATCCCCAGTCTTTCGCAGCACTTGTCCTCCAGCGCGGTATAAATAAAAAACAATGACGCCTTCTAAACAGACGGCTGCTTTTTGGCCATTGTGCATGGAGAGACTGTCAGTCCTGCTTCCAGACCAAACTACCAGCAGTTAGTCTGCAGAGGAATGTCGTTGAAAGCACAGGAGACTAAGCCAAATACCTGTCAAGCTTTCAGGCTCTGCAGATTTGCCAGGAGGTCTATAAAAATGTCATTGTCTCTCAGCTGCTGGTGATTTTATTCCCTTTTATGCTGGCTGTTGGTCATATATATATAAGAGTGAATATCATTTCTGCACCACTCTGGCCTCCCCCTGTCCTTTTTCAAACAATAATAGACTAAATATAAAGAGACAGAAGCTGTTACTTGGCTCTTTAAGCAATGCCAAGTAAAATGAATAATTAAGAGCACATTACTTGCAAGGAATTTACACTGATGCTTTTAAGTTAGGAGCCACTAAGACCCCTCTTAAAAATATATCATTCCCCCTTCATCTTTTACACAGGATTCATAGTCCAGTCTAATGCTTTATAGCAGTTACTGGTTAGATCTCAGTTGAGAGGAAGAAAGAGAACGGCAGGTAGGCTTTACATTTCCATTACCTGCCAGCCAGGAGATTGATTCTAAAGGGACTAGGGAGTTCAGCAGCTTTGTATGCATTTTACCTCATTGCAACCTTGCACCTTGCCTGCCAGCAAAGATTAGATTGAGATCTTAAATGGAAGCTGTTATGAATTTGGTATTAAAGAGAAAAAAATGAATTCATGCACTACACCACTTGGACTCACCTACAAGTGATCCTGGCGCCAAATATGAAGGTCTCACACAGCAGATAGCCCCAGAGGGAGCATGTGGCTATATCATTCAGAGTAGGGGCTCCATTGATGTCACTCTCTCCAAGAAGAACAGAGATCTGGGAATGATTTGGGCTATGTAACCAATCCAGAGTCACGCTTGGGGTGGCTACTTGGATTTTGAGATATTCAATTTACTACAGTTTGTTAAAATGCTAACATGTGGGGGAGAGAGTAAATTAGCACTAGTGGAAGGTGCTGGAGCAGTGGTTCTCAACCTATTTACCATTGTGGGCTGCATATGTAGCCCACAATATTTTATATGGGCCGCATCTAATACTACCTGTATGGCCCTGGGGATGTCACATGGGACACAGCTGTGTGCTGATTGGGACGCAAGCGGCCCATGGGCCATGTGTTGCGAACCACTCTACTAGTGGAATCAGATTGGAGACTCAGTCCCTTGGTCACAGAATAGATACAGAACAAACAGCAGTGCAACGTTGTTTTTTTATGTGAACTCACTAAGAACCAGTTTGGCTTCTTCGGAACTTTTCCAAGCAGTTCCTGTTGATATGGACTATACAGACCAGGCAGCAACATGGTTAGAAAAAACACAAGTAGGACATCTTCACACATGAAGATAATAAGCCTCTAGAATACATTCCCTCCTTCAAAAATCCAAGTATCTTTCCCCAGCACAGTTCTTAAGAAGTACAGTGAAAAAGCACAATGGCAGGTTTAGGATCTATTTTAACAGAGCATGTATAATAGCCATTATATTGGTCATCACCAGGATTTGATCTTGGGACATCCAGAAATAAGCATATGATCCTCTAGACCTACATCCCTTAAGTAACAACTATAGCAGACTCTTATCCTCTGTGGATGAGGTCCAGAGGAAGACATGTAGCACACATGCTGACCAGCAGGTTACACGTGCATATGGGATCCAAAGGCCTTTAACTATCCTTAAAATTTGAAATGATGTGAATCGTTATGGCAGTCCAACCTGGTTCCCATTTCACAAAGATTCACCTCCTCCAATATCCCACCAGGGTTGGTGCTTTTCCCAGCATTGTCAGTACAACAGCCAAGGACTACTTTGGCCATGGAGTCTGGTCTACACTCCCCTCCCTACAGAGGGCCCATCAAGAGAAAGCCTGAGGCATATTGGTCGGGCAACATGGACAAAGTTTGCCCAGTTAATAGTTTGCATAGGGCCTGTTCTGAGGAGGGAGAGGACCACAGCTTCTGGAAGCAGCACTAAATTCCATTTTGGGGGTTTTTTTAAGGCGGAAAAATCATACTATTCATTACACAAAAGGAAAGATTCCCCCACCCTCCTAAAAATGTTTAATTAGTTTTAGTGAAGATATTAGCTTAGTAGCCCTAGAGACAAGCCTTTCAAAAAAGGGGACTAGACCAGCAGAAAGTATGTATGTAGATATGAAATCGAGATGGCAGAACAGCCAATAGGTGAGAGAACAAAGAAAAGTGAAGAAGCGGGTACAGAATCTAGAGTAGTAATGAGACAGTCCCCAGGAACTTAGGCTATACGCACTGTCCAAGGTCATTACAGCAAAGAAGACAGCGAGAGATGTAGGAAGCTCAGACTATTTAGCTGATCGGCGATAAGGTGAAGAGGTCACTTGATCACGGCCTATAAGCTACGTGGGGAGAAGATTTCTGATATTAGAGGAGAATTAACCATTGCAACAGCTTCCCAAGGGATGTGGTGGGTTATCCATTATTTGGAGTCTTTAAAATCAAATTTGGATGCCTTTCTAAAAGATCCGCTTGCATTCAACCACAATTTAATGGGCTCAATGCAGAAACTACTGGGTGAAGTTCTAAGGCCTGGATTATGCAGCAGGTCATACTAAATAACCCCAGTGGTCCCTTCTGGTCTTAAAATCTATCCTCATTTATTAAAATGAGGATAAAGAGAGCAGGGTGTAGAAAGTTCATTCCATTTTGTGGAATATTGTGATATTTTGAAATTTGGTTTCACTCCAATATGGGGGAAAAAACCCAACATTTCAAAATTCTCTGCTAAGAGAATGGAACCTGGGGCAGTCACCAGAGTGAGCTGCCGCTGAGAGACAGACCCTGGAAATCCTGGGATCCCTGACTCTCAGCTGGTCTGTCTGGCATTTGCCAGGCTGCCAAGTTCCCACAAGTTTAGGAGCCAGGGCTTCCAGGAAACCCAGCAGGTTTCCATCTGCACCCTGCTTGGGTTCCACTGGAACATCACTGAAATCTAACTTCTCTGTGAAACATTCTGATGCAGCCAAATCAGCAATTTCCAATGAAAGAGTGTTCCGTTGGATTGTTTCCAGTCAGCTCTAGAGATAAACTCGGAAGCCCTTGTGGCAGCTACTTAATGAGGTTTATTCCAAGAATGGAGGCTCGGCAGTAGAATAGTGAGGTCTTTGTCCAGCAGTGGAGAAAACAGGGCTTTGACGGTGAAGGAGCTGATACCAATCTATGGCACAAGGTGCACCTCAGCACAGATGATTTGCTCAACGTTAATCGTGATTTGTTTCCCTCAATAAGCATATCTGACTATTTCAGATTTACATACATAACACAGGTCACTGGGGGGAGGGGGAGAGGGAGGAAAGACTGTGAAGAAAGTGAAATTTACAAAAACGTTCTACTTCCCTAGGGTTTATTTCTTACTCGGTAAATTCTGCAGAAAACCAAAGTGATTGGTGCAACCCTCCAAAATTAATTCAGCCCCAAGGGCTTGATTATGGGAACATTATCCAGTTCTTATCCACATGCAAATCCCATTATTTGCAATTCACTCGTGGGATTTCTCTGTGTAAACTCCCTTCCACTGCATTGAAAGGTGTCTGTAAATAGCCACCTTGCCAGCAAGCCAAGAATGACTGCAAAGTTACAATGTATCCCTATCCACAAACTGCAAGCCCTGGAATAATGCCTTTTTATTAGGCCAACAAAGTAATATTTATAAAGTTCTCCCCTTAAAACTACTCACAGCACTAATGAAGAGACCAGTGTGTTCTAATGAAAGAACAACCTTGCCTTATGAATACTGGGTTTTATACTTCAAAATGTTTAGTGTGTTAGTGCTTATATAAATGGCAGACCGAAAGCCAATTATAAAACCCCTCCAAAGCAGCTGTAAACAGTTGTCCCAAATTCCATGGTTTGTTTTCCTCTGAACAAATGTCCATTGAAAGTTAACTGCACCCACCAAGAGTTTTCCACTAGTGGCCAACCATAGATTTAAAAATGATTCTGTTGCAGTGGTGGGCAAGCGCAGAAAACAGAGACTCCACAGAGCCTTCAGAACATTAAGTATTGTATTAACCGGATCAGTGCTTCCTAGCCTACCAAGTATGTGGGCATAATATACATTATTTTTAATGTCATGGCATCTGAGGATCCTCACTCATGGACCAGGGCCCCACTGTGCTAGATGCTGTATAAACACAGAACAAAAAGAACTTACAATCTCCAGGGATGCCTTAGGTAATGTGATGTAGTGCTAGATGGACAGGCTTGGAAATCAGGATCCCTGGATTTGGCACTGCCTTGCTGTGTAAACTTGAGCAAATCACTTTAAACACCTCATGCGACAGTCTCCCCATCTGTAAAGTAAAATATGATGTGTAGAGGTTGTCAAGAACTTTTTAATGAACTTTTTTGATGAGCCATCAAAACTGAAACTGTTCACAGGGAAGGGTCAGTTCTGACAAATCTCCCATTTCAAAAAAATTTGAAATAAAAAGTTCTGAGACTGTCCAAATGCCGAGTTTTGATATTTTCAAAATGAAAAAAGTTCCATTTTTTATTCCAAATGCCTTTTTGTTTAGAAATTTAAGTTAATTTATAGATAAAAAATTTAAATACAATAAAACAAAAAGGTCAACACCAAAACCAAAACAGTTATAAATTATCAAAATGAAACATCTCAATCCAAAATTTTTTAAGTCTTAAGTTTTAAGTCTCAAAAATTCCTATTGGAGGGAAAGACATTTCCTGCCCAGCTCTAGTTATAAGGCTTAATTAACATTGGTACAGTCTTTGAGAGACCCAGGTGAAAGATGAAAGTGTAGGCTAAGCTTTTATTCCTAGATTCCAAGGCCTGAAGAGACCGTTATGATCATCTGGTCTGACGTTCTGTATAACACAGGCCAGAGAACTTCCACAAAATAATTCCTAGAACAGATCTTTAAAATTGTCAGTGATGGAGAATCCACCATGACTCTTGGTAAATTGTTCCAATGGTTAATGACTCTCACCATCAAAAATGTATGCCTTATTTCCAGACTGAACGTATCTAACTTCAACTTCCTCGCTGGATCATGTTATATCTTCATGTGTTCTAATCCCTTAATTATTCTTGTGGCTCTTCAAAGCTGCTGAAAGGGATTTGGACACCTATTTTGTTCAAACTGGATATTTCTCCTGGAAATGTTCATTTTGGTTTAAAAGTCATTTTTCATCAAAATAATTCTCTGAATAAAAATTGCAACCCCGTGTTGCTTTTTCTATGAGCTACCCCTCGGTGAACCTGCTCCAATGCGCCTTGTGGCCACTGGGGATCTTTCTATTGATTTCAATTGGCATTGGATCAGACACTAAATTTGCAACAGGACTCAACTTGGCCAAAAGCAATCGTGGAACAACCTTATAGCTGGAAGATAGCTTCATAGAGAAGACTAGAGACTCGATTTCTGCCCTTAGGTAGGCACTAGAGCTGGGTAAATAATTGCTTTCGCAGTTCAGAGGCAGTCTTGTAAAAACAAAAATTGATTTGGGTTGCACCTAATCTGATTGTTTTTTCCTGAATATTCTGTGAATCAAAAAAGTGCATTTCACAGCTGTTTAAGAGTGGGGATTTGAATCTGCATCTCCCATGTCCTAGATGAGCGACCTCGCCACTAGGCTAAAGGTATACAGTGGGAGTAGTGAAAGCAATGACACAACCGCTTCCTGCTCCGTCCACTTTATGACTAATTTAAACTGTGCGACAAATTCGCAAATAGGGTCAGGTCGACCAAAACTGCATATTACAGCAAATGAACTATTATTCCAAAAAACCCGTTGCCCAACTTTAGTAGACGTATGCAGCTCCCATTGACTTCAACAAGATACCGTGACATGCGCGTGTATAATTTGTCTCTCAGTGGTTAATGGAGATTAAAGATTCCTCAATCAGTTTCCCAGGCAAATGGCTTCTTATATTGAATTGCCAGGACAGACATTGTTCTCCATCCATATTTACATCCGATCTTCCACCATCTGTCCTTCTAGCAAAACTTTCACACCCATGCTGATAGTATTTGAGGCTGCTCAGTGTCCTCTGTGAAATGAGTTAGGAGGTCTCAGTCTAGCTCCCAGAGGGTGTTCTCTCATTGCAAAGCCCCCCACATTAGTGGCACTCTTTGGCACCCTTGATGGCCACCTAAGCCGAGAGGCCAAAAAATGAACTGGCAATGGAGAAGGAATTTCCTTCTGACCCAGAGAAGGTGTCCCTGCAGCTCAGGCACGTTAGCAAAGCAACATGATGAAACTGGAGTAATGGCTGCCCATGCGGTTACCGGCTCAGCATGGCAGGGGCAGGAACACAACACTCAATTCCTAGTCACAATTTTTTTTTTAAAACAGAAAAATAATAAATAAGATTTTTAATAGCTTTTAAATGAATGGGCTCCCCACGCAATGTGTTCTGCATACAGGATCGGTATTCACAGGCAGTAAATGGCTCCTATCCCAGAGGCATTACCCATGCTAACATTACCCAGGCAATTTTTAATTTCTGTTTGAATATTCCTACAAGTGCCACTCTTGAGTTGATTTAATGCCACGGCTGTGGCACCGAATGGCTCTCTAGTGATTAATACCAGCCATTTGTTCAAAGCTAACAGCCCCACTGACAGCAACAGATAAATTAGCAACATTAGAAATATACTAAAGAAAACATTTATGTAGTGGATCAGCATAGTATATGATAGTAATATACATCAGTTGTGCTTATAACAAGCTATTAATGATGAGTGCTATATGTTCAAGTAATTCTGGCCAGTACCCTTGTAATTGTTCTGAAGTTGTTCACTTTCAGCTTGATAAAAACAGGCCTGTTTTTATGGATGTTAATGGTTTTTATGTGCTTAAAAGTGGATATTGCAAGCAGACGGAGAGAGACTGGCGAGAAAGAAGGTAAGGCCCTGTATTTCTATCAGCTCAATTTGTTGCAGCAGAGTCAAGGTGCTGAGCGCTCTGTGGGCATAAATCACAAGGCGGTTTGCAGAGATCGCTGTGGTTACTTAACACCCCCAGCAATTAATGCCACCAAAATATTTCTATTTCCATTCCCCTCTGTTGGAACAAGTGCCCAGACGCTGCACATGGCGAAGAGAAGGCACGCTGTGGGTTGGCAGAAGAGACTGAGCACTGGCACTGTTGGACAGCCATTGGATGGCCTACGTGAAATGAATTAATGGTCTGAATCATGTTTCTACTGCCCATTATATCCTCCATCACAGAGACGCTCCTTAAATCAAGACATTAAGGTTTGGTAATAAGGAACATAGACCACGGGCCATACTGGTCATGTCTGCGGTATGCAGACCTTCTCCCACCATTGACTACGTGCTAGACTCACAGTGTATCAAAGACTTTCTGAGGTTCTTTCAAAGTTCTGGTCAGGAACATGGAAGGGGTATTCTGTGGACTTTACAGCATCCGCACATCCAAAAACCACGATCACAACTGGCCTCTTTGCTGGTCCTTTTCCTCCTATTATCTGTATATGCAGGGCCGGCTCCAGGCACTAGCCTGGCAAGCAGGTGCTTGGGGCGGCCACTCCGGAGGGGGGCGGTATGTCCAGCTATTCGGCGGACAGTCCCTCACTCCCGCTCAGAGCGAAGGACCTCCCGTCGAATTGCCGCCGCAGATCGCGATCGCGGCTTTTTTTTTTTTTTTTGGCTGCTTGGGGCAGCCAAAACCCTGGAACCGGCTCTGCGTATATGGAGGACTATGGATATTAGCTGTCGAACCAAAAATGGAAGGCTGTTTTCCTCTGTTTAAGTGAGACATTTGAGGGGTGTATCATCTGCTTTCCCCAGCAGAAGGCTGTAGGAGTTAAAATCTTATTAGAAGGCAATACTGAGCAATGCAATTTGATTTCCTTTGCTTGTAACAAGGATATTTTGTGTGCACCATGGGACAGAGCAGACTGAAATTTCCCCACTACACTGAGCTCACAGTACATTGAAGTATATCCCCCATCGCATTGGTTTTGCTATGATTTGTATTGCTATGAGTTTATTTCAGATTCTATATTATATTTCTTGCATATTAAAAATTAGTAAATACCAAGGATCTGGTTTCCAGATGGCCCCATGAAACTAAAGGCGGAGTTGAGGCCCAAATTATTATGCCTGCAGTTTTGACCCACCAACTGGGTTGTGTGAGGGTGTGTCTACACTACCGTTAGACACAGGTGGCTGGTCCATGCCAGCCAACTCATGATCGCAAGGCTCGGGCTCAGGGGCTGTTTAATTGCAGTGTGGACTTCGAAGCTTGGCCTGAAGCCTGGGCTCTAGGATCCTGTGAAATGGGAGGATCCCAGAGCTCGGGCTGCAATCTGAGCCCAGAAATCTCCACAGCAATTAAACAGCCCCTTAGCCCAAACCCTGCGAGCCTCAGTCAGCTGGCATGGGCCAGTCACAGGTTTTTAATGGCAGTGTAGACATACCCCAAATGCTACCAGTTGTACCTGCAATTCCGTGTAGATGCAGAATTGCCAGTACAACTATTCACAGACATAAAGCAGGGCATTTACACACAGATCTAAACACACAGAGGCACCTTCGCTGAAAACCAGGCCCACGGTTTTACAAAACAAGTGGATATAGTTCAAAGCAAAACAGCACTGAAATGCTATTTGTCCAATACTTCATATCCCAAACCTGCATTCAGAGTCCTGGGATCCCTCCTTTGTAACTAAAAACGCCACCAAAAAGTGAAACACTGGAAAAAATACATTGGAGCCATCTTCCCTTAGCTGTTTAGATGTCAGTACTTCTCATCAAAAGACCTCAGAGTCCTGGTAGATCGCAGGATAACTATGAGTCGACAATGTGACGTGGCGGTGAAAAAAGCCAATGCGGTCTTGGGATGCATTAGGCGAGGTGTATCTAGTAGGGATAAGGAGGTGCTGCTTCCGTTGTACAAGGCACTGGTGAGACCTCATTTGGAGTACTGTGTGCAGTTCTGGTCTCCCATGTTTAAAAAAGATGAACTCAAACTGGAACGGGTACAGAGAAGGGCCACTAGGATGATCAGAGGAATGGAAAATCTGTCGTATGAAAGGAGACTCGAGGAGCTCGGGTTGTTTAGCCTAACCAAACGAAGGCTGAGGGGGGATATGATTGCTCTCTTTAAATATATCAGAGGAATAAATACCAGGGAGGGAGAGGAATTATTTCAGCTCAATACTAATGTGGACACGAGAACAAATGGATATAAACTGGCCGTGGGGAAGTTTAGGCTTGAAATTAGACGAAGGTTTCTGACCGTCAAAGGGGTGAAATATTGGAACAGCCTTCCGAGGGAAACGGTGGGGGCGAAGGACCTGTCTGGTTTTAAGATTAAGCTAGATAAGTTTATGGAGGGAATGGTTTAATGGGATAACATGATTTTAGTCAAAGGAACAGCGTGCAATTGCTGGTAAATGGTATCAATGGCCAATGAGGGTCTGGCTGGAGAATCATGCCTGCATGCTCGGGGTTCTACTGATCGCCATATTTGGGGTCGGGAAGGAATTTTCCTCCAGGGTAGATTGGCAGAGGCCTGGAGGTTTTTCGCCTTCCTACGCAGCATGGGGCAGGGATTGCTAGCTGGAGGATTCTCTGCTACTTGAAGTCTCTAAACCACAGGATTTGGGGACTTCAATAGCAGAGTCAAGGGAAAGGGTTGGGACGGCTTTGTGGCCCGCATCATGCGGGAGGTCAGACTAGATGATCATAATGGTCCCTTCTGACCTTAAAGTCTATGAGTCTATTCTTGCAAGGCAGACAGAGAACCTTGAACTCAGGACTAGTTAGATAGGAAACCTTGAAAATGGACCAAACTCTGCAGTTGAATATATACATGCTGACTCTACTGATGCCAACAGGAGCCATGCATGTCCATGGGAGAGCAAAACTTGTCTGTAACCTTTAATTCAATGTGCATAGACTCTTAGGAGTCATCTCTTGACATTGATTGGAGCACAGGACTTGATTGCTGAAGAAAAAATGATGGCAGCTAAAGCTATAATGAATGATTTGGGATCTCAAATTTTCTTTTTAATTCTTTCCCTTTACTGAAAGAACTATCAGTTCATTCTTCACTTAAAAGGGGGCAGTGGACTAGAGCAGATCAGGCAGTATATATTTTTCCTGTAAAAAATTGACAAAAATGATTTTGTTTTTCATCAACACTTTTTCTGACAATTTTCAGGCTTTTGTTCAAAAACCCCCACCCCCAATTTTTGTTTTTCTGTTTTTTGATCAATGATACATTTGATCAAAAAAATGGAAATTACACACACACTGCAAAGTCATTGCAAGCCAATTTGCCATTTCAATAGAAAATTTCCACGCAACTCTCCTTTGGAAGCTTGGCGTCCCCTGACCAGCATCTGCAGTGACTTTCGTAAAGGGATGATTCCGAGTGGGTTGAGAGGTATGCAAACTGCATCTTGTCTACTCTTCCTTTCCCTAGCAGGGCCATGAGCTCCACCACACCTCCCCATAGCTTCTCTCTCACTGGCTCTCAAGACCTACACATCACCCTGAGGGTGAGATCATGACACGGACATTCTGTTCTGAATACAGACGCATGGTTCAGCAGCTCCACTGGCTCCAACACATGAGAAAGTGTGAATGTTTCTCACCACTCCTGATTTTTAAAGTTACAGCCTCACTCTTCATCATGCCCTTAAGGATATGATCTGACTCAGGGACGAGTGAGCCTACTGGGCGACCAGCGTGATGAACTTCTCTGCGGCTGCATGTGTACAGCCATTGAGGTCATCAGTTTGACTGCACACATGTCACACAGAGGAAGACACCAGACATCCTGCTGCAGAAGCACAGGCTTCTAGCATTTGAGCTAAAGAATATTGGTGAGTTGCTGCTAACTCTACTCCTTACAGCCTCTTTGTAAACCAGTTTGTGGGTAGGAGAATCAGATACTAGAGCAAATCTGATTCCATCCAGAAGAGGGCAGTGAAGCACATACCCAAATAGAGTGTATGGAAAATAGAACGGATAAGCGCTTGTATGCTAGAATGACATTATGTAATAAACACTATGGGCCACACTGTCCTCTTGGATGCACATACCAGCTCTCTTTGAAATCAGTGGCCCTGCTGGTCTGTTTTAGAGCTACCGTTCTGAAATGTATGATTTGGGGACTATAGAATCTAGCAGGTTAACGAGGATTTTGCAACGTGCAAAATAAATCCCACCACATGTTGCCTGCTTGTGGGATTTCGGTATATCCACTAAAGCATCTGCAATTCCCTCTTCTTTCTGCACTGCAAGGTGAAGACTTGCAAGTCTTGCTGTCACGCTATACTAAGTTGCCTTCTGCTACCTTGTTTTGTCACCCCAGCTTCACTGAGTCTGCCATGGAAACGTGACAAGCGGCACTGTTTGAAAGATGCAACTCTGACAATGAGTCCCTGCAGGTTTGTAGACTACATGATGCTTTCCAGACAGTGCCACAAAATCACCTTTTATGGCTTAATGTGGTGCATGAATTATCTATGTTTAGGTTGTCAATTTGTCGGGGCAATTTTTAGGGAAGATCATTAGGGATTGGGAGTCATGGTGCAAATAGCAACAGTTACAGAAATATGATTTTTTAAAAACATCTGAAGAAGAGATGGCCCTGAACCAAAATCCCAGCTCTGAACATTCAAACAATCTGGACCTGAACTTTGCAAGTTTGGCCATCCCCTAAGGCACAGGCATTGTTTTGTTCCCAAAATTACATTTGGTTTCCTCCTCATTTTTAGCTCAGACAACATGGGCATGATGCAGACATTGCCAGAACTGATCCAACTTCTAGAAATCCAGTTTGGATTTACATTTTTGTTGTTGTTTCATTTTACCTGACCAAAATTAGGAAGTACCAACAACCGCATGAGGCTACCTGTTCTCGGGACACTTACAGACCAGATCCAAGAGGTCTTTAGATAAGGCTTGGATAAACATGAGTACATTGGGATCCATATCCAAACTGTAACCCACCAAGCCTTTAGAGATCCACCCCCTACAAGTCTTTTATTTACAACAGCCACTTCTCTGGTTGTCTAAGGGATGGGATCTGAAGAAAGTAATTTCCAGACCCCCTCAGCTGAAAAGATGGTGGCTCCAACATATGCCTCAAGGATGGAGGTTGTTAGCATGCTGGGGATCTTGGGAACACAGCACCATTCCCATCCACCCACACCTGGTTCCAAAAATCAGAAGACTCAGTCATTGAATTCTCTCCCAGCCTTGAATGTTCTAAGTGGCTGTTTTGGAGGTATTTATTAAAGATCTGAACCCAGATGACTCCCACACTTCAGGCCAATCCAGTCCCCTGCCCCCAGAAGTTAAAACAAGCAACTGCACCAGGTGTGATGATATTCTCCCTTTCATTAATGTGTTCATCACAAGTCACACACTGTGTATCTGCTTTTTTACCACCATATAATCAGGTGGGAGCTAGTTTTAAGAGAGACTTAAGCCAGATTCTGTCTGTGTTTTCCCCCATACATCATTCAGGGTCCAATACTCATTGAAATTAAAGAATGTTTTGTCATTGACCTCATTGGGAGCATGATCAGACCCATAAATTATGACTGATTAATTGGTTCTAAGAAGCTGTGAAGCACTGGCAAAGTGGATTTACAACACAAGCATGGGAAGCATTGTATTTCAGGATTCTTTTTGTTCTGCTGGTTTTCTCTAGATCCCTCTCAGAGCTTAGAGAATTCTTCCTGCTTTCTGCCCTCCCCCCCCCCCCAAATCCATAAACAAACCCAAACTTTCCAGCTTGCTCCTGTGAAACCCTGGTTCATGGTCATGAACCCGAGTCACCTTGACTACGGTCATTCACTTTTGGAAAGCGGGAGCTATAAAGCATGGCTTCATCACTTCTTAATTAGCTGGAGTCATCTGCATTGAACACAGTGAAGCTGGATGCACCAAAAGGCAACATTTTCTCTTTTCTGCCCAAGAAACCAACTGTGGGTCTTTAGCATAGCAAAACCTTTGTTGAGCCAGCCCTCATTCGGGAACCTCTCAAAAAGGATGATCAAAAACCAGGACCATAGTTTGCAAACATTTTTGCCAAACATACATGTTTTCCATCAAAAAATGTCAGCATTTGATTTTTTTTCAAGCCAGCTCTACTTTCTCATGTTTTTGCTGTCCAAAGAACCAGCTATTTTTAAGCTCTCCTAAGTCAGGTACCTTCTGATGTCTACCACTCTGCAGCTGTACTGGAGCATGGAGGGTCAAGTCATAGGCCATGTCCCCCCTACAGCCACTAGAGCTCGGACACTGCAAGCTGCGCTGCTGTAGTTTACATGCTTTCTACATCGACAGATGGGGTTTTTCCATCAATGTAGTTAATCCACCTCTCAGAGAGGCAGTAGCTAGGTCGATGGAAGGATCCTTCTGTCATCCTGGCCATGTCTATGGTGTGGTGGGGGTTAGTTCAACCTAACTATGGTGCTCAGGATGCTAAATTTTTCTACAGCCCTGAGCCACATAGTTTGGTTGAACTAATTTCTGTATGTGAATGCAAGAAATCTGCCTTCAAAACCCAGGCCTTAGGGCACGCCACTGAAATAGAGTGGCATGGCTGGTGTAGACGCACATTATGTCTCTCCAGATGGCGGATGCTGGTGCTTGGCAGCACAGTAGATCGGCCTGTGCCCAAATATTGCCTCTAGCAGCATTAGACAGGAAGTCTGCCTACATTAGTGGTACACGCTAACATATCTTGGGTGGAACAACTCCAGACCTTTGCCCCAAAGGTGTGAATATGGTATGCTCTCTCTATTTTTCCTAGCTATGTGTGTCTGTAGATGATGTTCGTTCTTTTCTGGTTTGCTTCAGCCCAAGACTCATTTGCAAGAACCCGACTGTCAACACATTTATTTTTCTTCCCTGTGCTTTTCTTGGCCAGACCTGCTGGGCAGTGGTGATATGTAGACACAAGGGACCACAGATGTGTTATGAAATGAGGGGAAAGCATCCATATTTTCACTTTGAATGGATGGCGCTTTCCGCGGATCGCCAGCTAGTTACAGTCAAGGCTGTTTAACGCTTCAGCTGAGAAAGAAAAGAGCGATGAAAACAAGGGGGGAAGTAAGTGCACGAATGCAGCTTGCCACCTTAATAAAGGTGTCTTGCTTTTAATGGTTAATTATTGCACAGTCAGCACAATTATAAAACGGGGTTATAAATGAGTTTTCCCAACTTGTCACGGCAGCTTAGTCTAAATGGCGCAAGTCAGCAATTAAATCTTTAGCAGTTCTTTACTTTGCAGGCATCATTCATACAAACTGCATGCCAAACGCATGCCTAGAGTTAGGCCCTAATCCTGCTAAATGATCACACGTGCTGAACCTTAAACATGTTAACACCACCATTGGAGCCAAACAGGCGAGTGTTTGCTGAATCAGGGCCTGAAGTTGTACATTTTGAGAGAGATTTAGGGGCAGATCTGAGAATTCACACCAGCGGAGGATCTACCCCTGAAGCATTAGAGGGGAGAAAGTAGCTCCCTCTCTCCTATCTGTGAGAGCTAATGGGTATAAACATGTTTTCCTAAGGTACTGTGGTCACTAAAGTCAGATTGCTTATATTTCATTTGTATGCTGTATTTATATATATATATATATATATATATATATATAATATGTACTGGGGCCCCAAGACCAGGGCCCCATTGTGTACAGTTGAGAGAGTCCCTGCCCCAAAGAGTTTGCAATCTAAACAGACAAGCCAGAAAAAGGATTGGGAAATCCACAAGGGGCAGGGGGAGGGAGGGGAAAACAAAAACAAAACCAGGCACACCTGTGCAACTAGTTGAATCCCTCTTGGCATCCAGACAACTGTATTGAACCGGCTAATTTACAGACACTGTGCTATTTACCTGCATCCCCCAGGAATACCCTGGCACAGAGGGCTTCCCCCGCCCCCACAACCCAGGTGCTGTGATCTCTTTTCCTGCCATTTCAGAGGGCGTTCTGGGGATTTTCATAATCCTCAGGGGGCATTCTGAAGGTGTGGGGATAGGGTGGTCCTACACTAGCTGTTCCTGGCTGTCACAAAGCCCACAAAGCCCTTGGGCAGCCTGGCACAAATCATGACAGACATTGAGGTGCTTAACTTCCATAGGCTCCTTTGAACATACCAGCCTTTTGTGCAGAAGATTGGACAGATGCTAGATAAAATTTTTAGAAGCACCTAAGTAACTTGGGTTCCTAAAGTCCTACTGAAAGTGAATGGAATATAAGCTCCTAAATCACTCAGGTCCATTTTCAGTTTTTTCTCTTGCTGTTAGCATAAATATCACATGCGAGCATCCTTACCTGTGTCACTTAGAACACCTGAGATCTTCGAAAGTGAATTCATTTTAGACTCAGAGATTTCCTATCCCCCATTTCTGTCAATGGCCCCTCACCTTATCACTTGAGCCCCTCTCAATCTTTAAGATATTTATCTGCATAACCCCCCTGAGAGGCCAGGCAATGCTATTATCCTCTTTTTAGAGATGGGGAACTGAGACACAGAAATACTAAGGGTGAGATTCACAAAGGATGTGCAAACATTCAAATACATAGAAAAAAAATTCACCAGGATTTACAAAGCCAGGGTTCAGCACCCAGGCTCCCTCTACACTCAATGGGGAAAAGGACAGCACCTCAGAACGAGATTCACAAGAACCAGAACACCCCACGGCTCCCCACCTAAGTTAGCCACTGGGTGTGTGCTGAGCCTCACTCATCCCAGAGATAGGCACCTGTGATGTTATCTGATAAAATATGACCATTGTTGCTACTACTGTTAAATAGTTGCAACGTATCTTGTACAAAAGTTGTCAAGTAAGGTGTCTACAAAAAGGTGATGATTTGCTGAATATGATTATGCTATTTGTATGCATGTATCATTTTGGTATTTGAAGTTGAGTATTGGCTCTATACCTGGATTTCAAATGTTTGCTCCTGGGGTAATGCCCACAAGGTATTTAGCCAGAACATCTTGAAGTGACCCATCAAAAGAACACTTAGCACACAATGGAAGACGCCGCCCATCTTCACTAAATGGACTTTCCTGTGAACCTTCCATCTTGAAGTATAGTTGATCTGAGGGTGGACTTGAACCAGGGGTCTCCCACATTCCACCAGAGTGCCCTTACCAATGGGCAAAAAGGTATGAGCCATTTTGTGTAAGCTGGCTTACATGCCTGATCCAGTAGACATGCTCCAACCTCACTGACAGGAGCAGGCCCCACAGATGAGTTAGGCAGAGGAATGTCTATCTTCCTCCACTTCATTAATCCCCTGGGCCTTAGGCATCCAGATGCCTGGCATGGGGCTGCATGCACATGCTCAGAAGTGGAAACATAGGCTCCTACGGAACTTCTAGTGCAAAAATTTGGGCACCAAGAAAGTTTAGGCACCTACAGGGTTCAGCAGTAGTTTTGAGATGCAGAAACAGAAGTCTATAGAAAATATAATTAATAAAGAACGAACATGCTGAACAGACTCTTTCAAACCCCACTGGAAACCAGAGACATGGCATTTTGCCAGTTTACAGTAGATGCAATGTACCATGTGTTACTACATGCCAAGGGGAAAAGAGTTGTGTGAAACCACCATGTTGTGCTTCAGGAGAACTTGTGCCCAAAGGCAGATATGTTTGGTGAGCCTCTGTAGACATGAGAGTCTGACATTGCCTCAACTAAGCTACAGAGCTTTTTGTAGGAAATTAACAGAGCCCAGGTCAGCCCATTTCACAGATGAGCTCCAAGAAGAAGTTTGTTGGTTTGCCTGCAAGATGGTGGGTTTTTGCCCACCAATTAAAAGATAAGGAGATCTCATTAAGAGCAAAAATTGGATTAATTTTTTCACTGGCCCACCAAAAGAGAAGGGCGGGGAAGCAAACACTAGTTCACCTACAAATTCTGGGCTTGTGGCAGTGTACAGCAGCACGGTTATCCCAGAAAGCAGCGAGACCCAGTTCAAAGAGGTTTAAACAAAACAAAATCCAAGATTTATTTAAAATAATAATAAAAACCCTTCCATACCATTACTCCAGCAGGCCCAAGTCCATCTAAGCAATTCTGTGGCCAGACTCTGATGCCCAGCCAGAAGCCAAAGAGTTTATAGAGGGCTTTCCTACCCAGAACCCTTTGCAAGGAAAGGCAGTCCCTCATCTGTCTCTCTGGGTGATTGACAGCCCATCCAGCCAATCAGCTCTCTTATCTGCACTTAGCTCTACACAAGTTTCCCCCAGCACAGGGATTGATACAGGAATTATTGGGTAACATTTTTTGGTCTACATCATGCTGGAGTTCAGACTAGATGATCATAATGGTCCATTCTGGCCTTAAAATGTATGAAACCATCTGATGCCACTTCCTGGCAGTGATAATATCTTCATGAAGCCCTAGTAAATAGCTCATTTCTTACTCATATGAAAGCTGCACATTGCAAACAACATCTGCATTTCCATGACCTGACAATGGTTTAGTTTGTATGGCAAACCCCATTATATCTTTTAACTAAATCCAGCTTTGTGCATTGTAGTCATGATGGTGCAGAAAACAGATGGTGAGAAGCACAACTCTTTCCTTTCGAGTAACTTGTTCAAATCTGGCCCCGGTGAAGAATTACCCAGAATTGTTCCCAGCCAATGGCTTGACCAAATGGAGGCAGTAAGCAGAGTCCAGTTGCTGGTGGGTAGAACTGGTCAGGAACATTTCATTGAAATGTTTTTCCCACCAGAAAATGCTGATTCATCAAAACTGAAACTTTTCACAGGAACCTATTGGTTCAGACAAAACTTTCATTGGGAAGGTTGCTCCAGTCCAGGATGGGATTTCCGGTCAAAAGCAGAGTGAGAGAATATAGCCAATAGCCTAGTGGTTAGGGCACTACCCTGGCATGGGGGAGACCCAGCCTAAAGTCCCAACTCTGCTCTCCCTGATTCTCTCTCTGGACCAATGAATATTTTTATTTACAGAAAGTGGAACAGGTCCAACAGCAAAGATAGAAAGAGAGAGACTGATTTTATAGCCTGATTCAGAGTAGGGACTTGACCTGGGATTTATTTTGCCCCTGGTGCAGGCCCTAACCACACAGCTGTTGCCTGTTCTGGGGTAAAGATCTCTCTCTTTTTTTTTTTTTTTCATGGAAATTTCGAAAGGTCTCCGCTTTGTTCCAATGTGGAATGAAAACAAATTCCAAAACTGCAAACTTTTTTGCAAAATGGAATTCTTGTTTTCCCAGGGGGACAAGCGTCCATAGCACAGAACCCTCTTCCTAATTGTCCCCCTTACTGGCAATCTGAGCAGAGAGGCCCAGAAATGAATAGCTGATGGGGGGATGAACTACCTTCTCTCACTCAGAGACACAGCCCTCTGGCTCAGGAAGGCACAAGGTGGCAAGTAGTGGATGTGGGAGAAATTTGCACTGTTGCTACAGCCCCTGCTCTGTGGATAAACAGAACGCCACTTTCTGCAGCTATGAATCTGGCCTCTTTCACCTGCAATGAAGTCCCTTTCAAAAAGACAATAAAATCATCAGTTTTAAAAAACATGGAAATTAAGCATGTGATTACTGTACGAAATAAACAGACGCCTGATTTTTCACTTGTAATTGTTTCTTTGCCCCATTAATAAACAAAAAACACTGTGCATATTATCATTAATGAATATGTAATTGAGGTGTGATTAATAACTCATTTGGAAAAAGAAACAGGGTGATTCATTTTATCTTATGTAATTTCTCTGCACTAGTTACCCTCCAGATGAAGTCCTTTTGTCCCATTTTGATGAAATTTGGGAGATCATTGTGGAATCTGATTCCTTCAGAACAATGAACTGTAAGAACAAACATTTTAGCTACAAATTAGCCTTTAGGACTCAGTCCCACTCAGCAATGGATAAATAAATACTAAAGCCACAGCAAATGGTTCAGAAGAGAAAGGCCTAAAACGGTGAGCTGGCACTGGCAGATAACTTTCCACTGAAAGTTATTTCAAAGAAAAATGCCCTTTTTTTGAAGGGATGTTTCTTTGGGAAATGTCCATTTTTGACACAATTTCAGTAAGAAAACAATTTTTTTCCTATTTTCGTAGAAACTTTTCCTAGGAAAAGTTTCCCAAGTAGCTCTAGTGTGAGCCTGAGATTGATCTTTTCTATTTTATTCAGTCTAGTGGTTAATGACAAAGATATTATGTAAAAAAGCCAAACCACCTTCCTGAACACACCTGATCCCTGTATGTTGGTGCATGAGACCTGTTCCACCCCACAGCTCCTCCAGCCCCACAGTCCTGCAATCCCCCCAAGACCCTTGTAGTCTGCAGCAGCTGCCTGCTCATAGACTCATAGACTCATAGACTTTAAGGTCAGAAGGGACCATTATGATCATCTGGTCTGACCCCCTGCATGTTGCAGGCCATAAAACCGTCCCTACCCCTTCCCTGGACTCTGATGTTGAAGTCCCCAATCCTGTTTTAGGTGACTTCAATTGGCAGAAACCCTCCTGCTAGAGATCCCTGCCCCATGCTGCGGAGGAAGGCGAAAAACCTCCAGAGGCTCAGCCAATCTGCCCTGGAGGAAAATTCCTTCCCGACCCCAAATATGGCGATCAGTAAGACCCCGAGCATATAGGCAAGAGTCTCCAGCCTGACCCCTGTCAGCCATTATACAATTTACCTACCATTTCTTGGTTTTCCTTGACTACTATGTTTTACCATTAAACCATTCCCTCCATAAATTTATCTAACTTAATCTTAAAACCAGACAGGTCCGTCGCCCCCACCGTTTCCCTCGGAAGGCCGTTTCCACTCTGCAAAGGAGGGGGCTGCCCTTGGTTCCTATCTCCCTTTACTCCCCCTTTCTACAAACGTGGGTCTCCCCTATCCCAGGGGAGTGTCCTAACTAACCTGGCTGGTATTTGACTGGCCTGGCTGGGTTTTTTATGGGTTTGCAAGTTGCCAGGAAAAAAAAAACCCAGCAGATTAAATTAAGTGGATCTAAGAGCTGCAGGATCATCACAATACACTGAGATAGTTAATGTTCACAATTTCTGTGTCCAGCTAAAGATGCTGCAGTGTTCCCACTGCCAGAGTTTAAGTGGTAACAGATCAAAAATACAGCTGCCATGGGCAGCGGGTGGACCCCCCGCTTAGTGAGGTTAGCCCCATTGCCCTGCCCCTTCTGCACAAGGTCCGGCAGCTGGAGCCCTGAGACCCCCACCTGTCCCTCCCGCCACCAGAGGAGCCCTGGGCCGTCCCCAGCCGGCCGACCAACCCGAGCCCAGTGTCCCGCGACAGCGGCTGCAGCCAGAGCCTTCCCTGGCCTATTATACCCGCAGCCCATGACAGCTGCTGTCACCACGCAAGTGCACCGTGTGTGCGCGTGAGAAAGGGATTGAGTCATGTGAGAGTGAGGAGACGTGTGATGATATCAATCTTATCTAGATGTGTTCTCTCTCTAGATCCTATACATGGCTGTTGAAGGGGGGTTGTGGGGTTGCCTTGTGGTTGTGATTGGGGTTGTGGCGGGCTTGTCTTGGGCGGGAGGGTGGGATGGGTGCCGGGTGTTTTGCATTTCAAAGCTGGTAACCCCTAGCCCTAACCACTGGCTTACTGGCAATTGGAGGGTGGGTCTGTCTGTCTCTCTGGAACTGGCATTTTTGGAAAAAAAGAAGTTTTGTCAGCAAATTCCCGACCAACTCTAATTCTATGCTCAGTTTTAGACTGCTCTGACCGAGCCTATTGCAGGCGAGTTCCCTAAACCTTTCCCCTTCCCCATTTAAGCAGCACTGTTTGGAAGAGGTAATTGTTCAGCCATGTTTTTCCAGAATGATTAAACTAGTCAGAACTGCAGATTACCTCAATGGCATGGAAAGCCTAAGGATCAGGCATCGGGGCAGCTCGTGTTGTGACCTGTCGAGGCAGAGCCAGGGGGAATGGTGCAAGCCACTGTGCTCTGCCTGTAAAATGGGATGATTGAAAGCCAAGGGGTTGGGATCATCGCACGTATCAGGCAGTGGGTCTTGTGCCTTTCACACTCCGGCCTAGTGGATAAAGGATTAGAGTGAGCCTCAAGTGTTCGCTCTCAAGCTCACCTGCTGAGTGACCTTGGACAATTCATGTCACCTCCCTGTGCCTCATTTTCCCTATCTATAAAATAGGGCTAATGATCCTAACCTTCTTTGTAAGGCATTTTGAGATCTACTGATGAAAAGCATCAGATAAAAACTAAGTGTTGTTATTTTATGATGCCTTGTACTCTAGGAAAACCAGCCACCAGCCTGAACCAAAATGCAGGATCTGAATACAGCCCAAATTCCCAGGAAGTTTGAGGTCTGGATCTAGACTTCATGCTTGGCCTCTTCTCTGTGCCAAACCCCCAGTTCCAAACACCCTCACATTTTACAAATCCCTTTACAAGGCACATGAATGGCATGCACTGAAAAGCAGAATTCATATGTGTAGTCAGAGACTGAAGGCTGTGTGTGAGTTTGCATTTCTTATGCATACTTATATATGAGTGCATTGATTGGAATATTTCTTAAGAGGAAACGATTCCAGTTTGGTGGAAGAGCTCTTTGTGCCAGCTTTCTTGTCAATTTAGTGTTTGCATCATTTAGAAGTCAGTGCCCGGTAACCTAAACACCAGGATAAAGCACGGTTTTTCTTTTGGAATATATTATACATAGTCATCGGCCTCCATGCTGCAATGCACTCAGCTCAGCAGACCACTCATCGTCATCGGTGCCAGCCCATTGGGGGCCCTACACAGGAACATTCCCCTCTCCCCCACAACACATACTTATAATAAATAGGGGGGGAGCCTTGAGCTGCTCAGGCCCTAAGCAATTGCTTAGTGTGCTTACGCCTAACGGTGGCTCTGATCACGCCAGGATCGAGGCAATAGGGCCAAATTCTCTCTTGACTTCATTGGGGTTATGTGGGCTGTAGCCCAGAACAGATTTTTGCCCATGTATGTGTGAGTTTGGGACTGACAACCCAGACATTAAGGCCCTGATCCTGCAAGGTGCCGAGTGCCACTTAAGCTGCTCAGCGTCCTCAAGCATCCATTGCCTTCCATGGGAGATGAGGCTGCTCTCGTGAGCTGATCAGTGTTTTACAGGATCAGGTCCTAATTCCATTGAATATTCTTAACATGAAAGGCCCTACACTTTTAAACTCAACCAGCCTACAAAGGTCAACTGCTCCCTCTTGTGGTGAGAGATTTAACCTCCAAATTGTCCAGACAAATTGGCCTGGTAAAGGATTTGAAGATTCACCAATACAGAAGCAGCTACCAGTGTGGAATATATCTGCTGTATTTTCTATATTACATCTATATTTTCTCTGTTCCTGTTTCCTCACTGGGCAGCACTGACAACCTTTGGAGAAAAGCTGCCTGCATTTTATGGGAATATTTTATCTCAATTGAATGGTCAATTTAGGACATTTTTGATGGGGATCAAATATCTGAAATTTGGGTGGGGATTTAAGATTGAAACTGGAAAGGTGCTCGTCTTGGCTTTCTGCTGTTGCAAAATCCATATTTTCATTCCATTCGGGATCACTTAGTGTCATTTTGGAAATACCCTTTTCAGGAGGCATATATCACAATCCCATTCCCGTCAATAACATTCTGACTCACCTCCTCATTGAATCTTTGCCTCTTTTCTGGTCTTCTTTATACCCAGGGCTGCCTGCCAACTCTCATGATTTTATTGCAAGTCTTGGGATTTTGGGTGTTTTTTTCAAGTTTCAGCCCTTGGAGTCACTGCCAGAGGAGAGAGGTTCTGGACCAGTCACCCAAGAGCAGGAGAGGGGACAAACACCCAACCTAGCTATAAATTGGAGCTTTATCAATTTACAAATGGGATTATATGCCAGCATGGCCCGTGACGCCAAGGGACTGGACTCATTGACCCAGGAGGTCCTTTCCAGTCCTATGTTCCTATGTGAACGGACTGGAATGTCCGTTTCTTTTTTTAAAAAAAACAGAGTTCTAGCCCTTGTGGTTGTGGACAAAAAGCTGGAAACAGGGAACCCTGAAGTCTTCAAAGCCAGAAGGCCAACAGAGAGAACCCCACATTTATCTTTTTCAAAAGTCTCAGGAGTTTTGAACATTCAGGGTCGGCCCTACTGTGTATCACAGCAGCACCTAGAGGCCGTCAGGGCTCCATTACGCTGAGTGCTACTCATACACCTAGTCCCTGTCCCAGAGAGCTCACAGCCTAAGCAGACAACACAGGAAGATGGTTGTCCTATCAGCTTTTACACGTGAGGAATTAGGTAGGGCTGGCCGCAAAACGAGAATTCCAGTTCACAAAAAGTTGTGAGATTTCGGGATTTGTTTTCATCCCACATCAGGATGACCCCAAAACCAACTGTTTTGTCTCGGCTCTGGCTGACTTGGGATCTGAACCCATTGTCTTCTACAGCCCAGCTGAATAGCCTCACCCTGAGGCGACAGCATTTGTGAGCTATGTCCTCCCTCTCTAGTTTGGGTCAGAAATTCCACCCTGGGTCTGAGAAAACTTTCCAATTAAAGTTCCATCCAAACTGATCCATTTCCATTTCCACAAAAAGTTTGTTTGGACAAATCAGCATTTTGTGACCAAACAAAAGCATTCTGTTGAAAACTTTCCAAGCAACTCTAGAACTACGGCACAGAGATTAGGTAACCTGCCCAGGGCCCGGCGTCTGTGTGGCAGAGGCAAGAATTTTCACATTGATTCCTCGAGGTCTAGCTCAGTGGCTTAACCGCAAGGCAACCCTGAAAGGTAGCCTGAAAAGGTGCCTCACCCCACCCTTGCCCATCTTTCTTTCCAATCTCCTCTAAAGCGGCTGCAAAAAGTTGGGGGATACAGTTTGTGTGACACTATGCAAAATGAAAGTGCATTGTGTTGCACTGGGGTGCATTAAAAGAAGAGAATGTTAACAGACATATTTATTCCATAGGAGCAAGCAAGAGGAAAGGTGGGGGGGGGGGGAATCAAGGAAAAGGCGAATGGAGGCTGAAGATGGAGAAAAAAAATACCCTCACAGTCTGAGCTAACAGTCTTTCAACTGATACCCTCAGGGAAGTGGCGGAAGCTTCATCCCTGACACATCGCAAACTAGGCACAAAGCTTGAAGGTCTAGAGAGTGGCTTTTAAGGAGGCTGTGTGCAGTGCACCATAGACAGGCATGAGACTGCGCTGGCCCTTGCACAGGGTGGGATGAGCAATGTCAGTAGATTGTCCCTCCTAGTGTGCCAGCCTACAGATGGAGGATGGCGCCACGGCCCCACCTGCTCCCTGTCTCTGCTCCTTTTTCAGCTTCCTGTTCATTGGGAATGGTGGGGAGCGGGAGACAGTCACCCCTGCAGTCCCCAGAGTGGAATGAACACAGAGACTGTGATGGTGAGGGACCCCAGCTCACTGAGCAAGGGGGAGGAGAGGTTCCTTGTTCATCCCTCCATTGCTGCACCTTTAAGCTTAGCTGGATACACCATGTTCTTCTCTCTGCTGATGTGTCTACATTTAGTTTCCATCCACAAATAAAACAAGGAGAAAATATTATCCCAGTATTTCACTATGGCTTCCTCCCGACAATGAGCCAAAGGTGTCCAGCCAATCAAGGCAGATTAAAACAATAAATATATGCAGTGGGAAGGTTTCCTTTGAAACTTGATTTAAGCTGCAAGGAGATATAGGCACACATAGACACACATCAGGTTTATTTACAGCTCACGCAGGGCGGGGCGGGCCCTCCCATGACAGCTCCCTCCCATGACAGCTCAATCTATAATGCATGAGGCTTCAAAAGCCACAGAGGAATATTCTGAACTAAAGTCAGCTGCTGCAAATCTCCACTCCTGCATCTGAACTGCCTGTGACCAAGGGAAACTGATCCCAGCACAGGAAGGAAAAAGGCTCTTTTGTCCATTTCTTTTTCAAGGCTCTTTTCCTTTGAGGAAAAAGGCTGAGTTCTGAACCACATACCAGTTCAATGACAAATCCATGATAGCAGATCATTCACTTCCGTTTGCGCGCACTTTTCCCATCATGCATCTCTCCCATGCTCTCAGTTTGATAACACCGGGCCGTATGGCCAGATATTTTTAATTGGAGCAGGCCTGGGATATTCCTCATGTAATTGTGTGCACCCCACCGTGCTCAGTAATCTGCAGGGTCACAGATTAGACTCAGACATGAGTTAATTTCCTAGGTCTGACTAGACATACAGGGATTCCTCCTGATCTATGTATTACAGCTGGTTGCGTTTTTTTCCTCATCAAAATGTAAATTCAATGAGAAAGGGGGTTATTTGAAAATGAAAAAGTTCAAAGAAAAAAATCATTTTTGATTACATTTTCCATCAAAACAGAGAGTTTGGGTAAAGCAAAATTTTGGGTAATAGAAAACTTTTTTTTTTAAAAGCCAAAACCTGAACATTATTACTGAAAACAGTTTTCAAAGTCCAACTTTTTTTGAGTTTTAGACAGTAAACCAAAAACTTTTCATGGAAATTGTTGACAATTATTAAGAATCCCTTCCCCCCCCCCCCCCCCCCATTTGGGCATTATTTGACTAGTTTTACTTGGTATCCCATTTATTTGGCACTGCTGTGTACAGTAAATATTTGCCAGCCATTACCACATACCACCACAATTTTGTCCCATTCAAATCTGTTGTGATCTCAGATACCAGTGTGCTGTAACCATTGGCACATATGGACATTTTAGTGGCAACCACTGTATTCTGTCAAATCAGCTACTGCAATTAGGCCGTGCACCTAATTTTACGAGCTCACTCAAGAACTGAATCAATATAATACTAAAAATCATATATTCCAGGTACTGGCCATGAAATCATACATAGCAGCCACCCTGCACTTTTAGGAGTGTGTCCTCAAAGCATTTGTGCTGCTGTTAGATACAAAAGTTTCCTCTGCTGACCCACCAGCCTTAGTGGGCATGGCTGCAGGTCGTGCTCATGAAGCCGACATGCATTATGCACAGGCATTGTGGCATGAATCTCCAGGCATAATGAGCATGACTGGCAGATCGTGTTGTCTATACCACAAGGAGCAGTGGTCAGAAATGTCAGCATGCCCCACTATGCCACCAGCCATAGTAGGCCCAGTTGAAAAGTGGTGCATGTTGTACCACCAGGCACAGCAGACAGAGGTAGCAGAGCACAACCCCCTGGACTCCCAAGCGCAGCAGGCCTTGCCAGCTGCTTCTTGCAGTCAGGGACTGATTTTTTGTTGTGCATGTGTGCAGCACCTAGCTCCCTGGGGCCCCGGTACCTGATTAGGGCTTCAGAGTGCTAGGTAATAATTAATAATAAACTGAAAACAGTGGCAGTGATAAGCCAAATCCAAAATGTTGACATTTCTCTCTATATAAAAAACCCTCCCTCATTTTAACTGTGCTATCAACTAACTGCTTTCTCCGGCACCCAAACACTCTGCACAGAAATGGCCTAGCAAGGGAGCAGGTGGGGGAGTTGGTTTTTATATCACACCCATCCTCTTTGTAAGTCAGTATTTTGTGGGGCTGACCCACTGTTTCCTTGCACTGGCTGTCTCCATCTGTGGTTTCTTTTCTTATACTAAGCTGCAAGCTTTTTGAGGGGGAGGGAAGGGAGTGTCATTTTGTTCCGTGTTTGTACAGCGCCTAGCACAATGGTCCATGGTTGGGGCTGCTACCACAATGCAAATAATTAAATGAATCACAGGCATATACAGATTACTCAGAACATTTGTAACAGTGAGAAAGCCCATAATGTCTCATAGCATAGCCCACAGCATCTTATGTTATTTATTGACCTTTACATTTCAAACAACATGTCATTCAAGATGTAAACAGCAAACGTCTCTTTGTTAATGACCCTTTGGCGACTCCAGACCTATATCAATCAATTAACATGTAAATAATTAAAACAACATTTTAGAATAAAACGTTCTATCCATGAGAGGCTCTCTGATGTGTGAATTATGGGGTATTAATTCATACATAGTTTTCTTAATGGACCTCGACCTTCGGCCTCATGTCTAGCAACAGCGAAGTGTGAATTAATTCGCCATATTTCACGCATTGTCAATTCATCACATTTAAACACAGCAAAGCCCCTTTCTCCTGAAAGGTCGCCGAGATGGCCCAACCCTTTGGGGAAAAGGGAGCGCTGGAAGGGACCAGCAATGGCAGGTCATTCCATTATGCAGCCTTCTGCACCTTCCTGTGACACATCTGGCACTGCCTGCTAACACCGGCAGAGTCCTATGCTCTACTGACCACCGCGCTCCCAACCTTTCTAGCCGTTTACCAAGAGTCCCAGCCAGCACCTCAGACTGTCCATTTGAAAGGTAGCATCTCAGGCCCACTAACAGGATGGGTTTAGTGCTAACGTCTCCCTCGCCCACGCTACTTCCTACCGCACCTCCTCGAAGGTCTCCCCCAAAGCATCAACAGAGCCTGGTACTGCTCAGCTTGTGTGAACTGATGTGATCATAGGCAGCGGCAGGCTATAGCCACACCAACAGGGGCTGCCCCATCACTCGAGGCGGGGGAGGACAACAGCAAGATTTAGACGGCAAGCTCCTGGGGGTATGTATGGCCTTTTTGTTCTGTGGTTAGACTCATAGACTTTAAGGTCAGAAGGGACCATTATGATCGCCGAGTCTGACCTCCTGCACAACGCAGGCCGCAGAATCTCACCCACCCACTCCTGTATCAAACCCCTAACCTATGTCTGAGCTATTGAAGTCCTCAAATCATGGTTTAAAGACCTCAAGGTGCAGAGACTCTCCAGCAAGTGACCCGTGCCCCACGCTGCAGAGGAAGGCGAAAAAAACCCAGGGCCTCTGCCAATCTGCCCTGGAGGAAAATTCCTTCCCGACCCCAATATGGCGATCAGCTAAACCCTGAGCATGTGGGCAAGACTCACCAGCCAGACACCCAGGAAAGAATTCTCTGTAGTAACTCAGATCCCACCCCATCTAACATCCCATCACAGATCATTGGGCATATTTACCGCTAATAGTCAAAGATCAATTAATTGCCAAAATAAGGCTATCCCATCCTACCATCCCCTCCATAAACTTATCAAGCTTAGTCTTGAAGCCAGATATGTCTTTTGCCCCCACTGCTCCCCTTGGAGCAGTTCCAGAACTTCACTCCTCTGATGGTTAGAAACTTTTGTCTAATTTCAAACTTCCTGATGGCCAGTTTATATCCATTTGTTTTTGTGTCCACATTGGTACTGAGCTTAAATAATTCCTCTCCCTCCCTGGTATTTATCCCTCTGATGTATTTATAGAGAGCAATCATATCTCCCCTCAGCCTTCTTTTAGGCTAAAGAGTTAGGCTAAAGAAGCCAAGCTCTTTGAGTCTCCTGTCATAAGACAGGTTTTCCATTCCTTGGATCATCCTAGTAGCCCTTTTCTGTACCTGTTCCAGTCTGAATTCATCCTTCCTCCTTGTACAGCGCCTAGCACAACGGGGCCCTGGGCCATGACTGGGGTTCCTAGGCACTGACGCTATACAAATAAATAACTAAAACCACAGGTTTCTAATTAAAAGGGCCTGGAGCAAGGGGTTCTATTCTGGAGGGCAATGCGGGAGGAAGGGGGAACCTGGTTAGTCCCCCACCTGCCTATGTCCCTGTCCCTGGAGTTTCCTATTTCAAGCGTCCTCTTCTGCCCCTTCTTCAAGCCTGCCCTTGCCCAGCCCCTGAACCCACACACGGCTCCTGCCCCATACTCCATCCCTGCCCCCGCCCTAGCCATCACAAAAGGGTCAGCATTAAGCTGAACTCCGACCACAAGCACAGCCGTCTCTGACACTGGCTGCAGGTGCAAAGACCCCCGTAATGGCTCCAGCCAAACACCCAGGGCTAGCTTCAAACACAGAAGGCATCGTGTTCCCAGGCCCCATTGCCTGGGTCAGAGGGATAGCTCCAAAGAGGGGCACATTCTATTCTCCATCCTTCAAGGCGGACTCAGTTCAAATCAAATCTGGACTGGGGCCACGCCTGCTTTTGCCGCCCTCTGAGCCGAGCTTTAATTAAGAGGTAAAATTATTAAAGCTGCAAATTATTATAGCCTCAGGATCCTGGCCCAGTGATATCAAGCAGATGGTCCAGGGGCAAGCAAAAGCCCTTTAATAAAGAAGCGTTTGTTATTCATGAGCATTAATTATGTCCACTTCCCTCATTTTAAACTGTTCTGGTTGTCAGCCCTGGTATTGTGTGGCAAAGAAGCATGATGAATTAGGCAAACCCCTTCTGGTTCAGGACATGTTCTTTGTGTGACGAAAATTAAAAGAATTATCTCCCAGAAGATAGAGTGATTAAAATAAATACTCCAATTTCCTCTCTCTTCCCCCATTTTTCTCTTTTTCCTTCCAGCCTTCTATCTTTTGCTTTGCCACTGGAGAGCGTCACCCCTTTTCAATCTCCGGGACGGACAATGGCTGAACATGGAACTGAACAAGACGCAGCATGGAAGGTTGTTCTGGTAAAAGCACAGGACTAGGATTGAGAAGACCTGGATTCTCTTTCACTGGTAAGTTGTGAGGCCTTGGGCAAGTCACTTATCCCCTCTGTTCATAATAGCATAATGCCTGGAAGGGAAGGATGGCCTAGATGGGAGGCCTGTGGGTCAGGCCTCAGGAGATCCAGGTTCAATTTGGTCTTCTGCCACAAGCCTCCTCTCTGATCTTGGGCCAGTCACTTAGGTCCAGATGCACAAAGGCATTTAGGTGCCTTACTCCCCTTGAAATCAATAACCTTGAAATCAGTCAATGGGAATTAGCCACCTACCTACCCTTGAGCATCTTGGCCTTACTTTGTCTCCTCACCCCGTCTGTCCAGGAGAGGATGAGATTACTGCCTGGCCCCACAGGAGGGTTCTGGGGAGGCGTGCATTAAAGATGATTAGGTGCTCACGTACTATGGTGAATGGGGCCCAGAAGTACCTGACCAGTATCAGGGGCCTGTTGAGCTCAGTACTGTACAGAGTCAGAGATAGGCCCTGTTCTGCCAAGTTTATAATATAAATAAACAAGGTGTGGACAGGGAAACTGAGGCAGAGAGGGGGCAGTGCCTTGCTGAAGGTCACACATCAGGGAAGTGGTAGAACCTGGATTAGACTCCAGGTTTCATGGCTCCTGACCATGCCCTATCCACCGCCTGCATGCCTCAGTTTCTCCATCCGTAAAACAAGGGGCAAGGATATTGCCCTATCACACAAACCTCTTGTGAGTTTCAGTTTATTAATGTTTGCGAGATCCTTGGATTCCTAAGAGAGCTCAGCACCCCACCTGCTGAGCTCCTTGAGAAAATTCTGGCCATGAGGTATGGTGATTAGTTTATTATATCTGCTGAACTCACAACTGAGGCTGGTCCACTGTAAAGTGAAAGATAGGGTGCTGGTTCAGTGGGTGCATTGCTTGGCCATATGGAGGGCCCAGGACAGGAGCAATACTAGTTAACTTTGGATTCTAGGGCATCAGCGTTAGCAGAAGCTGGGAGCATTACAGAGCTGCCCTCAGGACGGGGGAAGTCTGCTGGGTTGTTCCTAATGCAGCCTTACAGAAAGAGGCTAATTGTAGCCTTCATCCGCTGGGGAGGGGCTAATTCATGACTTATGTTCCCTAATTTTGGGGAGGGGGAGAGGAAGCAGTGGACAAAAGGGGGAGATGCAAGCCACTGGTTGCCCAAAGACCAGCAATAGTCACTTCTGATGGGAAGCTGGCTAGAAAGTCTTCATGGAAGATCTTCCCAATGGGGAATGCCGCTTCCAACAGCAAAGTGTTCCATGGATGTGTCATTTTTGACAAAGTTTCCCTAGAACCAAGGCAGGTTTCTAGGGAGCCAATGATCCCGGCTCCTAAGTAGCCAAGCTCTTTGGCTTCTCCACAGCTCACCAGGCGGGCTGCTACAAAGGGGTGCTGGTAGGGTCCCCTTCAGTCCACCAGGCAGGCCATCAGGGAATCAGGAGTCTGAAAGTACTGAGAGTGCTGGCCTCCAGACTCGCAGCTCCAGAGAAGCCCACCAGGCAGAGTGCCCCGGAGCCAGGACTCCATCCTCTTTTGCAGAGAATTTCAAATTTTTTTATTTTTGTTCCAAATCAGAACAAAAACCAAAACTTTGACATATCAAAACCCTAATGGAATTGCCTTTCTCCACCCAGTTCTACTTATTACACATTAGCTGGGTCCAACCACAGCCAGATCCTCACAACCACGGGACTGGCAGGACTTTGGGGTGGGAAGAATCTCCTTTGAAAACAAGACTTATCAAAAATGTCCCCTTTGCGAATAGCCCCAGTTATATGAGCTAAGATAATTACTGATAAGGGACCTGGGGGGGGAGCCATGTGCTTCAAAACTTAATGAGCACTAACCAATGGAGAAGCAGGCTCTTTACCACAGCCATGTACAAAGGAGGTGGACGTAGCCCTCTAGAAAGAGGAGAGCTAAGGTTTGGACTGAACAGTCTTGAAGCAGGAACTCTAGGAACAGCCAAAGTCGGGGAGAAAGCTTTATGCTCAGCTTTTTGTTATATGATCACATCCATTCCTGTTAATAACGCCCCCATCCCTCCACTGCCATGCTCTGTGTTAAAGGTAGCTCAGGCTATTCCACACTACGGAACCTTACAGCGGTACAGCCGTATCGCCACAGCTGCGCCGCTGTGAGATCTCCGGCATAGCCGCTCTTTGCCGGCGGGAGAGAGCTCTCCTTCTGACATAATTAAACCACCCCCAACGAGTGGCGTTAGCTGTGTCAGCCGGAGAACCTCTCCTGCGGCCATAGCGCTGTCCACACCAGCACTTTTGTCAGTGACACTTATGTCCATCGGGGTGTGTGTGTGTGTTTTTTCACACCCCTGACCAACAAAAGTTTTACCAACAAAAGTGGTAGCGTAGACAAAGCCTCAGTCTCTTTGGCCCAGTCCCTCAGTAGCCAGGCAGCAGGGATGGCAATAAGGGCAAGATTTGCTAGAAATTCATGTTCTCCAGAAACTGCATGGAGGTCACCAACCGTGTTTCACTGTGGCCCCCAAACAATAGTCAGAAAGATAACAACTTTCCATTGCTACTGGCTAGGCCTGCTTTCAAACCAGTGGCCTAGAAGTCACTACAAACCCTTATACCCTCCTTGCTAGCCCCCTGATCTATAGGTTCCAGACCAGGGGACACTTAAGGCAATTATTATTTGTAGAAAAGTAGGAACAATGGTCACACAACCTACATTTTGGGGTGAGGGTGGAGGCCTCGAGCCTGGGGTTTGCAGGGACAGGACGCTCTGACGGCTGCTCTTGAAATGAATGTCCCAGCACCATTCTTCTAGGGGTACATTCTGTCATTCTCTGTGCCTGCTCCCATTGAAAGCAATTGAGGCTACTCCTGTAGTAAGTAAGAGCAGCAGTATTTGTTGCTCAGAAGCAGCTCACAACCCAGAAGAGCACTGATTGCACCGTGTTATCTCTATTCCCTCTGGAGGCTTGCCAGGGGAGATTTCCTTTCCTGGGTCACTTTCCACTCACTGCAGCAGTTCTGCAAAACCAGGGCAGATCTTTAATGCAAAGCCAGGGAGAAGGCTGGAGATAATGATGTTGTTTGGTGGTCGCCGGCAGGTCTGAGTCCTGGCTGCTAGCTTTCAAGGCAGTGGTGTTGATTCAGACATATCTTGGTGAGGGAGGGGCAAATTCCAGGCCCCGCCCCTGCTCCAGCAGGGATGCCGTTCTAGTCTTTGCTCACTCCCCCACCCTACCCCTCAGGGACCCTAGGTCTCCCTTGGCTGGGGAGCCTCCCCTCTCTCTCTCACCCCCACAGTGTATGAGCCAGTACCACCAGGAGTCCAGTTCTTGGGAGACGCCCCTGTGCTCCGCTGCACAGGAACAGACTCTCCGTGTGCCAGGTCACAACATCATTTGGCCTGGCCAACCCTCCGTCCGGACAGAGGGCCGGTGGAAAGTTGCAGAAGGAAGCAGGAGTTTTCTAAGGCTGACAGCAGGATAGCAGCTAGAGGGGTTTGCCAGCTGACCTCCCCGCACCAGGACCAGAGGCAGGCAAGCTAGGGAACAGTGAGAGGGTTAGGGGGAAATGAGGGCAGCTTTCCTGGTAAGGATGATCTCCCACCAGAGAGGCTGTGGCAGGTCCTGCTGGGGAGAGCAGGTTGAAGGGCTGGGGTGGCTGTCCCAGTACTGGCCCAGAAAAGGACGGACGAGGAGCTAAGGCATGACGCAAGGTGCCAGCGTGCGGGACACAGGGCATCCTGTCCTGGGATTTTAAGGGCTCTGTGCATGGGGTGATAAATGGACTATTTTGGGGTCTTTCGTTAGGGACTTATTTGCATTATAGTTTTGAAGTCAGAGCATCCTCAGGTTACCTGAGAGGGGGAACCATGGCAGGCGCACTTGTCATGGCATGGCCTGCCACAGGAGGGTGCTCCTGGCAGGGCAGCCCCATGGCTGTGTGCGCGCAACAGATTCATTGTACAGCACCTAGCACAAACGGGTCCCTGCCCATGACAGGGGCTCCTAAGTGCTGCAGAAATCCAGATAAATAATAATATCCTCTGCAGACCAGGTAGGGGAGGACAGTAACACACACACACACACAGTAGGTTATACTTGCATATTATGTCCTCTTACAAAAAAAACTGCTGCAGAAAGAAAACCCTTTGGAATAACAAATTCAGATGAAGTGGAGATCAGCCAGTGAACAGCCAAAAGTGTGGCTAGACTTGTGTCAGGCCTGATGAATAGCACCACCTTCCGTCACATACAATTAGCACTACTTTCCATCACTTATTCCACTGCCCCGTTGCTAAAAAAGACTTCCTTAAATTTCCCCTGAATCAGCCTGCAGGGAAGAGCTCTAGCTCCATTTCTAATGTTATGAGGGCGGGGAGAAATGGCAAGCCACCGAAACCTGCTCAGACAGTCTGCTCTTTAGCCCTAGAGGGCATGAGATAACTTAGTCTGACCTTACAGCACTAAACCGTCTGCCCCGGCCCCACCAGCACTGCGGCTAATAGATCCCCCCTCTGTACAGCTTTGTTTAAAGACCACGTCGTTTATATTAATAGAGATTTATTGGTTCCTCCTTTTTTTGCCCTGAATAAGCCTCCCTTTTCCTCTGTCTTCGGGACCGTTCGGCTTTTCATGGACCAACCACAGAGCAATGTGGGGCTGCAAGATGCTGGGGCTCTACCTGTACAAATAGCATGGTCGAATTCAGCAGAGGTGTGTCTCAACCATGCTTAAGGACCTCAGTAATCAAGGCTTTGGCCACTCTTGAGATTTCAGTCATCTAGAATGCCATGATAGGTTGACATGGTGAAATTTACCAGTGGGAAATCTGACTCTTAAGAGAAACTTTATTCTCAGTCCAAGAGCTGTACTACAGGCCTGCCAGCAACAGGGAGTGTTACTCTCAATCAGTCTACATGTAATAATTTATTAATTAATTATATTAATTATTTTATTATTATTATTATTAACCAAGTGAGTTTGCAGGCCCTAGCCAGGATCTAGCCAAAGAAGCTTTTAAAAGCAGACAGTTCTTCATGTGGATCAGTTTGGGGGGTTAATGGAGTCCAAGCTGCAGTTTGGCTCCTTTCACCATTGTGCGGAGGGCCAGTATCATGATCATGTTTAGCTGTAGCAACGGTAGCACCTAGTGGGCGGTCAGGTTATGTCACGTCTCTGAGCCTGTGTAGAGAGGAACAGGCAGCATCCGGAAGAATGCTGCCTAGTATTCCAGTGTGAGGTCAGTGGGAATTCTGTGTAGGAAAGAGGTGCAGGGACAATCCCTGGAGCTGGAAAGAGAGGGGCAGCATGGGCCAGAGGGAAAACCTTTGCCATTCATTTGCACTGGGTGATGGGTACATCCGTCTCTCCAGAGGCACTGGCTAAACCAACTATTACTTCATATTCATGGCACATTTCCCCCTGCATCCCAAAGCACTCCACAGACATGAATTAACCATGCCTCAGGCCAAGTACGTCCAGCCAGGTAGCGAAGTGTCCCCAATTTACAGCTGGAGAAACTCAGGCACAGAGCAGTTAAGAGATTGTCTATGCACAGAACTGCGGCAGTGAAAATTACAGTGTGATTTTAAACAGATGCAGATAAACTGGCACAAAAGGCTGTGTAGACACTCCTTTTTCCTTTAGGTTGACTTTTGTTTGGCTTAAGTCACTTAGAAACAGGTTTAAGCTAAACCAAAAAAATAAATAAAACAAAACACTATTCTTAAACCAAAATCAGAATGTCCATTCCAGGGTTTTAATTAAACCTATATAACTAAATGAATTTAATGACACCCGTGTAAATGGGTGTGTTCATCAAAGCCCAAATGAGTTGCCGCGTGTCACAGAATGTATCACTTGAAGAGCTGGGAATAAACCCAAGAGTCCTTGCTCTAACTACTACATAACCCTGCCTCCCTGAAGTACTTCTTCACACAACACAACACAGTCAACCTGTGAAATTCATTCCCAGGTGATATTGTGAAGGCCAAAACTATAACTGGATTCCAAAACGAACTAGATAAATTCATGGAGGATCAGTCCATCAACGGCTATTAGCCAAGATGGTCAGGGATGCAACCCCACGCTCTGGGTGTCCCTGAACCTCTGACGGTCAGAAGCTGGACTGGATAACAGGGATGGATCACTTGATAATTGCCCTGTTCTGTTCATTCCCTCTGAAGCACCTGGCACCAGCTACTGTTGGAAGACAGGATACTGGACTAGATGGATCAATGGTCTGACCCAGTATGGCAGTTCTTATGTTCTCCCTCTGCCAAACACATCCAGTGATCATGGAGGTTTTTGCCTCTTGATTTAATTTGGCCATGATTTATTTTAGCTATATTTATAAAACATGCTTCTATTGCACAAGGCTCTGTCCACATGAATGCTTTTAGGGATTACAATAGTCGCAATATATATTGCCTGAAAGATAGAGCATCATAGGTAGTGCTCCTACCCCCCCCCCCCAATAGGCCTGCAGAGGAGCAGAAGGATAGAGGGTTAAACATGCCATGGAGACTCAGTCCTAGAGCTGCTCAGGGCTGAGTTACGGTGGCAGGGAGGCGATATGGAGGAAGCACACATTGCCACAGCCTAGGTCACCCCTGTTCTGTGCAGAGAGAACTCCTGTCTCCGGGACTCTGAAAACAGCACCTCTTGGGAGCACTGAATTTGCCTCCAAAGAAACAAGAAGCCACACATGCATAGCTGGCATGTGCACAAGGCTTATGATTTCGCATGCATAGGGGGTCCAGGCAGTTGTCTGCTCAATACCATGCATGTTTATTTTTCCATGCAATTGCTTGCTTGCACCCACAAAGGCATACTTTGCACGTGCAATTCCCTGCTTTCACCAGTGTGTGAATAACTAGCTATGCAATTACCTCCTTGCACCTGCGTGTGTATAGTTTGCATATACAATTACCTCCTTGTACCTACAGATATATAACTTGTGTGTGCAACTACCTGCCTGCAAACCCTGTGTACCTATTTTCCATGCACAATGTAGGTGCCTATTGGTGCCGACAATCCAGTCCCTGCCCAAGCATTTTTCCTAAACTGGCTAAAATCCAAAATTCCCTAGTTTCATTTTGTGGCCAAAGCTGCAGCATCTCTCCCCCCAAAACCTCCCACAGCCAAGCTCTGCTCCTGAGCAACGGGGTCTCACACAACAGGGCTGGCTTGTGCATTGGGAAAAGGTAACCCATGGAGCTTCAACAATGAACTGCTGAGCCTGTCACTTCTGAAATATTCCAGCCATCATACCTGCTCCTCTGTGGCAAAGGGGTCAGGTGCAGTTCCACCTACAGCAGTGTAGTTGGCGACACCAGCACACAGGGCTGGGATCATGACTAGACTCAGGGGGTCTCTCATTAAGGGGAAGGAAGGGGAGAAAAGAAAAAAGATTAGACACTGAATAATAAGGGAAAAGTAATTCATTATCCCAGCTTACTCCCAGGCCTATTAAATAGTCCCATCTTCTTGGCTGGGGAATAGGTGCTGGGAGTTGCTGCCATGTGCTAGGGCAGATGGGAACACTTCCAAATCACCCCCAGGTGCTTCACGGTGAATTAGAGGCAACCACAAAGCAAGGGAGGGGGGTTAAAGGTTATGAAAAGGGCTGGGCCAGGGACACAGCAGGGGGCTCCTCAGTCTGTATCATAGACACTAATTTAGTTTAATTTACTTCAAAGACTTTCCTGTACACTGGGGCATATGCAGAGATCAGATCTATTTTTCTTGGGGAAAGGGGTAGGGAGAAAACTACTTTTTTCCTGAAAGCATCAGAGAGGTTTTACAAGACGTAAGAGAAGCGCTGGGAAGCAGTAGGAAAAAGAAGGAAATTAAAGCACCACAGCGGTTTAAAAATAAAAGTTTGTCTCAACGCAGAACCAGCCCCCCAGCAATAAAGCCACCATGCAAATGACTAAACAAAGACCCCCTCAGCCTTCAGAAAGTGCATCCCTGAGCAAAAGTTTAAAGAAGATGTTTAATTACCCCGAGAGGCAAATAAACCAGAGAGGAGAGCAGAAACTCGGTGCTTTTAACCTTTAACCAGTCTAGCTGGGGAAATGGCTTGTGAACCCTCAACTGGAGTGTGAATGTTTTCCCAGAGTAAACAATGAAGACAGATCCAGAGGCAGGTGGACCTATGGGGCATTGAGAATAATGAATCCTTAGCACTTCCCAGAGCACTCTTCTCTTCTCAAACTCTTTGCAAATAATGACAAAGTTCCTCCTGAATTCATTCGTCTATACACATTAGAACTGTCAATACAGTATTGCCAACCACAAGTGCTCAAAAATCATGAGTCAGGTTCCCCAAAATTCTTGAGATTCTCATGATTTTTAAGCCATTGTTTAAAACAACATTTGGGGTTGTTTCTATTTAGCTTCAGGTTTGGGAGGCTTTGGGGTTCTACTCAAGTCAAGTTTTCAAACTTTTCTCCACAGTCATGAGACTACAAACTCTGCCCCATGGAAGCGAAGATACTCCTGTATTCACACAACTCCAGCAGTCAGGGCTATAAGAAAAACACCAGACAGCACAAGGCTTGCCAGTGTTCACAATTTCATTGCAACACAGTTAATGGTGGGGAGAGGGGAGGTTTGCCAAGGATGGTGTGATTGGTTTTTGGCTCTGGAAACCCAAACCCAGGATGGTTCATATCCTGGGTCACATTTTATACAGACCATTGAATTTAAGAAGGATCAGATGAAAGATTCCAGTGTGGACTAATCAGTGGCAAAACACTAGGGTCAGATCCTATGAATTGGCCTAGATGCATTGAAATCAGTGACACTACACCAATTTACACCCTAGATCAGTGGCCAAAAGGGATATATAATGAACTATATCCACACTGTACTCTAGAATATTGGTCCAAAACACTACTGTTTACAGAACTGTAGTATAGCATTTGGACATTACTGTAAACCACTTATAATATTTAGAGCTAGGTACAGGGCTTTGCTGGTCTGTCTCCCAGGTTTCTCCCAGCTCTGTGGGGGAAGTAATCTACACCAGTAGTTTGTTCCCTACAGGCTGTTCTCCAGGGCTCTGTGTTAGGAGCTGTACATGGGAAACCAATTGCAGTGTGTAACAACAACTTTACTGAATCCACTAATTGCCAGACAATGCCACTCACCACCATTGCACCCCCTGGCAGACTTGCAGGGGCCCTCATCTTGGCACCCCCTGGTGACCACTTCTTTGGTCCCATGATGGCCTCTGCTTACACCTTCCATAAAGCAGCCCACCAGTCAGGTCAGATTGAAGTTCAGTCCCCTTCCGGGGTAACCGGAGTCCAACCAAGTGGCAAACCAACATCTAAAACTATACTTCTGCCCATCTTGGGCTCAGCTCTCACCCCTTCTGGGCTCCCTGAAAGTCCTTCCAGCTCTGTTACAGACAGCTGACTCCCAGGCTGCCTTGACTGGAGTCCCTCTCACAGCCTACAATTTACTGAAATGCTATATGCATCCGAAGAAGTGGGCTGTAGTCCACGAAATCTTATGCTCTAATAAATTTGTTAGTCTCTAAGGTGCCACAAGTACTCCTGTTCTTCTTTTTGAAATTCCCTGTACTTGGCCCCTGCTCCCACACAGCTCTTTCCTCCTTTTAATGGAGCGCTGCCTCTCCAGAGGCTCTTTTCCTCCAGGCAGGTTCCCAGGGACCTCCTTGTTTCTTACAGACCCTGTCTCAGGACTTCCCCCAGGAGCCTGAATCACTCCTAAGAGGGTGGGCTCTTAACCCTTTTTATTAGGCCGCGCAGGTGTTCACCATATTCACACCTGAGTCCATTAGTCCCACCCCCTCAGGCCACAATCCAGTTAATCACGGCACAGGTGGGGCTGGCCCCATCTCCCCTTAAAGGGGCCTGCCCCCCTGCAACATCTCCCTATTCTTATGGGCCACCAGATGATGGTATTTCTATTAACTAACTGGCTACATCCACACAGCCACATCTCTTTTATAGCGCACGCCTGCAACACCCGAACCAAAAACTCTCAACCTTGCAACAATGCTTGAGTTGCAACCAAAAAAAAAGCCACAATCGCGATTGGCGGCGGCAATTAAAAAAAAAAAAAAAAAAGCCAAGGCAGTTCAGCGGCAGGTCCTTTGCTTCTAGAGGGAGTGAGGGACCTGCCGCTCCCAAATTGCCACAGGTGCCGCCCCTCTCCCTTGGCCGCCCCAAGCACCTGCTTGTTTAGCTGGTGCCTGGAGCTGGCCCTGTTGAGTTGGCTCAAAGCGGCCGAGGAGGAGGCCATGTATGGAGATCTGTTGAAATGGGCTCTTAAAATAGCTGCCCGACGCACAGCCATTGCAGGGTGACCTATCTTGTGGTGGGCTGGAAATCCGATGAAACGGGCTGTCTCCCAGAGATTTCTTTTTTTTTAATCCATTTTTCTAGAGATGAAAAGTGCCCTTTGATGGATGGAGGCTTGCGATAATGAGAGTGAATTTCAAACCGAGGTGCCGGGGAGGGGTGGCTGGGAGGCGCTGGAATCGGGTCCAGTTTGGATTCCGCGCCTCGTCCCTGTTGGAATCTGTCTTATTTTTCGTGTTTCCATTTTGCCTTTCCCACCTCTTATCCCTGCAATGAAAAGGTGTTTGTGTGTGTCTTTTTTTTAGATAACAAATAATAAAAAGGGCAAAAATAACCCTAGATAAAAAGTGACATTGACGAATGCAGAATCTAAAGGCGAGGGATTGGGGTGGCCCTCCCAATCACAGAGGCAGAAGCAGCCGCAGCGTCTCTGCAGAACATACTCAGCCATTTAAGTAATGAAGAGAGCTTGAGAGGCAGTGTGGTCAAGTGGGTAGAGCACCAAGCTAGCATGCTGGAGACCTGACTACTGTTCCTAGCTCTGCTACTGACTTGCTCTGTGACTCTGGGCAAGGTGTGTCCTCTGAGTGCATGCCCCTTTCCCCGTCTGCCTGGCAAGGCCTCCAGGGCAAAGTGTTTCTTAGTCTGTGTGTGTGCATAGTGCCCAGCATGATGGGCCTCTGCTAGGTGCAGGACAGACGCTGAAGGAGTTCGGGGGAGCAGGATCTGCCCAGGGACACAACAGAAAAGGTTGGGTTTGAGTCCTGGGCAAAGGAGCAGCCGTCAGAACCTGCAATTATCCCATTCCAAATTCCACTAAGTGTTTCTGCTATGGAGCCAGCCCACAGTGCTTCTGTGAATCTGTCTGGGTTAGGGTTTTACACTGCTGCCCATCGCCATAATATCGGAGCATCTCCCCAGATCTGAATATCACCCACCTAATTCAAGGCCCTACCACGTTCCAGAGCCTCCTTCACGCAAAGAGAACCGAAAACACTCGGCAGCAGCCAGACTTGGTGCAAGCGGACAAGCTCCATAAATTAGAGGCATAAAGAGTCAGTGCTCAGGGAAGCGGTAATAATCACATTCAATAATTACAGGGGACGGAAAGTTGACAAAGTGAAAATAGAAGGACTCTGGGGTCAAAGTCAGGGGCCAGAGGCAAGAGGGAGAAGTTTGAGGGCAGGTTTGAATATTGGGAAGGATTGGAGAGTTCAGGGGACTGGATACTGGCTACAGAGCCTTTCCCCTCACCAGTTCAAAACCTCCCTAGATCATTGGGGAGAATCAAGAGGCTCCAGCCACCCACTCTGACACCAGACACCATTGGCCTGGAAATTCTATGGCATTTGCGGTGCATCTGGCTTCTGCTTGGGGTGGAAAGAAAATGTCAAACAAAACAATTGTTGTTAAAGGTGTTTGAATCTCAGATTAGGTTTTGATTTGATTCCAGGTTTGGGTAAAATCCAGGGCCAGTTGCCTAAAGCAAAACTTTGGATCCAAACCCTTCTGAGTGCTTGGGAGGGTTACAATACAAATCCCCATCTGGACTCAAACCTGGGATGTGTCTCTCATCTTTACAATGGGGCAAGTCAAAATCTATTTCTCATTTTTACACCTTAAACCCATTTCTAATTTGACCGGAACCAGCTGCCCCCATGAACATAACAGCTGTTACAACCAGGCAGTGTTTTGTGGCCTTGTGGCAAAGTTGCTGCTGCAGCATGCCCCCGAGGGGGGAGGGGGATCTGTATGAGGTGTTGTGACAGCTGTGCCTCAGTTTCCCCAGTGCCTTCTTTGGTCTGTTTCAGCCCTGGGCTTGACCTGGCCCTTTGTAAGGCCTCAACAAATTTAACCAGAATACAGCACACCAACTCTTCAGCCCAGCTGGGCTCAGTTGGCAGCCTCCTCCTTTGCAGGCCAGCCCCAGCTTCAAACTGTCCCAACACCAACCCGAGTTCCTGGGTTTCACTCCCACCTCCTAAGGGTGGTCACGCTCTCTCGCTAGTCAGGGATTGAAGCAGGCTACAATCCCTGATTGACTCCTGTCTCCAGTCAGGCTTCCATCCCCAGGCTCAACCTCCCAGGCTTCTCTCACTCAGCCCTCAGCCCATGAGACAAAGCTAGCAGCTCTCTCTCAGCTGGCTGGATCTCCTCCCTGGCCCTCCTGCAGCAGCCCTTTGCTCCATCCTCTATGGACTCCCAGCCCCTCACTAGCTGGGACTGATCACCAGCTATGCCTGACACCCCTCCAGGCGCAGCCCAGTGGGTTAATGGGTTTTCCAGGCCACTTTAACGCTTTCATCACCTGCATGGGGCCTATTTGAAACAAATCAGGGATCTGGGTCAAGCGGGGCAGCGTCTCTTTAACAATTAACAAATATAATCAGTCGTAGCATGAATTAGCGAGCCCCAGGAGTGAAAGGTGCTGAGCACTCTTTCCTTCCCCGCAGGGCCGGCTTTAGGCCAATTCCACCAATTCCCCCGAATCGGGCCCCGCGCCTAAGAGGACCCCGTGCCCAGTGGCAGGGCCGCCCAGAGTGGGGGTCAAGTGGCAGAGAATCCCTTCCCTGGCTAGAGGCACCTTTTTAATTTTTACTCACCGGGAGGCGCTCCGCTTTGGCGGCACTTTGGTGGCGGGTCCTTCAGTGCCGCCGAAGACCCAGAGTGAGTGAAGGACCCGCCACCAAAGACTAGGAGCGCGGCCGGGTGAGTACAAGCCCCACGTGTTTTTTTTATGTGGTGTTTTTTTTTTAGTCATCCCTGTCGGGGCCCCGTCGAAACTGTTCGAATTGGACCCCGCACTTCCTAAAGCCGGCCCTGCTTCCCCGAATTCAGTGGGAGCTGAGGGGGCTGAGCAGTGGGCCGGGCAGAGCACTGGATTGGGTATGGTGGGGAACAGGGCAAGTGACAGACTTTGTGGCTGACCGGAGAGCTCCAGTTTCAGGTCAGCCCGTTATAAAGTCAGAGTCATTTGCAAAATTCATATCCCCTGGGAATTCAGGAGAGAAGGGGCTTGCTTCTGGCCTAGCTGAGGGGTGCTTGTGAGAACTACGCACACTTTAATAACATCTGGTTGCAAAGTAGGTGCAAAAACGTCCGAAGACCTGAGTGATCACTGCAGAACCTGAGTCTCCTCTTCTCCCCATCCCCCACTGCACACACCACTGTCCAAACGCAGATCAGAGGCGGGGGGAGTTTTCAGTGGGGAGGATCTATCCAAGGTCAGCTCCTCTATAACATTTTATGTCACATAAAATGACCACAAAAAAAAATCTGTGCTCTCCCACCCACCCCCCCCGTTCTTGCTAAAAGAGAGTAATAAAAAATGACCGTGGATGTGTTTCTTTTTATTTAGCTCATCAAAACAGAGTAAGCGGCTACTTTAACCAAAGCAGGAAAGAAAACAAAAAGGATGATCTGTACCAGGGCTGCTTGATTTGTGCCTCGTGCACAAATCAAATCAAAGGGTCACTCGCTCGCACCGTTTTCTCCATGCAGCGTGGTCAGGGTAATTAATTATGCATCGCTAACAAACTCTGCCGCTTTGCTAATTGACTTCAATACATTGCTCCCAAATCGCTGCAAGGTGTTTGTAAATGGGTTATGCCCGAGGTATCCAAGGCCTGGGTTGCTTGATGTATTTATCTGGCCAATGATAGATTCAGGCCAAGATGCTACCTAGTGATTTTTGGGTGCTCAGTGGGGGATGCCTTAAAGAGGCCTAATTTTTTTTTGGAAATTTGCTGTGCTCTGAAAATTAGACCAACTGGGGGTCGGGACCCCTCAGGGGGTCGCAAGGTCATTACATGGGGGGTCATGAGCTGTCAACCTCCACCCCAAATCCTGCTTGCCTCTAGCATTTATAATGGTGTTAAATATATTAAACAGTGTGTTTAACTTATTGGGTGGGGGTCGCACTCAGAGGCTCGCGATGTGAAAGGGGTCGCCAGGAAAAAAGTTTGAGACCCACTGAATTAGACCTATTGAAGGAGTCTTCAACTGACATCCCAAAACTAAGGGACCCCAAATCACTAGTCACCTTGGAAAATCTTGGCCCCAGAATCTGCAGCCTAAAAACTTCTCATTTCTTTATAAAAAGGGTATTTCTACTAGCTCTTATGGCCATGAAAGAAACCTTCCCCAATACGAATTGATGTAATGTTGTATATGACACACAAGTAACAGGTGAAAAGAGCAAAGTTACCTCATTATTGTGAAAAGCAACAGAGGGTCCTGTGGCACCTTTGAGACTAACAGAAGTATTGGGAGCATAAGCTTTCGTGGGTAAGAACCTCACTTCTTCAGATGCAAGACGCTTGCATCTGAAGAAGTGAGGTTCTTACCCACGAAAGCTTATGCTCCCAATACTTCTGTTAGTCTCAAAGGTGCCACAGGACCCTCTGTTGCTTTTTACAGATTCAGACTAACACGGCTACCCCTCTGATACTCATTATTGTGTTAACTCTGGAACTTACTGGCAACACTTTAAGGGCTAGGTTTGCTAGAAGTTTAAGCAAGCAGTTGTCCGTGCAAATGCACACACAGCTGCATGCCTAATTTATATGCATAAATACTACTAACGCAGAAGCAGAATGGCAAAGCAATCAATGGGGCAGAAATAGTGGCAATTGCAAGAGTGCCTTGTGTCAGTTTTCCACTGTGCCGTGCTGAATGCAAGAATAACTTTAGTAGCTAAATTTCACTAATGCCCCGATCCCTCCCTCCACTTGGGAAAAGTGCAAATGCAGACTGGACTCCAGACTCTGCAAGGCAGGCTTGACTCTAATGCTAACATGGATCCCCTGAGTCCAGTGACCGAGCAGTTTCCATTAGGGGTGTTCTTAGGTTCCAGCATTTATATTTGGATTTCCACTAGATTTGTAAAGCCTCTGGAAACCATCTAAAGACCCAAATAAAGGCAGACCTGATCTCCTTGTGATGTCTGACTTCCTGGGTGGTAGAAATACCCTGAAGAGGCCAGATCTGACTTGATTTCAGCCACACCACCTCCCAAAAGTGCCTAATAAACATAAACAATAACTGAAACACTGAGGTCTTTGAGACATTTTGGATCCTTGCAAAAATCAGATGCACAGCCCTATTCTGGCTTCCATCTCTGACGGCACATTCAGTTTCCATCGCTGTCCATTGTGATCCACCAACTCACGAGTCCTGAGCAGTAGTATCCATTGTGAACGTTCTTTGGGCATGTCATGGCACTCTACCCATTGTTGGGGTACCCCCTCATGGCGGCGTCGGGGAATAGATTCGCTCGGTCTGACTCCCCTTCTGTCTCTTGCTCATGCTAAGGCCCCTCTCGCACTCCATGAGTTGCAGTGCTTCCTCTTCGTGAGTGAGGATTCTCCCTCTTCATGGCTTGGCCCTTCCGCTTCATGGCTTGGCCCTCTGGCCCAGGCCACTATTCAGTTTGCTCCTTCAGGGGTATCAACATCTGACTGGACTGGCTGGCTGAGTATCATTCCCAGCAATCCTCTAATTCAAAGCTATGCTATTCCCCCAGTGACTGGTAGGGGAACCCGGGCCCCCCCCCCCCTCTGGGATCCAGCTCAGGGATCAAATGAGCAGCCAGGGTCTGCACTGTTCCAAACCTTGCTGATGTTTCCCTGAGCCTTATCCCCCCCACCCCCCCAATGTCTCCTCTCTAACCTGCAGAATCCCAACCTTTCCTCCTATGGAAGCTTTGAATCACTTCCTTTGTTCTTTTCTGAACGCCCCCCTTTCTGTGTTGTGGTCAACCAGTTTTACAGACAAGAGCATCCCATTCATGTATACAATGGCATTAGAATGCTCTCAGTATTGTTTTCCAGCCCATTCCATTCCTTATGCAGTCCAACGTGTTTTTAAAAGCATCTCAACTCATGGAGCAGAGATTTCCATTGAGCTGTCCAGAGGGCTTTTCCCCAAGAGGTCGTAGCGACCTTAGATCTGGTCTGTCAACACACTTGTCTCCCTGGAATTCCATTTAAAAAATGTGTTTTTAAAAACACTGTGAACCAGATCTTGACCTGGTTTCAGTGGAGTGACTTCGATTTACAGCAGCTGAGGATCTGGCCCTGAGTCAATATAGTGCTTCTGAACGTGATGGGCTAAGGGCCCTGGGTTTGACTGCAATCTAGTACATGCAGGTGCCATGCAAGAAATCCACACACATTGCTCAGCGCATCGCGGTCCTCAGCCCCGTCGTCCCAGCCCGGGAGTTCCAGGCGTCGAGGCTGCCATTCCCGCTGAACTAGATTATGGATTTGTGATGGGAACAATAAGTTGAGATGAAGATTTAGACCCCAGTCTCCAATGCATTTAATGTGCATTCATCACCTCTTGCACAGCTGCCTTTGAAATACATTAACCCTTTCTGTCAGACCCCCAGCTCTCGCCTGTGTTTTATTGCTGCGTAATGCAAGCAGAACTACACGCTCAATCCAACAATAAAGTTTAGAGCCTCTGACCTAAGCTGAATCTGAAATGAAAGTAAATGCCTGAAACGAACATCCTTGAGGCGTTTTAAGTGTCTCATCACTTGCTGCCTCACGGGGGAACTTTATATGACCCCAGCTGCTCTGCAAACCCCATTCTCCTCTCCCTACGGTGGTGAAAATGTCCTTTGTCTCCTGGTCCCGGGTGTGCTACTGGCTGGAGTTCTTTAAGGGCCTGATCCTTCAAAGTGCTGAGCATCTGCCACTACCATTGGCTTCTACAGGAGCAACTGGCACTCAGCACCTTGCAGCAGGTGCTCTGCCTCTCACAGGAGCAAGCCCTAAATGACCAATGCACCTCAGTGAGCTCTTTCACAGGAGAAACATCCTACTCTGGGTAAACACAGCTCACAAGCACCACCATGTGGCCCTGGAAGGGACTACCAAGTGGCTGGGCTAGAAGTTGATCAAAATCAAAAAGCTAAATAGAGCTTTCTAAACATTAAGTTTTTTTTTTTATTCCCACTATAATTTTGGAATTTACGAGGTAATTATTGGAAGAGGAAGATACGGTTTTCTCAGCACATATGGGAAGAATATTTACTGCTGAGCGCAGTAGAAAGTCATTAAAATAATTACTTTTATGATATGACACCCATTAAAGAAACTTTCCAAATAGCATTTCTTCCCCATCCCTCTTTGCAGCTCCTCACCATATTGTTGTTGTTCTCCTGTTCAACTGGCTGTTCTATTGGATTGTTCAGTTTTAATAGGCCGGCAGCTGCAGGCCATGCTGAAATTCCCAAAGCCAATTTGATTCGAAAGTGTCCTTTCCAGCTGATCCGGTTGCAAGTGGCGAGTCCTGATTAAATATTGCGCCTCTTCTCATGAGATGGGAGAAGGCGGATGGGAAGAGAAGCAACAGAGAAGTCTGGAAGGAGACGTGTGAGAACCCAGCGGAAGGCGCAATGTAGCAGCAACGTGCCTCTGAATCTGGCCTCAGATATGAGGCTTACAATTGTTTGACAATTGGCTATATGCTTATATATTGCAATGGTGGGAGCTATAAACCACCCTAGGTGAGATTAGATACATAGATAGATAGATAGATCTGAACTCCCTCTGACAGGAGCAGAAGGGATTTCAGAATTGTATCCACAAACCTGACGCACTGACTTTAAAGGAGAATGCATTGCGCAGGCACTAGCAGCCACAGCCGCCCCTGAGTCGCTGCTGTCGGTGCTGAGCAATCTGAATGCACACACGGGCAAAAGCAGAAAGGGATGTGAAATAGGAAGGGAGAGGGTTGGTAAATGTGCATGGCCATCCAATGGGTGATAGCCAATACAGAGCTCCAAAAGCGGGTGAGTCATTTGCAGTACAGCAGTAGTGGGGAAAGGTGTGTGTGTGTGGCGGGGAGAGGAGGAGGGGCAGACTGATAGGATGTTGGTGGGGAAATCCTAGTGGAGTCAAATTATGGACTGCAAAGTGATACCCAGCGAGATGGTGGTGCTGCAGCACAAACCTCAAACCCCATGTGGCAAAGATTGCAATGGTGTGTTGGACAAGGAGGGAACTAAGCTCAAAGGAAGGAAAATTAAAGTACAGGAAGTGATGGGGAAGTGCAAGAGATAAGTTTGTGCAAGCAGGAAAGGATAGATGCGTGGAAACAGATTTGGCTTCTGCTGACAAGGAGTGGAACCTCCTCAAAAGAATGTGGTATGTGGCAGCAGAAGAGGTATGCCGATGATTCTGATGGGGAAGACGGAGGGCCAGAGAGGAGTGGCAGTGGATCAGCAAAGTGCAGGTAGCAATCCAAACCAAGAAAAATGGCAGGAATTAATGGAGTGGAAGTGAAAGCGAATACAAAAAGGCAAAGCGAGCTGCCAAGCGGGCAGTGCAGAAGGTCAGGGAGAGTGCCGAGTTTGTAAATGACCCGCAGCTGGCTGGCAAAAAGATCTATAGCATTACAAAAAGGAGATGCTAAGGGAAGGAGGATGGCATTGTAACACCATTTGTAAAGGACAATCAGAGGAGACTGCTAGTAACACCGGAACAAGTGAAAGAGAGGTGGAAACAATATTTGAGAATCTCTTAAATGAGGCCAACCCCTATAAGGGGGAATTGCTAACATATGAGCCTAATGTGGCACCTGAGCCTGACAAAATAGAGCGGAGGGGAGAAATGGAAGAATGGCAAGGCAGCAGGACCTGAGGAAGTGACAGCAGACATGGCAAAAGTCTTGGGCAAGAGAGGCATAAAATGGACAAGTGGTTAAAGTTATATGGAGAAACAAGAGAGGGATAAAGCTATTGTCGCATGGGATAAAGATACAGGAACAGGTCCTGACTGCTAGGATTAGGAGAATGCTGGAACCCCTCCTCGAACAAGAACAGTTCGGCTTTAGGAAGGAATGAGGAACCCCAGACACCATGTCTGTAATTCGGCAAGGGGTAGACAAGCAGATCGAGTACCAACAGGACAGAATCTGGGCTTTTATAGACCTATGATAAAGTGGACAGAAGGATGCTCACAGCAGTGCTGAGGAAATATGGAATGTCTGAGCAGTTAATAACTATGGTGAATGGCCTGCATAGCTGAGTACCTAAAACAGTGAGCCAGACATGTTTTGAAACAAGTCGAGGGAAAGACAGACTGCACCCAGGGTTGACCCTGTCAGTGACCGGGATGTGAGTGATGTTAGTATATAGCCCTGTTTGTTAGCCTGAGATAGAATTTTGGGTTTGATTTCTGATATTTTTATATCCTTACTAATATAAGTGAACAAAGAACAAAGAGACTGTGTGTTGCATTTCCCACGACCAGGTGGGGTTTTTATCACAATGAGAAAAGATAAGGAATAGAGCTAAAGCGTTGCTGGGTATAGTGGGAGTGTAATAAGCACATATACAAGCGTATACTTGAAGGACAGTCCTGCCTCAACTCCTCTACCAGGATAAGGTCAAGCAACCAGTTGGGATGGGTGAGGGGAATGGGAGGAGGGGGGGGTAAGGTATAAGAAACACTAAAAGCCCAAGAAAAGCCTGTTCCTGATGGAAGCACATCCTCACTCCCTATCCCTCCCATGGGATACAAAAGAGGTGGTACCGACGCCCTCAGAAACTCCAAAATGGAACATGACCATAAATTGTAAGGGTGGGACTAGGGGCATGCATTACAGGTATAATTATGCCTGCTAAGGAAGGGGAAACCGGGACACTGGGAAAAAGGCTCTGCCAGCATGTAGAGCTATGGGCATGCTTGCTTGATTAACCCCAATAAGCATCGCCTTGCCTGCACTTTGGACTTCTAGTCTTCTGTTTTCTGGCTGCGTGGCAAGAACCAGGGGAAAGTGAAAGGGAAAGCCCTTAGCAGGTGGTCAGGCCTAGTGGTTAGCGCAGGAAACAGGTCTAGTAGTTAAAGCAGGAGTTGGTAGGCAGGAATCAGAGCCCAATCAGAGCTGGAGTCAGAAGCCAGGAATGGGAGCCGAGGGTCAGGGACCCAGTTACCTGGAGTGAGGGGAGGCAGGAGCAGGGTTGGGGTCAAGGCAGGGAACAAGCAGGAGCAGCCCCTATAACACCCATAGGTGAATGCTCTGATCAGTCATTGAACTTCTGCTGGGCTTAAAAGCTGGTCTGCTGACCCTTCCCACCAGCCAGGCCATGTAGCCAATCAGGCAGCCTACTGCAGGCCAGCTGTGCTCATTAGGTTGCCCGGAGACTGGCTCTGCTGCAGGCCTCGGTTTCTGACAGGCCCTCAGGCCACTACTATTTATCAGATTGATGGACTGCGTCAGCAGGAAGATCCCAATGGGAAAAGGTGAGATGTCGTTACGTGCAGATGACAATAAGGGCATTCTCAGAAGAAGACCTGGAGGAAATTGGAAACTAATGGTATGACCAGCTAAGCTGGCCTGGGGTGACCAGTTCAAGTACCTTGATGGCTGGGTCATGGAAGATGGGGATGAGCATGAATGTGAGGTACAGTTCAGATTTGGGAGTGCTGGAAGAGCATGGAATAACATCTCAGGGGTTGTGTATGGCAAGTGTATGCCACTGAGAACAGTGTACAGAACAATGATGCCCCACACAATGCTATATGCTGCAGCAGCATGGGTGATAAAGAGCTGGCAGGTTCAACGCCTACAGGTGTTTGAGATGAGATGTCTTCACCCCATAAGAGGAACTACATTAAGAGAGAGAGAGATTTAAAAATGAAAGTATCAGGATGGAAGTCAAGGTCCATGATATGGCTGACAAAATCCAGGAAGTGTGACTTCTTTGCTGGTTCGGACACATGCAGAGGATGAATGAAGGGGAGCTGGTGAAGATAGTATGGCAGGAAAGGGTGGTAGGAAAGAGACCCTAAGGAAAGCTAAGGAAGTGATGGCAACAGGTGGTCGTTAGTGCCACATCTCACGGATGAAAAAGGCCCACGCTTGCATGATGACTTGCCCCCAGTAGCTGAGATAAGAGGAAGAAGTAGGCAAGCACTTAGGAGAAACCAAAATGCTCTAAGAGAAACTCAAGCTAAAAATGTTAACTAGAGTTGGATGAAGAAAGGTGATTCCCTTTTGTGGGGGGTTTAGCTGTTTCAAAATGCAGTGTCATTCCTATTTAGAACAAAGCCCAAATATTTTGAAATTCTCTGTGAAATGGCAAAGAGCCCCGGCTCAGGGACAGTTCTCCTGCAGTGCTGCCCCACCCTGCCGACCCAGGGCTTCCAGGCTTTGGGAGCCTCCTCAGCCCCCCAAATGGGCTGCCAATGGGCTGGGCAGGTGCGCTGGTGGGAAACCAGGTGGGGTTTCTGTCAGAACCCTGCCAGGGTTCCCTCAGACCTCTGTCAAAACTGAATTGTCTCCAGCAAACCTTTCCAATTTGACTAAAAGAAATGTTACATTGGCACCTTTCTGACCAGCTTTAATGCCACCAGAAAGCAGAAGGGCTAGACCTGAAGGGGTTCAAGCGACTTCCCTGAAAGGGGGCAGGTTGAACAATATCCTGAGGGGGCCAGACTTTAGAGTGATTTTTTCCAGTAATGGCAATCCCTAACCCAGAGAGTCAGAAACAGAGACTGGCTGTGCCCAGGCAGCATCTCTCGCAGGTGAGCCAAAGGACACTCTCCCAGGCCAAGCCAGCTGCAGCCATGCTAAGGTGGTCCCTCATCTAGAAGCTGTTCATACATCACTGGCATGAAATATTCATCTCCCTCTGCTGGTTGGTCCCAGCCGCTACAACGACCTGCTATTACTCACAGCAGGCAGGAGCTGTACAGGGTTAAGAGGCTGAGGATTGTGCTTCTTGAGCTGCAGAGCCTGGGTTCAAGCCCCACAGATGACCTGGTGGCCCTGCGTCTGCAGCTAGTTTGTAACACTTGCTGGGTTGCTTCTCAGAGTGGGCGCTGGTGAGATGTGAACCCAAAACAAAGCGAGGCACTTGGTTTGGGATGTGGGTATCTCAGAGACCACCTCATTCTTTGCGCTTTAAGACTCAGATCCACAAAGGGATTTAGGCTCCTAATGTCCACTGACTCTAATGGAAGTTAGGCACCTAACTACCTTTGCGGATCAGGGCCTTAATGCAACTGCTAAGATGCTCAAGCAGACAGCACCCCCTGTAGGTCAGTGTGTCTGCAGGGACTGGGCATGTTCCCCAGAAGGCCCTCAGCTCCAGAACTTTGGCCTAACAGAGCCCAAATGTGCTGATCCTCAGGACACATCCCATGGCATACCTATTGGCCCCTGCTTCCCCTGCAGGGGGTGGGCTGAGTAGAGAAGATCCAGTCTTTGGGAAGGTGATAGTGGTGGTGGCAGGGAAAATTCTCGTATTGCTGTCTAAGAGGTGGTTTCATATTTTGCACTGTGTGTAGAGTCTGGGGAGTTTTAGGGCCTGCTACCTATTATGCTGTGGCTCACAATGGAGGCAGTCAGTGCTCTCTCTGCCCCCTCTGCCCCATGGGACAGTGGGGCAAACAGAGGAGAATGCCCATTGCCTGCACTGTTTGGAAAATTCACTGTATAACCCTCTCAGGCATGCATTAAAAAAACATTACTTGCAAATCCCCTTTAAAAGCCAGAGGCCATCAGTCAACATACAGGTTATTCATACAGAATGCAGCATATTCAGTGTTTTATTCTGCTCTATGAACACCAACTCTTCAGGCCCGTTAAGGAGACGGGCTGTGTTTTAAGATCAGCTTCTCATACTGAAAAGGGGGAGTTTTATTCCCAGCTGGAAATTATTTTAGCAACCATGAGGGGAAGGTCTGCTTCTGCCTGTGGTGAAACAAAGTGGGTCAGGTAATATCTTTTATTAGACCAACTTCTGTTGGTGAAAGAGAGAGAAGCTTTCGAGCTACACAGAACTCTTCTTGGCACGTTTCACCACAAGGGGGCAGAGTTACACCACATTTCACATTGCCATGCAGCTGGAGGATTGGCCTGTGCAGGCATGAGAGAGAATAAATTCTGCCTAGGCAAGCGTAGCTGTCTGCACTGTTTACAGAGCCACACATGCAACCTCACCGGGGCCCCAGCAAGACACAGTGCTGTGGGCAGAACATCCAGCCAAACTGTGCTTCTCCGGGGCGCTGCTCTCCAAGTCTGCTGCAAAAACCTCACCTGCAAACATTCCTGTGAGATCAGCATCCAATGGCCACCCCATGGGGCAGGACCACGGCCTTTAAGAGAATGGGATGACATGTCAGCTGATGACCCTGGGCTGGGCAGGGCTGCAGGAGCCTTTGTCTCCTCTGGTCTTATTTGAGCCCATTTATTTCAATAAATTGCTCCGTTTGCCTGCTTTACCGACCGTGGTGGCTGGGTTCATTCCCATAGTGCCACACCCAAGCTCTGCACCTAGATACCACAGGGCTGGGGACTATAAGCCAGGGTGGCCACTCAGGCATTCCCTGGCACCGGACATTCTGGTACTTCCAGGAATGGTGTGGGCCCACCCCTGCCAGCGTGACCTCATACACATGGACCATTCAAAGTCACCCACAGATGCCACTTTGAAGAGTGCACCTCTCTGCCCCGACTGGTGTGAACTCACTCACACGATGCATGTGAGGTCACACCAGTGGGGATGGAGCGGCATGCTCATCAAAATGGCATCCCCCATCCTAGATACCAGACAAAAGCAGATTTGTTTTGTCTCAGTACCGGACAGGGGACAAACCACCTGAAAAGAGCACTGTCCGGCTTAAAACTGGACACATGGCCTGCCTACTCATAGTCAAATCAAAGTAGGGTGACCATATGTCCCGATTTTATAGGGACAGTCCCAATTTTTGGGTCTTTTTCGTATATAGGCTCCTATTACCCCCCACCCCCATCCTGATTTTTCACACTTGCTGTCTGGTCACCCTAAACCAAAGAGATTTCACCTAGCCCAGCACACAGTCCTTTTATCATCTCAGGTGGCAGTAGTGGGATGCAGGAATCATCACAGTTTGGCTGGATGTTCTGCCTGTGCCAGGCAGCAGGTCAGACTAGATGATCATGAAGCCTGAAGATTTGTTAAACAGCTACATTCTTGTTTGTTTAACTCAAAAATGGAAGGCGGTTTTTGCTCAAACGTCACGGAATGTTTCAGCCTCGGAAGAGAATTTTGAAGGATTTGAAAGTGAAAAGAGGGTTACCGTTAAAACTGAATTGCAACTGTAACTGGAGCGCTCATGACCCTATAGCTTGTCGAAAAGGGTTTTTTGAGGAAAAATTGCCTTATTATTATTATTATTATTATTATTTGCATTAGACTAGTGCCTAGGAATCCTAACCATAGCCCAGGCTCTCTTGTGCCAGGTGCTGTATAAACCCAGAACAAAAGGATGATCAAAAAAGATAGAAAGGAGGGGCATGGGTGGGGGCAAAAATAAAAAACTGGACAAAGAAATGGAACTTTTCATTCTGTTTTGCATTTTTTCATTAAAAACATAAAAAATCTCTGTAAAAAAATTCAAAATGAAATGAAAAATGTTCATTTTGTTTTTAAAATGTAGTGGAAATTAATTAGGATTTTTTTCTACTAGCCTTTATAGAAACTATCATATGTACCTGGAGGGGGCATTAAATATCTGGGTTTTGAACTGCAATACGTAGTCCATGGTTCACCCCGCTTGGTTCCCTCTATCCACCTGTTATCACTGGTCTGGTATGTGGATTGTAAGCTCTTTGGGGCAGGGGCTGTCCCATTGCTTTGTATGTCCGTACAGCATCTAGCACCACGGAGTCCTTGTCCACGCCTGGGTCTCATAAGTGCTATCATGATAATAAAACAATCTCATTAGAGATCTCATGAGACTTATATCAGCAGGGATTTGTCTTGCCCCAAATTACTCTTCCCCACATTGTCCCCCCAGCGGCCGAGCTCCACCCCAGAGGAAGCTGCGTTTCAGTGGGGGAGTGATTCGTTCTTGGTCAGAATGAAAGAAGGCTATGTCCGTGCAAGAGAGAGGAAAGCCTGGAGCCTGCACAAAGTTCCTGGTAAAAACCTGTCATACAGAATGACCAACTGTTTCTCTTGCTCTTACAAGGGCCTGTTATTCCTGCAGCAGCAATGGCATGCATTGCACCCAAATGACCCTGCCCCTATGCCTAATCAGAGCCCTGCTCTTAGCTAGGTGCTGGGGAGCACAGAGACCCTAGCAGCCCTGCCAGGAAAAACAAGGTTCCTTCAGCCATTCCTAACATGGGCCGCAAAGTTCCAAAAGCTGCCGGAGCTGTGTGAGAGTGGCCAGGCTAGCCGGTGGGGACCAAGCAAACTGCACCACACCCAGGCCGGCTGCCAGAGGATGCAGTCCCACGCCATGACACGACGGTGATGGGCATATTAAGGATACAGACAGGGAGACACACATAAGAATGGCCATACTGGGTCAGACCAAAGGTACATCTAGCCCAGTAACCTGTATTGATACAACTGGTGCAAATCCTTCATGCAAAACATTTTCCTGCCAAACAATATGGTTTCCTCGAAACCTGTTTTCACTGGAAAATGTCAATTCTAACAAAAATTGTGCAGTTTCCTGTGGGAAACGTTGAATAGGAAATTCTCGTTCTGAATCAACCTTTCGAAAGGCAGCAAGAATGTTCCTTTAGCGTCGACAAAATTTTATTTTGTTTCAGTTTAACCCCACCCCCCGCCAAAATAAAACAACATTTTATGTCAAAACGTTGATTGGAAGCAACAAAATGGGTTTTGACTTAACCTATCATCTCATTTAGGTACTTTTGTAAACTGAAACAAAACGGTAGTTTAAGTTAAAGCAAAATGAATGTTTTTGTTTCCTTCGAAAGGTCAATCCAAATCCCAACATTTTTCCCAACATTACCAATGGGGGATAAAAATATCAGTTTTCTGACCAGTTCTAGATGAGGCAGAAGACTTTCAATAGAGCAAAAGCATTGTCCTAACCTAGGCCTTGAATCTCTGTCCTGCCACAGATTTCCTATGTGACCTTGGACCTCAGGCCCAGACCCTCAAAGGTATTACATGCAACCCCCCCATTGAGACCATTAAGAATCTGGGTCAAGCCTAGGAGCTCAGGCTGTTGGACCACACAGAGGGCATGAGAGACAAGGCACCTCCTGCCTCAGTGCTTTGTGTGTCTCCACTGCTCCTCAGGAAGTGTCCTGTCACAGGACAACCCCACCTGTTTTCAAGCCACACTAACGGTTGCGGTTCTGTATTTGGACAATGCCTAGCACAACAGGGTCTTGATCCATGACTGGGCTCCTAAATGCTACTGTAATACACCTCAGAAATAGCAATAAGAAGGTACAACAGGGCCCTCATCTACGGCTGGGACCCCTAGGACCTATTGTAATACATCTAATAAATTACAATAATGTACAGTGCCTAGCACAGTTGTGGCCTGGTCCATGGCTGGTACTTCTAGGCATTACCATAAATAGCAATAATGCACAGCACCTGGTCCATGACTGGGACTCCTCGACTACTGTAATACTATCACTACTAATGATAATAAATTGTGACCATTTTGGAATGCTCCTTCATTCACCCTGGTCCAAATCGTGAGTTCCTTACTCAGCTCTAATTCAGTCTTTACTCATTCAGAATTCCCATGGACTTCAGGGAGCAAGGGCTAAGTAAACTCTGAATAGGGTTGCCAATTTGGGTTGGACACATTCCTGGAGGCTTCATCACAACATAATCTTTTTAATTAAAGATTAATCTTTAATTCCTGGAGACTCCAGGACAATCCTGGAGGGCTGGCAACCCTAGGAGGGACTGAGTACATGCAAAGTAAAGACCTCAGGATTTGGCCCAGTATTTATAACTAGCCTCAGGACTTGGCCCACAGTGTGCCATTGTGTCTCTGCCAATCTCCTTGCTAGATGAGCTCAGATTCTCAGCAGCCAAAAGCAACGAGTGAATGGAAGGGTGAATGTTTCACCACTAGCCCCTAAAACGGTACATTCTGTTCACAACCTGCTAATCCCCTAAGTCACCTTCCTAACTGCATCCTCAGGGCTTGGCACTTTGGCTCATGTTACCAGCACATTAGCAGAAATGCTTGTCCATGGAGGAACTGCCAAGGCCCATCAAAGCTTGCTAGTGATGTCACACTTATTGATTTGTATAGCCCCACCCATCATTTTGGAAAAGGGAGTGAGTGAGGCTGGGAAAATCTTAACCATGGCAGACTAAGGCTTTGCCATGTGATGGAAACAAAGACAGGCCCAATATAAACCAGCAATGCAGGTGCAAAGCGGCGTCACCCATAATTTCAGGGCACAGGCTGGCTGGTGCATGTGCCTCTCTTCCCTAAGACAGATCTGCCATTGCTCACACAGCTGAAGTTAGGCTCCATGCAGAGCTACACCTCAAGAAAGCAAAATCCTTCCCAGATCTCCTACAACACACCTTTACAGAATGCAGCATGCTCCTTTCAGCAGCCCTTACCTCTCACCATCTCCTTTGGTGGTGCCTAGTGCCCCAATGGGCATCAGCAGAGTGTAGTCCCCATGCTCAGGAGACTATCCAAGTACGACCTTACAATGCTCCCTCTCGTACTACTTCAGCTGTGAGGATAACATGGTACTAGGCAGTGGGGACTGGCTACACCCTCTCCACCCATTGGCTTTGATAGGAAATAGGCTTTAAGTGCAGTTCCACTCCCAGTCAGTACCTGGCCCAGCCCAGGGAGGCTAATGATCCAACCAGTGGACCAAATTCGGTGATGAAGCCTGTCACATGCCACCTGAGGCATGTTGTGCATATGCTAAGCAGCAGCATGCACCTGGGTTTCTCTTGAAGCTGTCTAGCGTAGAATATCAGGGTTGGAAGGGACCTCAGGAAGTCATTTAGTCCAACCCCCTGCTCAAAGCAGGACCAATCCCCAGACAGATTTTTGCCCCAGTTCCCTAAATGGCCCCCTCAAGGATTGAACTCTCAACCCTGGGTTTAGCAGACCAATGCTCAAACCACTGAGCTATCCCTCCCCCCATTAGGAGGAACACCTAATAGTTCAGCTGTGAGGACCTTAACCTAACAGTTAAGGCACTGGACTGGGACTCAGGAGACCCGGTTCAATTCCGCATTTGGCGGCAGACTGCCTGCATGACCGAGTCACTTCACCTCTTCTGTGCTTCAGTTTCCATCTGTAAAACAGGGTGTGATGGAGTGTTCAGCCCCCACATGAAGGTTAAAGAAGTGGTAAAGCAATACTGGGCCAAAGCCATATCCCTCAGCAGCTGCCAATGGAGGACCAAGGAGCTCTGGCAGTGGAACTGTGGAGGCGAGGGTAGGGTTAAGGTAGAGGACAGCAAGATGGCAGAGAGGCTTCAGCCACAGAGGCAGAGCGATCCATGGGGCAAGGATCAGGACTATAAGACCTGGCCAAGAGGCCAGGGCCTGACCAGGAGGAATAACTGGACTCAGAGCTAGGAAGCACCCCCCCTCAGGTTTAGAAAAGGCTGAGACTGAAGTAGAGGAGTGGGGCCATGCCCCAACCTGAAGGGAAAACAGGAAAGGTGGAAGCAGCCCAGGGAAGGCTGATCTCAAGTAGCAGCCAGAAGGGACTAAGCCCCTGTTGCCTCTCTTCACCTTGGACCAGGCCCAGACCTGGTGGAGAGGGTGGGTCCGGGTGCCCCTATCCTTCCTTCCTCCCCCAGCCTACTGAGAGACCTGGAGGACTTGGGCAGAGGGGGGAAAAGAAACTAACTTGACCATTGGGCCCCCGAGGCTACCCAGAAAAGCCCATCCTGAGACCTGGAGACTGTTTGGCTGCAGCCTGACCACTATGCCTGCTGGCCCCTGAGCAATGCCCACTTTACAGGGATGATACTTCCCTACATGGCAGGCTGGTGCGAGGCTCAAACCCAGTAACAATCGTGAGGTGCTCAGATGCTACAGCAGGGGCCTGAAAGTAGATCAATTTGGTGAATTCACAATCTAGCCCTGAATAAATAAATAAAGCTGAACCAGTTGAGTTATTCTGACTTTTATTTCATTGCTGCTTAGTCCACACGGTCGGTATAAAATCAGAAAAGCAAAGCAAAAAAAACAACAAACAATAAAACAAACAACAGAATGTCTGGAGTCTTAGCATCAGAAGGCACCGTATATGAATCTACAGTAAAATGCCCACACAATTCATTGCCAGACACACCTCTGAAGCACAGAAAGAGGATTACAGAAGCCAGACTCTGAAGGATGAAGACCTATGGGTTCCATCCAGAGATTTGTTTCTGCTACTCCTGACCATGAGGGGGAAAAAATTGGTTATAAATGCTTTATTAACAATAATACTAAGAGCAACTTGTCTAAGTACAAAAGCAGTTATAGACCACTTATATTACATAGAATTATTTATCATTTCTATCTTTTGTTTATCTCATAAAATTGTTAACTGACTTTCCAGTGAGTAAGGTTAAATGGCTAGTGATATAAGGAATGGCAAATAGATAGCACCATTTCACATATTTGGTATTTTATTTCATAGATATATATTGTTTGATTCTTTCCCATCTTTATCTACACGGCAAGGAAAAAATACATTTCAAGGTCGTAGGCTACAGTTCTTGGGTGGTTTGGGTGTGTGGGGATGGGTACACGAGAGTTTGTTGTACACAAGGCCTAACACAGGAAAGCATTGATGTTCTAAGGGGAAACTTCCAAAAGAAAACAAGGTTAAAGGTACACTAGTTACAGTAACATTTCAATGGAACTGGTAGGTAACATTTTTAAATGTGCCTATGTGAGTTAAAAACCCAAGTTCCCAACTGGGTGTGGCTGGAAAGCTAATGGGACTTGGGCTCCTACATCACTTAGGTGGTTTGAAAATTTGGCTCCTGAGGCGTGATATTTATTCACACGCTTCAGGCAATAGGATCATGGCACTTGTGGGAGGGGACAGATCCTCAGCTGGTGTAAATGGACATCGCTCCATTCAAGCCATTGGAGCAGCACTGATTTACGTCATCTGGGGATCTGGTCTGAGTTGGGGTTTCTTTGGTGGGTTGCCTTGGGGCGGGAGCTTTCAAAGAAGATTCCATTCGCATTGAGGGTAAAACAAAAACAAGGACAAAAAATACTGCGCTCTTGTTACACTGTTAGGAGTAATAGTTCTTTAGGCACTTTCTTTAGGCTTTAACACATAGCGGATGGTCAACAAAAGCAAACAATACTATGTACATATATGTAAAAAGTGTTATAAATAGGTTTTTTAAACCATAGATACTATATACATCTTCAATTAACACAGTAACCCTTGGTGTGTTTCCTGTTGGGTTTTTTTGTTGGGTTTTTATTTTGAGGGGGTGGGGGGTTGGTTAACACCCCCCTCTTCCCCACGTTTTGTCGTCTTTTCTTCCCCTGCCTCAATCCCCTCCATGGATGTCATGAGTGCCTTGTCTTGGCCCCCCCGCCTCATGCTTCATTATTCGCGCTTCCTCAAGATGACGTAGATCACCCCGCTGATGACAGCCAGTGGGAAGGCCACCCAAGCCAGGATGTAGGCAAAGCCGAAGGAGGTATCACTTGTGGTGGGCTGCCAGTCCGTGTGTCTCACAGTGAAGATGGCTGCACCACTCATCACACACAGGCCTAGGGAGAAGAAGTAAATATGGAACAAGCTGCACTGTGGATGCTCTGTAGAATGCAAGAGCTGCCCGCACTTTCCTGGCCGGTGATGCTGGCAGGGATAATGCTGAACAGCACGGATTAAAAACCCACCCATCCAACCTATAACCACGTGCCACAAACAGAGAAGCCTGATCGAAAATCTGGGTGTATGGGGATGCAGCTGGGAAAAAAAAAACAAAAAAAAAAAAAACGGCTGTGGTTTAAGAATGTAGGAGTTGATCGGCGCTCTGTATTTGTGGTTTTTGGACTGACACACAATCAAGCTTGGCAATCACACTCCTGAGACCTGCTCATGGAATCTGATCTATTAAAAAGGCAGTATCGTTTGTGTAACCCCTACTCTTGGGGGGTGAATATTCACTCACAGGGATAGTCCCACTGAAGTTAATAGGGCAAAGTGCTTACCAGGGTGAATAAGGGCAGCATAATCTAGCTAGTGACCCCACCACAGTGTAGACAGCTACTGTGTAAACTCCTCATAGACAGTTCTGCCAATGCTCCTCAATCCCAGTCTGCACCACTTGCCTATTTTACAATTCCTGAGCCTCTCTAGAGGAGAGATCACCCGTCATGCCCAGTTTTGTGATATCCTCCAGCCAACTCCTATTTCACATGATCCAAACCCAGGGTCTGCAGAGTGCATGAACCAACGTCCCGACTACAGCACCCAGGCCAGTAGGAAACACTTTGTGTCTTGAGGAGTTAAAGCTCACAGCAGGGTTAGATATCCCAAATGATTTCAATGGGCCTCAGATTTGGTACATGGGATATTCGATGTTTAGGTCTTTTCTCTGAGCAATATGGCAGGAGTGTAGATTCATTTGCAAATTCCTGTGCGTTGTGTTAGGAGGAAGAGGCACAGAATTTCCCAAGGTCACGCCACACGTGCTGGTGCAGTGATGCAGAGAGCCGTTTTGCATTTGAAATCTAAGCTTTCTTTAAAATGGGCCCTTATCCAAGCTTATTTGGGAGAGGTGTGCTCTGGGTCCCCCTCTGAGTCTCCTCCCCATGCTCTCTGATCAGCTCACAGCTGGGGGCAGGAGAGAGGAACAATGTCCAAAGTACATCACTGCCACCCTGGGAAGAGTTTCTGTCTGTCATGGGATGAGTACACTGTCTCTATTCCCCAGCTTCCCCAAGCTCAGGGCTGCCAAGGACCAAGCCGGGGAGTCCTGTGTTTACAGTGGGACTACCCCTGAATCGGTCGATGCTGTGATTCATCCCTCTGAATCACAGCATCGACCGACACTCCAGCAGTGTCGCAAAAAATATCCACATCGGGGGCTGCAAAGCGCTCACACAAAGCCACCACTATCCCCCACCAAAAACAAGGGCTTTTAGTTGATCCCCGCAATTCCATTATCCATTCACGGTGCTATCGAAGCCAACTCTGTTCCAAATCTCTCCACCGGGCATCAGGACCTCCTACAGCTAACCGCAGTGCTATTTGAGCTGTTATTTCACTTCACACTGTTCCTTTGTTCACAGAAAGTGCAGAAGTGGGAATATGTTTAATTAATAAGCTGCTGAATGCAGTTTCTATTTTCTGTACACAGAAGAGAACTCCTACTGCACTGGCCCATGCAGAGAAAGCAAAATGATTGTCTCTCGACTCTGGTGGGATAGAAAACCAGCAAGCGACCATTCCAGAGCCACCTACGGATGGCTAAAAATACTGCAGTCAATTGTCCATTGAAGGAATCTGGTAGAAGAGATAATGCCTGCGTTTCTCTTGGAGATACAGAATTAGTGATTCTGACCCTGGGAATATACTCCCGTGAGTAAATTTCAGGGTAGGGTATCAAGAGAACTTTCCTGTTCCAATGTGTACCTTGTGCAAGTCCTTTGGGATTTGATTTTCAGCCACCTGATGGTGCCGTTCAGTGCACAGAGGCACATGCATTTGTGTGAATACTGATCTTCCAAGGGGTGTTGTGAGGTCTTAATTCCCTGATGTCTGAAAAGCACTTTGAGATCCTTAGACAGAAGGGCACGTAGAAGTACTGTAAGGTTATCCTGACCATACCTTGCTCTTGATACCCTATCTTCTGTACCTCATGGCAGCCTGATGTGGCAACTACCAGGCTAGAACAGCCATGAACTAGGAAGAACTTTACGTCTAGCCTCCCATTTAAAGAGACCGGGGTTGCTGGGATTTGGGATAGCACAGGGAAAACATGTATGCTGGGCTCTAGCCAATGTTCTCTTTTGGGAGCTTCAACACTAGCATTCCCCTTGTATGGTCAGAGGAACTGTCCTTCAGAAGACAGTTTAACTCAAGCTCCTTGTCTGCTCTCACCGGTCTTTGAGGAGCAAGATAACCCTGGTACCCTGTCTGCCATCCCCTTGTGGCACACAAGGTGTTCCAGCACCCAAAGCTGTGTGCGAGTTATTGCTGGGTGCAATGGCTGCTGTGTTTGACTGCACAGCCACCTGTTCATCTCAGGGCTTTGCAAAATGCCTTGAGACGCATGGAATGCAAAAGTCCGTCAGTAAAACCAGTTTGTATCTAACAGAGCCTAACCCACAAATTAGCCAAGTGTACTGACTGCAGTCCTGGGCACTAGGGAACAAAAAAGACAAATGAAGTCTAGAGAAGAACAAAAATGATAAAGGGGCTGGAAGCATTGACTTGCAAAGGTTCTTTCAGTCTGCCGATAGCCTGATTCTTCTCACACTTAGACTGTGTGTGGAATCCCTCTACAAATATTTCCAGTGTTTAGACACCCATGATAGATAGGGAGGAGTTTTTAAGGGTGGCAGAAGGGGTCTGAATTAGGAGTAACAGGGCTGAACTCACATCAAGGAATCTTGAGGAAGCTTTTCCTGACACTCTGCCTACCAGTGAGATCTAGACGCTGGAATAATCTCCTAAAGGGAGGCTCACTGCATGGGTCCTTGGGAACATGCTCTAGGTGTACCCAGCACCGGCCCAGGAGGATGGGCTAGATGTGAACTCATAAGTTTTGTCTATCCCCAATGCTTACAATTCCATGCTTCCCACAAGGCAGAGAGACAGAGGGACAATGGGCTGGGTCACCTCACCAGAAAGCAGCAGCAATGGTGAGAGATGAGCATCTCCTCCCAGCTGAAAGGTCCTGCACGGATTGGGATCAGCGCAGCCGTTTGGGAACATCAGAGATCCTGCACTTGACAGCCCATTGGCTTCAGCCTCAGCGTGGCTGGTGAGTCAGGCTCCACAAACAGAGTTTACACTGTGGATCTTGGGCCTGCCAGGGTGAGTCACCCAGTCAGCGGGTTGCCCTGGAAGCAGGATCATCTGAACAGACAGTGCCAGGGCTGAACGACGTGTCTGGGAAGAGAGTCTCCTCACCTCCCACAAAGGCACTTTGCAGCAGCTCCACTCAGCCGCAATGGAATTTCCATTGCTCAAACGAGCCTTGCCCGAGACCTCTAGTAGGAAAGACACAGGCAGGCGATGGCCCGTTTCTGAAGGGATCCTGAATCAAGGCTCCTCAGGAGCTAAGCGAGGCCTTTCCAAGGCTATAGAGAGGGCAAGGACTAATATCCACAAAGACTGGATGCTACAGGAATTTGCTCTTTTGGCTTTAAACCCCAGCCCACCTTTTTTTGGTACATAAGAAAATCTGGGAGGAGGCCAAGGTGAGACCAGCCTGCTCCTCTGATCATAGCTGCTCAGTTCTGGACCAGACTGCTCTGAAGGAGTTGAGGACATGGATTCTAGCTGCTGTTTACTAATAGCTATCCTGAAATTCAGGATAATGAGGCCTAACAACTGCTCTGAGCTTCTCCATACAGACGTAGGGGCACTCACGCAAGCTCTATTTTATCCATTTATTTTCAACCTGTTGCTTTGACAGAGGCAGAGATGCTGACAGAGTTGATTTAGGAGCTGCTGCCAGCATTTAGTTCCAGGCTACCCAACGGGGAAGGTATGAGGGCAGTGGTACCTGTAGAGCTGGGAAAGGACGTCCTTGTTTATCCACAGAACTGGTAGATGCAGGCAACAGCAGTGCAAGCACCCCCACCCCCCTGCCTTCCCACAAGCTGCCTCAACCCTGGCTTGGGCGAGAGGGGAGTTCAGCGCTGTGGCCCATTCACTCCTGGCCTTCTTCTGGGACCTCAACAAGGGGCCCATCTGGTTGGATGTGGACTTGCGTCCACAAGGCAGTGGACTTGGCCAGTTAACCGACGCACACCCAACCATCCCTTGAAGTCAAGGCTCCCATTCTCATCAAAGGGCATCAGACCAGGCCCTTCACCTCCTCCTTAGCTGCTGGTATGTTTGCATGCTGTGAAGAAGGGACTGGAAAGGTTTTTGATCTGGGCTGAGGCCAGGCCTGTGACTCAGAGGACATGGATAATTTGGATTACAGGCTCCAGAGTTAGGGCCCGATCCCTGCCTGCACTTACTGCTGCATGCAGGGCTTACTGCCCTGATCTGCCCTCTTACAGGAAAGGGGGCTATCTCAGCAGGAAGCTCTCTGGCTGGGGGTGTTGGAGTGTGAAGGTGAGCTGTGCAGTCTGGCTGGACCCCAGGATCTGGTTCTAAGCTTCAGTGGAAAAATACCTTTTTTCCTTCTGCGTCTTGAACAGTGCTGAGCACAACATCTGCTCACCACCATCATTAGCAACAGGCCATATCCCTGTGTGTGTCCCCGGAATTATCAAGCCCTCATGTTTCAGTGTAACCCTTTTTCACCCATGTGTAGAAGTTGAAAGACCGATACCAACAAGAGAACCACATTCAGAAAAACCCTGCCTAGAGAAATTACAAGCAGGAGAAAACAACTTTTTGGAGGAAACATAGCACAGGGCATACCACTCAATAAGGAGAGGGAAGCCCATTGTGGTCAGAACTATTAGATCGATTCTCAATTAGAGAACTTCATTATTAATGCAGAGTGCGTCGTTAACGATCAGTATCCATTTTCTTTACTTGAATCTAGAGCTGTAATGAGTTATACACAGCCTCTACACAGAGATCATTGCCCAATATGAGCTCACCACCTGCTTGATGGCTTTCTACACAGGATGTGTAATAGATTTCATACCACGCTTGCTACGTAGCTTTGCTCTAAACTTTTCCAAGTCCCTTCTTCACAGCCTGCCCACTTGCCAGCCACTAAGGAGAGAATTCTAACACTGGTTCGGAGCCTTTCCATGAACCTCAGTGAGCTCTGGATCACCTCCCAAGGGGTTTTTGGATCAGTGTATCAAATAAAGCTCTGGCCAGCAGGGCGGCTTCTGCCCCTGAATCTCATCCTCAGATTGTTCTCCTTTGGGAGCATAAATTTCACAAGAGCCTATTTGCACAATTTGGTTTTTTGATTTAACTCTTAGAAATCATCTGCATAATTCTATACTAGGAAACCTAACAGACCCCACTGTGTTTATGGCATCTAATGTCTGAACAAGAGCTGTAACGAACTACATTTAAAAGAAACAGGTTTTCAAAGCTGAACCATATCCAAGACTTAGATGATGCAGCTGGATATGAAAAGCGGCTGGCTAATTTTGTGAGCTGTAGTGGTCCTGGTTGAGATGGAAAGCACTGTGCCCCCTTACAGCACGCCTATAAAGAACGTCTTTTTGGGAAGAAGTCACATGTCTCACGCCATCAGTTCAGGAAGCCTGACTCCGTTCAGTATGAAATCTAGGAGAGGTGAGGTCCCTGGGGCAGTCTAACTCTCTGCAAGCTGTCAGCATCCAGTCTCTCAGCTAAACAAAAGGAAGATGTAGCTACTAGGCCAAACTCATCCCTGCTGTAACAGTACAGAAGTCTACGGAGTTGTCTCAGCAGTGTCTCAGCAGACCCCAAAAGGTGAAGAAGTGGGCGTTAATTGAGTGCCCAGCCCAAGAGGCACAGGGGCTGATTTTCAGAGGTGCTGAGCACGTGTAATTCCCAGCGAATTAATTGGGAGTTAGGACCTACGAGGGCTGGTGCGCCAGGGGTAGAACCAGGAACCTCCATGGCTAAAAGCAGAAGCTACTGCAGCTTGAGCTACAGCCCTCTAGCAGGGACTATACCAGACTTCTAACCTCCGTGGATCTGGCACAGAGTGGGGACCGCGTAACACACACATACCAGTGGACTACAGACCTATGCGTCTGAAGGCAGAATTGGCCTTCCCATTCATGCTCCATTCTCCTCAGTCATGTAGTGTAGGTGCCAACTCAGAGGCCTTCGCATTGCAGCTTCTAGAAGAGCCAATTCCCACTGCCCCAGTCCTAACCCCTTGTCAACTAAAACTAAGTAATAGCCAAACAGAGCCCCCTTAGTTATTCAAGAGCTTGCTTCTCGGCTGTCATTAGCCCTCATGCCTCCACCCGAGAGCGTTTTCCCTTTACGTCCTCTGAGCCATCACCTATTTATCACTCCCCACTTACCGGCAAGGATCTGGAAGATTCCAGTAATGTAAAACCGTCCCCCCTTGGTGAGCGTAAACAGCTGGCAAAAGAACAGGAACAAAGACAGCACGCTGAAGATAATGGAGAGGATCATCATCGCTTGGACAGACTGCAGCCACTCTGGGGAAAAGAGAAACACACAGTCAGGGCAACATCAGTTACAGCTGAGATTTCTCTGCATAGACCGCTGCTGCTTCTACTAGAAAGCCTGATTCTGACACCATTAAAGTCAACGGACATCTTTCCATGGACTTCAGTGTGTTCTAGATCCGGCTCATAGGCTCTTGCCGTGCACATGTAACCTCTTGTGGATCCATAGGAATGAGACTACTTGCCCCCATTCATGCATAGCAGGGAACAATCCTGCAAGGCCACAGAGAAGGGCTGGACAGGCGAGGTCTTTTTCCATCTCCACCATTTGCCATTCACGGGAGAATATACATCCTTCCCTTATCAGATCCCAGGTCATCACAAACAACCCCTGCAGAAGCCAACCCCAGTTACACAAGGAAGAATGGCCCCGGGATTTCTAAGGGCTAGCCAGCTTGGACAAATCATGGTGTGGTCCCAGTGTGGTCACACAAAGCACAGTATGATCTCAGTACTGCTCCTGGGTACCTACCCAAGGGCTGGCATGGGGGTACAATATGGTCCCAGGGCTAGCCCTGGGTACAGTCCTACCCTAGTGTTGACATGTGAGGCAGCCAGGAGATCACTCTTTAGCAATTACTGTTGTCTATATTTGCTCAGCATTAAGAATGAGATTTTCAAAGCTGCCTAAAATGTTTTAGATACTCCATTCCTATTTCCTTAAAGTGAACGGGAATTGGGCATCACAGTCCATTAGGCAGCCCTTTAAGTCCCACTTTCAATGGATTATTTTCTCAGTTGCAACCTGTTTGGAGCATCATTTCATGCTGTTTGGAGCATCTTGTGCTACACGGTCAGCAACACCCAGTGGTCCTTCCCATTTCAGGATAAAACAGGGTGTAACGCGTAACACTAGGATCCTGGAACACGTCACCAAATCAGTGGGCAAGGCTGTTCATTTGTAACTTGAGGAACACTCATATTAGTGGGCCCACAGGGGCTCAGAGCCTGATTCGAAGTCCACAAGAGTCAATTGAAATATTCTCATTGACTTCAGTAAGCTTTGGATCAGGCCTTGAAGAGAAACATGAAAGCCATGCTTAAACAAGGAAGACAGTGAACTGGCTAGCTCCTAGGGGATATAAATAGACAGCTGATATAAATGCTCCCTCTTACACCCTTATGGAACTAAGCCCTTAGGAAAGGCACTTTATTGTAGCCAAGTTTGGCGACTTAGTCAGACCAGCCCCTCCATGAGTCACCGCCCAGCTATTTCCATTCGTTCGTGGGTGTGTAACTCCCCTTGGAAAACAAAACAAATGCTACAGCAATGACCCAAAATACTGCAACTATACTACAGTCATCTGTAGTGCTTGGGACCGTTTCAATGTCATTGTAATAAACACTGTAGTAGTGGCTTTTTAAATAAAACTTGACATAAAAAACCTCAATATTATCCTGAGATCTCAAAGTATTTCAAGTTAATCAATCATGTACAATAAGCAAGGATTATTATCCTCATTTTACTGAGGGGGAAATTGAAGCACAGAGCAGGGACATGACTTGCCCAAAGCCATGTCCAAAAAAATAAGCGGCAGACCCAGGAACATAACCCACGGAGCCAGCTGGTGTGAACAGATGTAGCACCACTGACTTTCACACCAACTGAAGATCTGGCCAAAGTCTCTTGAATCCCAAACTTGTGCTCTTCCCCTGCACTACATACTACTGCTTGCACCCTAGGTTTTAAGCGGTGTCCCAGTTTCAGTTCACGTGAACGGTTTAAAGACAGCCAGTCATTATTAAATCTCCACCCTGCCTGGCTATTTGTTTAGCCACATGACAACCAATGACTCGTCTGTGTCAAGCTGCCTCCGCGCCACTCTATTAAAGCATTATGCAATGGAAAGAAGCTATTTTAGAATGCAAAGGTCAACTGCTGCACTTAGTGACATGGATGTTACTCCCATTGAAGTCCATGGGAGCTCCACCTGTGGAACCGAGAACAGAACTTCCCTGCAAAATTTAAACACAGACTTCAACCAGAACTCTAATTGTAATACAGGCCTGCATCATCCCATTGGAGACAGCTGTGGAAGAGTCCTACAGAATTTAACAGAAAATGATCACTTCACTATAGATTTCTTTGTGACAGCCTATGGAATAAAAGAAAATACTGAAGGACAATGCCTACTACTCGGATTCTGTTTAATTCCATACATTTTAGAGGAATTTTCATAGAGATCTACTGCATTTCTATAGTCCTGGTAATTTCACTCATTTTGGATGTTTTCCCCCTCAGGGTCTTTTAAATCTTACATACGTCATAAGAACAGTTGGGTTAGCCCCAGCGTCAACACCCAATGCCAACTCCTTTAAGTTTATCCTGCCTCCGTAAAGTTCCATGCAGTGGGCCACATTCGGGTCTCGATCACACAAGCGAAATGAAGTCAACGGGAGTGGCTCCCATGCATTTCAAAGCACAGTTTGCCCCACTATTCTATTGTGCTTCCTGTCCCAAAGCACTGTGCAGAGTTGCTCTGAGCTATTAAAAAAAAGCTGCTGTATTTTATTCCAGAGGTGGCTGCATCTCGGTGGTGAGCAGGCATTCCATTATATAGCCGTTTCTAATGATATTTGCCATCGCTTAGGATGCAAGGGTTATCACCACTGTAAGCAAGTAGAGTCTCAATGATCACTTTATGTTTTAAATGCCAGGCACATGAAACGTTCTGAACATCTAGTCAATCTCAAGTCCCGTTAGGTCAACAAAACCACAAACTGTGCACTTTGCTTCAAACTTTTGCCACTCGATAGCTTCTGGAATGTAGCCGTGTTATCAGCGAGATAAGAGCTGTTGAAGTGCTGCTAATGTAATCAAATAATAAATCAGGCTGTGTCTACACTTAAAACACTATAGTGGCAGGGCTGCAGGGTAGACACTCACTATAGCTACAGGAGGGGTTTTCCCCTCGCTGTAGTTAATCCACATCACCAGAGAGGCGGTAGCTAGGTCAACAGAGGAATTCTTCCTTTGATCTAGTGCTGTCTATGCCAGGGGTTAGGACAGCTTCGCTCAAGGAGTGGATTTTTCACACCCCTGAGAGAGGGAGAGACATGGTGATGTAAGTTTTCAGTGCAGACCGGCTCAAATCATTGAACTCCTTGAAACTCAGCCACAGAGTACTGGCTATTGGGAGGAGCAATACAGCAACTGCATCTTCAGCACATCAGCTAACAGCCAATGCTGTTAGGAAAAAGCAGTATGGTTTGTCTATTCCCAGGGGAATATCAATGGAGAAGGGGCGGGAAGTCACAGGGATAACAACAGTAACAACCTTTCTCCTTGTTTTCTCACTGCCACATGAGCCTTAAAACTACCAAATAAGGAGAGGTGGGTCAGTACACCAGCTGGCTGATTAAAAGCCTGGTGGATTTTGCTCTTAATCTAGGATCTGAGTCAAAGCCCAATGATGATGATGCTGCCGCCAACTGGAACCTTTCCTGATTTCAGTGGGTTCTGGATCAGGTCCCTAAATCCTTTCCCTTTGGCAGTGGTTAGTTTACAAGAGGGCCTTCCAGAGAGAAAATAGTTCTGCTGAGTTAGAGAGCGAGGACCCCTTGAACCACATCCCGCTTCTTGGTTCTGCCACCTGAAGGCTTTATACTAAATGGGCACATTCCCATGGTAATAGCAATCCACTTCATAGGGATACACAGGCAGCAACTGAAAGCAGCAAGAAAAGCCACCGGTAAGTAATAGCCATGGGGTGTAGCAGACCTGCTTTTGACTCAGACTCAGGAAGCCTGGGTTCTAGTCTGCGGCTGTACTCAAAACCTGCTGTTTGATGCGGGTTCTTGGCCTCCTCTGTAAAATGGGCACAAGGACACTTGCCCAAGGTAGTAAAGTGCTTTGAAATCAACAGATGAAGGCTAGTATTTTTAATGGAGGCAGCTGCCCAAGTCTCAGTGAGAGTTTCAACTTAACTACCTTAGTCTCTTTTCAATATCCCAACCTCCAAGTGCAGAGTGCTGCTGTCCAATCACTGCCCCTGGAATTACGTTAATTCTCCTGATTTAATATTATACTCTACAGATGTGTATTTTTCAATTATAAAAAAATAACTTCCAATGGAGAGATCTGGGGCTAATGGAATCTGCTATCGGCTCCTCGGAATCACATCATCTCAAAGGGTTACAAACGGTTGTTTGCGGCTTCCATAGTGGATCGAGGGGCTTAATCTGAATTTAGGTAAGCATCTATCCAGCCAAGTGTTCGCATCCTTATTTCCAGGATGAGATAGAAGGAAATACAAAGGGGATGGGAAGGGGTGGGGCAGCAGAGAAGATAGCGCACCTTGTGCCAGGTTGTTTTTAGAGCCCCCTTTCTAAGACTCATTAAGTGAATGGCTTTTGGGAAAGGTTGGAGTTATTTGAAGAGCTGCCACTGAAATTCTACTTAGGATCTGCAAATCCATCCATATTCATCCGGCTTCTCACACCCTCACCAGCAATGAAGATTCTGCATTTAGAAATGTGCAGTTTTGCAGACGCCCGTTCAGTCTGCTAGAGAAAGGAAGGGTTGTCCTGTGGTTAGGACATTAGCCTCTGACTTGGGAGACCTGGGTTTGATTCCCTGCTCTGCCACCTCTGACACTTTTGGTAAGCCATGTTCTGTGCCTCAGTTTCCCCACATATAAAGTGGGGGGTAATAACTCTTCCCGACATGAAACACTGTAGACATGTCAGGCAGGTTAGTGATGGTAACCACAGAGAGCTACGAGTCCTGCTGGGGTAACAGCAGTGAAAGCATAGTGAGCAGGTATAATGAGACAACACAGGATCTGTGCCATTCGCTTAATTATCATTTACCGTTTGGCAGAATGAGCACAGACCAAGTGGGAAAGGCAACCACTCAGGTTTGTGAATGATGACGCAAGGTGCAGGAGAAGCCACCACCCAGGAAGCTGATCTGCTGTGAAAAATGGCTATTCTGGTGCCATTTTCCTGACCTTAATTTTAATTCCACAGTAAATTACAAGTGAAAAGAATTGTGAGGTAGATTTGAACAACCTGCCTGGTTAATCTGCATAGTATTAAGCCCAGCACATCATGCAAAATGGTGACATGCACAGAACATACCAATGGGCCGTAGTCTGCAGCTTAAAATGATATTTTGTATGCATGGGGCATCTTTCCTCCTGAAGGATCTCAAAGCCCAACCTGTATACAAAAGGCACCCCAAAAATGCAGCCACCTCTTGGGAAGAAGGCATCAGCCAAGCCCACAGCCATAGCACACAACATGCACACACAAAACTAAGGGGAAGGAAGGCCAAGAATGTTAGGGCAACATGCTATGGTTTAGGGCCACGGGCTGGAAAAGGTCAGCGGGGTTCATTAAAAACAAGCCTCTACTTTTTGAGCTAATGGGCTAAGCCTGTTAGTGGGAGAGACTCCCCCCACCCCAATACTCTACAAGTGGGTTGCAGAGGCAGGATCTTGCTTTTCATGCACGGATCAAAATGTGAACTTCAGCAGACACGCTGAGTTCAAAGAGGATGAACACCCCATCGCTGTCGACCTTCCAGTGGTGCAGCTATAGCCGCTGTAAGGTCTGTAGTGTCGACATAGCCTTAGTAATAGCTGGAAAATACACACGAGGGTGGGCATCTGAATGAAAGAATCTTCTTGCAGTTGTGGTAATCTAGGACTCCCACACATGCCCCCAGCTCAATCCAGATACAGTTCATTCATGGCTGGTTTGTTCGATACCAAACACCCTCTAGCCAAGAGTACCAGGCAACATCTACACCAGTCCCGGGGCGTGGCTGCAGCCTGTCGACGTACCCAAGCTAGCTTGCAGCATGGAAGCCGCTGCTTGGGCTTCAATACAGCTTAGCCACCTGAGTGATTACCCAGGGTTCCAGGCAGACCAGCACAACCCGCGCAGAAGCCCACGTTGCTGCAGCTTCACTGCTATTGGTACCCAAGCTAGTGCGATTAAGGCCAGCCAGGGGTTGTCTACGTAAACTGCAATCACACCCCACGATTGCAGTGCAGACACACCCTAAACCTGGAAAGCAGCCAGAGATTTAGTGGGGTTGCTAATCCACCTGCATATTTTCCTATGAAAAGGCTGGCACCATAAATATGGTAACTTGCCCTCTGCTTTGCTCCCATCCCTCACCCCCCATCCCTGCAGCAATCAGAAAGGTTCGTGTTAGCCTCCCACTGATGCCTCTCCGAGCAGCCTGTGTAAGGAATCTCAGACCGATGTTTCAGTGCTGATCCCGTGGGTGGCAAGCGCCACACAGTTTTGTTTCGTGCCATTCCAATGAGGCTGTCCGGTATAGCATGGTACAAGTGCTCCTGACAGATCTCTGACTCACACTGTGGCTGGACAGACTCCCAGCAATAACAGATAAACACCACACTGGAGAGCAACAGGAGCCTGGAATTAAACAATTCTAAAACTCCACTTTGTCGGCAGGAGAGGGGAAGAGAGAATTGTTCTCTTTAAATGAAAGAATGAAGAAAATGCAGCCAGGCTCCCTTTTACGTCTGCCTCCTCTCCTTTACGGACTGGTAAATATAAAGGAGCCCAGAGGAGCTTTGCAAGATTCCTGACCAATAAGGATGCTAAGCCTTACATATAGGAGCTTTCCAGTGAGGCTGTATCAGCCCATGCACATACCTTACCGCTGCCCTGACTTCTATGTCCAATCCCTTTGTGTACGAGGGAGGCAAACATCCCAGGGAGTGCAGTTTGAGATCACGGACATTCCTGAGCTCTCCTCACCCATCTCCCTGTGCAGAAGAGCAACCCTTAGCACGCCCTATGGCCATCCAAGAACGCTCTCTTTGTAGCACCTCGTACCAGGAGATGTGGGGTGGGGTGGTCCTGCATAGAGCATGCTGCCCTAGAAGTCAGGAGACCTAGATTCTGTTCCCAGCTCTGCAATAACTCACCCCTTTCTGTGCTTAGGTTTCCACTCCCCAGACTTTGTCTGCCTCGTTTAAAGGGGAAGTTATACTAGAGTGGCACTCTTATTCCAGCATAAGGGTGGCTTAAACCAAAGTACAGAACTGGACTGGGACTCAGGAGATCAGTTAAATTCCTGGCTCAGCAACTGTCCCGCTGGGTGACCTTGGGCACATCACTTCACTTCTGTGCCTCAGTTTCCCCCATTGCAAATGAAAATAACGATTCTGAGATCTGCTGCTAAGAGCCAGGTATTATTATTATGCCCCTTCCCAAGCAACATAAGCTAAACTGAAAAGAGTCTCTTATACTAGAATCAGATGGTCCACAGGGTGTGTACGCGCAGGGGGGTGGTATACTGGTATAACTTTCAGTTTAAATCAACACTTCTGTTATACAAAACCAAAACATTTCCCCACATAGACAAGGCCTTAGACTAAACTCTTCACAGCAGGCACGGCTGTGCACTATTGTGTGTGTACAGCACCTAGCACAATGGGGGCAGAGATCTTGGGTGAAGTCCTAGGATTACTCTACTGCAGATACCACCTCCACTCTGCTAGGGAGACTGGTATGCACACCTACCAGTGCTCTCCCTGGGACATTTGATCACTTAAACCCACTATCCACAGATGCTGTTTAACAATGATCCCCGTTCTCAGTGTTGCCACATTTCTTGCAAGAAATGTTTTTGCCTATTGCTGCATTTACTGTTCCATTAGACTAGTCTGGGCTTCTGTTTAATAGGCATTAGCCTAGTACACTGTGGCAGGCATATGGAAAACAGAACGGAAACCTAAGGAAATCAATCCCATGTACTAAAGTATGTTCCCATGACAATATATCATACTTTGCCATCAAGGATGCAGAAGATGAATGACCTGAGCTTCACAACCCCTCTGTAAGGCAAGTTATCACCACCATTTTACATCTGGGGAAACTGAGGCACAGAGCAGCTAAGGCTAATGGTCAGGATTTTCAGAGCAAGTGAAAGATTATTTATGTTGCAGTAGAGGTGAGGACCCGCCCCCGGTCACAGACCAGGCTCCCACTGTCCTAAGTGCTGTAGAAACACAGCAAAATGTAGTCACACAACTCCCCTCAAAATTAATAGGAGTCGTGTATCTAAATGCCCAACTTGGCTTGGAAAATTCCAAACAGTATTTTGGGCACCCACAGCCAGATATTTAAAGGCATTAGGTGCCTAAAGATGCAGATAAGCATGTAGTGGGAATTGGGTACCTAACTACGGACCTCTTAGTCCCCTCCCAGGGCTTTCTCTTTTGCTCCCTCTCCTTCCTTCTAGCTGTGGATCATTCTCCCACCTTGACCTCTTTTCTTTGCCTCTCATCTCTCCTCTATGCCTTTCCCTCCAGTCCACACTGAAAAAGGGCCTTGTCCAGAAGGCTACGTAACTTTCTAGAGCTTTAGACTCATATACAAGTGCACTGCATAAACAGGGCTGTGAAAGACACAGCATGCCTTCCCACTCTGCAGTAAGATGCTATTCAGGGCTTCGGAAAGCAGTAGTTCATTGCTACCATTGCTTGCTAGATTGCACCTCCTGCCCACCCCCCGGGGGGAAAAAATGGCATTTCCCTGCTACTCTTCAGAAATCCTCTTAATTCACGATATGCAGTGGCCAGATCTCTGTGGTTTGGATGCACACTAACTCATCCATTTGGACCCTGAAGGTTGACGTCTAGATATTAAAGTGCCCTGCTGGCACTGGAAAACTAGAGGCATCCAGGAAAAAGCTAAGCATCTTCTCACTACCAGCTTCATGATGTCTCAACTAGCTTCTCTGGAAATCCCTCATGTTCAGGCTTGTATCTGTGGTTGGGTTTTGGCACACATGGTATTTCCTGAGAGCAGCCAGGATGGAAATGCAATATGCCCCGGGGAGCCCCCTGCCAGGCAGAGCAACTGAATCCCTAGTGAGACGTGCCAAGGTATGAGGAAGACATTTGTCATTTCCTCTCTATCACCCACCATCATCCCAACAACAGTAGTCAGGGGAAATCCTGCTGCTGTACAGAGAGGGGAAAAATCTGGAGAGGGGTCCTATGGGGGGGATAGGTTGTCTGCACCCACTGTACACCATCCAACTCAGGTCCAAGTAGGCTCCCTTTGCCTGCAATGCAGTTTGTGCGCCTGCCTGGGCTCATGGATCTGCTGCCATGCAGGTCCACCAGCCACTGATTCCCCTGGAGCAGCAAGAGCTACTGCAGCCTCATAGCTGCTGTAGCAACCTGAGAGAGACAGACAGAGACAGAGACCAGGGGTGGGGTGGGGTCTTGCAGAAGGATGATCTATGGTTAAGACACTGGACTGAGAATCAGGAGATCTGGGACCTGATTCTGCTCTCAGTTACTCTGGTGATTTGCAGAGAAGCTAGCTGAGATGTCACTTCAACTTCAGTGGAGTTATTCGTGCTTTACTCCAGTGTAACTGTGGAGAGAAACAAGTCCCTGGGTTCTATTCCCAGCTCTGCCTAGGACCTGCTGGGTGACCATGAGCAAGTCACTTAATCTCTCTGTCCATTGTTTTTTGTCATCTGTAACATGGGTATAATGATGCTTCCCTCAACCACTGGGATGGTTCAAGGATAAATTCATCACTATTTGCAAAGTGCCTGGGCACGACGGTGATGAACGCCACAGAAATGCTTACAAATAAAAGTTAAGCTCTTTCATTGCCCCTTGCCCTGCTAAGCACATCTATTCATGTGAAGACAGGATTCAGCCCTCAGAAAGAGATTATGAGAGATGTGCTAGCACATCTTCCTAACTTGAAGCCAATATCAAATACAGTGATTCACTACGATGCTTCAACTGCTTTGTGCTACTCTGGCAATGCAAACGCAGCCATAATCCACTTCAACAAAGTGGTGCAAAGCCGGTTCAGGCTACTGGTGAATCTGTCCCAGACATCCCGCATCTGCAGAAAAGTATTACAACACGCCAATGAATTACATTAGTTCTGCAGCACAAGGAATGACCCACAGAATGTGACATTAGTCACTTCAATCCCAGAAGTCACTGGAACTTGGCTGAAGAGATTATTCATGAACTGCAGCACACTGCAATCTGCATTAATGACTAATGAAAGGAATCTTCCACCACAGAAAACATTCACCCCTGACTTCACCCCAGGAAACTCCCACTGAGGTCAAAGACAGGGATGACTAAGAAACACCCTTGACACTGCACATTTTATTTTTAGCATGTCACCAGTATCGTAAGGAACATCATCCAGCTGAAATCTATTGCCCAGATCCGACAAAGTTTTAGGCATGGGATTAGCTTCATGCCTAACCAATTCAAAAATAAATATTAAAAGGAGTTTCTAGCACTACACCCTTTCTCTGAGATTATGTCTACACTGCAGTCATGGGGCATGACTACAGCTCATCTAGACATACGTAAGTTAGCTTTAATCTAGCTAGTGCAGGTATGGGTGCAACATGGCTGCAGCAGCCCAGGCTTCCATGCGGGCTGTACAAACCTGCCTAGAACCCTGGGTAATTACTCAGACAGCTAGTCTGTTCTGCTGTGGCTTCACTGCTCCAGTACCCAAATTTGCCAGATTAGAGCTAGGTCAGGTGTAGCTACATAAATTACAGTCGCACCCCGTGATTGCAGTGTAGACAAACCCTCAGTCCTCCCGCAACAATGTTTGTGGTTTTACAATCACATTTTTCCCCCCCAGATACTTTTTTCTTTCCCCTGTTGCTGGGTAAAAGAAACTCAAATAGGGGAAACTGACCAACACGCGATACAGGGGAATGTAGAAAAATTAATTATTCAGTTAACAAATTGAAAGAAGAGGGAGAAAGATACCATGGGCTTCTAATCTCATACAGTTACGGGAATGGCAGGTGTTCGTAACAAAGAGTAGGTAGAAAAAACATCAAACAAGTGTAACTTTTAAGTAGACAACATCCCTTTGATATTTTCTGTATAGAATATTGTAAAAATTGGACTGAAAAATAAAATGTTTCTATAGACCACATAATAAGAGTAAGATTTAGTATAGCTACAGTCTTGACTTTGCCCTATTGGAAGCAATCCAAGAGCTATGGTTGCCTAGATGCTAGTAGACACTGGGTAGATTCTAAGCTATGTTAGGTTGCTATTATCCTGGAGGCAGTCCATTGACTTCAGTGGGGTTACTCCACAATTACAGTGGTGTTACCACCATCAGAATCTGTCCCTTTTTCATAGTGGAAACTCTGATGAGCTTGAATTACTGCAAACAGCGACATCTTTAAACGTAGCCTGTAAACTGAATGGGACCAGCCTTTGCATGTGATGATCAGTACACTTAGTCTAAAGACAATACGATTCCTGGGTTCCATTAACAATACTAGGCACTACGTACTGCATTGGCAAAACGGACTACAGCCTCATTAATGTCATTCTGCTGCTGTCTGGCAAAGCTATGAGCAGCGGCAGGGTTGGCTGTCACCCTGGAAGCTCAGAAAGGTGACACTGAATTAAGTCACATTTGGAAGGCTATCTTCGCAACCTGAAACACTACAAACCTTTCAAATGTTATAAATAGACACATTTTGCAGAAATTAATGGTGTAGGCCCCACCCTGCCATGGAAAGCATCCACCTCACCAATGAAACAGATTTTCTAAGACTTGGTCCAGATTTACACTCGGGTAGCCGAGTAGAATTTTCCTGTATCCCTATTTCCGTGATGCAGTTCTTTTTGCCAACATGTTTAATTTATACTTGCTGTCAATAACAGAATTAGACACTGCGTGACATTTCTCTTTGGGGCAAACTGTTTTAAGGCAGTTTTTAGTCATGGGTCGAGAGTAACACCAAAGACAAGTCTCCAAGGAAGATCCCCACACAGAGAAAATAGGACTTTTTAAAGACAATCCATGGTATTCTCCTGAAAAGTCTGTTCAGACTACATTACACAATACTTCACTGGGAAACTTAGTCAAGAGTCTGCTCTGGTTAAGCTACTACACTTTGGGTCAAATTCTGCTCTCCGTTGCATCCATATAACCAGGCTCGGGCCAGGTTACTTGCACCCATTAACAAGACCATCAGGAGAACCTGGAGAATTCTAGCAGAATAATCTTAAACTGAATTCTCAGCTGGTGTTAGAAGGCAGCACTTATATAGATTTCCATGGATGTGTGCCGGTTTACACCAGCCGAGGATCTGGTCCCTCGTGCAAATTAATGAACTAACAGGCTAGGAGACTGAATGCCAGATCTCTGCCTCCATGCATATCCTACACTGGAATTACTCCTAATTTAGATTAGTGTGAACAAATCAAAACAAGAAGCGGAGGCATTTGCAGTTGTCTCCTGCAGCTAGGTAGACAATTCTTCTTCTGTATATTTATCTTTCCCTGCTAATTTGTCTCCTTTTGCTCTGTCACCCTTAAGTAGCTAATTAATACAGGTTTTCTTTTCAATCTACACTGGGACTTTAACAAGATATTTAACACGATAACATTGAGAATACCCTTTACCTTTTAAACACACTTAGATAAAAGTGAAACAAAAAAGATAAAAAGTAGTTTTGAAACACAGGGATGGCAAATCCATTCAATGAGAAGGCAGAGAGAAGGCTATGAAGCAGTGCGTATTTCTGCATCATGTGTTTCAAAGTAGATATGAATAGTGGAACTCTTATTAAGAATAGCAGATAAGTCAAATTGCAGGGATCACTGTATTATGCAACCATAACTCAAGTGCTATGTTTCTGTCCTGCTTCTCCCGATGCAAAGAAAATCCATCTGAAGCCTCAGTCTTAGGCAAGGGCAAAATTTTCTTAGCCAGTTTAGTGTGGCTTGCTTATTGCACATGCACAACTTCCACTGACCTCCCTGCTTTTCATGTGGGTTTTGTGTCACAGCAGTGATTAACCACTACAAATTCATGGGGATAATTTTCCCCAAAAGATGACCTCTCCAGCAACTCAGAAGCACTGTCTAGTGCAGGGGTTCTCAGACCTTTGTACCAGTGATCCCTTTCACACAGCAAGCCTCTGAGTGTGACCTCCCCCCCCTTATACATTAAAAACCAGCAGCGCCCCTGCCCGTTGAGCATCTGACCCATAGCCTGTTAAATATACAATTCTGGGATTCAGGGCTGAATTCCTCAGATAAATCTGCTCCAGGAATGCCAGGCAGCTTAAATTAAGCAGCGATTGCAACATTTTTGGCATAATTCTCAGCCTCTTGAAAAATGACATTATCTAGCAAGCAAATGCTGCAAACAAAGCAATCAACCCACAGACATGAAAGCCAAAGGAACGGGGCATCCCACACTGATTGTGACGCCTGCTCGTCTCTAAGCGTCCTTCCATAGTATTGCAACATGCCTGTCAGACTCATATGCTCCGGAAGAAATTCCTGAAGTCATCATTCAGCTTCGACTGGGAGCCAACCCCACCAGCTGCTGAAAGTTTACAAGTTCCAAATGGGGGACCCGTGGGCTAGTGGCTTGCACCTAAACACTAGGAGTCAGGAGAACTAGGTTCTGTTCTGATGTTTAACTTGGGGTCTGGTTGTGCCACCCTCTGATTTCAAAGGCATGACTTGCATGGCACAGGCTGAAAAGTCAAAAGCTCAAGACCAGATTTTCAAATGCTCAGCACCCGCCACTGGGACCAGATCTTCCAGTGAGCTCAGCTCCCAGGAAGGCACCTAAACAAAGTCCATGTTCTCCAAAGCACCCACCATCTCCTGCTGGGAGACACATGGCTTGGCTTACAGCACCCAACATTCTAAGCTCTTCTGAAAATTCCAGCCTCAGCTACCAATCAGTGGAAGTTGGACAGAACTGGGTTTGTTTGATTTTGAGCAAGTTCCTTAGCCTCTCTGTGCCATCATTTTCCTATCACTAAAATTTATGAAACTCTGGGATCTATGAACAAACAATTATTATGAGGTCTTTGTAGCACCTGGACCAGGACCCCACTGTGCCAGGTGCTGTACAAATGCAGACTCTGCTACGCAGAGTTTCCAGTCTAAGTATAAGCACTATGCAACTGATGGAGCCCAATGAAGTCAATGGCAAAACGTCCATTCATTTCCAAAGTGAAAGATCAGGCCCTATTTAATTGCTAACAATTATGATGAATGTTGCAGGAGGCGGTGTGGGAGTTTAGCAAAAGAGGGGGAAATCTGGCAAGTGATTACTCCACAATACAGACTTAACTCTTATGATAGGTTGGAGAGCGGGGGAGGAGAAATCATCTCTACCAAAGGACTACATTCTGCCAAATTCTTCAATGGGAATTTCATATCTGCCCCCAAGGGCGGAATTTAGTGCCACATTATTAAATGTTGAGCAGTGTCTTTGGCAGAGGCACAGAAAAAAGAAACATTTTCCTAAAGCTTTTTAGGATACTGTGCAACAGGCATGGCGTAGGTATTGGAAACACATTCCCATGAGTCTCCCCTGGCCTCTTGTGGAACATACTTTGTATTGGTGGGGAGCGGTGGAAATAAGTATACTTTTAGCTAATAGCATAGAAGATGGAAACAATATGGCTGTTGAAAACATTGAAAATATATTGAGGGAGGAGGTGTTCATGTGATTTATCCCCCCCAAAAAAGAAAGAGCATCTAGAGTCTCCAATTCTTTTGGGGCAGATGGCATGGGGAGTTGTCCAGAAGCTAGGTTCCCGACCTGAGACCCAAGCTCACTTCCATGCTCCGCCACAGACTTCTTGTGTGACCCTGGGCAAATCACTTGGTGTCTCTGTGCTTGGCTTTCCATCTATGCGGTGGAAATAATAGCACTGCCCTACCTCACAGGGGGATTGGGAGGCAAAAACCACAGTAAAACTCGTGAGGTGCTCAGAGACAATGCGAATGGGGGCCAGATTAGCTTACCTTACATAGAAAATAAAAATATCACACAATATTTTCTCTATTGAAAAAACACAACAAAACAGATCAGCCTCAAGCAAAATGCAAAACAACTGCAAGAGTGAGACTGTGAGCACTCTGGGGGCAGGGACTGTCTTTTTGTTCTGGGTTTGCCCGGAAAATGGCACCGTGGGGCCCCTGGGCAAAGACTGGGGATTCTTGGTGCTACCATTCTATATAGTAATTTAGCTAATGCATAAAGCCCTTATCCTGCAAAGGGATGGATGTAGTCAGACCCCCTTTGCCCACGAAAAACCCCGCTTCATGTAGGCAAATGCCAGGAGAGGAGCATTCAAATAAGGATGGAAGGTTGAATTTATGTGAATTTTCCTGGCTTGCGCTGGATTTGGGTCACAACTCCTCGAAGTAGCTCAGATTTCATTATTCCGCCAGCTCACAAGAATGGAGCAGCTGGGCATAAGCAGGAAAAGCACCACTGTACATGCATGAATCCTGCAATCCAAATAATATCCAACTAGCAGTGGCCGGTCAAATTTTTAACTTGCTGCTCAATTGTGTGCCTTTAATAGTAAAAATAAATCAGGTGAAAGGATCCAAAAGGGTTCCACCCTCATTGGTTCCGGGTGTGTAATTTACTCTGCTGATGGTGATAGCATTCAGGTCTGATCACAAGTAGCTAAAGAGTTTCCCCGTTAAAAAAAAAAAAACCTCTTGCCTAGGGTAAGATTATCTTGTTATTTACAATATTCCCTACAGAAAATGTTCAGGATACAGTCAATACTGGGGTCAAGCTATTTAGTTATCCGAAGTAATAGGCATAGGCACATTTTTAAGGGCAACAGATTTTCCCCCACTTCGGGGGCGGGTGGGGGGGAGGGAGGGGAAACATGTTCAGGGCGCAATTACTGCAGCCCTTATTTTAAGCACATGTACAGCCGTTTTTGAGCATGCATGAGTGAATCTGAACCAGGCTGCCTACGTTGCAGATAGCAGTATAAGGCCAATATTGCCAAATGCTGATTCAGGACATAACTACAGTAATCTGCAGTGCCCTAACAGAAGATTCCAGCTAGTTTCCACAGCTGGTCTGACTTGTGGCCACCAGGTGTTGCTAGAAGGCTGTGAAGAAGGCCGAAACCACTCCACCAACACCTTGGAAATCTGAGCCTCTTCCCGAGATGAGAAACATGCTACTGCTTTAAGTATAGTTAAAATTAGAGGCAGGGCGAGCTCCTGCGTTTATCTCCCAACATGGGGTCCCCACGAGTATTTCATTACCAGCAGACTGGCTGGTTTGGAGTGTTTTAAACCTGATCTCCAGAAAACTCCTACTACAATTTTGTAGTAGGAGTTTTCAGAGACTCACTTCCCTGCAGGGTGGAGAGTGATAAGAACTTGCCAAGCTACACAAAGGCTTCACTCCTTGCACACACCACCTGCAATGCTCTCCTTTTCCACATGGCAAATGTCCCCCACCAATCCCAGTGTTATGTTCAATCTAGTGGCTCAGTCTTAAGACCCTTCCCCTTTCTTGGCATCTCAGGGGCAGCAGGTCACACTGTCACAGACCAGAGATGTGGTTCTACTCTCAATTACACTAGTGTAAATCAGGATTGACTCCAGTGAACTCACTGGGGATATGCTGGGATAAAACTGTTCTGAGAGGAAAGTCAAGATGCAAATTCCTAAAGCTAGCAATGATAGTAATAAAACCCCATACCAATCGCTCAACTAAAAAATTGTCCAGATAATTATACTTGGCTCTTACGTAGCACTTTTCATCAGTGGATCTCAAAGTGGCTTATAAAGGAGGTCAGGATCATGGCTCCTTTATACAGAGGGAGAAACTGAGGCAGAGAGGGGAAATGGCTGGTACAAGGTCATTCAGCATGCCAGTATTAGAATGCAGGTCTCCTGAGCCCCAGTCCAGTGTGCTATCCATGATACCACGCTGCCTCCCCTACATCGCTTGGTAATTCTGTACCCACAGTGTACAGAGGCAACTCCTTGGCCTCACACAACGTGGGCAAGCCAGCTGATCAAAGCGTGAGGCTGGATCGATGTGCTTTCCATGGGACTTCTCCTACACACCTGAATCTGAGCTCATTGACACCACTGTCACCCTGGCTGAAATCAAACGGGGTCACTGAGGACTTCCACTTGTGGAGCAGAACCTGGTCCCTACCTTCTACGCAGACTTTTTGTGCTCTGAAACTTGTAGGTCACAATTCTGAGCTGTTCATTCTTAAAGAAGAGCTCTGCTCCCATTGACTTCGATAGCAGACTTGTCTGAAAAGTTGACGGCAAGATATGGCTCCCTGTGTTCAGTATAAATCTAGAGCAACTCCGCTGAATTACTCCAGACATACACGAGTGTAACTAAAAGTAAAAGGTGATCTATACAAAAACCCGATCTTGCTCTTTACCCAATATACATGCTACAGAAATAACCAAGCGTATAAGGATAACTACAACAGCATGGTTTACTGTGGCTCAGGTTTTACGAGAAACTTCTTCACACAGGCGGACGTAGAGAGTGCTGGACTAGCCCACCCCAGCCGAGGAATGGGAAGCTCTTAAATGCTTAGCTCTCGCAAAGCCACTGTGCTCAGGAAACTGCAGAGATGGGAGAGCAAGCGTTGGTGTAACGGAGATGGAGCAGGGAAAGTCCACAATGGTCAGCTGTCCTCGAACTCCTTCCATCCCCCGGGATAAGTGACCATCTGGAGCACTAATTTGCACCATAACTGGGGGGAGTTGGGATCCATCCTGGGAGTAGCGGCTAACCACTGGCAGAGGGGAATGTTGGGGATCTGTCCTGGTTGCTTAGCAATATGCACAGAGGCAGGCAGTATAAAAAGAAGTGGGACTGGCTTCCCCAAGGATCCCGCGGGTGTTTTTCATAGAGCAAATCTGCTCTGGCCCTTTAACACTTCATCCCTTTCAGCAAACAAGAGGTATGCCTAGAATGACTACTGCACACTTGTCACAGCAGTAAAAAGTCCCACTCCAAGGGCTGCCCACATTTGTTTCTCTGGGTATTACCTAGTAGGAATAATTGGGAGGAGCATATTGCAAAGAGGTCACATGGGGTCATCCCCCACTGCAGCTGAGGGCACTGTCAACATACCACAAATACAGAATGTAGCAAGGCTGGGGACAGGACCTGACCCATGGCTTCTCCCCAACTAGTAATTCAATGGGCCAAATTCGGCTCTCAATTACACCAACATAAATGTAGAGTGATTCCGCAGATCTCACAGAGAGCAGGAATCTGATCCGCTGACTTCACCATGACTCACATGTGCACATCTGAGCCCAGAATCCGGCCACGTGGGCCTGATCCTCCATTGCACAGCATCTCATGCAGCCATGCACACCAGTGCAAAGTAGGTATCCTGCCCCACCTAGTTAGCATGGTGTAAGTGACTGCACAAAGCACTGTGCAACAGTGAATCAAGCCCCGGTTTTCTAATGTGCTATGAGCTGCTGTACAGACAGAGGCTCCCCTGCAAAACAGGTGAGATGTGCCCATTTCAGATACAAGTAAGGAGCAATCCAGAAGAACCATTGATAGAATGGCAGCCTTTACATGAAATTAGTTAAATTCCTCTCCCTCAGTTCCACCCTGCTCTGTATCTTTATTTAGGGCCTGATTCTTCCACCTCTACTCAGGTACCGTATTCCAGAAGCAATATCGACAAAACCGCCTGAGTAACAATGCTTAAAGAACCACTCACATGAGGGACAGAACCAAGCCCCTCGATGGATCGTGCTTGACTTGTACCAGACAGAGCCTGCAGAGATCGTTCTGCAATACATATCTATTTCTAAAGGTGTGGGGGAGGAGTTAAAGGGATGAAAACCTCCACTGCTGAAGAAACAGATGAGATGTCAGAGCACTCACCGTTCGTGGACGACGTTAAGCACTGAAAGGAACTCGGGGCCACTAGAACGCTGCAGTTCTGCCAAAGGTCTGCCGTACGCCCATTAACGTTGAGCCATTGCTGAAAGAGAAGCACAAATCTGTGAGAGGCGGCAGCAAAGGCCCGGGGGGAGGCAGAGCAGAGTTACCAAAGTAAAAGATAAACTTGTGCTCAACTAAATACACTTGCAAAGGATCCGACATAATTGTGCATGTTCATTCTTGTTGTCTTTTGCATTCTTACCGTTGCTTTGGTTATTTCTGTCTCATGTCTTTATTTCAATCTGTGCACATGCATTACATTTACACACACACACATACACACCTATTTCAATTGAGTTTGGAAAGAAAACTTTCTGCGTTGTTCTTTACTTGTTCTAGACTCAACTGCTCGAAAGAGGAGACTTTTGTTATTCTCTTTAAATATGTGCCAAAGCTCTCAAACACTTCACTCCTCTCCAGCGTTTTCTTGGCAGCATGGAAAGCTACAGTAACTGCTCCATATGAATCCCAACCAGTTTAGAGATTATTTTAGAAGTAGTTTAAGGTCTTTTTTAAAAAGCCCTTTGAAAGCTAGTCTGGAAGTGACTAGCTCTGCATTAAAAAAAAAACCAAAACCCACAAACATAACATGGCCAATCTAGGCAGACAATTAATACAGGACCTCTGAAAGCATTAAGGTCTGGTACTGGAGGCGTAGCCTTTAATTTCACAAGATCTGGCCCTTGGTTTCATCTACATGGACAAATCTTACACATGGAACTCTGCAATGGATTCTGATCTACTTTAAGATAAGGTCCCCACTGCTGCGCTAAACTAAAATTAACCCACATGCAGCTCTCGGCACTAACCAAGAGGGTGGCTTGATGTGCAAAGTCCTCAATTACGGAGATCGTGACTTCTGATTGCTAAAGAACTTCAGGCTGAAACCGGAGGATTCCTACAGAAAACACTCGGAAGGGTGATGCTCAGCGACAAAATATCCTCTTCTCTATCCCCGCACTCCCCAACCACAGGCGACACTCACAACCCCCATGTTCCCATATGGGGATCGGAAGGATAAAGTTGGTACTTACGCTAACGATTGTTGAGACAAAAAGCAGCACCAGAACCGCAACATGGAGCACGATGATCCCCAGCAACAAAAGGAGCATTTTGGCTGAAGTTTTGGAAAGATCTGAAGGGGGGAAAAAAAGAGACACGCTTTTAAGTGACAGCAAAATCCCTTGCAGTCAGCCCTTTGCATTTGTGTCTATGTGGGGTGTGTCCAGCATTTAGGGATAACTAGATCTGAAAAGGCAGCAGGGGGCACTGCAGCAACAGAGAATAAGCAAAGGGGCTCACATTTAATAGGCTCAACAATTTGTATTACATGCATTTCTTCACATCTCTTTTGGCAAACAAACGCAGCTATTGGGAGGGGGTCAGGGGAGATTTTTAAAGTGCTAACTGGGGTTCACAATGTGAAAGGGACAGGCTCCCAGGGTTGGACAGAAATCCATGGTGTGGCTCTACAGTACTAGAGTCAAATGTTGCAAGCCTGAAAAGGAAAGAGACAGCTTTGAGAAATGCCAGACATCACCCGGTTTGGAAAAGGGCAGCAAACCTATCTAAGAGGGGTTTTCTTTGCGGTGCCCAAAGAAGGGCTGAGGAAGTTCTAATAAATGTTGTGAAACATCAAGGAACCTTCAACTTCTACATTATTGTCCTTCCACACTTTAAGTTTCATGGTCCAGAGTTTGATGACTCATGATACAAGGAGAAATGCAAATTCCATTACATTCCTCAAAATTTCCACTTAGCTCAGCCTGTCTTGGAAGTGTCATTAGCCAAAGCTAAAATAAGGGGTTGTTTGTCCTGAAGCAGCGTCACAACAATACGAAAGCCTAGGTTTCCAGCCAAAGACTTAAAATATTAAAAAAAAACAACAACAAAAAACCCACCCCAACCAGTCCCTTGAGCAAATATTTTTAGCTCAGAGGCTCAGGTAGGGGGAGGGGGACTGGAAACCGTTATTCCACAAAGCCACTATTCTCCACTTCACAGCCAACATTTGGAGTCCATTAAAGTCAGGAACCCCTTGATGAGAGCCATGCCCCAGCCATTCCCGCTGCTGCACTTATTGCGCGTCTCAGTTAGCTGAGCAAGGCCAACAGAGCTGGTTAAATAGCTCCGTGGAAAGAAAGGGAAATGACCATGCGGCGCATTGTGTGTGTGTGTAAACTCTGAGCTTTTCCATAGAGAAACCAACACAGCTACACCCCCACTGCAAGCAACAGTCCGTGCACACACCCCATGGAAATCAACCAGGTTACAAAAATACAAAGCGGGTCTCAGGGGGGACAAAAACCCAGCTAACGATCTTCAATGGTTCGAACTGTTTCTAATTATAACAAAGTGAGGTCAGGTCTGAAGTAGGTTAATGGAATCCGTATAGGGGAGTGAATCTGCTTTAAACACACACACACACCCCACAACAAGCTAGTGGTTTTGGCACAGAGATTACTACAGAACAAGAGGGTGAAACCAGCATAACCAAGCAACAGGGGACAAGCAGAATCGCTGTAGAGGAAGGTGATTTATTTGCAGACAGACACCACCAGACAAGACAGCTCCTGGGTGGGGACCATACACTGCCACACTACTGGGATCTCCCCGTCTTCCCCCAAATCCTCCCCTCGCTTCCACTATCGAAAATAACCCGCTCCTGGGTGGTGCGGCTGCTACTTACTTCTCTCCAATAGTCACCCACCAAGCGACGTCCCAGAGGCTCGACTGGCCCCAAAAGATCAAACCGAAGCAAAGGAGCAAATCCAGCCCGTGGGTGCGGGTATGCGCCAGTCCCCTTGCCCACGGCAAACTGAGCCAGGGGGCTGGAGAGAGGGAGGCGGGGAGGGCAAAGCGCGAAGTTATAAAGTTTCCCCTTTAACGAGGAACAACGCCCCGGATTGCGTCTGTGCCGCAGGGTGTGTCCCTGGGTCAGGCAGAGGGAGCCCGGCCAGGCAGCGGAGCCGGCTATAAATAATCCTGCAGGAGAAAGACGCTCGCTTGTTCGCCGCAGCAGGGAACTTCTACTCACACCCGTTTGGATCACTGTGCTGTACTCGGCACTTTCCCCGCCCCTCCCCCCGCATGTCTCATCAGCCCACGTGGGGAAGAGGCGAGCCCATAGCTTGGGGGAGCAGCACCCCAGAGCGGCCGCACCCTACACGGTGGCGCTGGCAAGGTGGGGTCGGGGACCCCCCCTCTCCCGGTGTATGAGCGGAGACACCCCGTCCCCAGAGGATCCACTCTGCGCGCTGCTCCCGCTCCCTTCGATTTGTGCAGGGAGGGAGGCGAGGCGGCTGCAGCCCTGGGGGCTGCAGAGGCATCCGTGCCACTGGCCTGGCGCTCCACATGGGGGCTGCTTCCTCTTGCCTCCAACCGAGCCCCCCCGGCAGCCTGCGGGCTCCTGGCGGGCAGCGGCCGGGAGAGCAGGGGGAGATTCCCCACTGCGCTCTGGCGAGGGGCAGGAGGCTGCAGCAGGGGAAATGCCAGCTCCGCCAGGCACCGTGCAAGTGGCCGCCGCGCGCTCCGGGAACCCGCAGGGCGCAGCCTGCCTCCGGGGCTGAGCACACACATGAGGTGAGCTCAGTAACCCCAGCTCCTCACCCCTCTCAGATCTGCCCGGTGGGGGGGGGGGAATACACGCCCCCTGTTCTCCTGACTCCTCTGGGAAACCAAACCAAACCATTCACCCTGCACCTCAAACACTCATCCACCCGCGGATCCCCAAGCGCTGCACGAAGTCCCGAAGAGAGGTGTCCGCCTAATTTAGATGCACCAGACTTTGCTTTTGCTGCTGCTGCTGTCTCTTGACTCTTTGCTTTCTCCCGCGCTCACCCGCCGATGCAAAGCAAGCCTGGCTCTCGATGTGTTAGGCTCATCCAAATACAATTGCGCATGTTTGCCACTCGCTTATTTTCTTGTAAACGCGGGTCTCCAAATTGCATGGCGCTTTGGAGAGGAGTCACAGTTCAGGGAAGAGAAAGGGCAGTAGAAAGCGCCCCTCTCTTTGCTTGTCTGGGGGAGGGGGGGTGGCTTTGCTGGCAGAGCTCAGCTGGGATTTCACCACCAAAGACTTACCAAACTCCAAGCGTGCCGCCCTTCCTGGCAATGGTAGCTCCTAGGAAGCCAACTCAACGTGCATTAAAGTTCCTCCAGCAGGGGCAGGATCCCAGAGGATGCTAAAAGCCACTCGTGGCGTGGGGTCGAATTGAAAGGGGGATCCCTGGCGTATCGGAGCCCTTCTCTGAAACCACAGATCTGGTGCATTCACTGTTTATTCATCCCCCAGTCCAACGCCCAGATATGTCACGGTGGCCTGAGAGAGCACAGCCTCTAGTATTTAAAGAGACAGCTCCTATCTTTATCTCCTTCCCAGAACACAGCCCAGCACGCAGGGGCTATTTAGGGGGTGCTGGAGATTAAATAGAAAGGAGTGGCTGAGAGGCCTCCGTCCCAGTTTAAAGGCTTAATCAAAGCCCTGGATGCTAGAACAATAAATAGTGATCTCCTTTGGGAAGCTGTCATTCAAGGGGTTGGTAAAACAGCCAGGCTAAATGTTTCCAGGCCTGAAGGGAAAGGGAAGCTGCTAGACAGCGCTGCTGGGGGGGTTAGGGTCAGATCTTCAGCTGGCAGAAATTGGTGCAGCTCCATTGACTTCAGAGCATCTACACCCAGCTGAGGACTGGCCTATTGGGTATTATTTGCTTAACAAGGGGCCTTTTCTAACCTCTTTCGGAAGGTGATGTTGTTTTGCTGCTATGTATATTTTTTAAACACCCAGTTGACTGTTTTCACTAAAAAAAATTAAAACAATGTGGTTCAAAACCACCTGTTGCTGGCTCTGCAGCATGTGATCACACAAAATGTTTGGGCAAGTCACAGGGTCTGGCGGAGTCGTCCAGGTGGGGTGATGATCACTTACATCCAGATTCCACACCTCTTTTACACACACCCTTCTTAATGGAACCAGATAGTCCTTGAGTCACCCAGTGCCTTTCCGCAGTGTTACTTGAGGCATGAGGAGCTCTGTGAAGTGACTACAGATGTCTGAAGCTGGTCCCAAGCGACAGATTCCCGTCTCAACTACACTGCTATAAAGTGGACGAAATCCATTAAAGTCAATGGAGTTGGTGCAGAATCTCATGGGGTAATGGAGAACACAAAGTGGCCTCTATATTCCTTCCTTGCTATCTATCCATCCATCCCCATACATACCCATCTGTCTATCTCTGATGTACCTTTAACAAGAGGGAACGATATTCTCTCAACCCACTCCCTTCAGTTCAAGCGCTTCATCAAACCGAATTACAGGCATCTGCAGTCTAGGGGGTAGGACTCAAACACTGCTCATTCCTGACAGGCAAAGACAGCTTGTCTATTTCAAAGGCTGCGCAGTCACTTGGTTACACAAAACACCTACATTCTTGGAGTCAGCGACATGCAGAGTGATTGACTTACAGAAAACAGCAGAGAGCACAGAGTTTCTCTGTAGGCCAGGAGGGTGTCAGAGGGGGCAGCATTCAAGGGTGCCTTGGTCACTGAGGGTACGTCTACACTGCAATGAATGAAAGAGCAGTGGCACACCTGCGGCCAGCTTGGATCAGGGGGCTCAGGCTGTGGGGCTAAAAATGGCAGCATAGACCCCCCCGCAAGGGGGGTGGGTCTCAGAGCCAAGGCTCCAGCCCAAGCTCGAACAACTACACTGGAATTTTTAGCCCTGTGAGCCCAAGTCAATTGAGCCAGGCTCTGAGACTCAGGGCATGGCTACACTTGCAGATTGTAGAGCACTTTGAGTTAAAACAGCCTTCGGAGAACGCAGTAGGGAAAGCGCTGCAGTCTGTCCACACTGACAGCTTCAAGTGCACTGGTGTGGCCACATTTGCGGCACTTGCAGTGGCATTGGGAGTGGTGCATTATGGGCAGCTATGCCAGCATGCAAGTGACTGCAACATGCTTTTCAAATGTGTGGGGGTGGAGTGTGTTGTGTGTATGCGGGGGGGGGGGGGGGAGCTGAGAGCATGTCAGCATGCTGTCTTGTAAGTTCAGACAGCACAGACCTCCCCACCCCCTGCCTCTCTCTCACACGCACACAGCATTCCACAGTAATGGTTGCTCTGTCTCGGAGCAGAGAAGCATGCTGGCTGTCAGAAACGGAGCTTTGAAAGGGCATATCCGCATTCCTGCAGTGATTCAAAAAACAATGACAAGAGTGGCCACTTGACTTAAGGGGATTCTGGGGCATTTCCGGAGTAATGCACGCAGTAATGCAACACCCTGTTCACGCTGACGCCCGGGTGTTGTAGCCAAGGCACATCAAACGTTATTCCACTCATGGAGGTGGAGTACCAGGAGTGCTCTAGCCGTGGAGTCAGAGCACTCTACGTGCCTTGCCAGTGTAGATGGGTAGTGAGCTAGTGTGCCTGGGGCTGCTTTAATGCGCTCTAACTCGCAAGTGTAGCCAAGCCCTCAGTGCCACTGTGTTTTTATTGCAGTGTAGACATACCCTGAGAGGTAGTGATATAGCTGCTCTGGTTTACAGCTCTTCTGCAGTAATGGCAATTCAAAGATTCCCTCTTGAAAGCAATAAATAAGCAACTCCTAAGAGCAGTTTTCAGGGAGTCTTTTCAATACAAGTTGGGGGGAGGCTTAGGGGATGCATCCTGGGTGACAATTATTAGGGCACAAAGAACTGGGGGCTCCTCTTACAGCAGCCTCATCAGATTTTGGAAGTGTGAATTGTAAGAGGAATAGGCATCATCAAGTACTCAGAATGGGACTGATGTGTGGCCTCTTGGGGTGAAATCCCATGAAGTCAGTGGGAGGTTTGCTATTGACTCTAATTGGCATTAGGATTTCACCACCTGGATTCGGTTCCGATAGTATGTTTAAGTGGAAGTGTGTATGCATCCAGCAAGGTTTTGCCTGCACAGTGTGTGTGTGTAGTGAAATTTCTTCAGGAATTTTGGCACCAGGATGCAAGTGCAAAAGGCCTGTGAAATGCAGCAATTTTCCACAACACTCAGGTCGAGATTTTTCAAGCACCAGAGGGATGTGGTGCCCAACTCCCCTTGATTTTCAAAGAGAACCAAGCATCCAAGTCCCTTAGACATTTTGAGAATCCCAACCGTCAAGCACCAGCAGAATTCTGCCCAGTGGCCGAGGGGAGGGCGCTGTTCTGGTTGCAGTTGTCTGTTTCCCTCCCTGTGCAGGCTCTCACAGCAGACCACAGCACCACTTGCACCCTCAAAAGTCCCAGATGCAAGCCGTGGGAGCGTGACCCCATCCCTGTGCAGCAATGCTAGGCCAGAGGGAAGGCGCCCCAGGACCTTTTGTGCACCTGTGCAGGGTCAGCCATGATCTCAACCCAATTTCATCACAGCGAGAGAGCTGAACTCACCTGGAATTACAAACGCTGTCCATCTTTAACCATAGCCCATAGGAGTTAGGGCTAGAGGACATGCCTGGCTGTTTCCCCCCAGCTAGTACAGGACATTCCCTACAGTTTGGGCCTAATATGCCCCCACTCACATTAAGCAGCACCCACAAGGATTTCCAATGGACCTACAGGCCTAAGTACAGGTCTGTCACAACTTACGCTTAAGAGGGAGCTCAATTCATTCTGCGATAAGGGCCATAAAAGCACCCAGATGGGTTGATTATGTGAGCAGAACTCCTGTCCATGTAAATGGGAGAGAATAAACTCTTGTTTTCCAGGGATTCTGAAAATGGAGCCAAACCTAGCTTTTTAAGCAAGAGAGAAATATGTGAAACTCCACTAGGAGAGAAGAGTGGCCCAAGGGTGAGGAAGCTTTTGCTGGCAAAGAGCCAGGGAGAAGGAAATAAAGAGGATGTGCACAGCAAAGAGCCCATTCCGCAGACATTCCTCCAGCAGAGTTTTGTCTCTTTTTGGAAATGCACTTTAGCCAAACAGACCGGGGCTTTGGAAATATTTATTGAGCATGTGATTTCCCTTATAGCTCTAGGGATTTGATACCAAGCTGCTTCCAAATATTTCAATCATGTGAATAAGCTTCTAGGAGGGCTATTCTTTATGCCTTCAGCAAACAGAACGTGCTTGATAAATGTCTGTTAGGATAACATGGAAACTAAACAGAAAGAGAAATGCTTCTAAAATGGTGGCACCCAAAGGGCATATGGCATATGTTTGCTCCATAGATACCAATGTAGACAGTTTGGCATGAGGATTGGGATCGCAAAACCAAGATATGTGTGACAGGGTCAACTGCCTCCCGAGCGCACCCTCATGGCCAGGGGTGGATCTACAGAACTCTGCCTCCATTTCCCCTCCACATAGGCTTCTCTGTGTGCACACACCCCTCCTAGGGGTCTGAGTTTATGAATGTAAAAGGTCAGAACAAAACTCAAAGTCCCCAAAATAGAGTCCCTCAAGTCCCTGCTTTTATCAGGCTGCTCCCTGTCCTACCTGGCAGGAGTCATAGAATCATAGAATATCAGGGTTGGAAGGGACCTCAGGAGGTCATCTAGCCCAACCTCAAAGCAGGACCTAATCCCAACTAAATCATCCCAGCCAGGGCTTTGTCAAGCCTGACCTTAAAAACCTCTAAGGAAGGAGATTCCACCACCTCCCTAGGTAACCCATTCCAGTGCTTCACCACCCTCCTAGTGAAAAAGTTTTTCCTAATATCCAACTTAAACCTCCCCCACTGCAACTTGAGACCATTACTCCTTGTTCTGTCATCTGGTACTATTGAGAACAGTCTAGATCCATCCTCTTTGAAACCCCCTTTCAGGTAGTTGAAAGCAGCTATCAAATCCCCCCTCATTCTTCTCTTCTGCAGACTAAACAATCCCAGTTCCCTCAGCCTCTCCTCATAAGCCATGTGCTCCAGCCCCCTAATCATTTTTGTTGCCCTCCTCTGGACTCTTATCAATTTTTCCACATCCTTCTTGTAGTGTGGGGCCCCAAACTGGACACAGTTCTCCAGGTGAGGCCTCACCAATGTCGAATAGAGGGGAACAATCACGGCCCTCGATCTGCTGGCAATGCCCCTACTTATACAGCCCAAAATGCTGTTAGCCTTCTTGGCAACAAGGGCACACTGTTGACTCATATCCAGCTTCTCGTCCACTGTAACACCTAGGTCCTTTTCTGCAGAACTGCTGCCTAGCCACTCAGTGCCTAGTCCATAGCAGTGCATGTGATTCTTCCGTCCTAAGTGCAGGACTCTGCACTTGTCCTTGTTGAACCTCATCAGGTTTCTTTTGGCCCAATCCTCTAATTTGTCTAGGTCCCTCTGTATCCTATCCCTACCCTCCAGCGTATCTACCACTCCTCCCAGTTTAGTGTCATCTGCAGACTTGCTGAGAGTGCAGTCCACGCCATCCTCCAGATCATTAATGAAGATATTGAACAAAACCGGCCCCAGGACTGACCCTTGGGGCACTCCGCTTGATACTGGCTGCCATTGGGTCCCTAGTTTGTAGAAGTGCATGGGATTTTTCCGTCCTAAGTGCAGGACTCTGCACTTGTCCTTGTTGAACCTCATCAGGTTTCTTTTGGCCCAATCCTCTAATTTGTCTAGGTCCCTCTGAATCCTATCCCTACCCTCCAGCGTATTTACAATGCCTCCCAATTTAGTGTCATCTGCAAACTTGCTGAGGGTGCAGTCCACACCATCCTCCAAATCATTAATGAAGATATTGAACAAAACCGGCCCCAGGACCGACCCTTGGAGACAGGTTGTGGACCTTATCTTTATCTCTTCTAAAATCACTATGTATATATATATATATATATAAAATTTATTTGTATAAGATAGCTATAGGTGGGTCAGAAGTACACTCATAATTACATGCACAGAATAATATTCACATATATACATAGAGCTATTGGGAACTTAATCTTAAGAAATGAGATAAATCTAATAAACAAAGCTTACTCACCACTAGATTGTTCTCCAAAGGTGAAGGTGAAGGTCATCTGTGCACAGCCACCATGGTGAGACAAATGCATCACTGAAGTCTACATAAACCCTCCAAACAGGGGAATTTCACCCCAAATATATTCCTCTGAAGAGCCACAAGCATGAGTCTTGTGGCAGGGTATGTCTGGGGATCTGCATAGGCCATATCATGTAAAAGAAACAAGACTGAAGTTGAGGAGCATTTGGGATATGGTGACCACAGTATTATGGGATTTTTAGAAGATGGCAAGTGCCAGAGGAAACAAAATGAGCGTTTCTGACTTGCGGAAAGTTGGCTTGGAGAGAATATGAAATACCCTAAGGAAATAGGGAATTCTATAATGTCTGGGAAATCTGCTTTAGAAAGTTGGAAAATATTTGAGAAAGAAATTAGAGAGGCTGCAACTGAAATTCCTCCAGTTAAGACTAAAGCAAAGAACCACAGAGTCCAAAGTGTATTGAAAGGGTAGGACAGAGAGAAGACATTTACGGCCAGTTAACTGTGACACTGCATTTAAAATCTCATAAATTACAGGAAGAGTTTAAAGGCTTTTGGCTAATTGGAAAAGACCAGTCTTTGAGATGATGTAACAGAACGGTTCAAAAATCTGAAAGACTGATAAAGCTGATGGGTGTGGGGAGGGGTGGGGGGGCAAAACTCCCTCTGACCTCATTGGGGTCAGGACTTTGCCCAAGGAATTTAGGAATACGTGCTAAAATTCAGGGCCATCCTTAGGCATACGCAGCATACGCAGCTGCATAGGGCACCTGAAAACTTGGGGCACCACTGGGTTTTAGTGTCTACCCTCCTGCCTCTTCCGATCCCTGTTCTGACCCTTCCTGCAGGCTCCCACAGCTGGCTGCTGCAGCCTGGTGAGTCTTCCTCGGAAGGGGATCTAGTACTTAAAAGTGAAAAAACCTTCCAGCCTGCCAGCCCTATTAGCACAACATTAAAATCGTTAAAGAGCCATTCAAGTGATAATGAAGCCATTTAACAGGCATTTGCCAACCCCCAGGTATATACTGTCAGTTTCAGAATTTACTGACAAAAACAGTTGTGCATTACTGTAATATTTACCCAGAACATGTTACTCTGCAGGACCTTAGTTTAAAATTTGCTTTAAAAATATTTCATTAGTGTGTTGCTGAAGATTATAAAATCACATCTCTAAAAACCCTTGCATAGATTTTTAGATTCACAATCTGAGTATTCATCTTTAGCCTTAAATGCTGGGATCTTCAGACATATAGTTTTTTAAATAAATCCTTCAAAAGACCACCCTTATACACATGCGAGCCCGGGCTGCCATCAGGCATATGGGCACCAGTTTAATAATACTGCATAGGGCCCCATAAATCCTAAGGACAGCCCTGCTAAAATTTTCAAATGTGGCTACAGGTGCCTCTATTTTTGGGTGCCCGGTTTAAGACACCTTAGAGGGAGGGGCCTGATTCTCAGGAGAAGACACTCAGTACTTTCCGAATATCAGGCTCCAATATAATGTTTTGAGTTGGGTGCCTACAAATCAGGATAGCAAAAATCACTAGACACTTTGGAAAGTCTGAGGTAAGGAAATGCTGGCAGAACAACTTACTACAAAGGAACATATGGACACAGCACATAACTGGTAACCAGGGGAGTTCATAGAAGCTAAAAGTCTAAATGAGGTCAGCATGTCCATAGATTTATTTCTGGATCAGGAGGGGAGTCAGGCGTCTGGTGACACAGCAAGAAGGTGGGAGTACAATAAACCGAGAAAGGGCAGGCATGTTAGGCTAGACAGCCTCTTCTGGTTCCTAAGATGCCATGTTCTTAAAAGGAAGCTGCTGTCTCCAAAAGACTCAGCCCTAAAGCTCCAAGTTACAAATAAAGGGGAGGAATCCTATTTTTAGTCTGCATGAGACCAAAGTCCTGGTGCAAAAGGTCATCAAGAACAATTACTTCCGGTTTTCTGTTATGAAGGGAGAACCTGCCAAGATGCAGAGGTTATGGGATGGGATCCTGCCACAGATTTGAGCTCTGGGACCCTGCTCGGGGAACAGTGCGGGGCTCACAAGCTACAAACTATCTCCATAGTCTAGAGCAGTGTTTCTCAACTTTTTGATACCAGGGACCGGCTTGCTGCCTTCCTAAACTATGTCAAGAAGATCTCATGGACTGGTCATTGAGAAACACTGGTCTAGAGAACCACAAACATTGGTAGCACTGTCTGGGTTTATCTGTGCTGTTGCCACTGAGAAGGAAACCACTGGAGGACGTTAGCACAGAATGTCCCCCTCCAAAGATGCCCTCACGCAGAGCCAGAAACTCTGATTGGGAGAAGAGCAGAATTTTGAAGTCAGAATTTTCAAAGCAATCTAAGTGACTTAGACACACAACTCCCACTGGATTTCAGTGAGATTTGGGTGCCTAACTGCTTTCCTCTTCTTTGAAAATCCAGACCTAAATTACTAACCCCGAGCTTTCAAAAATGAATTGAATTACAGAGGTAGGCAATGACAACAGAAGCAATGAGCCATAGGAAGGCATCCACAAGCCATCGCATGGGAAGACGTGTCCACAGTAACTTGAACAGGTTGAATAAATAGAATGAGATGGGGTGATTTTCTGTTGATGCTCAGTTTCTTGTGATAGTCTTAATAATAAGCATAAAAATGCTTTGATAGCACTTAGCTCTGTTCTGATAGTTCATCAGGGTCACGTGGTTAAAGTGAATAAAATACCTTACGAAGCTACCATTAAGTGACACATATAGCACTGCATCCCATGGTTCAGGCACTAGCCTAGGACTTCAGAGATCTGGGTTTAATTCTCTGCTCTGCTCCAGACTCCCTGTATGACCTTGGGCATGTTACTTAGGCCTAGATTCCCAAAGGTGTTGAGGTCCTAACTCCCATTACTTTCAAGGTTAGGTGCCCAAATACCTTTGAGGATCTGTGCCTAAGTTTCCCATCTGTACCGTAGGGATAATGGCATTTCCCTGCCACACCAGGGTGTTTGGAGGATAGACACATAAAAGATTGTGAGGTGCCAGATAATATGGTAATGAGGAACTGATAAATACTCCATGTCTAATGCTGTAAAGAAAGCCATCCATACAAACCTTGCTCACCCCCACTAATAACCAGGATGTTCACTGCAAGTTAGTGAATCTTGTAAATTAGCAGGTATGCAAGGAATAAATGCATCACCTAAAATGTTTTCATAGAATACCAGGGTTGGAAGGGACCTCAGGAGGTCATCTAATCCAACCTCCTGCTCAAAGCAGGACCAATCCCCAGACAGATTTTTGCCCCAGATCCCTAAATGGCCCCCTCAAGGATTGAACTCACAACCCTGGGTTTAGCAGGCCAATGCGTTTTGCTCATTTATTTGATGTGTTGAATTTTAATCATGTGTGATAAAGCTCCAAAGTACACCAGCAAAAGTTCCTTAGTACACTTTGTAAAAGTACTATGCTGAAGGGTAAGTACTGGGAGACCTCACTACAGCACTCACTATTAAAGCTTTGCAGAGAAGCGTGAGAGTACTGCCTTTTCTGTACAAGTTTTAGTGTGTGCTGGTTAGCAAGACTCTATTGTCTTTGTATTTCATTGCATCTGGCAGATGAAACCTTTATCTGGCTAAGACCTTTATGAAACTATGCACTTCATTGTTTTGTTCTTGACAGCGGAGGAAGGTTACAAGATCTTCTGAGGTTTAAAATTTGAATATTTCCTTTTGTGCCTTATTTCAGACTCTGCCAATTCTTCTGCTCTTCTCTAGCATATAAGGGTGAGATACTCAATTGCAAACTGGAACAATGGGCCCAGATGTATCCCATTAAAGTTCACGAGAATTCTTCCAGAGACTTCAATGGGAACAAGATTGTGTTCTAAAGATGTGAGTGGATTTACTTTATACACTGGCATAAATCAGGAGTGAAAAGAGTTGCACCAAATATAAAGCTGGAGTAAGATCAGGATCAGCCCCAATGAAATTCACATTTTTCTTTAAAAAATAGAGTATAAGAAATTCAATAAAATATCACAAGGCCAAGTCCAGCCCTCCAACCCACACACCCATTGCTCAATTTCACCTGACTCCTCTCTTGCTTACACCAGTGTAACTGTTGATGTCCGTGGAATCACTCCAGATTTACATCACTATGGGACGTGTATCCGGGCTGTTGATTTCAATGGGCATTGTGCCTGAATTTGGACCATATTTTTTGTCTGATTCCTGGTTTTAATTTAAATGCTTTTATTTTAATTTTATTTTAGGCAGTTTAAAGGAAAACTTGATGCATTATCAGGTGACTTAAAAGCAAATATAATGTCATTATTTCAGATAGGAACCTTGGGAAACATTTTCAAAAGCATCTACGTGATTTAGGAGCCTCAGTACCATTTTCAAAGTGATTTAGGCACATAGGGTTAGATTTTTAAAAGGTATTTAGGCCTCAAAAGAGGTAGACAGGAGCCTACTGGGATTGTCAAAAGAACATAAGTGCTTAATACCTATTTAAATAATTGATTTCAATGAGAGTTTGGTGCCTAACATTCTTAGGTGCTTTTCAAAATCTCACTAGGCACCTCTTAGCGTCTTTAAATGCATAAATGCCTTTGAAAATCTTGGGAAAATCCTTAGGATCCCAAGTCTCATTGAAAGTCAATGGAAATTGGCTCCTAAGTCACTTAGGACCTTTTGAAAATGTTACCCTACACTCGTAAAGTGCCTACTATTGTGCATATGATAGCACTCTTCAGAGCTGCAAAGCCCAGTGACCCTAATTATAGGTGCTTGAGGATATCTCACCTATGTAAGCCGGATTATATAGAATTCTAGACAGGGAAGATAGTTTTGTAAAGTCCGGTTACTCGAGTAGATGAATGGTACACATTGGGAAGGTTCCTAGAATTCACAATAATTTGTAAAAACAAATTTATTTGGGCATAAGCTTTTGTGGGATAAATTTGTTAGTCTCTAAGGTGCCACAAGTACTCCTGTTCTTTTTCCTTTCAGATAGTTTCTGCACATTCTATGAATAAGTAGAGCCACCAATGGGGTGGGGTGGGGAGAGTCTCCCAACACACAGTCTCACACAGAAAGTGATAATTTAATTCCTATTAGTGCATCCTGTAATACATGAAAATATAACCCCATATTATTAAAACACCGTAGTACCACCAAGGAAACCCCCTCCATATGTGCTTTCATTAATCAGTGCAGGAGCAGCTTCAGAGCTATATTGGCCTATGCGTACCCCACCAGCCTCAGAGTGTTGGGGAAGGTCTTACGCATCCCCATGCACTTCTCCTGATCAATGAACAGGGAGTTGGCTTTGACAGCCAGGTCATGCTCCAGATTAGATTTGGTGTGGACTAACATCTGCAAGGTGTCCTCTGCGTCCCTCAACCTCTGCTGAAGGTTCTGGATGGTGTCATCGATTTCATGGACTTCATTAACCAGGCTAGAAGACAACAACAAAAAAACAGAGTTAGTAGATTCTGAGAGGGAAATAGTCCCATAACTTGGCATGTTCCTGGCAAGGCATTATTTACAGGGCTTTTGGTGCCGTTAAATACCATCTTGGTTACATTCTGAATGTATTACATGCATGTTTCTGACTTAAGGCTGGATCCCACTGAAGACAATGGCAGAAATCCTTTTGCCTTCAGTGGGGGGGGTTTAACAAACAAACTGCTCTCAAACTCTAGTGATACATGGAAACAACTCATGCAACAGACAGTGCTGTTTAGAAAAGTGATGGAAAGCTGTGGTTTCCTGTTCTCATTTTGTTTTCTGGGTTTTTCCTTGCTTGCACGCGTGTGCGCGTGCGCACACACACACACACAGTGTAAAGAGTGAAAAACAGCAGAATTTAAAAATTAAAGAGCAGAATATGAATGATGGATGAATAAAGACATTCAGGATGCCAAGAGAACAGTCAGGTGAAATAATTTTAGATACAATGACTAAATAGAGTTTACAATTGTCTTGCAGATCTTTACATTGACTCACTGCAAAGATGCACTATTGTGAGTTATCTCAGCACACCGGCTGTGTTGTGATGTATTGGGTGAGTGGTGTGATGGGTTGGGACGATCTAGCATTTAGGGTATTAGTCTGTGATTCGGGAGACCCACATTCTATTTGTAAGGGGACTCTTGTCCCCTTACTAAAACTGAGTGGGGGTGCTTTGGTTGGCTTATTCCCCATGCTAAAAGAAAGGGGAAGGGTCAATGGGAAATCAGGACCCTGAGACTGACAGTCCCCAGGAACAATGGAGAGAGGCCAATGCTCCAGGTCAGCCTGATTGACAGGGCGGGCAGGTTAATCAGGGAGTCAGGAGGCCGGAGTCCCGTCCTCCGTGTGAGCTGGAATTGCCTGGGTCAGACAGAGTGGGGCCGAGCTAAGGAGAAAGCAGAGGTCCAAGCTGAGCTGGGGAGCAGAGCCCTGCCAGATTCAGAGGGGCCAGAAAAGCAGACCCTGAGCTCGGAGCAGGGCTGCAGCCACAGAGCCAGAGACACAGTGTCCAGGGAGAGCAGACCCTGTGCTGGGAGCAAAGCTGCAGCCACAGAGCCAGAGAAGCAGCTCAGGGGGCTGGAGGCAGAGCAGCAGCATCAGTGCTGAGGCATAGTGGAACCGGAGCTAGAACAGTGGAGCTGGGGCTGGAGCTGGAGCAGTCTGGAGCCGGGTGCGGTGAGCAACTGGGGCCAGCCAAGGGGGGATCCTGAGCAAAGGGCCCAGCGCAGAAAGACACCCCCAGCCAAGGGTCCTTGCAGGCCAGACTAGGAGGGGGATCTTAACCTGACGGGGGGCTGATACTGGGAAAAAGGGTCCCACCACCCAAAGCCCGGAGGTGTGTGGCCACCACCAGAACAAGTGTCCAACCCACTGCATCCCTGCAGCACAGCCAGGGCCTGAGAAGAAGGCCTGGGACCTACAAGGAACAGACTGTGAACTGCCTGACATTCCAGAGATACTGTTTGTGATGTTCCCTGCCACAGAGCAGGGTGATGTGTTTTCCTTTAACCTTTCCCATTTTTCCTTATTCTTTTTTAAAATTAATTGCTGATTAAATAAATTGTATGTAATGATCAGTGGATCAGGGAAGTGTCCAGTGCAGAGACAGCACCCCGGAGTGGGGACACCCTAGCCCCTGTCCTAGGTGACCACAGCAAGGTTGGGGGTTGAGCCCCCCCAGGAATCCTGGGCCCAGCCTTGTTGGGGTTACAAGGACTCTGCCAGACAGGAGAGTGGAAGGGGAGTCCTCGAGGGCAGGGAGGCCTCTGCGTAAAGGAAGTGGGAGCGAGGACTCAGATCCTTTCGCTAGCCCATTTCACCGGGGTAGTGCAGAAGCCAGGAAAGTTCCCCACAATAACAGGACCATTCCCCTGCTTACATATTCCCTGCTCTGTCACAGGCTTACTATGTGAGCTTGAGCAAGTCACTTAGTTTCTCTGGGACTCTGTTTTACATTTGTACAGTAGAGATAACAGCATTTCTCTAACTCACATTGTCAGGCATTAAGGAGGCTCTTTGGTTAAGTCTAAGCAGCACTATTACATGAAGGACCAGACTGTGCATGATCCTTGCACAGATGGACCGAGGAAGGGTGTTTTTGTGCACAGAACTCAGGATGGACTCGGCTCTCCTGTGGTAACTGACCAGAGCAGACACTCACTGGAGTACAGTTATATGGAATACAATGCAGTCTGGGGAGCCCCCACTGCAAGGGGGGTGCAGCCCTGCCCGTGTCAGATATCTGATAAAGCCGCTGAATCAAGACTGGGGGTGAAATTCTGGGCCTAGTGAAGTGAAATGGCAAAACTCCCATTGACTTCAATGGGGTCAGCATTTCATCTGAGGTTGCTATTAGGAACTGGGCTGTGGAAGCCAAAAAGCTTTAACTGGAATATCAATGAAAAGAGACAGGCCAGGGAGGAAGTAATAGCCAAACCTCCTGCTGAAAGGACAGATCAGGCCCCAGCAGCACCTTTGGAGACAGACTCCAAAAGGAGGAAGACCCTAGATGCCCTCCCTAACTCTCTTCTGGGCACTGGACTCCTTTGCAAGGGGAGGTTTAGTTTTGAAAAAGAAACAGCCAAAACACTTCCACGCTTAAAATACTGAGTATTGAAGGCCCTATCCTGTCAAGTACTGAGTGCCTTCAGCTAGTGCTGAAGTCAATGGGAGTTAAGGATGCTCTGTATCTTAAAAATAGCAACATGGCCACTCAAGAATCTTCTTTAGTGTCTCTCTTATAAGGACGGAAACCATTAATGTTCTCCTTTGGAGGTGCAAAGGTTTGCATGAGGTTAGCACCACACCACACAAAGCCTAGGAAATTAGCTCACTTGCAATTGACTTTACTAGTAACGTCAGGTTTTGGGTAAGAACATAAAAATTGAGCTGTATTAACTTCTATTTGTCATCTTGCAAAACTGTGAATGCTACAGTGCTCTGACAGCACTGAAACATCGGTGGAATGGCTGGTGGCTTGTAACAACCACTGCATGGAATCATTGGACAAATGACCAGGGAGGAGTATAAAAATATTGCTCAGGCGTGCAGGAGTGAAATCAGGAAGGCCAAATCACACTTGGAGTTGCAGTTAGCAAGAGATGTTAAGAGTAACAAGAAGGGTTTCTTCAGGTATGTTAGCAACAAGAAGAAAATCAAGGAAAGTGTGGGCCCCTTACTGAATGAGGGAGGCAACCTAGTGACAGAGGATGTGGAAAAAGCTAATGTACTCAATGATTTTTTTGCCTCTGTCTTCACGCACAAGGTCAGCTCCCAGATTGCTGCACTGGGCAGTACAGCATGGGGAGAAGGTGACCAACCCTCTGTGGAGAAAGAAGTGGTTCGGGACTATTTAGAAAAACTGGACGTGCACAAGTCCATGGGGCCGGATGCGCTGCATCCGAGGGTGCTAAAAGAGTTGGCGGGTGAGATTGCAGAGCCATTAGCCATTATTTTTGAAAACTCATGGCGATCGGGGGAGGTCCCAGATGACTGGAAAAAGGCTAATGTAGTGCCCATCTTTAAAAAAGGGAAGAAGGAGGATCCGGGGAACTATAGGCCAGTCAGCCTCACCTCAGTCCCTGGAAAAATCATGGAGCAGGTCCTCAAGGAATCAATTATGAAACATTTAGAGGAGAGGAAAGTGATCAGGAACAGTCAGCATGGATTCACGAAGGGGAAGTCGTGCCTGACTAACCTAATTGCCTTCTATGATGAGATAACTGGCTCTGTGGATGAGGGGAAAGCAGTGGATGTGTTATTTCTTGACTTTAGCAAAGCTTTTGATACGGTCTCCCACAGTATTCTTGCCACCAAGTTAAAGAAGTATGGGCTGGATGAATGGACTGTAAGGTGGATAGAAAGCTGGCTAGATCGTCGGGCTCAACGGGTAGTGATCAATGGCTCCATGTCTAGTTGGCAGCCGGTTTCAAGTGGAGTGCCCCAAGGGTCGGTCCTGGGGCCGGTTTTGTTTAATATCTTTATTAATGATCTGGAGGATGGTGTGGACTGCACTCTCAGCAAGTTTGCAGATGACACTAAACTAGGAGGCGTGGTAGATACACTAGAGGGTAGGGATCGGATACAGAGGGACCTAGACAAATTAGAGGATTGGGCAGAAAAAAACCTGATGAGGTTCAACAAGGACAAGTGCAGAGTCCTGCACTTAGGACGGAAGAATCCCATGCACTGCTACAGACTAGGGACCGAATGGCTAGGTAGCAGTTCTGCTGAAAAGGACCTAGGGGTCACAGTGGACGAGAAGCTGGATATGAGTCAACAGTGTGCTCTTGTTGCCAAGAAGGCTAACGGCATTTTGGGCTGTATAAGTCGGGGCATTGCCAGCAGATCGAGGAACGTGATCGTTCCCCTTTATTCGACATTGGTGAGGCCTCATCTGGAATACTGTGTCCAGTTTTGGGCCCCACACTACAAGAAGGATGTGGAAAAATTGGAAAGAGTCCAGCGGAGGGCAACAAAAATGATTAGGGGTCTGGAGCACATGACTTATGAGGAGAGGCTGAGGGAACTGGGATTGTTTAGTCTCCAGAAGAGAAGAATGAGGGGGGATTTGATAGCAGCCTTCAACTACCTGAAGGGGGGTTCCAAAGAGGATGGAGCTCGGCTGTTCTCAGTGGTGGCAGATGACAGAACAAGGAGCAATGGTCTCAAGTTGCAGTGGGGGAGGTCCAGGTTGGATATCAGGAAAAACTATTTCACTAGGAGGGTGGTGAAACACTGGAATGCGTTACCTAGGGAGGTGGTGGAGTCTCCTTCCTTGGAGGTTTTTAAGGCCCGGCTTGACAAAGCCCTGGCTGGGATGATTTAGCTGGGAATTGGTCCTGCTTTGAGCAGGGGGTTGGACTAGATGACCTCTTGAGGTCCCTTCCAACTCTGATATTCTATGATTCTATGATTCTATGATTCATGTTGCCTTAAATATAGCAGTAAACCTGAACTCCTGACTTACCGTAACTGGGTGGAATCCCGGCACAGCTCCACGTTTGGCCGCCGTGTGCGCTCGTCCAGGCGGGTATGGGCCACCTTTAATGGCGGCCCTTTGTCTCTGATGGCTTTTCGAATGGCTGCTATCGTCATCTCTGTTTGGAAGATTTCTTGTAGCGTCTAAGATTAAACAAAACCAACCCATACACAAATGAACGTTGCTATTTAGAGAATATAGTTTTGTATTTTCTCTTGCCCCCTCAAAATTCCCTCACTTAGCAGGAGATCCTAAATTCAACAAGCAGCCAACATTATACCCAATACAACCTCTGTATTTTACACTACAGCTGGCTGACAGGTTTACATTTTGATCCATATTCACAAGCAAGGAGAAAGAGAGGAAAATGGATTGCCGCGAGAATAGTATTTACAAAGGTGGCATTGATATTGGGCTCTCTCCAATCCCATTGACGTCACTGGCTCCTCTGCTAATGGCCAGAATGGGAGCAAGATGAGGTGTACACAAAACTGTAGAACTCCTGCCAACAGGTTGAGGATCTTTTTTTTAAGGCTTATCTTTAGAGAAAGTATCCGGTTAACACTGGTGACAGGACACTAAAAATCCGGTTACCACGGGATGTGGGTGTAGTTTGAGCTGGCATTGTCCAGCCAGAACTATTGCCCCTCCCATGTACAAATGCTCCCTGACTTACACAAGGTGTTCCATTCCGGAACGCCTTGCGTAAGTCAAATTTTGCATAAGTTGGGAATGTATCTTTGACAATTACGCAAAAAAAAAAAAAAATTACAGAACTTCAAGTGCGGATTTCCGTAAGTCGGGTTTGCATAACCCAGGGAGCGTCTGTATAAGGAATGGATTCTCACACATTTGTAGGAAAAACAAAACAAAACATCCCATTCTGGATATCAGTACTTTAACTTTTACAGTACCTTCGAGGGGCTTCCAATTTATGATGCACTGTGTTCAATACTGTATTGAACTGGGATGCACATGCAACCAAGTTCTTTCCTTATACTCAGCCTAGTTCCACAGGCCAACGCATCTTTGTAATTTTAAGGGGTTGCAAAAGCACTGGAAGAAGCTCAACACACAATGTTGTAGGTTTCTTCCCTCCCCTCTCCCTCAAGGATTTTAAATCCACTTCTTAGCAGGCTATGATAGAAAGATTGGCTGAATAGGCTAAAGGCAGGTTCTGTCCATTTGCTGGTTCTCTAACAGTTCAATCCATCATAAAAGTACCTCACATTTGATTTCTTTTGAGTTTCATTCCAAAAATTTAAAGCTAAATAAACCTGAAGTTAGTCCTCATTTTTCTGCCCCAACTCAAACTAACTTCTTTCCCAAGTGGAAAATGTTGGGTAAGCATGGAATGTGATTCGAGAAGGGAATGTGAACACAGGCCAATTCCTGCTGACAGTTACATCTGTGTAGCCTTATTGACAGATTTTCACACAGGAATAGATTTTGGTCCCTTCTGCTTTTTCACACCTGGTATAAGCAGTATTTCAACCAAAACAAAATGGCAACAAATAAATACATTCTACATTCCCACCCCCACCCCCCCATTTTTTGACCAGCTCTATTGTGAAGTTAAAGAATCTAATCTGTGGCTCTGATTTATAAGCAACAACCTTGAGGAAAACCTAGAAAGTTCAGATTTAGGTTAGATATTAGGAAAACAGCACTGACTATATAGGTAGTTAAGCACTGGAACAGGTTACTAGGGAGGTTGTGGAATCCCTGCCATCAAGAGTTTTTAAAGAACAGGTTAGACTAACACCTGTCAGGGATGGTGTAGGTCTACTTAATTCTCTCTCAACACAGAGGGGATGGTTTAGAGGACTTCTTAAAGTCCCTTCCAGCCATACTGTTCTATGATTACCTTAGCCAGATGTGTCTGGATCTTATTTTTGGCATCCGCTGTCTCAGAGATGCGATTAGTGAACGCGACGTTCACTCTGTTGAACTGGTTCCACATCTCATTTGCAGTCACAACCAGCAAGTTTTCAATATCATCCCTCAGTTTGGAGGAGGCAGCTCGTTCGCTCTGGGAGCGTAGAATATTATCATCTGTAAACTTGGCCCAGGTCTCTGGCACAGAGATCCTGGGAAAACAAAACCAGAGGCATGCAATAGCATAATGTAGCTAAGGCTGACTACAGGCAACTGCATATTCTATTAGGGAGGAAGTTGGATTAAAATTATCCTTGCTGGAATCTGTGATCCTGACTCTGCCGCATAAAAAGTAGACTATCCGGATACAGTTCATTCAGTAACGCTGATCTTCATCATTCAGACAAATATAAAGTCTGCCGTATTCATGAAGACAGCTCTGACATTTTATGCAGGCTCCACATACATAGTCTTAAATGGTGACTTTTGGATCACGTTTAAGATTTTAATAAAACCACATACACCTCTACCCCAATATAATGCTGTCCTCGGAAGCCAAAAAATCTTATTGCGTTATAGGTGAAACCGCGTTATATCGAACTTGCTTTGATCCGCCGGAGCACGCAGCCCCGCCCCCCCGGAGCACTGCTTTACTGCGTTATATCCGAATTCATGTTATATCGGGCCACTTTATATCGGGGTAGAGGTGTATTTCTAAACAGTTTGAGTATGTTCAAGCTCCAGGGGACACAAGTTACAATCAACTCACTCCAACCGGTAAGATTTATAGCAACTTCTCACTGAATAATAGTACATGTAGTTCTTCCTAGTCATTCCTATTTATTCAAAGTGAAATCCATCCTTGTGCAAAGGGCCAGAACAAGGCCGATGCAACCCTTAAATCCCAGGTAAGCCCCATTTCAGACATGCCAGCCTGCTGCACATCTCATCCACCTTCTGTGAATTTGATCAGCTTCGAGCTTCATTCATTTTGGTTGTTATTCTGCTGCTCATCCAAATTCCTCTGGCCCCAGTAGGGAGGTAATTAATTGACATTTAAAGATTAAAAAAAAATCTATTCCAGCCCATGAAGTACACATGTACAAGTGAACATTAATTTACTCCTTTAGCCCTCTGCCAGCTACGGTACAACCATCCACGTACTGATTTATATCCTCATTCATTTACTGTTCTAATGAAGAGCAGAACTGTATCTCAAGATCAATGCTCTTTCTTTCACTCCGTTCCCATTTTGTTTATATTATGCCCATTACCAGGTCTTCTTTAGAAAGCAATCAGAACCAACAGTCATTGTCTAAGTGAAGGTTGCAATTCAGATTTAGTGGGCTGTACATCAATGCTGACTTATATCGATGTAAAATATATATAAAAATAAATGTGAAGTTTAACAACTGCATCACAGACCAATAGCTAATACATGCATGTTAAACCCAATGATGTCACTTTAAATTAAGCCTGAGATTTTTTTCAAAGCCGCCCAAGGGATTTGGACACAATCTCATTAATTTTACTCAGTTGAGTTTCTAAATCACTGAGGCAGCTTTGGAAATCTCAGCCTGAGTGTCTCAAATTAGGCTTTACATGAACTTTACTCTTCCTTTCTTCTTCCGCCTCCTGCGTCCGTTCTACCTCTCCCGTGCTCAAACCCGCAGTCTCCCTTCTTTATCATACAGGAAGGCTTATATCCTGCCCACACTGTAATCTTTTGGTTACAGTGCACTCAGAGTCATTATACACTTAAGAGACTGTACAGTTTCCACTGATTGTTAAAACGTGCGCTAAAATGACACGTGGCTGTGGTCTGTGTGGGTTGGAGGAGGGCATGTAGCAGCCCATAATAAAGGGAAAGCTGACCTCTCCTGCGAGAACCATCTCAGTAGTTTCTATCCAGTCCTGTGTCCCAAACAGCTTGAACATAATTCTCAAGATGTACTTACGTAGCATCAACCCGCTCCACTCCTCTGTAGTAACTGATGCCATCAGAAGTGTTCCTTAGATGGTGACACTTATCATCGATCCGGTGAGCTGCTTGCTTATCACTAAGGTCTTTCTCCAGCTCGTGCTGGGCTGCCCTGTCGGATCTGTAACATGAGAAAAACCATTATTGCAGAGTAAATAATAATGAGCATAACAGGCCAGATCTCCAGTTCTGGGCAGTCCTCTTCTGCACTACTCCAACAAGGCAAAGGAGACTTAAAGCTGCTCTAGCGGGTCCGAGAGATGATGAGGGGGCAGAGCTGATGTAACAGACCCTAATGGACAAATCCATGGAGTAACCCTACAAGTACTTAACACCAGAGGCCAGTTCAATTCCCAGCTAGCCCAAGAACTGGAGGGGAAACAGAAGAGCGGTTCAGAGGTACCTTTACTTATCCCATCAGCCCAGCTGACGTCAAGCACAAAATTGCTAGCATTTACTTAGCATAAAAATATAATTCAAAGGAAATGGGAAGAGTTTACTATTTCTGAATGACCCAAACAAGAAGAACATGCCTGTGAGAAGGGGATATAATGACACCTTCCACTTTTATAGCACCTTTCATCTGTGCATCCCTAAGCACCATACAAACATGGATCAATTCAAGTTGCACGAGACCCCTGTGAGAGAGATAAGTGCTATCCCTATCTTCGATGAGGAAAATGAGGCATAAGATCACAGAGCAACTCAATGGTAGAGCAAGGAGTAAGAACCAAGTCCCTTGACTCCTAGTAAAGTTCTTTAGTCATTAGATGATGATACTTCCTGCAACAGAATGTAATAAATGAAGGAATGATCTGGTAGCTCCAAAATATCCCTGGCCTGTTTCATGTATCCCTTTAGAAGGGCATTTCAGGCCAGATTGTCTAAAGAGTGCGGCTTCCATTTACGCACCAAAACAAATGGCCAGATTTCCAAGAGAGCTCAGCACTTTGGGTGAACGAGCTCTTTTGGAAATCGTGCCCTGAGTCCACAGCAAATATTTCTCACCCATGGTGGAGTATCTCTCTATGTGAAGCTACTCTTATTAAAAAAACAACACTGCATCGTATTCTTTGGGTCTACACCAACTTGTTCAACAATTAGAACAAATTTAAACAAGAGCAAAGCAACTGTTAAGTGTGCGAGACATTTCTCCCCCTAAGCTGTATTTTTGAGGGGGGAGGGGATTTGCTGAGGTGTTTACATTAGAAATTAGAATATAACGCTACTAAGAAAAGTTGAGGTGAAACTCTTCCTTACGCAAGCTGGGCTATCGCCTTATCCAGGTGGCGTTTCATCCTCTCCTGACACGACTTGATGACGTCAACTTCCTGGTCAATTGACAAAAATCAAAATTCCATCAATGTCCTTGCTTATGAATTCAGGTAACTTTCATTCCGAGACCCACCCTCATGCTCCTATGTGGCCTCCTTGAACTTGGGGTTTAAGCACGCAACAGTAACCCTGTGCTGTGTGCCTAAACCCCGAGCTATGCACTGCCCCTGATCGAGGTCAGGTTGTTGTTTCACAGTCGAGCCCTACATGAAATGTTTTTGTTCACACACAATGAAACACACACTCTGCATGGATATAGCACCTTCCAGCTGAGGATCTTAAAGGACTTTGCAGATGTTCCTTATGTATTTGGATTGTGGCTAATCCATATGCGACAGGTAAGGTGGAGGAAGGAATAAGGTGCCCCCCACACACATATTTGTGGGGCCTGCATAAGGGCTACTACTAAGTTGTCCCCAGTCAGGGGACAATTCACTGAAAAGGGGGTAGATAAGTGCAAAGAGGGGAAGGGAGTAGATGGAACCATGGCTCCATCCCCCACTGTGTACAGGCCAATATGTTGCACTCCTCATGGGGTGTTGCAGTTACCCCCTCCAGAATAACTGAGGAGCTCTGACCAGCATCAGTCTCCCGGTGAGCTTGTCTTTGTTACAGTTGTGTTAAAACATGACTGTGAGGAGTCAAACTAGCTAACATGATGCTGAGCATGGCTTTGCTGTCAGTGTTGACAAGTTACGTTCAGCATCCTGCCAGCTAGTCCTGAGTATACCCTGATGAAGGCAAGGCCTAGACAGAATGTCTCCCAATGCTTCCCCTTTTAATCTACATGAGTTTACTCAGGCTGACCATTCACCTGATTACCCTCTACACACTGAGGTTCGAATTTCACATTAGTCCCATGGATTTCCAACCACTGTACCCTACTTGCTATCTTTGGCAACTGATCTAATTTTCATCATTGTACTTGGGTGCATGGCATTTATTATGTACCTCCCTGCCGTATGGCAGGGATAGCTAATTCTACGATGACAGAAGAAGCATGCTCCCATGTTTCCAGCTGAACATGCCACAATGATACATAGCTATTCATAGTCAGAAATCAGGAAGATATTTTCTTTGAAGTCACACAGCCAGTAGTACAAGAGTTATGGCATTAGCATTAGCTTTCACTGCCTGAAAACTGGATTGCAAAACATTTTTCCCATGCAGACATCAATGTGGAGTCCCAAGTATAGAGACAGATACTTAGCTGGTGTAAATCTAGTTTGCTCCCATGTCAAGCAATTGAGCTACCTCCACATACACCAGCTGAGAATCTGGCTTATTTGCTCCCAGAATGCCTTCTCCTCCTATTGTCAGAGGTGAAAGTAAGCCGTTACAGCGTACTGGCAAGAGCCAGTACACCGTGCCGGACCGGACCGGCTTCCCCAGGCTGGCAATTTAAAGGGCCCAGGGCTCCCTGCAGTGGCTGGAGCCATGGGCCCTTTAAATCGCCTCCCGAGTCCCGCTGCTGGAGCCCTGGGATAGCGGCGACAGGGCTCTGGTGGTGATTTAAAGGGCCTGGGACCCCAGCCGCTGCGGGGAGCCCCGGGCCCTTTAAAGCGCCGCCCGAGCTCCGCTGCCGGAGCCCTGGGGTAGCGGCGGCAGGGCTCCGGTGGTGATTTAAAGGGCCAGGGGCTCTGCTGCGGTAGCGGCGTCCGGAGCCTCGGGCCCTTTAAATTACCTCTGAGCCCCAGGGCTCCTAGACACTTCTGCAGGTGGTAGCACTGGGGGTGATTTAAAGGGCCCAGGTATTTAAAGGCCCCGCCTCTTCCGGTCAAGGCCAGGCCGCTTCCAGTTGAGGCCACGCCCCCTGCTCAGAACTTCGGCTTACCAGTAAGTCCTTTAAGTTACTTTCACCCCTGCCTATTGTCCAGAGATAAATCACATATTACTCCTGGGGGGATTCTGCACCAAAATATTAAAAATTCTATAAATTTTATTTCTCAAAATAATGCAATATAGTCACACCAGTTTCAATTGTTTTGGTAAGTTATTTAAACTACAACACAGAAAAAAAGTCACAGTAACTATTCAGCATTTCCTAAACACATGAAAGTTAAGTTACAAACCCTTGGTAACTAATACCCTGCATTCCAGTTATAATCCTGGATTTTCATTTAAATTACATTACAGAACACCAAGCAGAAAAAAAAAAAGTAGAATGTCATTTTAAATTGCTCAGACTTTCACACATGAAAGTCATACTGTTTTGCTAATCATTGTCCTGGACCGGGCTAGATACTTTGGGAAGTGCTTGGTTCTGATTGTCCTGACATTTTATTGACCGCTTAGAAAATGTTTTATTTGCCCTCAACGTCTTTTTTTTAAAATGGGCAAGTAAAATAAATCCTGAGCTGTAATCGAACCCCATTGTGCCACTTTGGCACAGGAAAAAAGTGAGAGCACATAGATCTTCCTAGCTGATTTCCGTACTGTCATTTATAAGGCTTTACATCACTCTGGCAATGTCGGGGCCTTAAAACTTTTACAGGTTTTATGCTCCTGATGGAATTGACAGAGAATGGGAACAGTTAACTAACCATAGGAACATTAACAATGTGATTATGCAGGCAGGCTGCTATATTTCTGCCTCAGGGAATGAGATCAGTTAACCATCAACAGCAACATTAACAAAATGTGTTATTGTTTTTTTACAAAAGCTATTTTCTTTAATTTAAAAACAAAACTTTCAGTAACATGGTACTAATATTTAATTAAGTTTTTTTTCGATTCTCAAGAAGTTATGTTACTAGGCAGGCAGGCTGCTACATTTCTGCCTCAGAGAATGAGATCAATTAACTAGTAGGAAGACTGCTACATTTCTGCCTTGGGGACAGAGCCTTCTTTGTGCATAAAAAAAGACCTACCTCCACGCCACGAGCCTCAGTAGCAAGTGAGAGGAAAGAGTCGCTCTTGCTTGTTGGCCAGCCCCGCCCCCTCACGGTGATCAACGTCTCCCCCGCAGGCACGCACCCCCACCCCCTCTCCCCCTGGCAGTGATTTGCGTCTCTGAGGCTGCTCAGAACAGTAATATGCGGGCCATATGAATTGGGAGCGCAGAATTCTGTCAGGAGTAACCCTTTTATTCTGGATCCATAGCACACGGCTGGATTTTTCTAACTTTGATTGATAGAAATCTCCTTGTTTCATTGTACTCCCAATCTGTCTCACTTGGCTTATACTTCGATTGTAAACTCCTTGGGGCAGGGACCATCTTGTTGTTCAGTGTTTGTACAGCACCTAGCACAATGGGGTCCTGTACTAGGGCTCCTAGGTGTTACTGCAATACATACAATAGAAATTCTTTCTAACTTATGCTATTGCCTTTAACTCAATGAAAGGAGAAGAAGGGCCTGTGTTGCCAACTCTTGTGATTTTGCAGGAGGCTTGCGATATTTGCTATGTTTCTGAAAGCCCCAGCTCCTAGAGGCAGGTGATTAGGTTTGAATCTAAAATTTCATAGTTTTTCGAGTTCTGACCCCTCATGGTAGTGGAGGAAAGCTGGAAAACATGAGCCAACTGCTCCGCAAGCCTCAAAACCCAGAAGATAATAAAAAGAATTGAACCTCGATTTTTTTTTTTTTTTTAAATACAAGCTCATGACTTTTGGGGACCTGACTCATGAGGAAAAAAATTCTCTCAATGAGCAGTTCACTTGCAGTACCTGTGGCTGAAGTTTCAGTTTCATGAGGCCTCTGCAATCACTCCCTATTTCACTGAACTTTTGGATTAGGATTCTACCTTCATTGCAATTGTAGTGTGGTTTGATTTTTACACCACAAATATAATATAAAGGAACCGCACAGGCACAGTGGGGTGCACATAACCATGTTTAATAAACATCCATCAACATACAAAGCCTAGCTGTACACATACACTGCTGCTCTGGCAGGGTGCTGATGGCTTCTGAAACATGAAACACAGAGAGCACCGCTAGAGGACTCACAAACTATTTAAATAGCTACTTCCCAATTCTGATGCACTATAATAAGGGGACACAGCTATTCAGTGGTTAAATTTTCAATGTGACTCTCTCTGTTAGGAATATGTTGTTTCCTTATGATGAAAGCATTCCCCAGAAACAGTATGGCTGTGTGTTATTTGCCTATATAAGTTGACATTCACTGAGGAACAAGCGACCAAGTAGTTTGGCCAATATTGCATGGTCTACAAAAACGTACCTGGGGTTTGTGCTCTGGGTGGATTGGCAGGAGCTGGAAACACTATGAAAATGGACTCTCGGTCACTAGGCTGGTCCAGCTTACATTGATGTCAATGGGAGTTTTTCTACTTACGTTAATAATGGCAGTTGAATTGGAACTTTCCTGTCCCCACTGAAGCCAACAGCAAAACTCCCACTGATTTCAATGGGGACAAGAGTTCACCCTTAGGTTGGAATTTTCCACAGAATTCAGCACTGGCCTAAATGAAGACAATAGCAAACCTCCAATTGACTTCAATGGGAGTAAAGTTTGGCCAACTCTAAGCTCGTTCTGAAAATCCTGCCGATAACAGGACTTCTCTATAGAGAGACAAAGGGGCTGAGGTAATATCTTATATAACTTCTGTTGGTGAGAGAGACAACAGAAGTTGGTCCAATAAAAGATACTACCTCACCCACCTTGTCTCTCTCTAATATCTTAGGACTGACATGGCTATAACTACACTACATTGGACCTCCTACAAGTATGCCATGGTGCAGCTACCTCATATGTCTCTGCAGAAGCCAATTACCCACTTTTCCTGTGTCAGACAGACCTTCTTTTCATGCTGGGTCCTGGCCTCTTGTGAGGTTCTTTATTTAATGGATAATGGGGGACAAATGCACAAGCTTTCTAAAGAAATTCCACTTGCAGGTAGAGACCAGCCCTGGAAGATTTCAACCCCAAAGATGAAAATCTTCGAGTACTGGAGTAAGTGGGTTACAACAGGAACTTGTGATGTTGCACTCCATAATTTTTTTGTGGAAATATGCTTATGAGTGTAAATATGATGTAACTGGAATATGCTTTATGCAAAAGGTCTCTTGTAAGGTATCATTACAAAGCTTATAATCTACTGAGTGTGTTCATCCTATTTGTATAATTCTTGTATCTGAAACTAGGAATATGAAGTATAACTCTGAGGTCCTATTGTAAATATGCAAAGTGTGGGCCATTAATGATGCTTTAGAATCTTGATGGTTCCCATTGACTAGGACAATTGACGTAAATGGCTCTGTTTACCTGCAAGCCTGCCTGTGTATGTAATGAAAAATGAGGTCTTATGGTGACATGTGACCATGTCATGTGATACTGGAATCCATCTTAAACCTGGTGCTTTTCCATTTAGAAGGAGGAGTGGGGATCCAGAGACACAAAGGATTCCCACCTTGTGCCAAAGCTATAAAGGGGGTAGAGCAGGACAAGGGGGGGTCCCAGTCATGAGAAAGCCCCTGATTTTCACCTAAGATGCCTGCTGGAACTAACAAGGATTGTACCAGGGGAAAGGATTGGGCCCAGACTAGGAAGGAGTCTAGTCTGTGAANCCAGGTATTAATCACTTACTCAGGGTTTATCAATAAACAAAAGTGATTTTATTAAGTATAAAAAGTAGGATTTAAGTGGTTCCAAGTGATAACAGATAGAACAAAGTAAGTTACCAAGCAAAATAAAACAAAACATGCAAGTCTAAGCCTAATACATTAAGAAACTGATTACAGATAATATCTCACCTTGAGAGATATTCCAATAAGCTTCTTTCACAGACTAAAAGAACAGGAGTACTTGTGGCACCTTAGAGACTAACAAATTTATTAGAGCATAAGCTTTCGTGGGCTACAGCCCACTTCTTCGGATGCATTCGAAGAAGTGGGCTGTAGCCCACGAAAGCTTATGCTCTAATAAATTTGTTAGTCTCTAAGGTGCCACAAGTACTCCTGTTCTTTTAGTCTGTGAAAGAAGCTTATTGGAATATCTCTCAAGGTGAGATATTATCTGTAATCAGTTTCTTAATGTATTAGGCTTAGACTTGCATGTTTTGTTTTATTTTGCTTGGTAACTTACTTTGTTCTATCTGTTATCACTTGGAACCACTTAAATCCTACTTTTTATACTTAATAAAATCACTTTTGTTTATTGATAAACCCTGAGTAAGTGATTAATACCTGGGGGAGTAAACAGCTGTGCCTCTCTCTCTATCAGTGTTATAGAAGGTGGACAATTTATAAGTTTACCCTGTATAAGCTTTATAGAGAGTAAAATGGATTTATTTGGGGTTTGGATCCCATTGGGAACTGGGTGTCTGGGTGCTGGAGATAGGTGACCTGCTAAGCAGTTTTTGGTTAAAGTCTGCAGCTTTGGGGGCGTGGTCCAGACCTGGGTCTGTGTTGCAGCAGGCTAGAATGTCTCGCTTAATAAGGCAGGGTTCTTGAGTCCCAAGCTGGCAGGGAAAACAGGCTCAGAGGTAATCTCAGCACATCAGGTGACAGTCCCAAGGGGTTCTCTGTCACCGAACCCATCACAGAACTAATCTGCAACCTTAAGTTCAGCAGTTCTTAGTGGAGTAGCTACTACCCTCCTTATCCCATTGGCAGTTAGATGTATTTAGTCTCTGTTCTGTTGTCTGAAGGAAAATGTCTTGTATAACTGACTTGGTATGTTAACTAAAAACAAGTAATATTATTAGTGGGTGGGGGCCAACATAAAGAAGCCTTGTCATCCAACCTCATCAGATATTTCTGTATTAAAATGGTTGGTAAAATGTTCTGGTGACTCAGAGTTAGCGCTGAAGGTGCTCAGAAACTGTACAACAGGATGGATGGATGGACGGACAGAGGGGTGTGTAAAAGGAGAGATAGGATAGAGCAAGCCTGATTTAAAGCCTACTGCAGTTGCAGTCAATGAGAGTTTATTGATTTCAGTGGCCTTTAGGCCAGGTCCTTAGTTAGTATGTTTTATGCTTTGCTTAACAGATAGTTATTGCTGCTGGATCAGCCTCTCCCATGATAAAACCTGCAGGAAAGGAGCTGTCCTATTGTCATTCATGCTGGAATGCGCCTTGATGCCTGCCCCAAAACCTGGAAGATCCCCAGCACTCCACAGGAGGTCAGACTATCCACATAGAGGCTCCATTCTTCTGACCTGGCACTGTGCGGCCAGTTGCCCCTTGCCTTGCTAGTACAGCCACATTACCAGAGATTCCCTCTGGAAGTGGCTGGCCCCGGGAGGCCCCTTAAAGGAGGATCATCATCAAGGAATGGGCCTCAGGCTGAATCCTCGTTCCTTACATCAGCTCTGCACAGAGCTGATGTGTTTCCCAGCCCTGCCCCTTCTCTCTGGCCCAGCCCCTGAATGGATCTCCTCCGTAGAGTTGGAGGAAAGGGTGGATGGTGCTGCAGAGGCAGCTGAACCCCACTACTCCATATGGGAAGGCTGATGACTGCATGGAGAGGGTCCTCTCCATGAGTGGATCTTGGGGACAAGATCTGGACCTTAGTAAGTATAAGGAGAAATGATGAGGACATAGGTCATGTGTTAAAGCTACAACACCAGGTACTGTTGGTCAGCACGGAGCTGTCTTTGCAGTTAAGTGCCCCGTTCCCTAGTTAGGCTGTTACAAAAACTTACTGTCAACAGCTGTTTTTCCACATCATCATGGACTAGGTCGATTCCCATTCTCTTCTCTCGATGAAGTAAGCACTCTTGGGCTACCTGTTTGGTAAATAAATATAGCTGTCGACTATAAGACGACCAATAAAATTACACCAGAGAACTCTGGAAAAGTTCCAATTGCTTAACATTAGTGCTGTAAAAGCTAGATGTTTATCACACTGCAATATTCAGTAATGGCAGTAATCTTTGCACTTAGAATGGGAATTTTTCCTTTGGAACACATACCTTCCCTTGGGTTGAGAAAATGTCATATGTGGAGAAGGGTCATCTTTTAAGACACGCAAGCCATGCCAATACAAAAGTACCTATTTGCCATATGCTGGTGTGTTACTGATAATAAACAACCAGCTAAAATATCCAAGTGATCAAAACATAAAGGAGCACATACATCCCTGGTGTAGCACCAGTTGAACTCAGAGACATGACTCCAGGCATGAATTTGGCCTGATCTGAGCCTTGCAATAAGACATTGTAAATTGTGACCTTAATTAGGATTTTTGATGTAGCACATGAGAAAATATTTAGTTAAGTAAATACTCTTCCTAACTGCTCAACAGGCATTGGATAGGAAATGTATCAGATGACAAGGGCTTTGTTTATCTCCAGCTTGGCTAAGGGCCTCTTAATAAAAGACATTCAGACATAACGAGCTCAAATGAAACTTAATTAGATATTTGAATGGCTGCAGATGGGGAACTGATAGGCTATAACACATCACAGCATTTATCAATGAAATTGATACCTGGAGAGGACCTTCTGTTTCAGCCAAGGCCCTTTCCAATCGTTTCTTCATGTCTGTAAGAGCATTGGTCTCCCCAATCATCTCATCTATCTCGTGGTTGAGCTCTGATTTCCAAAATACTATATCGTTGACCCGTTCTCCCAAATTTTTGGTAGTGTCTGTTTGGGTTTTCCTTGTTTGCTGATCTTTGTCCTGGATCATGCGGGATGTGTCCACTCTTAGCCTCTCTGCGCTGTGCCGGGATGTCTCTGACTCTTTGTAATTGGTCAGGTTGGATCTGTACCAGTCATCCGGGGTATACCTGGTGAAAAGCGCTGTTCTATTGGAAACAAAGGGAAGCATCTTGCTTTGGGTTAACCCTTGGGAACTTTTGGAGAAGGGAGCCAAAGTAGGAGTGATGGCTGCTACTTTATAATAAGTGCTGGGTCGCCATGGAAGGCTCAAGCTATGGGTCAAAGAATAGTGAGGGAACCGGTTCTTATAGCTCGATGCCATGGTGCTGATAGCTGGTAGGAAGTTAGTAGGTGTTGGTCTTGGGTGGGCGTAAGTTGCCGTTAAAGTAGAGCCTACAAGCTCCATGATGGAAAACTGCTATTCGCTTTTACTTCCTGCATAAAACAAACACAAAAAGACAGAGAATTATCTCATTTAGCAAGGTCCCACTCAGTCATAACAACACCTCTTCAATAAACACATGCAACTCATAATAAAAACACCAATGTGTATAATATTTGAGTATCAGAAAGACAGGCCTAAAACTCTCGAAAGCAAAGCCCTATCTCACAGTTCCCCATATATTTGGATATAGGAGGATTAAAGTTTCCTAGGCCTGATCTACAGTAAAAAGTTAGCTTGACCCAGCTACGCCACTCAGGGGTGTGAAAAATCCACACCCCTGAGTGATGTAGTTAAGCCAACTTAACCCCCAGTGTAGATAGCACTAGGTCAGTAGAAGGATTCTTCCATCAGCCTAGCTATCACCTCTTGGAGAAGTGGATTACCTATATTGATAGGAAAACTGCTTCCACTGGTGGAGGTAGTGTTTACACTGAAGTGCTACAGCAGCGCAGCGTTTGAAGTGTAGACAAGCACTTAGTTATTGCTCAGTGTCACTTATTGACTTGAACCAAGGGCCATATTGTGCCATGACTTTTAAGCAGAACTCCCTACTGAGTAGAATAGGAAGTCCTGTTTACAAACTGACGGCATTACACACTCCCAAACCTTTACTACTGTCCACAATGCAGAGTTAACAGAGGTGCAGAAGCAATGGCTGTATTTTATTCTGCCTCATTTATCATCAATAGATCCTGATTCTGCAAACCCTTACATATTATTATTACTGTATTGCCCTAGTATCTAGGAGCTGCAGTCATGGGACCAGGACCCGTTGTGCTGGGAGCTGTATAAAACACAGAACAAAAAGACAGTCCCTTCCCCAAAGAACTTACAATTTAATTATAAGAGAGGAGACAACTGGAGGATACAGATACAGATTGGGGAGCCAAGGAAACCATGTGTTTTATTTTACTTATCTGAGTAACCCTATTAAAATCAACAGGGTTACTCAGATATGTGCATGCTTAATTTAAAGTAAGTGTTTGCAGGACTGGGGCCTCAGGGACAAACCCAAAATTTCCATGGTTTTCAGTAGGAGCAGTCTCTTTCTCATATCGATCCAGGGTGTGCAGGACAGAAACTGCACATAACTCCTAGTTCCAACATCTGCAATAGGGAGCAAGAATAGACCAAGCAGAAAGTACACAAGCTCAACTTTCAGAACCTAAATGCAGTGTTGCTAAGGTGTAGCAAGACAAGCAAACATCTTTTTTAGACTTGCAAGGAGAGAAAATTTGATGTCAAAGTCACCAACATAGAATAAATATACCGTATTTGAAAAGAGGAAAAAGAACAATTACCTGAAGGTCAGCCTTTTCACTTTTAACCATTGTTACACTTCAAAAGTCATTTGAATAAACTTTCCCCCACTGTCACCCTGGAGTGAATGACCCCACAGGAGGGTTTTCAGGGGGGGGGAGGAAGAGGGGGAATTTTGTTTCAAGTAACTGCATACTGTACTGTGTTTGCTATTGTTCTTTTCACTTTGAGGTCATTAACGAATTGTGTATCAGTAATATAATACTCATGGCATTCAAAAGGTAAATATTTACTTGTATATAATACCCATAATCCATTCACAAACACACTGAGGTGTCTGTTGTGCTGATGGGGAATTCTCTTATGGTTACAAGAGTTGATTGCTGGTTTAAATAAAAGGGACTTTTGGCTGCCCTAGAGAGATAGGAACAGCTCCTGTAGTTGGATCACCGGTCTGCAGTAAGAGGATGACCAATACTGTTGACAAAGCTACAGTATTCGTAGGAGTTCAAGATAGAAAATGTGTTCTCCAAAATTTGTTCCTTACAGTTAAATAAAAACTCTTCACATATTAAACCTGTTCCAATATTCATATTGAACAAATAATATCAATGTTTATTTTTTGATGTATTTGTGTTGGGTAACTCCTAGGAGCCCTGTAACAGCCCCTTGTGGGAGGTACTGTACGAACACGAAACAAACGGGCAGTCACTGTCCCAAGGGACTTATAATCTAAGGGTACGTCTTCACTACAGCTGCTGCAGTGGCACAGCTACAGTGCTGCCGCTATGCCACTGTAGCGCCGTAGTATAGACGCTTCCTACAGGGACCGAAGGTGGTAGCTCGGTTGATGGACGAAACCTTCTTTAGGCCTAGCTGCGTCTACACCAGGGGATAGGTCAACCTAACCACGCTGCTCAGCGTGCGCCATTTTTCACAGGCCTGAACAACGTGGCTAAGTCAATCTCATTTGTAGGAGTAGACCAGGCCTAAGTAGTAAAGGCCAAGATTCAGGAAAGGGTCCCTGTTCAGGAACGGTGCTTAGCCCAAAGCATGCGCTTAAATCCTATTGAAGTCAATGGGACTTAAGCACTTGCTTCATATTAAGCATGTGCTTAAGTGCTTTCCTGAACAGGGATAAATATAAGCACCTACTGAGGTGTTTTTCTGAGTCAGGACCAAAGAGGAGAAGAGAGGTGCTGTAGCTGTATTTTCATTCTAATGATCCTGCACTGATACAATGCCTATTATCCACATGGATCCTAAACCACAGTACAAAGTGAATAGCCCTTTGTGCAAGCTGCACACCAAACATACACATATATATACACAGATCTACCCATCAATGAAGTGGAGCCATCTCTAGGGAGTGAAGAGTAGTAGCTATTTAACAATGCATCACAATGGAGGGTTTGTCTACACAGGGAAATGACTTTATTCCTTAAAAAGTGGAGTCATATCAGAATAACGTCACTTTTATTTCAGAATAGAGTGTCCAGACAGGGAGTTATACTGGCATAGCTATAGCAATATAATTGTTCCACTACACCTACGCTGGCCAATTTCCCCATTAGAGAGACTGGTTTTTATTTAAAGTTCTAAACTTCTGAGGAGGGAGGGTTTGAGTTTTAGTCACCTCAGCAACAACGTAAGAAAACCTGTTCCTTCCCAGGAGCAAAACCAGTAAATCCCAATGATTTATAACTGAAATTCATAGAAGGGAATAGACAGGAGACTCACAACATGCTTGAAGCAGAAAACTACGAAAAATATCATCTCTTAATATATTTAACAAATGACAATGCACATCAGAAAAAAAATATAGAGGAATGAGAGGGTCAAAATAGGGGCCACTGAGTGCCATAAAACAGATAGCTTACAGACCTGATTCAGATCCAACATACACTGTTGTACATCAGGAGTAACATCATTGAATTCACTGGACCAGACACTCTGCTAGCCCATTGATTTCAACAGAGCTATGATGATTTTAAACCAGCTGAAGATCTGGCCCAGTGGAATTATGCAGATGTAAAAAGTGAGAGATCAGAATCAGGCAACATGGAAGGAAAGCCACATGAAAGTCTAGGATGCTGCTATACTAACCAATAATAAACATCTGTAACTCATCTTTGAGATGCTCAAATAAATGTTGCTTTAGCAAAGCAAAGTATTATATTATTACTAATGAATGCTTCCTAATATAAATGATATGGAACATAATACTGCAATTGATCATGCAAACCAGTGAAAACTAGTGAGATCATGGAAGGAGAAAAGGATATTCTCTGAGGCCAGGAAACTATTAAACTTCAGAGTTGGGAACAAAACGTTTGGGCTTGAAGAGGAAGGCAGGAAGCCACACGCAGGTCTGGAAGCTGCTGTAGTCCCAGGTAAATGCTGTACATGTTTACAAATGTCTGGAAAGTGCGACTAGGTGACCTCTAATAGGTCATTTCCATCTCTAGCATCTATGAGAATGTTTTGATGTGCTCAGTGAATAGTGCTTGAGAAGTGCAGTGTTATTAATAGCAATAATAAATAGCAGGTAACTTAGCAAATGAGAATACAACCCACAGAAAAATAGAGAGATGAGTAAGAGGAAGGAAAGTACATTCCCTGCATCTGTGAAATGACTGAACTTAAGTGCCCACCCCTTTTGGCTGCCTTGGTGTGTGGATGCTCAACCTAAGACACCTAGTACCTGATCTCCAGAGGTGCTGTTGAGTTGAGATCAACAGAAGCTGCATGTGCTCAACATCTCTGAAGAATCAGGATCAAGGTGTCTCAAACTGGAAACCTAAAATTAGCAAAAACTTTTCAAAATGTGGCCCTCTGAGCTGGCTGTTTTGGCAGGGCTGGGATTAAATTCCATGGCCAACTCCCACTAATCAATTACTGCCACCACTTTGTCCCCCTGTTATGGACTCTCCCTGTCCCCACTGCACATATTTAGACCTTGGAAACAAATAGTTTTGGAGTCTGGGGTACAATTTTCATGACTTTCCCCTCCTAATAAATGCTTGTCCTTCCCCTGCTGACACAGACATTTAGAGAGAGGAAAGAGATGGTTTGGGGAGTAAAGAGAGCTATGTTGCCCTGGTGCCCCCCCTAAAAGTAAATTCCTTCCCACATCCCTGTAGGACCCACTCCCCAAAACTACTAACCCATTTACTCCCTCCCCCACAGGTAAATGGGTGCACCCCCTCAGCCCTCCAAACACATACATGGGGTGCAGAGCACTTTCTTGGGTTCGGGGGATACATTTCCCTGGATTCCATTCCCACCACTAGCTTGTCTGTATGAACATTAACCGTATCTCCTTGTCCCCCACTTCACACACACAGATTTCGTTTTGGTGAAGGGAGATTTTTGGGGAGTGGCCAGGCTAAATTCCCCTGACTCCCTCCCCACTACATTATTGCCTCCCCTTCCCTCCCCCATTGAAGCTCACACGGGCTGGGCAGTGACAGGGGGCTGGGTTCCTGTCCCCTGTGCTGCCCTGGTGCTTGGTGGGTCCCTTTCAGTTTGTAGGTCCCCAGCAGCCCCTGCCAGGTGCTCCCTCCTCACTGTCTCCCCGAGCCCCCTTGCAGCCACTGGCTGGGGGGCTCCTGGATGGCGGTGGGAGGTGCTGGCACTCACCTGTCTGCTGGCTGCTGCTGAGGAGGGAGGCAGCCTCCTGCATCCACAGGCTGCTTGCAGCTCACTCAGTGATCAGCAGCATCCCCTCCCTCCCCGGCTTCTATGCCCACCCCCTTCTTTGTGACACACAGAATCCCAACCCCACCCATTGGCCAAGAGGGGATGGAAGGGGAGGGAGTGAGGAGGAGAGAGCGTTGCTAAGGACTCACAAGATGCTTAGTAACCAAATTCTCTTCAGGAGGCCTGGCTAGCCTGGGGATCTCCTTGAACTTGGGGCTGGGAAGACAGTGGGAGCACTGGGGGGCAATCACTGTACAGCCCTGGCAAGACACCATGTCCTTCCCTGCTATCAGTGTAGATAGCATTTGACCAAAACATTCACAGTTCTTAAAAGCACTCATTAAAAACACTGCTGAAACCACTTACAAGCAAAACACAGCCACAGCATAACCTTGGGGCAGGTCCTTGCTAACTTCTATTTTCCCATCTTACCTCTGACTTCTGCTCACACCAGCAAGTTCAATTTCCCATACTTCTCTACACTTAAGCTAACTTCATGTCAAAGTCTAATTTCTATTTAACATAGTCTATAGGCTACAGCATGCAGGAGGAATTAGATTTATTTTAGTTTATTGCTTCAGGTAAACTATCTGACACTCTGATAGGGAATGGGGATGAATGTCAGATTAAATGATTGTTTGCAGTGTTGTTGTAGCCATGTTGTTCCCAGGATATTAGAGAGACAAGGTGGGTGAGGTAATATCTTTTATTGGACCAACCTCTATTGGCTTTTGAGATACACAGAGCTCTTCTACAGGTCCGTGTACCTCAAAAGCTTGTCTCTTTCACCAATTCAGGCTATCACAACTAAGTGCAAAGTGGAAGAATAACAGCTATGTGGGTGAAATAGGACAAACACTATGCTCTCAAATTAATTCACACAGAAAAATGATAAAATAAAAAACCATCATATCACCTGTGGGTGAACACTTTTCACAAAACAATCATTCCATATCTGTCCTCTGAGTCTTCATCCTGCACAACAGCATCAAAAGACAAGCCTGGGAGCTACTTTTCTAAAACTAAAATCATGGTCTTAATAAAAGACACTGGATATATGTCTTATTACAACAATCTATAATCTACCAACCTCCCTTTTTTGTCTTATGACTGGAGAGGTGTTAACAGGCCACTTCACCTTGAATTGGCTCTGAGATTGTGTGTTGACTAGACTACTTATGCAAAACAATCTGTTCCACCTTGTATTTAGTTGTGACACATCATCTAGAGTGTTTTCCCCAGACCTGAAGAAGGGTTCTGTGTAGCTTGAAAACCTCTCTCTCACCAACAGAAGTTGGGCCAGTAAAACATTAGCTCACCCACCTTGTCTCTCTGTTTAAATGGTTGATTTACTCAGCTCCTCATTTCTTCTTTTTTTCCTGTTTTCCAGTTTTCTCTGATTTTGCACATATTGATCACAGCTACACACCCTATGCGCACACATACATCTTTCACATCTCCAAACTCATATAGTCATACAGCTATCACACCTAGTGTACTCACAGAGCTTGCCTACACAAGAAATTTACACAAGCGTCGCTTAAGGTGTGACATTAAACCAGTTTAGTCAAGCAGGTGCAAAAGGCTTTGTGGACACTTACTTCAGTTTAAATCAGGCTTATTTAAGGGTATGTCTACACTGGAAACTTCAAAGTGTGAATGTGGTCGCGCGCGAGCACTGGGAGAGAGCTCTCCCAGCACTCCTGGTAATCCACCTCCACGAGGGGATTAGCTCCGAGCACTGGGAGCCTGTCTACCCTAGCGCTTTAAAGTGCTCAGTTAGATCGCTATAAAATGTAAGTGTAGACAAGCCCTCAGTGTAACTGAATTAGGTAGCAATTTAGGCTAAATTGAAATAAGTGTCTGCATAGGGGTTTGCACCCATTTAACTAAACTAGATTAAAAACCAATTTAATTTAAACCAGTGCAATTTTTGCATGTAGATTAGGGCTTGTTCTACACTACAGAGTTAGGTCAACATAAAGCAGCTTATGTCAACCTAATTATGTCAGAATCTACACTACAGCCTTACTCCCACCAATGTAAGCCCTGGTCTACACTACGAGTTTAGGTCAAATTTAGCAGCGTTAGATTGATTTAACCCTGCACCCATCCACACAATGAAGCCATTTTTGTCGACTTAAAGGGCTCTTAAAATCAATTTCTGTACTCCTCCCCGATGAGGGGATTAGCGCTGAAATAGACCCTGCTGGGTTGAATTTGGGGTAGTGTGGACGCAATTCGATGGTATTGGCTTCCGGGAGCTATCCCAGAGTGCTCCATTGTGACGACTCTGGACAGCACTCTTAACTCAGATGCACTGGCCAGGTAGACAGGAAAAGCCCCGCAAACTTTTGAATTTCATTTCCTGTTTGGCCACCATGGCGAGCTGATCAGCACAGGTGACCATGCAGAGCTCATCAGCACAGGTGACCATGTAGTCCTAGAATCACAAAAGAACTCCAGCATGGACTGAACGGGAGGTACTGGACCTGATCGCTGTTTGGGGAGATGAATCCATGCTATCAGAACTCAGTTCTAAAAGACAAAATGCCAAAACATTTGAAAAAAATCTCCAAGGGCATGAAGGACAGAGGCTATAACAGGGACCTGCAGCAGTGCTGCATGAAACTTAAGGATCTGAGGCAAGTCTACCAAAGAACCAGAGAGGCAAACGGCCGCTCTGGGTCAAAGCCCCAGACATGCCGCTTCTATGATGAGTTGCATGCCATTCTAGGGGGTGCCCCTACAACTACCCCAGCCCTGTGCTTGGCCTTCCATCAATGGATTCTCACGCAACAGGGATGCGGATTTTGGGGACAAGGAAGATGAGGAGGAGGCAAGCAAGTGGAGAAAACGTTTTCCCCAACAGCCAGGAACTGTTTTTCACCCTGGATCTAGTGGGGGGAGGGATAGCTCAGTGGTTTGAGCATTGGCTTGCTAAACCCAGGGTTGTGAGTTCAATCCTTGAGGGGGCCACTTAGGGATCTGGGACAAAATCAGTACTTGGTCCTGCTAGTGAAGGCAGAGGACTGGACTTGATGACCTTTCAAGGTCCCTTCCAGTTCTAAAAGATAGGATATCTCCATTACTTTAAAATAAAATAGTACCCTCCAAACCCACCAAAGGCAGGCTCCTGGACCTAGAAGGCAGAGAACAGACCTCTGGTGAGTCTACCTTTGTAAATATTGTACATGGTTTAAAAGCAAGTGTGTTTAATGATTAATTTGCCCTGAAGACTTGGGATGCATTCGTGGCCAGTACAGCTACTGGAAAAGTCTGTTAACATGTATGGGAATGGAGCATAAGTCCTCCAGGGACATCTCAATGAAGCTCTCCTGGATGTACTCCCAAAGCCTTCCCAAAAGGTTTGGGGGGAGGGCAGCCTTATTCCATCCTCCATTACCACACCAGGCCAGTAGCACGTAGTCTGGAATCATTGCATAACAAAGCATGGCAGCATATGGTCCCAATGTTTTCTGGCATTCAAGCAACATCCGTTCTTTATCTCTCTGTGTTATCCTCAGGAGAGTGATATCATTCATGGTCACCTGGTTGAAATAGGGGAATTTTATTAAGGGAACATTCAGAGGTGGCCGTTCCTGCTGGGCTGTTTGTCTGTGGCTGAACATAAATCATCCCTGCTGTGCGCCACGCGGTGGGGGAAGGGGTGAAGCGATCATCCCAGAGAATAGGGTGGAGTAGAGGGGTTTAGTTGGGTTTGTGCTGCACATTAACCCAAAAAACACAGCCCCTCCTTTTAAATGGCCAACCCAATGGGTGCTTGGTATGGGACATGACAGCGATGCTGTTTGAAACCATTCCCACATGTTATGAAGGTTAAAGAAGCCTGGTCTGGACTGTGGCTTACCATGTCTGCCTGCAAGCCAAATTCTGTTGCCCACCAGCCCTGCGTGTGTGATCTCTCACACCAAACCGGCAGACCCTCAATATAAGAGGCAAAATGCGACCTTGTAAAGAAAGCACACGTGCTATGTAATGTTAGCATATTTTTAAGTGAAGAGTTAGTGACACACATAACCGCACTAAGGCCTGGCCTACACAAAAAAGTTAGATCGACCCAGCTACATTGCTCAGGGGTGTGAAAAATCGATATCTGAGTGAAGAATTCTTCCGTCAACCTAGCTACCACCTCTCGGGGAGGTGGATTATCTACTCCTGTCGGTGCAGGTAGTGTCTACACTGAAGCACTACTGAGCTATCTTGTGCCACTAGCATTTCAAGCCCTAAGGCTGTGGAAGATATGGAGAATTGTAGACCTCTAATCAGATTTGAAAGCTCTACGATTCTTGGGCCAGATTTTTCATACAAGCAAAGCATGCAATTGCATACTTCAGCCCTGATCGGGTACCAATACTCATGTTGCATTAAAAGTGGCTATTCACATACATCAAGTTACTCAGGTGCCTAAGCGTTTGTGGGATCGGGGCCCGGAATTGTGAATACAATCATGGTAATAGTGCAAGTAAATCCTCACAATCCACTATTGCCTTTCACAAACATGCTAACTGCATATGAAGATTAGGCACATACCTGAGAATCTATCTTGTTCCAAAATCTATTCCATTTGATCTTGGAATAAAGGCTGATGTTAAGCATTTATGGGGAGCTGTGGGTTCTTAGCCCACTTTCACTTAGGTTTCTAAATATGGATTTAGATGTATAAGTTTAAGTAACTAGGCCATTCCTGGAGATTACTGTCTCAACCAAGGACACAAATTCTGCTGGGTGGGATTAATGTTCTGCTTGACCGACATATTAAAACCCTCTCTCGCAGACTGATTTAAGCTCTTCAAATAAATAACATTTATATAGCACCGTTCTTCAGTAGATCTCCATGCACATCACCAACTTTAACATATTTAGCCTCCCAGTACCCCTGTGAGGTAGGCAAGTGCTATTATCCCCATTTTACAGATGGGAACCTAGGCACAGAGAGGCTAAGTGACTTGCCCAAGGTCACACGGCAAGTGTGTGGCTAGCCCTAGGCTAGTGACCTAAACACTAGACCATCCTTCTTCTACAAAGCTGATTGTGGGAATTAGTAGAATGAGACCAGGCTTGGTCACATGACACCTTACTTAGTAATTAGAGGGGAAAGAAAGTTCATGTAATGAAGTTTCTTTGGAGAGATTGTGAGATGCTAAGTGTCATTTTTAACACTATCCTTTTGTTGTCCTTGCTGCCTTGTCAATTGCCTCTAGTCTCTCTCTTCTAACACTGGTTAGAAGTGTGTGGCACGTCTCCTGCTGCCAAACAGGAGACCAGAAATCTTTAGACACTGTGTGCTGCTCTGTATTCCAGGGCTTCTTTAAAATAAAAAACGGCTTCAGGATTTTATTTATGTTATTTATGGATGAAACCAAGGCTGGCTTTTAGGGGAGAGCTATACGTGCAACCGCAGTCCAGAGACACAGTGCTGATCAAGAGTCAGGCGCGGTCTGGCTAGATTTTCCAGGGTTTTACTAGGTTTCCTGTGCATGAGTAAAATTTATTAGACCATTGTAAAACTTCTAAGACCTAGGGCACATCAATATACATCAGCAGGAAAGGGCACCACCTATATTGTTAGATAAAGGCCATCCCAGACCTCCACACCCCAGCTCTGATTGAAAATCTAGTATCTTAAAGCAGACCCTCCTCACCTCTTAAATATAATAAATAAATTAATGGAGATATCCTATCTCCTAGAACTGGAAGGGACCTTGAAAGGTCATTGAGTCCAGCCCCCTGCCTTCACTAGCAGGACCAAGTACTGATTTTTGCCCCACATCCCTAAGTAGCTGCCTCAAGGACTGAACTCACAACCCTGGGTTTAGCAGGCTAATGCTCAAACCACTGAGCTATCCCTCCCCCCGTGAGCCAATGGAGTCCCATTTGCCAACATACTACCCTCCTGAGCAAAATCTCATGCAGGGCAACACATCCATGGCAAACTCCGGAGCAATGCTGCCATTTTCACAATATTAGAGAGAGTACTTGGTGTTTTTCTTAATGCCCCAGCTCCTGGAGTCATGGGATTAAGTGAGAATCTCAGCTTTCATTTTTTTTTTTAAAAAGTAAGATAATAGCCCTCAAGGTTTCTAAGAAAAACCCCAAAATGTGAAGTGAGTGCATCTGAAAAGCTCAGAAGCCAGAAGGCAAATAAAATAGCCCAATATTTATTTAAAAAGAATCTCAGGAGTTTTAAGCCAATCACATGATTTTGGATCTGATTGAGGATTTTTAAATGCTTGGGGTTGGCAATAGAGCTAGGCAAAGTTTTTCAGCCAAAACTTTTTTTTTTTTTTTGGAGGGGGGCGGGGGAACGCAGATTCTGCAACACTGAAATGTTTCGCAAATTTGTGTCAGTTTTGCTGAAATCTTCGTGATGAAAAAATAAAAATCTGAAAAAGACAGAAGGATTCATTTTATTGTTTTTTAAATGAAACATTTTGGTTTTTATTCCAAAGGACTTTTCATTTCAACATTTCTTACCATTTTATTTTTTAAAACATTAAAAAAAAAAACCCTCTAAAATCTAAATGTAGGTACTACAAGTATCTCCATGTAGGTACTTATAGACTGCAATCAAGTCACCCCTTAACCTTCTTTGTTAAGCTAAATATATTTGAGTTCCTTGAGTCTATCAAGGTAAGGCAGGTTTTCTAGTCCTTTAACCATTCTCATGGCTCTTTTCTGAACCCTCTCCAACTTATCAACATCCTTCTTGAATCATGGACACCAGAACTGGACACAGTACACGAGAGTGGTTGCACTGGTGCCAAATACAGAGGTAAAATAACCTAAAATAAAATACTCCTACTTGAGATTCCTCTGTTCATGCATCCAAGGATTGCATTAGCCCTTTTGGCCACAGCACCACACTGGGACTTTATGGTCCGCTGATTATCCACCATGATCCCAAATCTTTTTCACAGAGTCTCCCCCCCTGCACCACCATCATTCTTCCAAACCATGAAGAAATTGCACTGTCTGCAAATTTGTAATTCCTCAAGGAGTCTCTGATAATAACACCATAAAATAGGCTTTCCTCACGGCAACACAGTCAGGCAATGAACCTTGGCACAGCCAGCAAAGATGCTTCCTGTCTGCTATACCATGCAGTGGCCTTTGCAGGTCTTTTGGGGCTTTGTATTTAGTAAGCAGGGTGTGAAAAAGCTTCTGAACTACCCTATTGTGCCCCACTTTTTTATTAATGTCTCTGGAAGTTCTCAAAGCCAGCTCCCTGCATGACGGTGGGCCTAGCGGAGACTCAAGGCAACACAGTGACGTTAAAAAAAATAAAAGAAGTGAGGGTAATGTATTTGTCCTTCAGTCCCAGCGTGCCCAGTACAAAATCACTGCACTTACGGCAATTGCTATTTTCTTTGAAAAGTTTCCATCTTTACCAAGAAAATATCAGTTTAAGAGAGAGGATGGCATTGTTGCTTCAGTTTTATCCAAGCAGGTATGTGATACTGAGGCTAATGTAATACAGATTGCCTAAATAGGATGAAAGACAGGTAAGGAGCCAACAGGGGAAAAATTGGAACTGACTAGGGACAAAGATGGAGTGGTGAGGGTGGGGAGCTGCCAGCTCTGGCCAAGGCCACAGGCATTAGTTAAAGAACTAACAAACTCATAGCTGGCAGCCAAAGCAGCTCACCTGTATGTTAGTTTTGTTCAAAACAGATATTAGTCTTATAAGAATGTATTTTGTGTTTAGACTCTATGAAATGCTTGTAAGTTGCTGCATGCATTAATCTCACTTGTAATGTCTATATCCCATGCTATAAGATGATACAGTATGTAAGTTTTGCTTTATAACTTTTAAAATGGTTGCTCTGAGCTTGTGAACGCAGGCAAAGAAATTGCCTCCCTTGCCCATTCAGGATGGCTATAAAGATTAAAACGAGACATTAAAAAAATGTCGCAATACAAAGGATTAGTGCAAGGCCCTATCACACCTTGCAAATGCTACATGCAAGAGAGCTCCTGCCACAGATTGGAAGGCCAAACGTAAAAGGAAGCAGGGTCACAACAAAATGTTTCATCTCTCTGCTGTTTGACCTGTCAGGGCCAGAGACTCTAAAGTGAAGTGAGAGATTCCCCCAGGGTTATCCCTGGGTTTTCCTTGAATGACCTTTTGAATTGACTGATCACTACAACACTGTCACTCGTAGGGTATGTCTTCACTACCCGCCGTATCGGCGGGTAGCGATCGATTTATCGGGGATCGGTATATCGCGTCTCATTAAGACGTGATATATCGATCCCCGAACGTGCTCCCCATTGACTCCAGAACGCCACCGGAGCGAGCGGCGGTAGTGGAGTCGACGGGGGAGCCGCGGACATCGATCCCGCGCCGTGTGGACCCCACGTAAGTCGATCTAAGATACTTCGACTTCAGCTACGCTATTCACATAGCTGAAGTTGCTCATCTTAGATCGACCCCCTCCCCACAAGTGTAGACCAGCCCTTAGAATTTACAACTCATTTGTGTTACATACTTGCTTGGACCTATAAATAACTAGTTTCTTTTTCCTAGATAATAAACCTCGAGTTAGTTTATTACAGAATTGGCTACAGACATCATCTCTGGTGTGAGATCTGGGATACCAATTGATCTGGGGTAAGAGGATAACCATTGAAAGTTTGCCCCCCCCCCCCGAGGAATTTCATGACATTTATCATCATGTACCCCCCACACACACACACACACTTTAAAAAAAACAAAACTAAACAAAAACAAAAAAAAACCACTAGCCCTAGGCCCAGTCCCTCAATAGATACCAGATGTAACCAGCTCAGAAAATGGTTTGTCTGATTGCCAACTCTACAAACTCAGCCTGGAATCTCTCAGCTTCTGCAGGCCAAGTTCTGCCCTCTGCTACCCCTATACAAGCCATTGTCTTCCAATTATGCCCTGTGTTACATCTTTCCAACACCAATTCTTTCCATGAGGTATAACAGAGCAGAATCTAGCCTCCAACTGGAACTTAATTAACAATTAATGGCTGAAAAGGTTGGCTGCACTGGTAGTCAAGTGGCAAAGACGGATTTCTTCTACTGGCATAAGCAGACCTCACCCAGCACATGTACAAAAACTTGGTGAGAAGGTGCCACTTTTACATATTCAGTTTTAGAATAGACAAAGACTGAGCCTTGTCATCTATGGCCCTGCAAAATGGTCATAAAATGCTATCAAATCAGGCTGCTAGCACATAGCCCGCACCTCTCACAGGTGGGAAAGACAACAGAGGGTGAAAGACAGCGGAGCATTAGACTCCAGTCATTTCACTACATCTAGTCCCCATCTGACCTTAAATTCCAAACACAAAAGCCATAAACAGAAATGCTCTGTTAGTGAGATGATGTTATGGAACTATCCCCCTCGCCCCATCCCCTTAAGCAGGAGGGAACGTCAACCTTCTATATTCCACTTGCTTGAATGGCATTAGTAGCCCTGCCAAATATTTTGCTCCGGTCTCGTAGCTACTTATGTGGTTGCAGTGTTGTAGGGATTAGAGAGAGAGACAAGGTGGGTGAGGTAATCTCTTTTATTGGACTAACTTCTGTTGGTGAAAGAAGTTTGAGTTTACACAGTGCTCTTCAGGTCCGAGAAACGTATTCAGCATCACAGCTAGATATGTAGTGGAACAGATTAATTACTTACGCTAAAACAACCTGTTCCACCTTGTATATCGCTGTGACCCTCTGAGTACTTTTCCCAGACTTGAGAAGAGTTCTGAGTAAGCGCAAAAGCATTTTTCTTTCACCAACAGAAGTTAGTCCAATAAAAGATTACCTCACCCGCCTTGTCTCTCTCATTCCCTATCTAGCTGTATGTGTAGATGTGAGTTTTTATTTTGCATGAGTGATTGTTTCTACAGAAATCTGGGTTCCTCGCCAAAGTTCACATTCAAGTAGATTGCTTCATGGCCTCAGATGTCTTTGCAGCTCTGGAATTTTAATCATCTCACTATATGTATATTAACCACCACCACCCCCCCCCCAACCATCTGTTTTCCTGCACTGACAGGAGTGACTTTCAGCTTTAGAGAAATATGACTTTGCTCTCACTGTAGACAGAAGAGTGATTCACAGAGGGTCAAATGCTGCGGTTCTTACTCAGGCAACAGTCGCATTCGTTTCCAAAGAGGCCTGAGTGAATCCTGAGAACCAGATTGTGCCTCAGTCTTTGTCAAGGCTGAATCCCCACTCTGGTACTTTGAGTACAGAAGGTGGGGGCCTGAAAGAATTTTAAAAAGTAATACTTACCCTCCAGGCTTGTATTAAACTCCCAAGGTTACAGCTTTTCTCTGACCTTGGCTTGGTAAATACTGCCACCACCTAAATGCAAAAAAAACAAAAACAACAACAAAAAAACCCTTTGACCCAAGAAGGAGCATGTGGAAATTCCTCCCTGTGGGGTACCCTCAAGCCCTTTCACACACACCCTCCGGGAAAGAGCTGACAAGAAAACAAAGGAAATTAGCTGTTGCCACCAGCTAATCAAACTGCACAGGCATAAACCTCCTAGAACACAACAATCCAAATCCTGTTTTTTAAAAAGGGTAAATTTTATTAAAAACAAAGAAAGAAAAGACATCTGGATTTTAGGCTTTTGCTATATTTTAAAAGAGCAATTCCAAAAATTAAGCGCCCAAAATAGCTTTCTTGGGGTTCAGCTTAAAGGTTACAAGCAAACAAAAGCATCTGGGGTTAGCTCAGAGGAGTCCATAAGCCTTAAAAAATAAGCAGAAATCAATCTAATCACGTTTTTCTAAACATTCCTAATTTACTTACATATTTGGGTTGTTAAAAGTAGTTGGAGATATGATCTGATGATTTTCATTTCTGGTTCCAACTTTACACAGCATTCCTGCTGCCCTGTCTCTTCAGCCCAGAGAGAGCAACCACAGACACAAAGAGAAAGCTTCCTTCCCCATTTTAAAAAGTTCTAGCCTTCCCATTGGCTCTGTTGGTCAAGTGTCTTTTTCTTTACCTGGGGGACTTTTTTTTAAACCCTTTACAGGTAAAGCAAGCAGAGAACAGCTACCAAGAAGGATTTTACAGCTAACTGGGTGTCCATAAAGGAGAGCTACTCCCCCGCGCCCTCTTCATTTATCACAGTCTTAATTGGCAAAGCAGGGAAATAGCCCCATGTTCAACCTACTCAGCTCTCTGATCCAGGTATGGTGTGGAGGGCAGCCACTGCTCTTCAGTTGGCCCCCAGCTTACAGTCAGTGGGCAGGGAGTATACAGAGGGGAGAGGAATGGGCTGAGCCTCGGCTCTCTCCTCCCACTCACTGGGACTGGCGCAAAGGGGGACATAAGCTGCACCCTTCCTGCCATAACCCCCCTCCTCTCCAAAGCTTCTGGTGGAGCAGGTCCATGCTGCCCATGACTGAGGCCTCAGTCTAATAGCTGAGGCCTCGTCCACATGAGACAGTTGTACCAATTTAATTCGATGGGTTTAGAAACTGATTTAGTTACATTACTGTTACCCATTGTGTGGGCATTTAGCTTCAGTAGGTAAAGCTTCTCCACACACAAACCAGCACCGGAGAGAAGATCTTCACCAACTACACAGCAAGGGCAGGTCTACACCACCACTTAAGTCTGTCTAACTTACGTTGCCCCGGGGTGTGAGAAGGACTCCCTCTGAGCAATGCAACTTCACCACTGTCCTGTCAGCATAGAGCGTCTTCACCAGATGTGCTACAGCAGCGCAGCTGCAGTGACACAGCTGCACTGACGTACCATGTCTAGTGTAGACTTGCCCTGAGACACCTGGTAGATGTCCAGCATCCATGTAAGCCCAGCACTCATTTACACACCAAAATAAAGTGACGAGAGCTGGGTGCTGAGCACGCATGGTAAATATGGCCCCAAAGGAGATGCTTCTAATGGTGCTGAGTTCTTGAAATCTGGTCCCATGAGGATATCAATTTCAAAAGGTGCTGAGCATCTGCAGTATGGTGACCAGATGTCCTGATTTTATAGGGACAGTCCCGATTTGGGGGTCTTTTTCTTATATAGGCTCCTATTACCCCCCACCCCCTGTCCCGATTTTTCACATTTGCTGTCTGGTCACCCTAAGTCTGCAGTTCCCATTGAACTCAGATGGATTTGTGGGCGCTCAGCGCCTCTGAAAATGAGGTGATTATTAGATAGATAATTTGGTCTTAGGAACTTAGTAGTATGCAACTGAGGGATTTTTTTTTTTTTTTTAAAACCACACAAGAAATGTGACATGAATAAATCATTTCAAATCCATCCTCTCACCATGAGTCACCAAACCACAGCCTTTCATTTCTCTCAAAGGCAAGTGTATTGCATTTTCACATAGTTAAGATGCAGTTAACTTGTGTGATCACAACATGTGTCAAGAACTGTACTTTTCTTTAAAAAAAAATAATGTCCCCATTGACCTTCAGTGGGATTTGTGGGACTTGTGCTCCTAAATCCTCTGGACACATTTCAAAATTCTCCTCTGGGACTTTTTTTAAAGCCACTAAATAAATAATTTGAGTAGAAACTATTGCTCATTGTGATATATTTAATCTCAATCTGTTACTATGAGAGACTCTTCCCTGTCTGATCTATTTCGAGACCACAAGTCAAATCTTACCATCAATAAGCTCTACTCTGGTTAGAGTAGAAAATAGAAACCAATTAGTTGAATCAAAGTCTTCTTATAGCATCTATAAACTACAACAGGCTTAAAGCAATGGAGTCTGGATCCTGTTCTGGGAATTAGATTATCTGATTGCAGTATCCAGTGTTGCAAGAAAGATGTGCTCAAAGTGCATCAAACTGGCAAATGGGCTGTTCACATGAAGTTGAAAACAGCATACATTGTATTAAGGACATAAAACTGGAGAAAAAAAATATATCAGCATTTGGAGTCACATACACCCAGATTTATAGCCATATAAAAGGTTTATACTTCAGCATAGAAAGAAATGAGAATATTAACAGAATAGGTCATTTAAAGCATGAGATTATTATATTGTGTATGTGGCTTCATATGGAACCAGACCACTGCAAAAAGCCATGGCATGAACTATGTTTAGGTTTTATAATAACTGGAATCATATGAGCAGGGATAGGAGGTATCATTTGGCTTAGATTCCCGACCATAAGTATCAGGAATATATGTGCTAAACCACACCATATTTATGGCCTGATCTAAAGCCCAATAAAGTCCATAAAAAGACTCCAATTGAATTCATTGGCAGCTGGATCAGGCCCTTAGAGATCTGTCATTAGAATCACAAAGGACATGGAGAGCCAAAGGTCCCAACTTTCCAGAGCATGGCATAATACCATTGAATTGCATCTTAGGGGCCCTCTTCACATTAGCTATTTCCTGTGAAGCTATGATAGTGAAGTCACAATTGAGCCTGCAACTAGCTTTCCCTTGCAACCCCTGCCCTTTGTCAAGGGAGTAAGGTTCTAAGTGCCTTGTCTCCAGAGGTGGAGGTCTGCCAAAGGAGGATTCCAGCAGAATGCACTGGTGAAATGCAACAGTTGGGGCCGGGAAGTTTCCTAATATTCTCTTGGAAATCTCCCACTTAAAGCATTTAAGCACATACTTCACCTTCAGAGCACAAGCAGCCCCATTTACTCCAGGGAGATTTTAACACAATTGTAGTACCATAGTAGCCACCACCACCCACCTCTAGTTCCCTTTCACCAGGGAGCACCCTTTTAGGAGCACACAGCTTCCAGTCCCCTTCTCAGCCCCAAATTCCTTATTTCATTCTTCACCAGGCTTTATTTCATTCTTCAACAAAGCATGTCAAAAACAAAACTCCAAACCAAACATGGAGCATTTCGGCAGTTCCAGCTCCACACAGCATCCTGTTTCCTGGGATCCCCTGGCTTGCCAGCAGGCCTTCTACCCCCAGCAGCTTGCTGGCTTTGTCTTTTCCCAGCCACTCCTCCCCACAGCATCTGGCTGTCTTTTATTATATTTAAATTACCAGCTTCCTCTCAGCTGGGCTCATCTTGCAAGCAGGGCTGCCTTAGCCCCAGGTTCTCCAAGGACAAGCCATCCTGTGACCATGAGCTTCAAGTTAAGCACATGTTTAAATGCTTTGCTCCATAGACATGGGATTAATCAGTGGATTCGTGTTATGCATGCGCTTGAGTGCTTAGGTGGGCTGGGGCCTTGATGGTTTCATCAGGCTGCATCTACTTCTCATCAGTTCTGAGCCACATGTGGAAGTAATTAGCACACCCTGAAGACCATCTTGAAGTCTGCCAGTCTTTTGCTAGATCAGTGTTTATTCGCTTGCAGCAAATTTTGGCACAGCAGCCAGGAACAGTTATGTTATGACTGGTTATTGTTAAATCTTTATCACCTTGGCAGGAGTTTTGGTTGGAGGGCGGGAGAGTATCCCTCTCTCCTCCCCACACAACACATTCAGGCTACCAGACAACAAAGGATCATTCTTTCTACATCTCAGCTTTGGTCTCCTCTGCAAACACCCAGAGGTGAGTGGAGTGCCATCATGGCAAGTACCCACAAAGCACGGCTGGAAAAAAACAAAATAATAAAAGACAACTCTCCGTGGAAGTTGATTTAAAAAAGAAAAGAAAATATCCCTCCTCATTTGTCAGCACTGAGTAGCATACAAATGGCCAAGGTGATCTTTCCATAGGAACATAAACAGTATTCTCAATGGTATTAAACATTAATGATAGAGTGAGGACTCTCTCTATCCATACACAGGCACAGAACCCCCCTTGTCTCTTCATTGCTGCCCTGAAAGAACGTGGCTTGCTGGACATTTTGGGAGCATGTTGTTATAAATTCATTGATATTTTTAGTAGAATGTCTCCGGATATTTTGTGTCATTATTATTTGTATTCCAGTAGCACTTGGAGACCTGACCTGACCTGGGATCGGGACTCCCATTGTGCTGAGTGCTGTACAGATATTTAGTGAGAAACGGTACCTGCCCTACAGCGCTTACAATCTATGTAGACAAGACAGCCAAAGGGCAGGAGAGGAAGAAAAGGGAAATTGATCTGCCCCAGGTCACACAGCAGCTCAGTGGCAGAACCAGGAACAGAACCCAACTATCATTTACATGCCTCTCTATAAACGAGGGGGTACATGATAACCACTCATGAATGCACTGCTGGATGAGTGGGGGAGGGCATAAGGATACCCCCAACAATCCCAAAGAAGGTCTTCTCCACCACTAGCTGGATTTGCTCCATGGAGGCCCTGCCCAGAGGCCTCATATCTGGGTGTAACCAAGCCCACGAACAATTGAGATATGGTTCTATTTATCTGAACCACCCAGAATTTAGAAGGTCTTAGATAAATGGTCCGTGCTGGCCTGTCACTAATACACATGCCTGAAACACATGTAGAGCTTATGACTATTATTTATTTTCAAATAGCATCCAGTCTCTGCTTGGCACTCAACCCTGCCCCAAGGAGCTTACCAGCAAAAGAGTTATTCATAGAAAAGAGGAGCCAGTCATTCCACGTATTTCTCAGATAACATAGATAAGAGCAAGCTTTTGTCTTAACTCCGTGTGTTGCAACATTTAGTAACTGCCTTGGTAAAGGGATGTAATCTGCATAAAAACCACCCTAATATGTGATGCTAGTAACAACTCCACTTATTAAGTAAAACCTCTATATGCTTTTGATTACTTTTTGGATTTCATCCAAACTGGATGATGAAAATGGCCTGGCCAATCCCACCTTTTTTCTGGCACACCTGGGCCTGACCCAAACCCTAGTTCTGAAAAGTCATGACCTTTTGGAAAGTTTGGATCCAGATCCAGACTTTGTCACTGGCCTTTTTTGTTGTAATGGGCCAAACCAGAAACCCACAAACAAACTTTGGGGAAATTTGGCTCCCAGTCGAGAGGCAATCGACTCAGCTCATCTTTAATATTGAGTCAGTTTCATGTTGGAGTTCTCATGAATGCTCAGCTGTTGTTTGGGTTGTAAAGATTACAGGCGGATGTTTACATTTTTTTAAAAGCCCAAAGTACTTTCATTTAAAATTAAATTAAATACTTAAAATATTTCTATTCTTATTAGATACAGTAAAGCATATTGATTTTATTTTTCAAATCTAAATACTGGATCTCAAATGCAGTAGATCCAATCCCCTAATTAAAAATATCTTCTCTTCTGTCACTGTTAGGTCCCTTCATCATATATACATCCAAGCTGTGATCAGCCAAAAGACTGTAACATTTCTTTTCAGCATTGCCCTTCCTGCCACATCCCTTCAGTACTATTATCAAGATTTCTTCACAGAAATATTGTGCCTGGTACTTAATCTCATATTACATGAAATTTTTATCCTCAGTACATTGCGGTCCACTTAACCTCCTAGAATACATGGCGTCTGTAAAAGAAAAATGAAAAACAGAGTTGGATCAACAGCTTTATTCCCTTGCAAATGACAAGTCTTTTTCAAACAGTTTAGCTGGAAGGTGTGTTCTGACTGGCCGCTGAACTGTCTCCAGAGGAAGGTTAGTCCTGGCATGCCGTGGAGAGATGAAAGATTCTACAAAAGCTGGCAAGATGACCAAAGTAATTTAGGAAGGTGTTCAGAGCATGTAGCTTGGCAGCAAAGGATCTTTTGGCTCGGAGCACTCAACACCAAACAGGTTTCTCCTCCAAAAAGAGCTTTCAGGAGTTTGAACCTATGACTGGGATTTTCACAGGAGCTCTGTGCCCAACTCCCATTTAAATTCAATGACATGAGGGTGCCAAACTCCCTTCGGTTCCCTTGCAAATCCCAGCCTACAGTGTACCAGAGAAGCATCAGCCAGAGTGCCAGGCATGAATGCTTCACTCTGGGTCCAGTTCCGGCACACGGACAGGCTGCTCTGCAGATGCCTAGCAATGGAGCCAGGGTAGGCTCCAGCAGCATGGTCTATATGCTTTTACACACACACACCATGTCACAATGTACCTTCACCCCTACAAGTGACTCAGGCTACCACAAGGAATAATCTGTTCAGTGGGGAGGGTGGGCACCATAGCTGACCCAGGTGGACAATTAACCTGGCCTAGCCTAGAAAGGGCACTATTGCCTCCCAAGCACCCCCTTGCAGTTGAGTGGGGCTCAGCTGGGATCCTGTCACAGTTTCTCCTCCTTAAGGAGGTACCAATGAGGTCATTTAAGTAGCCCTGTCAAGGAGAAGCCAACACACTCTACTTTATAGTACCATATCGCCTTTAATAAACCCTTCCAAAAGGGGCACTTGGGCCAGACTGTAAAGTCTCCGGGCTCAGAGCCCAGATAACACTTAGAAGTCCCAAAACAAAAGTCTCTAGGTTCCAGCAGCAGCATCGTCTGGGGTAAGGCCTGAGGATTCCTTGCTGCCCAGCAACCCTTCCCCTCTGTACTACCCGCCCAGAGAGCTTTTGCTCAGTTCAGGCTGCCTAGGAGCTCCTTGTGATGGGTTGGATCACAGAAACCCCCTTTGGGACTTCCATCTGATGTGCTGAGACTACCCCTGAGCTGTTTTCCCTGCCAGCTTGGGACTCCAGAACCTGGCCTGCTTGAGCCAGACACGCTAGCCTGCTACAAACCCAGACCCAGGTCTGAACAACATCCCCTAAAAGCTGTAGGCTTAACTGAAAACAGCTTAAGAAGTGCTCTTGTCTCCAACACCCAGATACCCAGTTCCCAATGGGGGCCAAACCCCAAATAAATCCATTTTACCCTGTATAAAACATATACAGGGTAAACTCATAAATTGTTCACCCTCTATAACACTGATAGAGAGATATGCACAGCTGTTTGCCTCCCCTCCCGGTATTAATACTTACTCTGGGTTAATTAATAAGTAAAAAGTGATTTTATTAAATACCAAAAGTAGGATTTAAGCTGTTTTAAGTAATAACAGACAGAACAAAGTGAATTACCAAGCAAAATAAAATAAATCACGCAAGTCTAAACCTAATACAGTACGAAAGTGATTACTGATGAAATCTCACCCTCAGAGATGTTCCAGTAAGTTTCTTTTACAGACTAGCCTCCTTCTAGTCTGAGTCCAGCAATCACGCATACCCCTGTGGTTAGTGTCCTTTGTTCCAGTTTCTTTCAGGTATCCTTTGGGGGTGGAGAGGCTGTCTCTTGAGCCAGCTAAAGACAAAATGGAGGGGTCTCCAGGGGCTTAAATAGACTTTCTCTTGTGGGTGGTCCCTCTCCCTCCCCCTCCCCCTGTGTAGAATCCCAGCTACAAGATGGAGTTTTGGAGTCACATGGGCAAGTCACATTTCCATGCATGACTCAGAATGTACAGGTGGCAGCCATTGTTCACATGCTATCTTGAACGTCTTCAGGTAGACTTCTTATGCGGATTAGAGTCTTCCAAGACCCATTGTCCGTTAAGTGTTTCTTGATTGGACACTTAACTTGCAAATTCCTTTCTAAAGAAACTGACCAAATGCCTTACTAAGACTACTTAAAATCAATACACAGCCAATATTCATAACTTCAAATACAAAAGTGATACATGCATACAAATAGGATGAATATATTCAGTAGATCATAACCTTTGCAGAGCTACGTTACATGGCATATGTAGCATAAAACATACTCCAGTTATGTCATATTTACATTCATAAGCATATTTCCATAAAGCGTTATGGGGTGCAATGTCACACTCCCCGCCCCTGGCACTTCCTTTCTCCTCCAGAGCTCCCTCTCAACTGAGCAATCCTCAGCCTTTTACTAGGCCCAGGTGCGCCTTACTTAACTGCCTTCCAGCTACCGAGGGAGTTACATATCCCCAGGTGGGCCTGGTTGGCTCATTCCCTTCAGTGGAGCCTCTCACAGGTAGGTTGGGCAGCTGACTCCCTTAAGGGCCAGCCCTGTGACACCTTGGCAATGTTAATATACCACACGCCTGATTCTATCAGAGACCACAGGGTGCTGGAACCTGCCCAGCATCCCCTGATTTCACTGGTCCCCACTGCTCTTTTCTGCGACCACTCAGCAGGGACCTGTGCTCTCTGCCCTGCCTCTTTCCACATGTGGCTGTACATGGAGTTGAAGCACCATAATATTCATTCACTGTTTCGATGGAAGCTGAGACCTCTGCGTACAAGCCTCAGCCAGTCTCAGCTCACCGGGGTTTCTTGGTACACCACTGTAACGAGCTGTATAATGACACAAAAGCAGATCAAGCCAGGAGATAACTGAAGTTCCTCCAGGGATAGGAGAAATCATCCCCCGGAGCGCAATTATCAACTTGTGCTAACTACACACTCGTGCCTAGCTATTGGCTGAAGGATCAAGTAGTTACTTTAGTCTACAGCAGCCAGGGGCTCACCTTGCCCACCCTGGTTTATGTGGAAGGCCTGATTCTCAGAACAACTGGTGTCCTTCCAGTGCCTAGGGGCCAGGAGCACAGGCAGGCAGCCTGCGTCCCCTGAGCACTATAAAGGACACACACAGCACTCCCTGGATCCTAGCATGGGAGGGGGAGGTTTTGGGGGACAGGGTGGCAGAGGAGTAGTGTGCCTCTCTATGTATTCACTAGCCAGTTCTACCCTGTGCAGCTCTGAGGAAGCTCAGGCAGGCATGGGGGAGCTGTTGTTGCTCTGCAGCCTCTGGGGGAGGATTCCTTTCCCCATCCTTAAGCCCCATGGAGCCCCCACCCCTGCACACAGCCTATGTATGTGGGCGCAGCAACAAAGACTTGCACACTCCCTAAACTCCCCCAGCATTGCAACTCCTATTCCCCGTGCATACTGCCCAGGTAAAGGACGTGGGCTCTAGGCAGCATGGGCAGGCTGCCGGTTAAATGTCACAGCCGACGTTTTATTGATGTATCCTTAACCGCTGAGCTCAGTGTTCGCCAAGGCGCTCTAATTGTCTCTGTTCGCAGCATTACACAGAAGGCCTGCAGCGATCCTGCCGCTGAGCCCAGGGTTCACAAGCTGGGACTTGTTCCCTAATCAGAAGTTAACTAACTGAACTCTACAGTATGTGCCTTGAGTGCAGGGCTGGGTTCTGTGCAATCAGAGACAAATATAGGACTAGGAGCCACTGAAACTGGTTTCTTATGTAACGGGCATTAGGGTTCTTCTTTGCAAATGTTTGGTGCCTGTGAAACCAAATGTCTGATACCACCAGCTTAGAGGGCCTAACGCCCAGTGCCACTCTGGACACTGCTTACGCAAACGGCATTGTGGAGTTTCATGCTTATTGTCTCTGAGCGACTCTAGCAAACATGCTCAGCTGTTGTTTTCTAACTGCCAGCCCTGCAAACTCACCTGAGATCTCCTACAGGTTTTTGTATATTGCCATTGCTGTAGGAGAACATTCAACCTCCCTGGCCACACAATAGCAGATGTAAAGGTAGCCATCTTACAGCAAAAAAAAGTTCAGGACCAGACTCCAAAGAGAAACTGTTGAGCTTCAGTTCATTTGCAAATTTGACACCATCAGCTCAGGATTAAACAAAGACTGTGAATGGCTAGCCAACTACAGAAGCAGTTTCTCCTCCCTTGGTGTTCACACTTCAACTGCTAGCAGAGGACCTCACCCTCCCTGATTGAACTAACCTCGTTATCTCCAGACTGATTCTTGCCAGCATATTTATACCTGCCCCTGGAAATTTCCATTACATGCATCCGACGAAGTGGGCATTCACCCACGAAAGCTTATGCTCCAATACATCTGTTAGTCTTAAAGGTGCCACAGGACTCTCTGTTGCTTTTTACAGATCCAGACTAACACGGCTACCCCTCTGATACTTAAGAGCTGAGAGGTACACCCAAGAACATTTACATTTTCCCATCATTTGTTTACAGTTGCAATTTCATGAGGTGCCAGGAGTGACAGTACCTAGTCACTAATAGATCTAGCTCCAGAGAAGAGGAGTAGAAATTGGAAACCTCAAAGCACCAGCCCAGGGAATTGGGACTAGATCCCCAAAACCTCCACAATACTCATCTGAATCCAGTAGTGACCGAAAGTTGCAACGAAGGCTGTGTAGTGGCCTGGTACACAAATCTCCACATTACAATTAGTACCTTTGTTGGCAGGCACAGGAGAGAGGCCCAACCACCAAAAAGGCCATAGAATTGGACTGATTGATTGGTATTTTCTATTATTTAAATAGCAGCAGCACATAGAGGCCCCAGCCAGGATATGAGGGACCCATTGCTGGGCAAACGCATGGTGAGAGACAATCTCTGCTCTGGAGAGATTACAGACTAGACAGACAAGGTGTGGGAGGGCAAACAGAGGCAGAGAAAGGGGAAATAGGAGGTCAGTGGCACAGCCAAGAATAGAACCCAGTCTGCAGTGGAACCCACTAGACCATGCTGCCCTTTATAGCACCTGATTTATCTTCTGACTCATGGAGCCCTCCAGAAAGACTGCAAGCTCTCTGGGGAAGAGCCCAGTTTTCCAGGAAAGGCCTAGCACACCTGGGCACTATGAGATAATAAATAATGACAGTGGCCTAGATCTTGCCCCCATAGGGTCACACATGGAGGAGACTTTCTGCACACAGATCTCACCTTCCCAAGTGAAAGGGGCGGGGGCTCAGCTAAATGTGTGATGCCAGTCCACCCCCTAGAAAACTGGGCAAGCAGAGAGGGCTGGAGATTGAGAGAGCCAGGATGGGGACAGACACTAGAGTGCGCACACTGTCATCCTTCTAGTCCTGCAGTCCCTAAGAATCCAATGACACTGAACTACCAGAAAGCTTGGGGACCCACCAGGGACCAGAGTGGACTTTGTGCCACTGCCCCTGGCCTTGCATGGATTACTGTGAACTTCCAGGCTTGCATTCAGACCACTGCATCATTAAGGAGACCCAGCAACATTCATAGGTCCCCTTCACCGGGGTCCATCCAGCTTGTACAATCAGGGCTGCAGAGAGCCATCCTGCAAACCCTTACTCATTTGTGCAGCCTGTGACTGCTCATGTGAGTAAGGGCTACTTGTGTGAGTAACAGGGTTTGTGGCATCAAATCCAAAATCAAACACAAATGATTCACCCCGTGCAAAGAATACTGCAGCCTTGCACAGCACTGACCCTGACTGCTAGTGTGGTTTTAATGGCAGTGCTTGTTGGCCATTACACTAGAAAGCAACACAGCTGTGTCATAGAAATAAGGGTACTGTAGCGCTTTATACCTTGCACTCACAGAGAGGAGAGAAACAGAGGAATATATCTCAGGTGTGGAGTCCCACCCACCCACAGTGTTATTTGGCTGATCTGTTTAAACACACAAGGAAAGTATTCTTGAAAGGAAGAGGCCTGGGGCAGTCACTAGTCCAGTTGTCTGCAGGTCCCAGGGGAGGGATGGTGGGGACATGCAGTCAGGAAAGCTCCAGAGAAGGTTTTTCACGTAAGAGTTTTTAGTGGGAACATCTGGGAGGATACAGCAGCTCAAAGCAATCAGCAACGATGCCTTATAAAGAGACTGTCCGGCTGGCACAAAGTAAATGTGGATTCAAAGTGAAGTGTCTATAAAAAAGCATCACAGAATTCTACAGGCATGAGACAAACCTAGTGCTGGGTCCTTGGTTTCTTCATGTCTGTTTCTCAGGAGCCTGGATGCCTCTGTAAGAGGCACCATGGCAATTAGTAAATAATAATAATAATATGCTACAGTTTATAATGTTCTTACAGCTCTGCCGGGTCAATCTGTGCAATCCTTACACAGACAACACATTGACTTTAACGGGAGTGAACAAAGCCTAGACAGAGATCTGAACCAGAGCCACAGATCCAAGCACCCCTACGCTTTGCTAAAGTGTGGCTTTTGGCACCTTTCCACAATGTATTCCTTCTGCTTTCTTTGCACCAAGTTTTTACATCGCTTTTGTCAGCAGAGAGAAGCAGCCATTTTGAGTTCGGTGCAGTCAGTCAGCAGAGATACACTTTATGCCCTGTCTCAAAGAGCCTTTATTTTTGTTCTTTCTTGCTTTGTTATTCTCCTAAACTAAAGTAAACTAAACTAAACTAAAGGTCAATCAGGTTCTCCCCAGAGAGGTCGTTTGCTCTTGGTGTGTGGAAAACATAACAGGGAGCATATCTATCTGAAACACAACTGACTATGTTATACTGTACCAGGGAAAATATGTTTCCAGAGTCTATTGGAGCAGGTAAATTACTGATAAGACCCAGTATCATTGCGTCGATGACCAAAAACTTGGATTCAGACTGAGAAGAAAATAATGTGGGATTTATTCATTATTGTGTCAGGCACTCTGAGGTACCTGGCATCGTAACAGCAACCCCAACAGCTTCCTTATTGCACTATACCATTTCTGTTCCTGTTTCCTTTGCAAGTGCACTCTGCATTCGGGAGTTTTATTATACCTTCTGGGTGGTCTGAATGCAAACAACAGTAGGTGAAATTACCCTGTCTCCTGGGGATTACTCCAGAAAATCAAAACCATGGAGCTGCTTTTCCAATGCACATTTTGACAGCTAGCTGTGAAAATAATGGAGCGAGCGTTTTATGGATCTTGCTGGCTTAAGAATTTCCTATGTTGGTTTACAGCCAGAGGATTTTCTGGCTTGATCCTGGCAATGTCACTCTGACCAACTGTGGAAGGATCATTTATATATCTGAAAATTAGGCCTTTATGCTCCTATATGGGAGAAAGCAGTAGCTGCAATGAATGGAACTTATCTACCTGGCTGGACTTTATTTGCTGATACACACAAGTCATTAATGTTTTTATGAGTGTTTGAAGTTGTAGATAGGTAAGAGTGTCATTTCCTCTCTTATCATTAGAAGCCGTTTATTTTTCACCTGTATGCAAACAACCAGGGCAGACAATGGGCCAGATCTGACTTTACACACCACTCCACCAATGCCAGGGGACCATAGAAACAGCTCAGGATCTGGCCCACCTCCGAGTGGTTTGAAGTTTTCAGCTTGATCAATCTTAACGTTTTCCCCATTGATCGGTTCCAGTTTCCAGAGCGTGAATTTCAGCTCCTGTGAGTTTTGCAAAGCTGAATGCAAACTATTTTTCACTCTTTGGTTCATGCGGCTTTGCTATCCCACCTTGAGTTTTGTTAGAGTAAGCCCCAAAATATAAAGTGAAACTTGGCCCCAAACAGTGAGTTTTGCCTGGTGGTAGGCCAAAATCCTGCAAACACACCTGACCACAGAAATTGTCCCAGTTGTGAAGTTGTGCTATAAAAGCAGGAGACTCATTTTTCTTCTAACAAGCATTTAATACTTGCTGTTGCAGCGGGGCAGATAGAACCACTCTGCTAAGTAACTGGCAGCTCTCTGCAGAATTTTCTAAGCAACAGGAAGTCATACTCTCGGCCCCTAGTCCTGCAGTCTGTTCTGCAAGAGTGCACCCATATACCCATAGGGAGTCTAAGGGTACATTTACACAGCACTGTCAGGACTGAGATCCCCACTTTGAACTTTAGGGTACAAATGTAGGGGCCTNTTTATAGTACTGTACACAGGACAGCTATTACCCTTCCCTTTATAGTTATGACAAGCACAAAAAAACAAACAAACAAAACCCCACAGCTGTGAGTCTCAGAGCTCAGCTCAACTGACTTGGGCTCATGCTGTGGGGCTAAAAATAGCAGCATAGCCATTTGGACTCAGACTGGCGCCCAAGCTCCGAGACCCTCCCTGCTTGCCAGGTTTGAGAGCGCAGGCTCCAGCCCAAGCCCGAATGTCTACACGGCTATTTTTCGCCCTGCAGTGGGAGCCCAAGTCAGTTGACTAGGGCTCTGAGACTTGCTGCTTACAGGTCATTTTTGGCTGTGAAGATACCCTCAGGTATCAGAACTGGTGCCAACTCTTGTGATTTTATTGTGACTCTCATGATATTTGACGTTTTTCTTAACCCCCCAGCTTCTCGATTCATGCAATTTGGTGAGAATCTCAGCTTTCATTTGTTAAAAGAGTGCATGTCTAGTGGGGCTGTCAATTGATCACAGTTAACTCAAAAAATTAACTGCAATTAAAAAAATTAATTGTGATTAATCGCACTGTTAAACAATAGAATACTAATTGAAATTTATAAAGTATTTTTGGGTGTTTTTCTACATTTTCAAATGTATTGATTTCTATTACAACACAGAATACAAAACGACAAAGAATCCTGTGGCACCTTATAGACTAACAGAAGTATTGGAGCATAAGCTTTCGTGAGTGAATACCCACTTCGTCAGATGCATGCATGGGTATTCACCCACGAAAGCTTATGCTCCAATACTTCTGTTAGTCTATAAGGTGCCACAGGACTCTTTGTCACTTTTTACAGATCCAGACTAACATGGCTACCCCTTTGATACTTGGCAGAATACAAAGTGTACAATGCTGACTTTATATTATTATTTTCATTACAAATTTTTACACTGTAAAATGATAAAAGAAATAGTATTTTTCAATTCACCTCATACAAGTACTGTAGTGCAATCTCTTTATCGTGAAAGTGTAATTTACAAATGTAGATTTTTTTGTTACATAATTGCACTCAAAAACAAAACAATGTAAAACTTTAGAGCCTACAAGTCCGCTCATTTCTATTTCTTGTTCAGCCAATCTCTAAGACAAACAAGTTTGTTTACATTTATGGGAGATATTGCTGACTGCTTCTTATTTACAATGTCCCAACTGAAAGTGAGAACAGGTGTTCACATGGCACTTTTGTATCTGGCATTGCAAGGTATTTATGTGCCAGATATGCTAAACATTCATATGCCCTTCATGCTTCGGCCACCATTCTAGAAGACATGCTTCCATGCTGATGATGCTCGTTAAAAAAAAATGTGTTAATTAAATTTGTGACTGAAGTCCTTGGGGGAGAATTGTATGTCTCCTGTTCCTTTTTTCCCCACATTCGGACATATATTTCATGTTATAGCAGTCTCGGATGATGACCCAGCACATGTTGGTTTTAAGAACACTTTCACAGCAGTTTTGACAAAACACAAAGAATGTACCAATGTGAGATTTCTAAGGATAGCTACGCACTCAACCCAAGGTTTAAGAACCAGAAGTGTCTTCCAAAATCTGAGAGGGACGAGGTGTGGAGCATGCTTCCAGATGTCTTAAAAGAGCAACACTCCGATGCGGAAACTACAGAACCCGAACCACCAAAAAAGAAAATCAACCTTCTGCTGGTGACATCTGACTCCGATGATGAAAATGAACATGCATCAGTCCGCACTGCTTATCGAGCAAAACCTGTCATCAGTATGGACGCATGTCCTCTGGAATGGTGGTTGAAGCATGAAGGGACATGAATCTTTAGCACATCTGGCACATAAATATCTCGCAATGCCAGCTCCAACAGTGCCATGTGAATGCCTGTTCTCACTTTCAGGTGACATTGTAAACAAGAAGTGGGCAGCATTACCTCCTGCAAATTGCAACCAAACTTGTTTGTCTGAGTGATTGGCTGAACAAGAAGTAGGACTGAGTGGACTTGTAGGCTCTAAAGTCTTACATTGTTTTATTTTTGAATGCAGTTATTTTCTATACATAATTTGTACATAAATACATAATGTACACAATGTACATTTGTAAGTTCAACTTTCATGATAAAGAGATTGCACTACAGTACTTGTACTAGGTAAATTGAAATATACTATTTCTTTTGTTTTTTTACAATGCAAATATTTGTAATAAAAATAAATTTAAAGTGAGCACTGTACACTTTGTAAATTCTTACTGCCCTTGTTTCATCAGAGTGGACTGAAAGAAAGATTAATTTGCCAATGTCGCCAGCTCTTGCAGTTTTATTGCAAGCATCACAATATTTGAGGTATTTCTGAAAGCCCCTGCTCCTGGTGTCCTGTGACTGCATGAGAAGTGCAGCTTTCCTTAAAAAGTAAATTTCTAGACCTCATGGTTACAAGGAAAAGGTTGAAAATGTGACACACACACCCTACAGCCTCAAGTACTGGAAAGCAAATTACAAGGCCAAAAAAGTACAAAAAAAAGAAATCTCATGATTTTTAAACTGATCTCATGCTAGATGGGGAGGGTTCTGAGTTACTACAGTGAATTCTTTCCCAGGTGTCCGGCTGGTGGGACTTGCTGACATGTTCAGGGTCTAACTGATCACCATATTTGGGGTTGGGAAGGAATTTCCCCCCAAGTCAGAGGGGTAGAGACCCTGGGTTTTTGTTGTTAGTTTTTTTGTTTTGTTTTGTTTTGTTTTGGGTTTCTCTGCAGTATGGGGCATGGGTCACTTTCAGGTTTAAACTAGAGTAAATGGTGGATTCTCTGTAACTTGAAGTCTTTAAACCATGCTTGGAGGACTTCAGTAACTCAGCCAGAGGATAGGGGTCTATTACAGGAGCGGGTGGGCGAGGTTCTGTGGCCTGAATGTGCAGGCGGTCAGACTAGATGATCACAATGGTCCCTTCTGGCTTTTAAGTCTATGAGTCTATTTTGGGGTCTGATTTGTGATTTTTGAACACTTGTGCTTAGCAATATTGTAATCTTGGATTCCAAATTCTTTAATAAGCCAGCACAGAGGGCAGCAATGGGGGCAGGTTAGGGACATGGCCATGTGATCCCCATTTATGAGGCTCCAGTGACCCTCCCGCACCATGCAAGGGGTGATGAGCGGTTGCAGCTGTGGAGCACTGGGCTGTGACCCCCGCCCCAGCTCCTGGGGGTAGTGATTTCACCCAGCAGTGAATATTTCTTGCTCAAGTGAGTTGAGCGAGCACCTCTGTGAATTTAGTCTTGTGACTTAAGCACCTGATTAGGTTTACGCAGGGCTCATTAAACAGTAAAAACGTGTGTCCAACTCCTGGCCACCCCCAGTCGTGTTGACAGAAGTTACCATGGAAGCAGGAACACTTGGCTCTGACACAAGATGTGCTCTCAGACCAATTCTGGATGAAAACAATAAAAACCCTCTGTATTTTCAAGGGCACAGGAGTTGAATCTGCACCCTTGTCCCACTGGCTTCAGTAGGTATTTGGGGTGCTCCAGGAATGCAGTTCATATACAGTAAAGGAAAGGATACGAATATCTCACAGTTATTGCAATGGACACACTTTAGAGTCAAATATCTCTTCCTAAAAGAACAAAATTGAGTATGTAAAATTACATTCACTCTAGTCTAATGTATAAAGTTAAACCAGACTTCACTGATGTAACTAGCAGAGGGAATAAAGTCTACAGTGGATTCTTCTGTATACAGTATTTAAACTTTTCTGCCTGGTTTGGATGACTAGTAAATATTTCCCTTTTCATGCCTTAGCTCTGGGGTCCAGACCAAATTAAGGATAGATCTGGTCGTAGAAGTGCTGATCACTGACTGCCATAGGCTGGGACCCTGATACAGGTACGTAGTTAAAGTTGCTGGGTGGGAACCAGAATTTCAGTCTTACAGGAAATTCCACAGTTTTCAACTTTTTTGCCCCACTCTGAAATCAACTGAAAACAAAAAATTCTAAAATTTCCTGCAAAACAAAATTCTGGGGAAAAAAATGTCTTTGATCAAAACATTCCATTTCAACAAAAACAAAATAGTTTGCTCCAATTGAGATTTTAAAAACGACTTATATAAAAAACAACACACGGCATTTCAAAAAGTTGTTTCAAAATGGAAAATTGAAAAGTCCCATTCCAAAAACGTCAAAAATATTTAAAATAAATAAATAAGAGTCAATTCTGACAAAAATATTTATAGAAAAAACAAACCCAATTTTGAAACGTCTGGTTTCAATACTTTCAGAATGCAGTGTTTCGACCTTATTAAAACAGTTCATTTCTTTTTTCCAAAATGAAAAATATTTTGATTTCAATTAAAATGACATTTTTGTCGAAAAACTGTTTCAATGAAAATTTTCTAACTAGCTCTAGTAACATGCTAACTGATAAACCCGCGAGAAGGCACAGTGAATGGGATGGCTCACAGACTCGTCTCTCTCACCAAGAGAAGTTGGTCCAATAAAAGATATTACTTCGCCCCTCCCACCTTGTCTCTCAGGCTTAAATTTAGGCCCTTTCTTAATCATCTTCCTGACTCAGGGTCTGAGGTGGCCTCATCTCTGACTGACCCGGCTAGTTACTCTAATGAAGCTTGAGTATTGTAGCCATAAACCACAAGGACACAGGGATGACTCACCATATGTGTTGAGGTAAATATTTGCGGTTCCAAGAGATGATCACACAATATTATCCCTGATATCCAAGTAACTGCAGCCCTTCATCCAAGGCGTTGTCATTTCCTCTGGCTGCAATCCAAAGGGAACCTTACTTAGATAAGCCCAGTGCTACTTTCCTGACCTGGGCCAGTCCGTTTGCATCTGCTAGGGCAGAGGTGGCCAAAACGTGACCCATGATGGAGATGCAGGGGAGGGGAACAGCTGCACCACCTATAGCATTGGATTGAGACCAGGGTCTGTATTCTCTTTGCACTGCCCTTTTGTAACAAAGGCAGGACATCTGAAATATGCTCTAGGTTAGGCTAATTAATTACAGTTTAAGGGATCGTGGCAAGTTGCTAAAGAAGAAAGTTGGGGCATCCTGGGGGAAGTACATTTCTCTGGGAGACCCAAGTTGAAGTGGGATCTCTTCCTGGCAAGGGTGTGTTTATATGCACTGGCTGGCAATGCATTGTGGCAGTATACTCACTCATCTAGGAAGACTCTATGTCGCAGGACATGGAAATACAGCTCTCCTCTATCCCTGCCTTAGAACAAAGAGAATGACTTTCATCCGGTCCCAAGGCCTCATCACTTCCACTCTCTGTGGAAAGTGTCCAGTGGTCAGATTAGGAGCTGGCACCCAGCAGGAGTATTGTTTGGAGTGTGCTTTCCTAGTATGAGGGTGGGGCTCATAGCAGTGAAAGAGGGGGAAATTGATCCAGATTGGAGTCATGGCTCACCCCAGCTCCCAGTGCAGGAAGTTCTCCCCACTCCCTGGACTACCAGAACCACTCACAAAAGCCCTCAAAACCACCAATTTTGGGATATCATCCTCCTGGCACCTGGCCATTTTCTCATGGGTTAACTCTCCTCTTTCTGCCTGACAGCACAGACAGTTTGTCTGGGACATTCCCAGGTACATCTCAGCCTGCAAATTTGTGCATGGATTATAATTACAGTTCTGCTACCCCAGACCTTCCATGTAATCAAATTAAGATGAACTGTGTATCGAATGGGAGGCTGGCAGGCTACCTGAAATCTTTGCAATCAGTCTGGCTGATTTTTGCAGATGATTTTTAATGAATAGCATCTTAAATCCTAGACTCCAGGAAGAAACTTTGGTCACAGGCCAAACAGAGATGGTTTGGCAGCTCCAAGTGTGCAAAGGTCCAGATGACAAAGCAGCCACACCCATGTTCGCACAATAGCCTCCCTTGGCAAAGAGTCAGAATTGATTTGGATGCTTAGGGCGTGATCACCTGGGGTCAGGGTTGAAACTCATTTCTTAACAATTAAACCTGGGCTATTTATGGAAAGCACTTGCGGTTTCCCCAAACTCGTTTTCCTCATGGCAATATCCTGAGCTGGGATATGGAAGGGCTATGTTTAGCAATGGATATTTAGGGGATTTGGTCGGAATGCTGGAATACTTTCCTTCCTTTAAAGGACGCCGAAGAATGTTGAGAAACCCTCAGCTTGGAGACCCCAGTTTGAAGGGCTTTTATTCTGGCCATTGGATAAACCAAATTAACTTGTTAGCTCCATGTTTAGTAGATGGTTATGACATGCCTGGCATATTCTAGGACCCAACAGCAGAACAAGGTAATTAAACTCTGCTGCTAGGAATGACTGAAGTCGAGTAATATTTATGTTGGTTGTTTTGATTAGCTGCCATAGGTTTTATTCATTCCCTCCCATTAGCAGCTTTGAATGGAGCTGGTCGGAAATTTTCCATCAAACCATTTTTTCAGTGGAAAGTGGCTTTCCGACTAAATAGATTTTTTTTCAGAAAAAAATCTGTTTTCAGCTACATTTGGGGGGGAAGGTCGTTGAAAAACCAAAGCCCTCAAAAAAGACTTTTTTTGGTGGGGGAGGGGGGAGGATTGGTTTATTTGATGAAAAATTTCAGAGAAAAAAATTGGTGAAAATTATTTTTCTTTTAATTTTTGTCAAGAAAAGTTGTTTCTGGACCAGTTCCAGCTTTGAAACTCTTGGAGCCTCGGATAGCCTCTGAAGTCTAACTCACAACATTCCCTACATCGTGCGGCCATTCCTGGGTGACCCCCACTGCCCCACTCACATTAGGAGTAGTCCAGCCTTTCCAACCTGTGGGCTGAACGGGTTACTTCAAAGGAGATCAAGGATCCACTGTCATTAAAGCTCCCCCAGCCCAGCTGGCAATGGATGGGAGCAGCCAAATCTGCTCTTCTCCCTCCCTTACAATATAGCAAGGGAACTACGTAGCAGTTACAGTGGGAGGGGGCCAGCAGCTGGAGAGAACGATGGTCCAGTGGTGAGGGTGCAAGTCTGAAATTCTGGCAAACTGTGGTTCAATTCCTTGCTTTACTGCATATGTCCTCTGTGACCTTAAGAAAGTCACTTAGGGCTTGTCTTCTCCATGCATTTAGCCATGACTCACTGGAGGCCTTTCCCACACCTGAAGCAGAGCTCTGTGTAGCTTGCAAACTTGTCTCTTGGCCCAACAAAAGATATAACCTCACCCAGCTCATCTCTCTAATAGCGGGTCAGAGATGGTGCCCACAATAGAACCCATGTTTGCTTCCGTCCAGCCCAGCGCCCCCCAGACACTGCCCCACGCTACTGCTCTACAGCACATGGGTGTTTGCTGGCTTCATTAAATCATGTTTGTAAACCTTACATGAAAAATGCTGCAAGAATACCACTGTTCATCCAGTTGTGCGTACACTACACTGGATCAAACAACCAACTTCCAGCTGGTTTCAGGGGCAAACGCTCGACTCCCCTATGCCAGCGAATCTGTAATGGCCCATCTTATGCTCCCTGCTGAGCATGAGATGGAAAGGATGAGATGGTCTCTAATAATAACCTGCATATATGCTACTGTATACATGGGGAACTATGTCATTTTCATGCCTCTGTTCTACTGGGAGCCAAGAAGAAACCAAATGCAGAAAGGTCATTACTAGTGAGGGATTTGGGCTCGTCGGTGCATCAGGAGGGTGATACCGTGTATGTGAACTGATGTACAATGATGAAGGGAACTGATGATTGGGACTAGACTATGGACTTATTACTCACAAGAATCCAGAATGGCTGTGTGCATTTCATTCGTTCCTAAGGCAACAAGTGATTAGCAGTTATAGGTTCAAAGGTTTTTCCTTTGCTAACATCTCTTACCCAGAAACGCCCCAGCAATGAGAGGGATGGTTACAGTGGGGCATCTGAACCTTTAGAGACAAAACCAGACAGCGACTAGAATTCTAGCTTCCTCGGATCGTGGAGTTATTCACTGGAATTTGGGCATCTGGCAAATATCTCACTTCAGCTCTGGCTGTCAGGCTGCATTGTTAATGGGTGGTGGAGTTATTTGCTGACTTGACTATAGCACCAAAACAGCCTCTCCACAATACAACTTGTCCTTAACATTGCAGGGTAATGAGGTTGATATTTTATCTCCACGTCCACTCTGGACCTACATAGCCTAGATACTGAGGTATAAATCGGCACCACTCCAGTAAAGTCATCGGAGCTGGGCTGATGGACACCAGCTGACAGCATGGCCCATAATCAGCAAGCGTCTAGGCTTTTTGCAACGGACGGGTGAACCATTTTGAATAAAGCCTCAGAATGAACCAGAATGGAACTTTTATGGAGATGCCTAAAAAAATCTGATTAACTTTATTCTCTTCATTTTAAAATCAAATTATCTGGCCCCATCACCATGGTAGCCATGCACCTCAGAGCTTTTAATGTATTTCTCTTCCCAGCACCCTGTAAAATAGGGAAGTGCTATTATCAACAAGTTAGAGATGGGGAACGGAGACTCTAATCAACTCAATGCCTCACCTGAGGTCACAAAGATAGGGCAGGGACTAGAACCAAGGTCTCCTAATCACAGGTGAGCCCCACCCCAAACCACTGGACCATTCTCCCCTCCCTACTTGTTTTCTGCTCTACACATACCTACGGTGACCAGATGTCCCATTTTTAAATGGATAATCCCATATTTAAGCCATCCTACAGGTGTCCCGACTTTTTCTTAAAAATGGGCAAATTGTACCATATCATCTAATTCACCCACATCACTACTGGTGGGTCCTGCTGCTGGCCAGATCCCTGCTTGCCAGCCGCCTGCCCACCAGCAGTGATTGGGGGGGTCCAGTGGCCAACGATGGGGGTGTGTATGCAAGGCTGGGGATGGGGCGAAGATGCAGTGCACGGAGCCAGCTGTTCCCCCTGCTGGTCCATCAGCGCAGTCCCCATTGCGTGCCGACTCTTGAAATTAAATTTTTAAATTAATGGAGGAGGGAAGAGGGGGATGAAATTTCCAGCCTGTTCATGCCCCGAACCTGCAAGCTCAACAGCAGCCAAAAGGGCAGGGCTTAGCACCCTCTTCACCCCCAAGTCCCCCACCCTGAGTCCTGCCCCCATGGAGTATGGGGCTGCTCCATCCCCTAGGCACCCTCCCCTACTGAGCCACCTCTCTGGCCGGGTTCACTGAAGGCCCTGCAGTCAGGTTCCCTGGGCCTAGGGTGACCAGACAGCAAATGTGAAAAATCGGGACGGGGGTGGGGGGGTAATAGGAGCCTATATCAGAAAAAGACCCAAAAATCGGGACTGTCCCTATAAAATCAGGACATCTGGTCACCCTACCTGGACCCTGGTGCACAACGCATCATTAGGGCTTATCCCCTTTCTGCCTGCGCTGTAGCTGGGGGACAGGAGGTGGCTAGGTTATGTTGGTGGCCAGCAGCAGCCTGGAGGTGTTAGCTGCCTTTTGACACTGTGGGGGCAGGAAGGGACAAGCTGCTTCCAGCCACCTGGTGGAGGGGGCGTGCAGAAGAAATGAGCTCTGAAAAGACGCGCCAAGTCATCCCTTCCCACACGCTCCTCCCCAGCGGCTGGAAGCAGCTCCCGTCCCTTCCTGCCCGCACAGGGCCGAAAGGCTGCTGCTGACCACATTCTGGTGTGAACCCTGGCAGAAATCTGGGGGGGGGGGGGAGCATGTGACCTTGCGTGCCCCCAAAACGTGTTGACTCAGGAAGACAGAGAGCCAGGTACCAGGAGAGGTGGGTCTGTCCCGGAGGCCCAGCCAGGCATGGAGGGCGGAGTGTGCGCGGCAGGGAGGGTCAGGTCGGTTGGTCAGTCACCACCCCTATGTGAGAGAGGTGTACAGGCATGTGTGTGTGTCATCTCTCCCTGTGTATGTGAGGGGGGAAGGTAGGGGTGTGTGTCAGCCCTCACTGTGTGAATCCAAAAGGCTTAAAGATAAGAAGGTAAATAAAAAGAATCCATGTACACAGTGTTTCTTTTTAACGGAGGCTCGGTCAACTTGATGTTAATTTGAACGTTTGTACTGCATAGTTCTGATTGATTGCCACTGATCTCACTTGAATACAAGTAATTTTACCAGGTGTCCCATATTCCGCACAGGGAAATACGGTCACCCTACACATACCGGTTCCAGAAAGAAGTGCCTATCCCACCATTCAGCAAGGAAATGCTGCTCTTGTGCTATTTTCAGCCCAGCTAAAGGCACGAAATGTTGGGAGCCTTATGAGAATGCAGGTTCTTGCAGGGTCTTCAGCCCAGTTTGGTGAACCTAGGCGGCTCAGAAGGTTTGACTAAGGCACAGCAAAGCAGCACTGACAGGGAGGGTGTTATACAAATGAGCGGAATGGCCATGGCACGGTAATGAATTCAGTCATGTGGTAGGTTCACTGCCACCATGGCATTACAGCTTATCATTGCCAACGGGCACTCCTAATGACGTTACTGGGAAGAGCATGTGCACAGGAAGTCAGGCAGTGAAGATAAGTAAGAAGTTGGTCAGAGACAAATAAACCACCATATCTATAAATAATATTTTGGTTTTAAGTACCACAGGGCAGCACTCAGTGAAAGGGCCACACCTACTCCCGGGTATTATTGATCACTATTTTATTTTCCTAACACACTGGTGTGCACAGCATGTTACAGAAGGGAAGAAGACAATTATTATTGCCTGGAGGCTGCACAAGGGCATCATTAGAGGCAGTCTAAATAGACAAGACAGACAAATGGTGTAACAGGAGGTGGTGTTGCCTAGTGGTTATAGCACTGGTGTGGGACTCAGGAGAACAGGGTTCTATTCCTGGCTCTACTGGTGACCTTGTGCAAGTCTCATCATCTCTCCATGCCTCAATTTCCCCATCTGGAAAATGAGGATAATGCTTCTTCCTAAAGCACTTTGGGATCTACTGATGAACAGTGTTTCGTAAGAGGTAGGTATTATTAAGGGTCTTACCCAACAGGAAGCAGATGAATAACAGAGCCAGGACTAGAACCTAGTTCTGTTGTCCCTGTGCTGTGCCTGTCCACTAGACCACACTGCCTCACTCCCCCCAAGCTTCTTACAGAGCAATCTGGATGAAGAACGTGACAAGGGATTACAACGGAAAGGGCCCTCTTCTCCCTCCACATGATACAGAGAACTCCCATTGACTTCACGCCCCTAGCTGGGTTGGGGAATAGAGGGGGAAAGTAAGACCAGAGAAAACAAGAGGACAGCGGCAACACATTTATGAAAAGAGCATTCTTGTCAGAGAATTCAGATGATTGATTGATTATTAGCAGAGAGGTGGCCAAGCCGTGCAGACCAGATCAAATTTTCCCACAGGTTGTGGCTGTTTGGCTCTGGGCTTTTGGTTTAGGTGTGTTTTGATGTTCAGCATCAGGCAAGAAATAGCACCACAGCTGAAGCAGGTACTGATCAAAAGCCAGCAACTGTCTATGACTTGCTGCCTGGAAATCATGGAAGCAAAACAGTTAACTTGACTGCACAGTGTTTCAAAAAATTGGTTTTGCAGTGATGAGTGAACTTGAAAAGTGTCTAAAGTTCAGATGCTCACCTGAGCCCCTCACCTGGGCTGGTGTCTTTGCCACTGTAGCTTAGCCTCTAGTGAGGTTTCGCATACTCCCTAGTTGAGAGAGGGGTGCATTAGATCAGGGATACGATTGGATGTATTTCTAAAAGACATCCTCTAAGTCAAGCACAAGTTATTAGGTTCGACGCAGGAAGTGCTGGGTGAAATTCGCTGGCCTGCGTTATGCAGGAGGACCTGGTAGAAGATCATAACAGTCCTTTCTGGTGTTGGAATCTGTGCATTCTCAAGTGGTATTATGATGCGTCTGCTTCTGAACCAAGGCACACAGAACCATGGGAATACAATTTGCATCTACTTTGGGCCTTGTTTTCAAAAGGGCCTCACTTGGCTTCCATTTTTGTGGCCTGGCAGTCTACCTGGGATCTGTTCCGAGCTCTGCCATTGGCCTGCTGGATGACCTTGGGTAAGTCAGCACCCCTACCCATGCCTCAGTTTCCCCATCTGTAAAATGGGGATAATGATACTGGCCTCCGTAAAGCACTTGGAAATCAATGGGAGTTAGGAACCTAAATACTTCTGAGGATATGGACCTTTGAGATCTGATGAAAAGTGCTATATAAGACCTAGGCATTATTATTACTGTGAGAGCACTTAGACTTCTGACTGCTTGACACCAGGCTACAAAGAATAGAGGGCATTTTGCAACAAAAAAGTGTACCTTACTTTCTGGCAACAAGACATCAACTATAAACATTTGACACGAATGTGACTCTTCTGCAGTCCCAGATGTGGTCCAGATTTGCTCTGACCTGTGTTTTATCCAGATAAATTCATCCATCCTCACCAGTAAGTGTTTGACTCTGAGATGAGGAAATCTGCAACCCTGGACTACTGAGGTGGAAATTTCCAAAGCCACCTAAGTGACCCCCAAGGAATGGGATTTGAGCATCCAAATCCTTTATGTGGCTTTGAAATCTTAGCCTAAAATATCCTACCTGTTCTGCAGGATGAATTCCATTGAGTAACACTGAGTTCCTGGGAAAAAATATACTCTCTTCTTAGAGGGTAAGAGGAAATTGAAGCTACAGGACTGTACTGTGGTCTGTCTGTCTTCCTCATTTATTTATAAAGAACCTATAATTGTGATATCCAGGCACTAAATTAAAAAAAATTGGCTTGCCTAAAAGCAGGCACAGGTAATGTAGCATTCCAGTAACAGCCCTCAAATACTGACGTGACCTGTCTCTCCCCCAAGAAAGAGTCTTCTTTGTTCCTCATTTGGCAGGTCGACGTCAAGGAAAATGTTCATTTTAAGCCAGTGGCCAAATCTTTGTCTTCTGCAGGCACCAAATATGGGTGTTGGCTTTCTGCAGGTTACTCCAGCTGTTGAGACACATTCCTATGCTAATCCTAAGGAAACGGGAAATGGAGAGTGACTCTCTAAATAGGTTTGGGTTTATTTAAGTACAGCACAAGCGCTGTGACATCAAGCCAGCTTGTAACCTTAAAGGGAAACGTTGCCCATTTAGCTTAGTCCGGTCACCTGAAAGCCAGAAGGCAAGAATAAGAATGAAGCACAAGTGAGGGCCCGAAACTGCACTCTTCCAGGGGAATTGGCCAGAGCGTGCCTGAGGGAGGACTGAGGAAAAAACAGAGTAAGAACCTCAGTGTCTGGCCCATTATTAATTCTAGTTAATTAACACAAACTGGAGCATTCCCCACCACCATCAACCGCAGCCTGAGTTGTAACCCTCAAATCTAAATCAATATCCCGCCCCCCACCACGAGTCTGGGAATGTTTCAAACTAAGATTTCATTATGATGCTTTAGACAGATAAAGACCAGAACAAATTTTACATTCAGGTCTAGGTAACAAATTCATCTTGAAGTTGCAGCCCCAGCCATGTGTCTCCACCATTCCAGGTGCCTTGTCCCAATAGACACCCCCCCAGATCTGGCTCTTGTGCCCTCTGCACTTAAATCAGGCAGCTTCCTCCTCCAAGCTGCTGGGTGTCAGAAGGGGGGTGTCATTGAAAACCCAGGATAAATGGCCTCCCTACTTTCAGGTCTGGTACCTGGCCCTGGGGTAGCCCACAACAGCCCCAAGGTGCAATTGCATTGTGGCTGGAGCATGCTCAGTGCACATGGAATCTTCAATTTTTTTAGCTGCAAAGCTCTAGCAAGTCACCTTCTGAGCATGTGTGAACTGCAATTTTGCAAAGGCTTATAACGTAGCCAAATTTGGGCATATTTTCATGGGGGTAGCTAAAGGCACATCCCTGTCACAAAGACCAGCTGTCTGCCAAATTTCAAGTACCTGCTCCCCAGCATGGGGTTGCTAGAGCTTTTCAAAGACACCCCCACCCCTGAATTTAAAGCAGGCAATGTATTTTTCCCTAGCCTCATTCTCTGAAACAGCTGAATCAGTTTGGTTGAAATTAAAAACAAAACAAAACAAAAAACAACCTTGAGTCAGACACCCAGCATGGAAAATTTCTGCCCCAATGCTTGAAGTCTGGCCAAGTTATAAACAACTGAAAAAGATTCTTATAAACATCACCTTAATAACAGGCGATGCTACCAGCCCCACTTATAATAAAAGGGGTAATCTCACTGTTAAAGACTGCTTCATCCTACGGCTCAGAAAAGTACTTTGGAAGGGCTAATTTTCCCCTCTGGAATGAATCAAGTGTCAGGTATTTTAAAAAAAAGAGTGGGAAAAAGGTAGAGGTGGCTGCTTCTGGACTTCTGTCAACAAGGTCTTCAGAGAGATTTAAGAGACGCAAGTTGAACACCCTGCTGTCCGTTTAGTATAAACTTTTCCCGGCAGCGCACTTCATAGACGCTTTGTTTGCCAAGCTGCATTGCCCTTTTACTGGTTATGTTTTTGTTTAAACATGGAAACGTACCAATAAATCATCCAGTTCCTCACTCCCCCGCTCTCGGAGTATACACACCCTGGGAGATAAGCTCAAGGGGAGATATTTTTGTGAAATCCCCTTGTTAAAATATCGGCAGCACATCATGTGGCAGAGGCAACTATTTTATTGCAATAGTGCCTCAGAGCCACGCTCTTAGATCAGGAGCCCATTGTGCAAGGAGCTGTACAAACACAAAACAAAAACATAGTCCCTGCCCCAAAGAGAGTACAGTCTAAGGGCAAGTCTACATTACAAAATTAAGTCCACCTAAATTACGTTGACGTACAGCCACTGCAGTAGTTAAACTGCTTTTGCATGTCTGCACTGTGTGCAGGGCTTAATTTGTGCCAGGGCTAGCCAAGGCTGAGCCCTGGCACCTCTAGGCATGGCAGTTCATAGCCCTGGCACCTCTGGACTTGCTGCATCAGTTATGAATATAAAATAATTATTTGTGCCCTGGCACCTAATTGCTTGAGCACCTTTTTCATTACAAATTAAGCACTGACTATGCTCCTTGGGTCGGCGATGCACGTCCTCACCAGGAGTGCTTGCAGTGTGGGGCATTATGGGATGGCTTCTGAAAGCAACAACAGTTGATGTAAGCAACACGGTGCCTACACTGACACTGCATCAACCTGACTCCATTGACCTAAGCGCTAAACCTCTCACGGAGGTGGAGTTATTAAGTTGCTGTAATGAGCGAGTTACATCGGTGGGAGCTACATTTTAGTGTAGACACTTCCAGGGTTTGGTTGATGTAAGCTGCCCTATGTTGACCTAACTGTAGTATAGACCAAGGCTAAGTAAACTGCCTCCTTCAGAAACAATTTCCTGTCCCCCTGCCCTTTTTTTTTTTTTTTTTTGGCCAAAGAGTGTTCTTCCTCCACCTGAGCACAGATTCTAGACAAACATAAACTTCCAGTGGTAATTTGAACTCAAAAGCATAATTTCCAGGGTGGGTTCTCCCACCCCACCACAGTCCATCCAGCCAGGACATGAAATGCTGTGATTTTTCTGTTCTCTTTCCATAGGACATGGCCATTGTATTGTCCCCATCTGCTCTTCAGCATATGTAACCCTGTACAAGTAGCAGGTACAGTGCTCCCTACTGTCCAGCTGGAAAAAGTGTTACATCACTGCCTGTTTAAGAAGCAGCTAGCCCCCAATGTCGAAGTGCTCTGAGTCCTTAGGTACAATTACGTCTTCGGGAGTGATGCGTGTGTAAAGAGAAACCAGAATGTGCAGGGCAATCTCTTGATAATCCCACTGCTTACTGAAGGTGGAAAGAGGTCAGCAGATAGCATCCTGCTTGTGTCATTGCTTGCAATACCAGAGAGAATGCCGTAGGAAAAAAATGCCTACAGTTTCAGAGTGGCGAGACAAGGTAGGAGAAATAATAACCAAGCATAAATAGCAAGAACAAGTGCACACAGTAGTTTGGAAAACTTATGATGACACATGTTAGCTGGATAGTTAGATCCTGAAGCTATATGAAGGGATAGGGTATCCAGCTTAGATAAGCTTGTTACAATAGATAGACAGAGAAGATACATTAGTGCAGAACTGGTGGGAAATGGATTTCCCATCCCACAAAGCTATTGGAGATTTCCAATTGTGCTCCCTTTCTGCATTGTGATGAAACCAAGTAAGACCTTCTGAAGTTTTTCTGGGGGATGGAAGGGGGAAGGAAGAGGAAAGAGATCCACCCCAGAATAGCCAACTGATCCGTGACTACGTTATTCACCTAGTATGTGGGAGAATGGCAAATCAGGGACTTAAAAGTGAGTCTCCCACATCCCATGTGTGAGTGCCCTCACTACCAGGCTCTTGGCTGTTCTAGAGTAGCCCACTCTTTCTCTCTCTGGTTTTGACCAGAAATTCCATCCTGGACCTGAGAAAACTTTCCCCTCAAACCCGGTACATTCCAGTGAAAAGTTTCAGTTTCAACCACAAAAAAATGCTTCATCAGCAAATTCTCAACCAGCTCTACATTGAAGTGGCAGCAAATATTGCAGCTAGCTTCCCATTATAAATCCTGTTTTCAACCCACCTCCTGAATTTCCCCCCACAGAAATTAGTGCCCTTGAAATCTCACATTCTGTATTTCATGCCAGGATACGTGGAACTCCCTTTGAAGTCAATGGGAATTCACAGATTGAGGGCTTGCAGAATCAGTTGCTAATAGAATATTACAAAATATAGACCTAGAGGCAGATCTTCAGCTGAGGAGCTATTCCATAGCCATAGGGACAGGATCCACATTGGAAAGCTATCTATGCTTGAAGACAAGGGGGAAAAACCAGGGGATGGGAGGCTTCCCTTGACAGGTCCCTCTGCATCTACGAACAGCCTTATAAACAGAGCAGAGCAAGAAAGGATAAAACCTAAGTCCTTTCCCAGCAAAAGTACATTACAAATGTGCGCAGAGCATATGGTGGGAAACAATGGGAGTTTTCATACAGTGGCTGTGAAGAATCAGCACAGAAGAGCCATGTGGTCCGAAAGAAGCATAAGTAGCTTTTGTTCCAGGAGCAATTAGTGCATTCCATCAGAGCCATCGGCCAAGCTCAGAAGCCAAGAGAGCTCGCTTGTAACAGCCTCTGTCAGAAAGCTCCAGCAGAGAATTCTAGCCCAGTGGGAGTTTCTACAGATAGAGTCTAGAAAGCAGGCTGCTACAATGAGGTGTTCTGGATATTTTCTATGCTGGCAAAAGGATGCTGAGATTATTGTTTATGGCCCAGATCCAGAAAAGCACTTACGCACGTGCTTAGCTGCGAGCACGGGAGGAGACCATTGATTTCAGCAGGAGAACTCACATGCTTGAAGTTAAGCCCATGTTGAAAGGTTTTGTTGGTTCGGAGCTTATCTGTACAGATTCCTTCAACTCCACGGCTCTGGATCTTCGCTGGGTGAATCATGGGTAAAATGGGGATAGTCATGAGGGGAGCGTTGGGAGAATGAATGTTTGCAAAGCAAGTTGGGGTCTCAGCATTGTAGAAGTATAATGGGTTATTCCCATCGGAGTGGAAAATTGTATAATGCCTGAACTGTACATAGAAGTGAGTGGCTCTGTTAAATAGGCACATATTTGGCTTCTGTTGTATCTAGACCACCTGGGAGAAAACATTTTTCTTTTCCAGGGAACTGCAAACACTTTCTAACACTTCATCTGCCCCATCAGATGGGGGTGAGATTTTCAGAAGTGCCCAGCATTGGCCTAACTCAGCTTCCTCCAAAACCAACAATTACACCTAGTTCTTAAACATCACCTTTCATCCGTAGATCTCAAAGCACTTTGCAAAGCAGGTCTGTACTGTTATCCCCATTGTGCAGGTGGGGAAACTGAGGCACAGAGCATCTGAGGCGATGTCTTCACAATGAGAAAAGGTGCGTTTTACCTGGAGATAGCTAACTTAAGTTAGCTGTCTTGATGTAAAATCCTAGTGGAGACGAGGCACTGGTAGTTTTTAACCTCGATATAACTAATCCAGGGAAACCCCAGGTGAGGGATATAGAGTTGACCTCAACTGGCTATGCTGAGGTAAAAATTTCTTGTGCCTTGTCTCCACCAGGATTTTACATCAAGATAGCTAATGCAAGGTGAAAAAAGCACAGCTCTTCTTGCAGTGAATGCAAAGCCTCAGGGATTTGCCCAAGCTCACACGAAGAGCCTGAGGCTGTCTCCTGAGTATGGTGCTAGGACTGTCACCACTAGACCACTCCGCTTCATCCGTTTATTGCCTTGGGGCACCAGTGCAGGGCTCTAATTCGGCTGCCTGCCCCGCTCCCCTGCCACTTGTGGGTTAGAGCTGAGCTGCTGCCCCCACCCCAGCTTATCTCATCTCTCCTTTGCTTTCCCAGCACATTTAATGTGCTGTTTGCCTGTGCTGGTAAGAAGGCAACAACTGAGAAAACAGAGACCGTGCCAACCCATTATGGTGACCGCTATGAAGCAAGAAAAACAATGGTTACTTTGCAGCCAAGATAAATACACCTGTGTGTTTGAGTCTCCTTACAAATCAGTCAGACCTTTATGGATACATTCCCTTCGATAATCTGCTAACGGTGCCTGGGAGCATGTGGAAATAACGGGTTAGCCCCAACATTTCATGTGTCACACACATTATTTCAACACCTCTAGGCCACTGGCTCATTTCAGACTCTGTGGGGTCCCATACACGCTAATCCCCTTGCCTGTATCATACTGGGATAAGGATTACAGCTGGGCGGAGAATGGTAATTCTGCACTGTGGATGGTTTCAAAATTTTGAAATTTTGTTTTCATTCCCCAAAGTTTTGAAGCTCTCCATGAAACAGAAACCTGGGGAGAAAAAAACCATTCAGAAAAATCACAACTTTTCCTTTTGATCATTTCAAAATGAGACCCTGCTGGGAGGAGCCTGAAGGCGCTGGGGACCTTGGGAGTTGGTGAGACCTTGGAGTTCCGTGGAGGTGAGCAAGCTGCCAGGAAATCAGGCAGGTTTTCTGAGATTCTGTCAGAAGATTTCCAACTGACACAATATTCCAACAATATAAAATAATTCATTAATTCTTTAATTGAATTAAGTAACGCTAGCATCTCATGCCTCAATAGCACCTTCCATCAGAGGAGCTCAAAACAATTTACAAATAGGAGGATGAAATACACCCCCACACAGAGGATGAAATATGCCCCCACACGCAGGACCAGCACAAGGCCCAGGCAACCTTTAAACCCATAAGGTGTCATTCTGGCCCTGTTGAAGTCAATGGCAACACTGCCACCAGCTTCATAAGGCCTGAACTTAACCTATAAGGCTTAAGAGGTGGATAGCCCTTAAACTGGCACTCTGCACAGGGGTAAATATTTCCTGTTAATGAATTAGAAGCCTCAGAACAACTGTGTGAGGCAGCTAAGTATTCTTATCCCCAGCTGCAATTTGCAAATGTGGGGAAGCTCAGTAGCACACCCACACCCTGCTTTTGGATGGTCGAATCGGCATGTAGGTGATTTATATGGGTAAGTGTGAGTTTGAGTATCCAGATATGGAATTGGACCTTCCTGTTAAGACATTTGAAAAGTGGATTTCCTACTTAAAATGATGGGGTGGGGAATTAAAACTGAACTACTTCTATAGAATGTAATAGAAATGATTACACTTCTGTAGGTTTTCTGAATTAATACAGAACTCTTTCCCTACCATGGGATTCTGTAGGGCGATTAAAAAAAAAATTCTATGGAAAGATGATTCTTCTGTTTGAAATTCCATTGGTTTGTAGAGTAATTTCTATAGAACACTATTAAATCTTTGTAGTTCCTATAGATTTCATTCCTATAAAATTCTCTAGGAGAATCTGCCCCATAGGGGCAGAGCTGGGCCCAAAAGCAAACCCTGGACCCAAACTTTCCTGATCTGAGAGGACATTCAGATCCAAACTTGGTGTCTCTGGCCTAGTTCTAAAACAGACCAACTTGTGTGTATTTTACAGTGTGACACCAGGAGAGTAGAAATTAGTAGCATGTTCCCAATTCAATGCCTATTGAAGTCAATGGGAGCATTTCCACTTCAATCAGAGTCAGATCAGGCCCTCTCTATTTTCAATAGCTTTTGCTGACCTAACACAGATTACAGATTTATTCATCTGTGAGCTAGGTAGTTCCAAGCCTGTAAAGATGAAACTCCACTAATAAGCATAGCCTCAGAGCTGTAGGCTTGCATCCAAAACTTCGTTCATGCAAAGCAGATCTAATTGCGCCATCTATTTTATTTAATTACATAACTGCCTTTCCTAATTCACTTACATTTCACTTTGCAATCCATCATGAGCCCACTGCAACTGGCACTTCCCCGGCAAGCAGTAACTTGAGTGCAGTTAGCATCTGAATTGATGCTGCATCAGGGTGGTTGTAGACAAAGGGAGTTGGGTTTGTATAGCTAATTAGCAGAGATTTGTGTTCTAAACCAAAAGCCCTCACCAGCTGCATCTGACTGAAACTCAATCTGGGACACAGACAACTCTCAAGTGAGAGAGCCTGTGTGTCTGACATGTGTCTGAGTGGATAGCCGGCAAAGAAAGGTCCATTTCAGTCTGATCTGTTTGGTGCCCTCGCTAATTCTGCCATCCCCACAAAAAACAGGGAGTTGGATTAATGCTGTCAGGGCTTGATCCAAAGTCCATGGAAGTAAACATGTGTCGTTCCATTTCAGATCAGGCCCCAAATTGCAATCTAAGTCTCTAGTCACCTTGTTTTCTGGCTAGTGGAATGTTGTTCTAAAGGGAGACGGGGTCAATAGAACCTTCTCAGTCCATTTCCAAAGCGACAGCTAAAATGCCCCAGTACTGGTCTCAGTGCAGTCCAGAATCCCACCTTCCAGTATAGAGGATGACCTTTGCTCTCGCAGCCACGCCCCACATTCTTACACAACGAGTGCTACTCTTCCTATCCACACTCTCATGTTTCGGCCTACATTAAAGAGATGCTGGATGGCACACAAGCGGACAAGGCTGCAGTAACACTAGGTTAGAGTAGGCACAATTCTGCATCACTGAAATTAATTGGAGCTTGGCAATTAATTTAAATGGGTGCATGTACCACAGCAAAACACCTTAGAAAAATCTTGATAGACAGACAGAGAGAAAGAGGGATAATTTAGTAGGGCCAGTGTGACGTGTTCGATCACAGAGACCTCCTTAGGACTGTCACCTGACATGCTGAATTTACTCCTGAGCCCGTTTTCCCTGCCAGCTTGGGACTCCAGAACCCTGCCTTGTTAAGCCAGACATGCTAGCCTGCTGCAACATAGACCCAGGTCTGGGCCATGCTCCCAAAGCTGCAGATTTTAACCAAAAACTGCTCAGCAGGTCACCTATCTCCAGCACCCAGATGCCCAGTTCCCAGTGGGATCCAAACCCCAAATAAATCTGTTTTACTCTCTATAAAGCTTATACAGGGTAAACTGATAAACTGACTGCCCTCTATAACACCGATAGAGAGAGATGCACAGCTGTTTGCTCCCCCAGGTATTAGTCACTTATTCTGGGTTTATCAATAAACAAAAGTGATTTTATTAAGTATAAAAAATAGGATTTAAGTGGTTCCAAGTAATAACAGAACAAAGTAAGTTACCAAGCAACATAAAACAAAACACGCAAGTCTAAACCTAATACATTTAGAAACTGAGTTCAGGTAAATATCACCCTCAGAGATGTTCCAATAAGCTTCTTTCACAGACTATACTCCTTCCTAGTCTGGGCCCAATCCTTTCCCTGGTACAATCCTTGCTTGTTCCAGCAGGGATTTTAGGTGAAAACTAGGGGTTTTCACATGACTGGAAGCTCCCTTTGTTCTGTTCCACCCCCTTTTATATTTTTGGCACAAGGCGGGAATCTTTTGTCTTTCTGGGTCCCCACTCCTCCTTCTAAATGGAAAAGCACTAGGTTCAAGATGGATTCCAGTATCAAATGACATGGTCACATGTCACTGTAAGACCCCCTACCATTCTTCCAGGGCTGGCCGGCACATATACAGGAAGGCTTGCAGATAAATAAACCATTTACAACCAATTGTCCTAGTCAATGGGAGCCATCAAGATTCTAAACCACCATTAATGGCCCACACTTTGCATAATTACAATAGGACCTCAGAGTTATATTTCATATTTCTAGCTTCAGATACAAGGATGATACATGCATACAAATAAGAGGAATATATTCAGTAGGTTATAACCTTTGTAATGATACCTTACAAGAGACCTTTTGCATGAAGCATATTCCAGTTACATCATATTTACATTCATACGCATATTTCCATAAAACATTATGGAGTGCAATGTCATAGCCAGTTTTCAATTTTCCATTGAATGGGGTTTTCGACTAACAAAATTTTCCATGCGCAGTGTCTGATTTCTACAGAAATGTTTGACTTTTCATTGAAAAACCAAAATGCCCGAAAACCAAAATATTTCAAATTTGGGTATCCCACCACAGTGCCTTATGGGAGATGTAGTTTGGTTTCTTTGTGTCCTCATTCTCCTCTAAGAGCTTGGCTCCCCTAGCTGGAATACATTTCCCATGATGCACCATGGACAGAGCTTCCCATGATGCAACTCCCCTCACCATAAGAGGAGACTGTGGTGCATCATGGGAGATGTAGTCTGACCAAGGAGCCAAGGCTATACTCAACCTGGGTTCACCCTAATCTCTGCCAGCATAAACCTGGACATAGGAGTTCCAGAGAAGAAAGTCCAGCAGGCAAAGGGAAGGGCTGCAGTAGAACAAACCATCCTTTCCACGCATCCGGTGGGCTCCATGAAGCCCTAACAATATCTTAAAGCTACTCTCACTGCTTATCCTCCTGTGGGGTGAGTTTCCCCTCTACATGGGGGTCAGGGTGGGTGCAGGGAGCTGTAATATAGAGATCCTTGCTCCAGCTGCAGTGAATCTGACCCATAGCTGAACCAGGTTAATACTTTTTGAGGGCTGGTTGAAATTTTTCCCATCAAAACTTTGTTCCAGATGAAAATTAGCTTTTGACTCCAAGAAAATTTTTGTGGATGGTATTTTTTTTTTTTTTAAGGCAAACAAGGTTAGAAAACTGAAACCCAAAAAATGAATGGTTTTATGATAAAAATAAAATCAAAAATATTTGTTTTTGGCAGTTTCACCTCTTCCCGCCCCCCCCCCACCCCAACCCAAAAAAACAATTTTCGATGAAAAGCTGGAATTTTCAGGAAAAAATATCCATTTTACCACTAGCTGTAAATTTTTCCTTGTTAAAAACAAAGCTCACCATCCAATTATACCCCAGATACTGTCCTGCAGTGCCAGCATGAGGCTCATTTAAGGGGTCAATAAGCATGAAAGATGGAAAGTTCCAGGGTGGGAGCATGTGTGCACAACCTCTCCACTTTGTCATAATAAACACTGGTTTATTGGGATAACTGAACCTGAGACCAAATTCCAGTCCCACATGTGTGTCATGCTGCATGAGAAAGCTGGCAATGGCATAATGACTGGGTTGAGTCACACTGAGATGGAAAGTGGTAACCAAGGTGTGACTGTGAAAGGAAGGTCACATATTAACCTGCAATCATTCAGCATCTCTCAAGCTGCTGGTTTATTAGCTGTGACATTAAGTGAAGACCCACCCAGATGCAATGGGTATAGGCACTGAAGTGGTGATAATTCCATTTACAGGCCTCAGTTCACCAGAAAAATGCCTAGTTCCATGAGGCATTATTTTGCCGTGAGCTAATCCACTAGACGGGTGGAAGAGAGTAATGCACCTGTATTTTATCCCTGATTCAAAAAGAAATGAAAATGGCAGTGGTTCAAATATTGTACTGAGACATCAGTGAGGCGAGGAAAGTCGTCTTAGTCATAGGGGCTTTTAGAGAGATTCTCACCAACAGACCAGTTTATAAGGAATCCACTTTGAGAAAAGACATTCACTTGTTCCAACAGGAGAGTTGTCTTCTTTACTTCCATGTCCTAAAGTGAAGTGTAGCGATGCAGTGGGCTGCTAAACAGTTGCTGCGTTTACCCCAGATGTGGTTGCATTTCAGAGGTGAGCAAAGTGAGCCTGCATGTCTTTGAGTCCGCATATGATGAAAGGTTCTGTATTAATGCAAGGTATTATTTTACTGTATTTTATTATTGCTTATAAGTGGACCAAAGTCCCAAGGGATGTGGCAAAAGCTGAATAACAAAAGACTTTTTTTCTTTTATAGAACACAAAAAAAATGCATATTTCAGAGTAGACTAGGTTTCTACCAGATACTGCTGTCCCTTTTAAGACAGCATATGCTTTGGGAAGCACTAGTTCACACTAGTAGCAGAACCATGCTATCTGCAAACAAGTTTAAATGCAGGACTCTAAGGCAAGAGTAGGGTGGACTTTTCTCTGAGAACCATGTTCTAAGCCCATTCAATTGGCCCTCTTCTGCCCTGCATATTAAGAGACAATAGTGACAGCAGATAAAAACCAGACTCCATGGGCTTTAGCAGATGACTAGAGAGTACTCTACTACCCAGAAGTCCCTCGTTTTATTAAGTTCCTTCTACAACAACGTATGGTCCACTCTGGTAGGTGGAAGACCAATAATTCAATGTGTTCAACCCTACCTCACATCTCCCTTTATTTATATTTTTAAACCTTTTCCTACCTAAGAATATAAAGCAATAAATAGCTTGTTATAAAACTCAAATCTTTTCAGATTATTTATATTCATCTCCTTAAATCTCTTTGTGACCTCAACTCAACTCTGCTAATGCTTTTGTTTTGTGATCAACACTGAACTTCTATTTTTATTGAGTTTTTATTTCAGTGTCTTTCTTTTATTTGACTTTAATCTTTCCCTCCTCCTTGGTTTCAGGCTTGGTCTTTTTCTTTTCTTTGAGTTTTTGTTTATCTTTCTTTCTTTGGCTTTGTGCTTAACCTTGGCTGATATCATGTGTGGTTGTAACCTCCTAAAACAAATTCAGATGTAATCTTCTGTACATTCAAAAGCGTGCCAAGCAGCTGCACTCCCAATGAGCTCTGGAGATTCACCTGTGATTATGTTAGTCTGTTTAGACAACTGCCACCTACTTGGTGGACATTTCTCCTCTCTGTTTGGCTAGAACACTCTAGGTCCTTTCTTTTCCCTCATACTGTGTTGGGAATGGGACACCATGTTGTAACACAAGAATGCTGCATTATAACAAGAGCCGGGCTAAATTTTTCAGCTGAAACTTTTTTTTGACCAAAAATACCCAAATTTGGGTATTAACAAATTCATGTCAATTTCATTGAATTGTTTCAACTGGGGTGGGGGGAGAGGAGGACCCTAAAAATAAAATTCCACCAAAATTGAAATGCTTTGATTTTTTTTATTCTAAACAAGTTTTTGATTCCAAGTTTACTTCAATCTTATTCATAAAAATATTTTTAAAAGCTCAAAAATATTTTTTCCCCTTTTTCTGTCAAATGAAACTAATTATTTTCTCCACGTTTCGGTTTGAATTTTGAATTTTTTTTTTTATTTTGGAACAGAAATAATGTGTTTGGGATTAATTTTTCAGAAATTCCAATGAACTGAAAAATCCACTCTAGTTGGGACACCATGTTGTTACACAACAGTGCTGTATGTCTTATAACATCATATGTTCTTGACAGCCTGGATGGGACCACGTTACAGATCCATGCTACATGGTAGTTGGATATTGGCCACTATAAAAAAACTTCCATGTACAGTAATAATAATGCTGAAGATGAAAACTAATAAAAATAGTAATTTTAACTCTAATACATGAAGAGGCCACGTAGACCAAGCAGGTTCTAAGTTGGCCCGAGGGCTTTAGAACATCTGCTGCTGCTGCTTCTTTCTTGTCACTTCCCTATTTGGGGTCGGTGACTTTGATAGCCTTCTGGAACTCATGATTGTAGGATGTCATGCAAATTGATCTCTCTAAGGTCCACTGATATTTGCTCCATATACCAAATCTTTGGTCTCCCCCAGGGCTTAAATTCTCATAGAGTATTTCCTGGAGGCCCCCATATCCCCTCTCAACACCTTATAAAAACTCCAGGGGGGTTGAAAGTATTTTCTGGAGCTCTGCTCCGGACAGCTCCACCTGAATTTAAGCCCTGGTCTCCACCTTAGTCATCTTCCATCCACAATCAGTGCAAAGGCCCTGCTACCTATATAACTCTCAGTTCTCCACTGGACATGTTCACATGAGCATATCACTTAGACAAGCTTTAAAGGTCAGCTGTTCACATCCACATCCTGAGTTTGAAATTAGTGTTTCCCTTCTCCGAGGTGAGCTGCCTCCTGAGGCGACTGAACTCCACCTGTCCCAGCAAGATTTATTTTAAGGCAGCCTGTTTGCACCTTGGCTTTCTCACCATAAGGCCTACATAGCATTTTATATAGGCAGCCTTGCCATCAGCTACCCCACTATGCCCTGCTGAGAGATGCCACCAGTTGGCCCATGACTGCTTATTGGATATTCATAGCAGTCCCACATCGGCAGGACGTTCCCCTATCTGCCACCTGGGGGCACACCTGATGGGAGTTAGTTATTCCTTCACAGGGCCCCAGGGCTTAGAATAGCTGTAAAATTGTTAGGAAAGGGTTTGAGCCCATTCACACCGGCACCATCAAACTTTGTCATAGAATGGGTGTTATAATGTAGTGCCACCATATTGTAATATATGTGATGTCAAGGGAGCCGTAGGCTAACTAGCATGGTAAAAGCTATGCCACAGCGTGGCTAGTACATTTCACAGAAAATAATTCCCTGCCTGCACTAGTAAGGGGAAATCAAACCAGAGCAGAAGTGTCCATGCGATCATGGCTAGGAGAAGAGGTGGGCCACTCAGTCAGGTATGAGACAGGGGTGGTCTGTACAAGCAAGAATGGTAGTGGATGTGTCCAACGCAAGTTATTGGGCTCAGTACCATAGTAACTGGGTGAAATTCTCTGGCCTCTCATACAGGAAGTCAGACTAGACAATGGTCTCTTCTGGCCTTAAATGCTATAAATCAATGGCTGAGCACAGAAGGGGAGATATTTTATGTGATGGAGAATGAGTGGAGAGATGTTTCATGAGAGAGCTGGTCAGAAACTGATGAAACATTTTCACACACACATACAAAAAAGAAAAGAAAGAAAGAAAAGAAAGAAAAAATACAATTTACCAGGGTTTGGATTTTTTTTTTTAACTTTGAGATTTTTGACCAGCCTAAAGAATGATTGAAAAGCAGCAAAACATTTTTGCCACAGCCTTTTGCAAAATAATGCCAAACTGTTCGCAGTTTGAAGATTTCCAACCAGTGCTGTTCATGCGACTCTCTGTTAAGATATGGGCCATGCTATTGTCAGTTTTGATAGCTCCTGCATTAATACATTCTCTTCCTGACAACATAGAGAGATGCTGTGTTTCTCACCAGAAAAGTGCTGACCAGTCATGAGGTTTCCTCATTCTCTACCATGAAAACATCCTATTAAAGCCTCCCCTGGGAGTGGAGATGTGGACCCACCAAAAGAGCAGAACCTGGTGCTTTGCTTGTTCTTCGCCTGCCCCTGTAACCACTATACCAGGAGAAAGGGCGTTCTTGTGGTTGAAGAGGTCTGAGTTCTGGTCTAGGCGCTGCCACAGACTTGCTTGGGTCAGTGATGTCAGGACAAGATCTGAGCCAACCGCACTGTAAAAACTGAGTAGAGACATCCAGATTTTGACCCACAGCTTTGGTTTCTCCATATGAAATACCTCATGGGATGATGTTAAACTGGATTCACAACATCCTGTGGGGTATTCAGCTCTGTAAGCTGTTTGAGACCTCAGGTATGGCCAAGTCACAGTATTATTTTTCAAACCCATTGGGGAAAAGGACAAAAAAAAAAAAAAGACAAAATATTTTCACCAAATTTTGTTTCCACTGAAATTTTCCAACCAGATCTGATGATGATCCATCCCAATGCATAGAATAGTAAATATGGCAGGCGACCAGCTTGGCTTAACAGTGAAATCCTTGCTGATCTTAAACACAAAAAGGAAGCTTACAAGAAGTGGAAGCTTGGCCAAATGACCAGGGAGGAGTATAAAAATATTGCTCAGGCATGCAGGAGTGAAATCAGGAAGGCCAAATCACAATTGGAGTTGCAACTAGCAAGGGATGTTAAGAGCAACAAGAAGGGTTTCTACAGGTATGTTAGCAACAAGGTCAGGGAAAGTGTGGGCCCCTTACTGAATGGGGGAGGCAACCTTGTGACAGAGGATGTAGAAAAAGCTAATGTACTCAATGCTTTTTTTGCCTCTGTCTTCACGAACAAGGTCAGCTCCCAGACTGTTGCACTGGGCAGCACCGTATGGGGAGGAGGTGACCAGCCCTCTGTGGAGAAAGAAGTGGTTCAGGACTATTTAGAAAAGCTGGATGAGCACAAGTCCATGGGGCCAGATGCGCTGCATCTGAGGGTGGTAAAGGAGTTGGCAGATGTGATTGCAGAGCCATTAGCCATTATCTTTGAAAACTCATGGCGATTCGGGGAGGTCCCGGATGAATGGAAAAAGGCTAATGTAGTGCCCCTGTTTAAAAAAGGGAAGGAGGAAGATCCAGGGAACTACAGGCCAGTTAGCTCACCTCAGTCCCTGGAAAAATCATGGAGCAGGTCCTCAAGGAATCAATTTTGAAGCACTTCAAGGGGCTGAAAGTGATCAGGAACAGTCAGCATGGATTCACCAAGGGGAAGTCATGCCTGACTAACCTAATTGCCTTCTATGAGGAGATAACTGGCTCTGTGGATGAGGGGAAAGCAGTGGACGTGTTATTCCTTGACTTTAGCAAAGCTTTTGATATGGTCTCCCACAGTATTCTTGCCGCCAAGTTAAAGAAGTATGGGCTGGATGAATGGACTATAAGGTGGATAGAAAGCTGTCTATATCATCAAGCTCAACAGGTTCAATGGCTCCACGTCTAGTTGGCAGCCGGTATCAAGCGGAGTGCCCCAAGGGTTGGTCCTGGGGCCGGTTTTGTTCAATATCTTCATTAATGATCTGGAGGATGGCGTGGACTGCACCCTCAGCAAGTTTGCAGATGACACTAAACTGGGAGGAGTGGTAGATATGCTGACAAGGTAGGGATAGGACACAGAGGGACCTAGACAAATTAGAGGATTGGGCCAAAAGAAATCTGATGAGGTTCAACAAGGACAAGTGCAGAGTCCTGCACTTAGGACGGAAGAATCCCATGCACTGCTACAGACTAGGGACCGAATGGCTAGGCAGCAGTTCGGCAGAAAAGGACCTAGGGGTTACAATGGACGAGAAGCTGGATATGAGTCAACAGTGTGCCCTTGTTGCCAAGACGGCTAATGGCATTTTGAGCTGTATAAGTAGGAGCATTGCCAGCAGATTTAGGAATGTGAGCATTCCCCTCTATTTGGCATTGGTGAGGCCTCATCTGGAGTACTGTGTCCAGTTTGGGGCCCCACACTACAAGAAGGATGTGGAAAAATTGGAAAGAGTCCAGCAGAGGACAACAAAAATGATTAGGGGGCTGGAGCACATGGCTTATGAGGAGAGGCTGAGGGAACTGGGATTGTTTAGTCTGCAGAAGAGAAGAATGAAGGGGGATTTGATAGCTGCTTTCAACTACCTGAAAGGGGGTTCCAAAGAGGATGAATCAGGCTGTTCTCAGTGGTAGCAGACGAGAGAACAAGGAGTAATGGTCTCAAGTTGCAGTGGGGGAGGTTTAGGTTGGATATTAGGAAAAACTATTTCACTAGGAGGGTGGTGAAGCACTGGAATGGGTTACTTAGGGAGGTGGTGGAATCTCCTTCCTTAGAGGTTTTTAAGGTCAGGCTTGACAAAGCCCTGGCTGGGATGATTTAGTTGGGGATTGGTCTTGCTTTGAGCAGGGGGTTGGACTAGATGACCTCCTGAGGTCCCTTCCAACCCTGATATTCTATGATTCTATGATCTGGTCTCATCTGAAACACAAAAAGCTCTTAAACCAACCTTGTTAATGGACAGCTGGACAAAGCCCCCATGGTCTCTTAAATGATACATGCCCTGCCCTTGCTGTTTGATGAATTCGTGCTGCAGTGAATCCCAGCAAAGTCTTGATTTGGCCTGAGAGATGTTTAAGAATCAGTGACTCCCAAACGCACTGATTACAACCAGCCTCCCTGCTCCATTTTCTTTAGGCTAGTTATGCTTCGTGGCAGTGTGAAGGAATATTCTCCTGGGTGGGCATGGTTGCAAAGCACCAAAGAGCTGTTTCATTTGGTTGTTATTGTTCTGATGGGTGCTAACAACCTATTTGCTCAGGTTAATGATTAGGGCCCTGTTGCCTCTTTGGATTGAGAAGTTCAACTTTTAGTACATCTCTGGAAAGGCTTAAATTACAAACAAGAGTCCGCACCCACAAGTGACGGCCAAAACAAATGATTGTCTTAAACGGGCTCCCCCCAGGAGAAATGATTTGTGAAAGAAAATCAAAGCCAAGAAGCCTTGAGCATGAAGTTCTAGTCGTATGGTAAAAGGGAATCATATAAAGTAAACCCAAAGAAAGGGATAAAAGCATCTTTAGACATTTTGGTTAAAGACACATGCACTCCCTAAATGAGGTCTCCTTCCGTTTCCGCAGGAGTTTTACTGGGATGGCTGTAATACATTTGATTCTACAATGGACTCTACCATGGAATTAGAGAGACAAGGTGGGGGCGGTGATATCTTTTATGGGACCAGCTTTGGTTGGGGAGAGAGAGACAAGCTTTCGAATTTACATGGCACTCTTCTTCAGGTCTCCCACGGAAGGTCATTTTTATGTAGGTTAAAATGGAGCTGATCCAACCACCATTGAAGTTCAATGGGAGCCTTTCCATTGACTTTAGTGGGCATTGTGTCACGTTGCACTGGGCGTCAAGCATATCATGATTTTAATGGGGGAAAAAATCCAGGACTGTTGACATTTGTGCTGCCAAGTTGAAGCACAGGCTAAGGAAACGTTACAGCAGCTGCAAATCTCCAGTTAAGAGACATTTCAGTTTTCAACAGCTTGAGGAGCTGCCTGCATTTCACACTTAAAGGCCGGTTCTTTTATGTTTCATACTGACATTTCATAGACAGTTTGTGTTCATTTTTACCCCCCTTGCCCTCCTTTCACTGTAGCTGCTGTTCGTGGTGCTGTCTGTGTGGCTGTGACTAGCAGGGCACTGTGAAGTGAAAGGGACAGAACTTACAATCATAGGGCAAGAGGCAGCGTGCTGTGCCATGGAATTCTCAGCCCAGGCAATCTCACCTACCCTTGCACCCTCCTGAGTCTGGACCACTTTGGAGAACCAGGGCCCCAGTGTAACTTAGACTGCCTTGAGGGCACTGTCTAAATTATCGCAGCCAGTCCTCACGTGCTTATGGGCAAAAGTGTTGCCTGGATTCTCCACAGCACCACAATCTACTGCTCTCCCCTAGACATAACTCTGCCATAACCAGCCAGGCCCCCCGCTATCTTCCTCAGTTCCTGCTGTGCGGATTCTCACCAGCCAGATTTTAGAACCCCTTTATGTCATGCTGGCGCCTTGATTCAGTATAAAGGGGCCGGAGCAGGAGAGAGAATCACACATATAGAATGGAGAGAGGGGAAATCCCCAGTTAATCATTCAGCCTGCCTCTTTGCAAACCCAGGATCGCTCCCGGCAGTTCATTTTCCAGAGTTCGTGCCTTGCCTCCAAAAAATGGCTTTGCAAACTACAGCTGTGCTACACAGCAATCACATGCCCCAGAAATAAAATGCAGACACCTCTGGGATGGAACGCAGCAGCTGTTCAACCATACACAGCAACCTTAATTAGTTTGGAGCCAGAAGAGAGGACAGCAGAAAGTTAGCCAGTACAAAAAGGGAGAGTTAGCATTTGAATTTGGTCAGAAAACTGGGCTTAACAACTCGACTCTTCCAAAAAAGTGTGCTGGAGTCTTTAATGTCCACAAGTGGGCAGGATCCGGATTCTTTATCTCCTCTGAAAGACCATACCTTTAATAGAATAGCACCCCCTAGCTCCTTGCTGAGGAATTGGTTCAATGAGGAGACTCAGAAAAACTGCTGGCTACAGCACTTCCGGAAACATCCCGGGTTCTCTTTGGAAATGTCCCATGCAAGTATTGACCAGGCTCAGCCCTGCCTTGTGTAGATGGCTGAGATCTTCTGAGATCCCACAGCGCAAGGCATTTTTAAAAATAAGATAAAAACCATGAGTGGGACACAACGGAACTCGTTCCTCTGACAACAAAAGGGAAAAACTGGGAATTAAAAAAAAAAAAATGCATCTGCAGGTAGCCTAGTCAGGGGAAGCCAAAGCCAAGTGCCTTGAGTACTAAGGGCACTTGTGGTTCAATTTCACAATCCTTTGGCTCCTGTTTCACCAACACGTCATATGACTATAAGCCTGTTGCTCAGTCATGACCCAAACGGGGACAGCGTTTGGGGCTGAAACCCAGCGCAATGGACAGGAGAAGAATGCCTGAGACAGGAAGTGTGAAATGGAGGTGGGATTTCTTTAGCATCAGTGATGGTTTACATGGCCTCAGAATCATGATTCCTCATTTCTGATGCATTGACTGACAACTATCAAATTTGAAACCAGACTGGTGGTCTCGATTCTCCCCAGCCCTGCACTTTGTGTCATCGTTTACACCACCGAGGGCAGAGTGGGTGCAAAATGCTACCAAGTCAGAATCTTCCACTCACTTATTTGCATTCTATGTACTACCATTGCTCACCAGAGTATACCAGATGTTCCATGTGCTACATAGTATTCCAGATGTTACTACTGTTACCAAGATAGTCGGGTTATCAATGTATTCCAGGAGCTATCATTGCTATCAGGATATGCTAGATGTTACTATTGTTACCAGGGTATTCCAGCTGCTACCAGTATTTCCTGACAATTTAAAGATTCTGTCTGCAAGTATTGCACATGCTTAAGTTGCCTGAATATCTAGGTACCATCTGCGTGATGTGAATATTTTCAGATGTATGGACTCTGTGTGGGTTTCTCTGTGCTGGAAGACGCAAGTTAAGAGACTCCAGGTCAGCAATTCCCAGGCAGAGGGAGGTATTCACATGTCATGGGAAACACACAAGTACGTGTAGGTTAACAGGATGGTGAAAAACATCATTTTAAGGCTTGCTTCCAGTCAGGGCACCCATAGGTGGCAGGGTCCATACATATCCAGGACCAGACCAGAGGGTAAATTACTGCCACAAAATATATACTGTGGATTTTGTAATATTACCCTTTTCATTAAAAAACTGGTGAGGGGAGGGGAGTTCTTTACAGCAAGACTCAAGATATGCAGAGCTGGATTTCCCAGATGCAAGCTGGGGCAAAAGATTACAATGCAGCGTGTCATTTGTCCTACTCATGGCAGGCAGATAAATCCTAGGCTGCCGGTCATGTGGTTTCACTTCATAGTGCAGTGACATAAACAGAGATGCCACAGGCAGGAACAGCCATCGAAAGTGCCAGAGAGGTTAAAGACAGTAAGCACTGTGTGTATCAAAACAGGCCTGTGTCCCCAGTTGTTTTCTGCTCATTCCTTTCTCTGCATGGCGAGCTCCCAGATCTTGGCCCCACTCCGGAAGGTCACATCTCTAGTGGCCCAAGTGGATGACAGTTACATTCAAACCACACGATCAGCAGGCTGGTATTTTGTGAGGTTCTGACTGAGTGACCGTACTGGCAGGATGCAGCTGCAACAACAGCTGCCAGCAAAGTACAAATTGTGCTCCATGGCCATCCCTAGTAGATCACGCTGCGACCATGGAGGGAGCAAAGAGGGCTTGCAATGGCGAAATGAGAAAATCTGACGCCACAGCACTTCCATTTTCTGCCAGCCCAGGAAGGAGAGAGGGACAGGACCTTGGAATGATGCCAAGGTCTCCCTTCTGGCAGGGCACTAACCATAGGGCCACAGGGGAGTTTCAGACTCAGGGAATCCCTCCCACCTCTAGCACAGTAGAAGACAGTATGGTGCAGTGGATAGATCACTGCATGGGGACTCAGGAGACCAGGACTCTACTCCTGTCTGGGTCACTCATATGCTGTGCAACCTTCAGCAACTTCTTTCACCTCATCGTGCCTGTTTCCCCTCCCCCATTTCATCCATTTAGACCATAGGCTCTTTGAGACAGGGGCTCCTTCTTATCAAGCCGAGGTACAGTGCCAACACAATGGGGGCCCAAACTTGACTGGGCCTCTAGCTGTTCCTGTAATGCCAATATGCAGGAATTAATGATACTAAAGTGTGGCACTTTCACTGCTCTTTGGAAGCCATAACTCAGGTTCCTGTATTCTCTGTCAGCAGCTATAATACACAGAGACACCTCTGCCCCTGGAGGTCATGCTTCCTTCTTAGATGCCACCACAATCGCTGCTACTGTATCAGCAGCAGATCATTGCCTGGGGATTGCAGAATACTGTTGGGACCAATGGGAGTTTGCAGGATGGAGGGGTTCAAAGGGCTTCACGCTGTCCTCCCCTCCCACACTGATTCCTTCCTTTAAATCTGCATATGCTCCCCAGGCTAGGCAAATATCAGCCGACAGTAAGAGGGAAAGACTTTAAAAGTTGTTTGGAAGCTGGTGGGAGAAAACATCTCCTGTAGGCACAGACCTCTTCTGCACAAGGCCAGGCCTCAGGCAGAGCTGTCAGGGGGGTACTTTGGGAAATGGCCACAGAGAAAGGTTGAGGGCCACTAATACATTGTGCTTGAAGATTAGTGTTTAAAATAGCGAATACACAGTCACTCTCAAACACCCCTCCACACACACATCCTAGCCTAGTCATTCTCTTTGACCCCCACACTTTGTCACCCTCCTGCAACTCAAACCCACCCCAACGAATACATCGAACCCCTTACTTCTCCGCCCTGCATTTGTGAATGACGTGAAACTTCCTTTTAATGAACTCCGAGAACTAAGCTGTGGTTTTAGTTGGTGTCAGGCTTTTTATAGTTTCCAGTGAGAATAGATTGGTGCCGGGGTGATGCAACCACAACGTGACGTGTTCAACTCACCTTCAGTCAGCAGAAAAAACATGTATATTTGCTGTGGTCAATCCTACGAGTGCAAACCTGCCATAGACTGGGGCTGGGTTAAGTATTTCCCTGTGGATGGGCCACAAAGACACACCCAGCATGACACAGAAGCCAAGCTACGTGCTGTAACAGTGGAGCAGATGGCATGTCGTGTTGCAGACGCGTGCACTCACCAGACACGTCCCCTGATGTCTGGGCATGGCGTAACAACTCTTTTCTCTCTAGTGCCCCCTGCTGACAGTCACTCTGGTCCTGCAGTGAACTGCCTCTTCCTGCAACTTGGCCCTCCAGCCAGGTCACATTTTAATTTCACCCCTTTCGGAGTAACACAGTTCAACACAATAATAGTCTCAATCCTTATGTCTGGTCATCTGCCTTCAGCTCTGGGCCCTGTGGGCCTTATACCCCTCCTCTATGGGTTTTTCAGCTGTCCATATCCCTTTCTCAGGGGCATCATGCTACCTTCCCAGGGGAACCCAGGCCCTTCCTCTGCACAGCGTTCCAGTCCAGAGACCCTGTAACGAGCAACCAAGATCTGCTCCCTCAGATTCCTTGCAACGGCCTCCCTGGACTTCCTCCTACCAACCACAAGCCATCCCTCAGGGCTCCTGCAAGTGGCTCCCTGCCCTGGGCCACTCCCTGAGGCCCCCGCATGAGAGCCCTACTCTTGCAGAGCTCCTCCAAAATCACCTTCCACTCTTAGGTTCAGCCTTCCCTGGTGGAGCTGTTTCTTCCCCTGGTCTCGGGGACACCACAAAAGCCTTCTTTCTACCTGGCCAGTTCTGCCACAGCCTCCCTACATCCTGAGAGGGGTTGCAAAGTTCCTTTCCCTCTCTTCCTGCTGCCCCCTTCTGCTTCAGACTTCCTGCCTTTATAGCCCCACCCAGTTCCTGCCCAGCTGGACTTCTTCTTTAATTAGGCCTGGCCTGCCTTCCAGGTGCCATCGAGTGGCCTAACTGGGCTCTCCTGCTCCAATTCACTCTTTCAGAGCGAGGATGAGGTTACACTCCATCACCATCATCTTTTATTTTAAGGTCATTTAAACCAGCCTGTGGACACTTTATTCCCATTGGTGAGCAATTGCTCACTCAGGTAGTCCCCTTGGTCTTCTCCAACCTTGAGCTGATATTTACCAGCCACTGGGATGACTGTGAGAGTAACTCCTCACCAGTGCAAGTAATGGGCTCACAATATGGCCCCTCATGGTAATACTGTATATTTTTAAGTAGTTGTTCTCTGCGTCATTCTTTACATTGGATTAATAGAGCATGTTCATGTTTGCTAACTCAACATGCATCAATTATTAAGAAAAAATCAAGACAGACCCAATTCAGAACATAGGATCCAAACTCCAGTCCCTTCATTCTGGGGAACTTTGGATTTGAATCCAAACTTCCCAGCTTGAGTCCATCTCTGCTTTATCAGGGTTTGCAGTGGAAATCCTGGAGACCTGAGGTCCAGTCCTGCCTGCGTGAAAAAATGAGCTTGGTGGATCTTTATTTGCACACATCATAAAACAACCACACATCTGGCAATCTCTATTCATGAGGAGACCAGGACAGGAATAGCAGGATATGCTGCAGGTCAGGACTGCAGTGAATTGGCAGAGCAATGTAGAAGAAACTCGCACACCTGTCTGTGCTATGTCTGTCTTATGTCAGGATTCTCAGTCGTTCCTTTTCGTAACCAGTATCTCCATTCACAAAATTAAGAGCCAAAATGTCTTAGCTACTATGGTGATGGGCAATACCAGAAAATCAAATCCAGACAGATAGGGTGAGGGGGAAACATCAACAGAGTGGATGGCTGATGTTTGGTAGCTATATATTGGATGTACCTCTTATGTAGTGGTTATCATGTGTGTCTGTGTTTATAGAGGACCTTATAGGCCTTATTCAATAGACTTTTCACCTCCAAAGGGACTTCAGGATTGGAATGTGTTCCCTTAACACTCACGCTACTTTCTGACACAGCCGTGTTATGATAGGGTCTTATTCATCATACAGGTTGTTGTATGGTCCACAGAACCCAAACCAAGGACCTTTCCAAATATGGTTCCTGGGTGGCAAGTTGGGTGTTTTGATTTGACTGAAAGACTAAACTGAGATATTTATTTTGAGTAAGATTTTTCAAAAGCGCTTAAGTCACGTGGGAGGCTAGGTCCCATTTTCAAAAGTGATTTGGGCTCTTAGAAGCTTAAATCATATTGACTTCCCTGTGTTCACAGAGTGTGTGGGTGGGAGGTGCAAGCGGTCACAGACCTGGCAAAAATATATATATTTTTAAAATTGAACCAGGTCACCAAGGGGTGCACTTTAAGCAATATTTTACCAAGGCTGCTGCTCCCAGATTATGATAGACCCCCCACCACCACCACTTTTTTAGACTGCTTTAAGCACTGTGACTAGCAATGACACTTAGGCTCTTAAGTGCCTATGTCACTTTTGAAAATGGTATCCCTAGATAAACATGTAATAGCTCCTCCTCTCTTTCTTCCATAAAGATCCCTCTAGTTCCCTAGTATATATTGACCTGGTGTCAAAACCACATAGGCTTATGGGCTGAGATTTGCAAAGCTACCTAAGAGATTTAGACACACTTCTAATTCATTATAATTGGAATTGGGCAACCAAAGTCCTTAGGCAACTATGGAAATATCACCTAGTGGAGAGAGGGCCCCGCTGATTTAAGTGCGGGGGGAGAAAAAACTGAGTAAGGACTTCAGGATCGGACCCTCAGCCCCCCTTTCTCTTCCACTCTGATTATCCGTTCCAAAGTTCACTGCAATGAGACAAGGAAAGGAAGCAGACTATGGTTTCAGCTCTGTGACCTCTGGGTTATGGGCCAGCATGCTCCCCATGCTGCTGTGGCTAATAACTAAAGCTACGATTTTCTTATGAGTATTTTTAATAAAAGTCATGGGCAGGTCACGGGTAATAAACAAAAATTCACGGCTGGTGACCTGTCCATGACTTATACTAAAAATACCTGTGATTAAATCTTGGGGAGGGAGCACCGGGGGAGCGTGGGGGGGGCGTGCCCAGGGCCAGCAGCACCAGCTGCCAGGGGCCAGCAGACTGCGGCTTCTCCAGCCGGCCGCCCAGGGAACCTCTCGCTTCCCAACATACAAACACCCTGCATCTCATCCCAGCTCAGAACTGGCAAAGGGAAACAGCAGACAGGGGATTTCCTTTGGATCCAAAGCACACATAATCCCAGCTCCAGCTAGGGGCTTGGGGGATCATTATTTCAGAATTGTTCTTCATCTGGTTTTGATCTACTCTTTGGCCAAGTAGGTGGTGGTGAGTTCACGGAGTATCCGGCGGGGTGCTCTGAACACTGGCAGTGCGGCTTGAATCTCGACTATCCATTGCACAACATGTTCCCTCTCACGTGGAGACATCAACGTTAATGTCCCGAGGGGCAGACCCCTAGAGGCCGGAATTTGCCCTCATCCTCCCCTTTGGAAAAGGATCTCTACTGGGGCTGAAGGCAAGGGGGTGGAGCTCCAACCCTCTGCAACTGCTCTAACTCCCTGGATGGAAGCATGGTTGCTTCTCATCCACACCCTGTATACAGGCCATCAGGCAGCACCGATTCTCTTCCTCAGCCTGTCCCCAGTGCTCCTCCACATATCAACATATTGTGAGCCAGCACTGTGTCTTACTCCCCTGTGCACATAGGGTGTGGAGGCTAACTACAGCTTCTCCACTCTGCCAAGGGCTGTCTGTGCAGATGACATTTGATGGACCTTCAGCATGGGTGACATCCATCCATTATAATCCTGGGTACATTTTCTGCACCCAGGTTACTGTATCGCCTCAGGTAAGTTCCATACCTTAATGAGACAAAAAGCCAAGGGCCTCTCTTCCTATGGTCCTTTTTTTTGCCCACTCATTTTCAGAACTTCACCCACAACTTGGTTATAGTGAAACTCCATTTATAGGGCCAAACTCTGGAGAGATGTTGAGCACCAGACACTCCCATTACATGAATGGGAACTGCAGGTGCTCAACAATCCCCAGGGGTGGTACATGGGGAGAAAATCCCAAATTGCACCACCACATTTCAATGAACTTAGACTCCACTGTAAGCAGAACAGAGCACCAGGACAAGTAAAATTTCGCTCTGCAGTAGGCTTTTCCATAGCTACACACACTTTGGAAAGACTGGCAGATGAATTAGATGAGAGAGACTCAGAGAGATGCACGTAGTACTTGAGCCAACCAGTTCCTGGATGTACTTACTTAGTAAATCCTGTACACTAAGCAACAACATCACATGGCATCTCCCTGGCATTTACTGGATAACGTGGTTGTAACTAGGCGACTCACCAACCAGTGTGCTGCCTTCTAAGGTATTTCTCTCTGTAGCCCCTCCACTTGGCTGCTCAGGTCTGGTGATGGTCCCTGTTGTCCTATGACTCAACCCTCTGGCCAGGTCACTCTTTAGCCTCACCCCTTTCAGAGTAAGCCAGAGTCGAGTCCAGTAACAGTTCAGCAGCTTTGTGCCAGAACTCCAGCCTGACTCTAGTAGGGTTACCATACGTCCTCTTTTTCCCGGACATGTCCGGCTTTTCGGCAGTCAAACCCCCATCCGGGGGGAATTGCCAAAAAGCCGAACATGTCCGGGAAAATGGCGGCTCTGCTCCTCCCCGACTCGGTTTAAGAGCCAGGCTGCCCAAGAGCTACCGGCTTCGGGCAGCCCCCGTGCCTCCGGACCCTGCGCCGCGGGAGCCCGGGAGGGGAAGTACCCGGCTGGGGACGCAGGGTCTGGAGGCATAGGGGCTGCCCAAAGCCCGAGCGCTACCGGCTTCACGGTTTGCCAGGCAGCCTCCAGACCCTGCGCCCCTGGCTGGGCGCTTCCCCTCCCAGGCTCCAGCTGCGCTGGGGAAGTGCCGGCTGGGGGCGCAGGGTCTGGGGGCTGCCCGGCAAACCCTGAAGCCGGTAGCGCTGGGGCACCCCTTTTCCCCTGGCTGGGAGTGGGAGGGAGGAGGGGGCGGAGTTAGGGCAGGGAAGGGGCGGAGTTGGGGCGGGGCTAGGGGTGGGGAAATGGGCGGGGGCAGGGCCCGTGGAGGGTCCTCTTTTTTTATTTATGAGATATGGTAACCCTAGACTCTAGGTCCACTAGGCCTTAGGACCCTTTTCCGGGGCCTTCACCAGGCCTTTGCTTGGTGGCCTGTAGGGGAACCCAATCCCTCCTTCTGCCCTGGAGTCCAGCCCAGAACCCCTGTACCAGGCAAGGTCTGCTACTTTAGAGCTCCAGCTTCTTCCTTGGGCTTCTTTTTCTTGTGGCCTGCTTCTAGGCCTTCTTCAGGCCTCAGAGGAACAGTAACAAAGGAAAGGCATGACACAAAAAATAGTCCAAACACATCCCTGGCCTTCCTCCCTTCAGGGACCCCTGACAAGCCATAGCGGGCTCAGTGTCCTGTCATGCAGGGTTCACAGGAACCATCGGTCAGCATCTTCCTCCACAATGCTCCTCCCTGGGAGCTAGTCTGGAGAGGTCGGACCCCCTCCCAGGTCTGGCCCTTGTAAACTTGGCTTCTCCTTAGTCAGTATCCTTCTGCGACACTAGTATGCCTCGCAGATGCATCGGGACAGGGCTGCCTGAGCCCAACGCTGCTCTAAAACCCCTTCCTGCCTGGTGTGGGGTACGTACACTTCATCACAATGGTGCTTACATTCTATTCAAACCAGAATAAAATAAGAAAATTTCTTAGGAAGAAAACAGAATAATAGGGGAAGAGTGAACAGTATGGTCATTTAACATGGAAATTACACCTTTTAAATTATACACATTGCCTAGGTACTACGGGGATAGCAGCATGAGAGAGAGAGTTTAATAGAGAACTAAAACGAGGTTCAGTCCCACACAAGACAGTTGGATTTCATCTGCCAACAGCTGGATTGCTCCATTTCCAGCTTCTGCAACCAGGAACCCTAGCCAGGTTAAATTCACCCTGGTAAATTCCTCCTCTGCTTCTAATGTTTCCACATTGCTCTGTTGTGCTATGAAAACAGGAAAATCCTCCCCTTATCTGATTCCTGCTTGGCTGCTGTTCTAAACCCACACAGAGGGGATCGGTTTCTCTCCAATGAGGCTATGGGATTTCTCTCACTGAGCCTTCCCTCTCTGTGTGCTCGCTAATCTCCTCAAAGTTGCTTTTGGCTTGTTAGACACATTTTTTCTCTCACTGATTTTTAACTCTACATTTTGCATTTCCACCAGATTCTCCCTACCCCACCTTCTTCAGCGACGCAAAATCCCTTTACTGCTCGAAAGCAAGCAGCAGATCCAACCTACAGGGAGAGGGGATGCTTAGAAATAATTAGGTCTGCATCCCCATCATGTCCCTTAACCCTTTGCCCATCACCCACTCCAGCTCCAACCTAAATTCTCTGAACATTTACTTCTCCCACTCTTGTACCTGTGACTCCAAGACAGGATCAGAGCAGGATGGAGCCATTTTCATTGGCTTGAACGCAAGCCTGTTGCATTGCCTGTGTCCCTAAGGAAGTCCCTTTGTAGTAAAACAAATTCCACCAGTTACAGGGTCAGAAATAGCCATTGTAATTAAGGAGCTTAAACATCACTCCTGCAATCCGATCCAATGAGCAGATCTGTGCACCGCTGCAGAGCCTGACTGACTTCAGTGGGACACCAGGAAGCCACCAGGGCCAGGCCGCTGTAGGAGCAAGGCCTTAATGTTCCAGCACATTTCCCTCAGAGGAGCAAGTCGTTCCTTAAGACAATCAGACAGACTGCTGGGTGGAGCAAAAGGGGGCAGGATTTAAAGCCGAACTAAAAGAGGCAGCTGCTCATCCCCTGTTGTACCCTCCTGTAGAGACATTGAGTTTGCTCATTCATTAATGCTACTGCTAGGGTGACCAGACAGCAAGTGTGAAAAATCAGGACAGGGGGTGGGGGGTAATAGGAGCCTATATAAGAAAAAGACCCAAAAATCGGGACTGTCCCTATAAAATCAGGACATCTGGTCACCCTAGCTACTGCTGGAGTCCGAGGGCGAAGGGCCCAATTCTGATCACATTTACACTAGTAAGGATCAGGAAACACGCCACTGAAACCTACAGAATTACCTTGATGTCAATGAAAAAGGCTCCTGTTTCAGAGTAGCTTCATCTCCTGTCTTATTGTGTGCGTTGGCTGCCGAGGACAGGGCAAACTGAGTTATAAATGAAAACTCCCCTCCTGCCTTGTTTGAATCCTGATGAACAATCCCTGCCACCCTGTTTGCTTCAATGGAAGCTGCCTAACCAACACTGTCTATTCAAACCATCTCTGCCTGCTCATCCAAACTGCATGCATGCATCTGGGTGGGGTGTGTTTGCAAACAAGGAGAGATGGAAAGACTGACTCATCAATAGTGGGAAATAATATAACGAGGATGGGTTATTGATACCAGTGGCAGATACAGGTATATTCAATCATTAATATAGCACTTTTCATCCCTAGATCTCAAAACTCATAAGAATGGCCATATTGGGTCAGACCATTAGTCATCTCTTTTCAAGCCAAAAAGTCCCAGTTTGATTAATCTCTCCTCATACGGACGGCGTGCCATACCGCTAATCACTTTTGTTGCCCTTTTCTGAACCTTTTCCAATTCCAATATATCTTTTTTGCGATAGGGCGACCACGTCTGCACGCAGTATTCAACATGTGCACGTACCATGGATTTATATAGAGGCAATATGATATTTTCTGTCTTATTATCAATCCCTTTCTTAACGATTCTCAACATTGTGTTCGCTTTTTTGACTGCCGCTGACCATGAGTGGATGTTTTCAAAGAACTATCTACAATGACTCTAAGATCTCTTTCTTGAATGGTAACAGCTAATTTAGACCCAAATCATTTTATATGTATAGTTGGGATTGTGTTTTCCAATGTGCATTAGTTTGCATTTATCAACACTGAATTTCATCTGCCATTTTGTTGCCCAGTCACCCAGTTTCGTGAGATCCTTTTGTAGCTCTTTGCAGTGTGCTTGGGACTTAACTATCTTGAATAGTTTTGTATCATCTGCAAATTTTGCCACCTCACCATTTACCCCTTTTTCCAGATCATTTATGAATAAGTTGAATAGGGCTGGGCCCAGTACAGACCCCTAGGGGACACCACTATTTACCTCTCTCCATTCTGAAAACTGACCATTTATTCCTACCCTTTGTTTCCTATCTTTTAACCAGTTACCAATCCACAAAAAGACCTTCCCTCTTATCCCATGAATGCTTATTTTGCTTAAGAGCCTTTGGTGAGGGAACTTGTCAAAGGCTTTCTGAAAATCTAAGTACACTATATCCACTGGATCCCCCTTGTCCACATGCTTGTTGACCTCCCTCAAAGAATTCTAGTAGATTGGTGAGGTATTTCTCAGTGAAAACATTTAGGTTCTCACCGAAAGAAAGAAATTCCCAAATTAAAACATTTTCCATGGCCAAAAGCTAAACTAAACCAAACCTATTTGGGTTTTCTAATAAAAACTGACATTTTTCCAAAAGGAAAAAAATCATTTCCTGACCAGCTCTACCCACAAGTGAACGTTTATACCTCTCCTGTGGAGCAGCAGATGGGGAAACCACAGACTCACGTCTATATCCCAGCAACAAGGACAAAACCTTCTGTGATCCTATTGATAAAAGACTGGGACCAAGCAGAGGTGACTTGTGTGTGACCATGGCCAAGCCAGTGAACCTCTCTGCACCTCTGTTTTCCTCCCTTCCTCACAGGAGGTTGTGAAGATATGTGGATTACTATCTGCAAAAGACTCTCAGATACTTGCCTGTGATAAAGGCAGTGTGAGCTTGAAGGGGTCACCCATCCCTGGGTCAGATGACGTTTCGGGACTCAGTTCAGATAAGCACCCAAGATAATATCTGATCCTACAAACACGTAGGCACTTGCTTAACTTCACCCAGGTAAGTAGTCCCATTGACTTCAATGGAAGCTTCATGCGCGTAAAGTTAAACACATGGAGGGATCAAGGCTTTAGCCTCTTTTTATAGAAGATTAACTATCCCTGCTTAGAAATTACAAGCACTAGATTTGTCCGAGTGGTGTTTATATCGGTCAGAAGCCCAAGTCTCCAAAGCAAGAAAACATGAAAGAAAAATTAAATTTTGAGAAATTTGAAACTTTTGAAAAACGTTTTCATCATTTTCCAAAATGGTTGCAATGTATGTAAAACCTGCAAGATGTTATGGGTCTCCACTCAAAATTGTCCTACTGTTCAGCAATAAAACAAAACAAGAAAGACTATTTTTAAAAATGCTTTTGTGATGTACATTAATTTGCACTGAAAACCTGGAACATCTCGCTCCTTCTTGGCACGCAAATGGATGTTTGATGAGAGACTAAATTTCTATATCCACACATAGCGCAGAATGAAGTGATGGCAATTGTTTGCATGAAATGTACTGCACACTGTTTTTCATCCCCTTTGCGCAGCATGTCACATCCCCCCAACGAATGGCATGAAACTGCAACAGTCTATGTACGGAGCGGCATTGGCGGAGTGGATTTCAGAGTGGAAGAGAAGTGTTTTCATTTGCCTTTTTTCCCCCCCTCACTGTCATGTAGGGCTGAGATGATGGACTGGATGTAATGTTCCTGTTCTCTAAGGTCCAGATTCAATAAAGCACTTAAGTACATGCCTAAATACTATAGACTTCAAAGAAACTACACACATGCCTAAAGCTAAGTATGCGCTTCAGTGCTTTGCTGAATTGGGGCTATTATATTCATAAACACTGATGTTCAATATCAATGTAACCTTTCTCTCTCTTCCGTGCTCAGCACCGTGACGTCGGAGTTTAGAGATAAATCTGAACCACGGCCCTGAATTTGAACTCTTGCAAACTTGGGGAAAGTTCACATCAGGTGAACACATCCTAGATCCAAACTTTGTGGCTTGGGCCTCTCTTTCACTTAGGGCCCCATCCTGCCCAGCGCTGAGTGCCTCTCAGGAGGTGCTGAAATCCATGGGAGCGAAGGTCACTCCAACAGCTGCCAGGTGGCCATCAGCGCCTCAGTAGGATCAAACCCTTTCCTGGAAAGGGGCTTTTTCCACTACTGCACACACTGTGGGGCTTTTTCCACTACTGTGGTCTGTTTGGCGAGGGAAGAGGATGGGGATGCGTTTAGCTGATGTGCGGTGGAGTCTATTCAGAGCCGGCATTGATTAGCGTAAAAATCAGCTGAACGTCACGCTGTATAAACAAAAACAGAGTGAAATTTGCCCCTTTGCAGGGGGGGGGGGGTCTAGGCTCGAGTAGGACTGAAGTATTGTTGGCCCAACTGCAGAAGGAAGAGTTTCACCCCAGGGAATTCTTCTCTCTATAGGAAAATATAAATCAAAGAGTAAATGAAACCAAACCTCTGCCTTTAATGCTGCTCAGAAACCTGGAATCAGCTCCTGGCCCCATTGAAGCTGGTGGCAAAATTCCCATTGACGTCAATGGGGCCAGAATTGTACCCCTGGGTTGCCCAGCTGCAAATGGAGAAATTGAGTCCATGACAGAGCCAGGACTAGAATCTAGGTGTTCAAGTGCCTCTGTAGCTTATGCTTTAACCACAGGGCCATAGTGTTTCTTTGGGGGACAAGGAAAGGGGTTCAGACAAAATAGGGAACATGAGCCTTCACCCAGAACTTACCCAGCATTTGAAATGCTGAGCTGAAACTGCAAAATACCTTTGCAGAGAAGTTGAATTCAGAAAGGAAGCCAGCAGGTTTCTAAGACAAAATGACTCTAAAAGCCTACAGAACTGAATAATATACGAGATCCTCTCGATGAGTTTTTGGGACCCTCCTGTAGAAGTCCACAGTAGGGATATATTTCTCCATTGTGTTCTACAGCAGCATTAAAAAAAATACCCTATAGAAAGGTGACCATCTTGTATTAAATCCTATAATCCTTTTCCATAAGGGGTGGGTATCATATCCCAGTTCCCAAGGGCAACTGTGGGGCTTTGCTCACTTATTTGGAAAGCACTTTGAGATCTTCAGACTTAGGAAGTGCAGATCATTAGAATCACAATTATCCATAGAGTCAGAGTTTTTTAAGGCTGGAAAGGACCACTACGATCCTTTAGGCTGACTTCCTGCATCATCCAGGCCATGGCCCCTCACCCAGTCATTTCTGCACCGTTATATTGGACATTATATTATAAACTCCCCAAGCCAGGGGGATTTCTAGTGGAAATGCTGCCACACTTCTCCACGGCAAGTCACCTGGCCTTTCCCAGCAACACCTCTCTACGTGTGCCCTGCCGTCTAGACACTTGAGCGCAGCGAGTGCTCCTATTTATCCATTAGGATCTGAATCAGCAGTCAGGCACTCTGCTCGCTATGGATTAGCTCTCCATTAGACGTGAGAGCCCTCATTCTGCTCATTGTACTTTGCCATTAATCCATCCTCAGGAGGTTGGCTGGCAGCCCAGAATAGCTCCTAAGGCCACAGACAGAGTTTACGTGCTGGGGGCGTATTTCAGCCCAGCCGCTACATGCTCCCAGTGGCCCTAATAAGAGCATTGGCTAAGAGGAAGAGGCCACTTCCATATGTAAGAGATCAATGGCAATTTGATACAAGACAGCTAGACTGTTCCAGGAACCAAGCTGGCAGAACCCTTTAATGGGTTCTTTTCAAGACAGAAAGGAAGGACCCAGTGAGGTGAGCATCGGAGATGGCCCTGGGCTGCGTAATTCACACCCAGGACCCCATTGAAACAGCTTCACACTCAGGATTTGTAGAACTGAGCTTTGAGAGAGAAAATGTTGATTCGGGCTCAGGTTCTCAGCCACCAGCACCCCCAAAAGTTAGGGTCATCAGAGCAGCTTTTGGCCCAGACCTACGTCTAGATCAATTAAAATCGAGCATTAACCAAGTCCCCCCAAAATACAGAGCCTCAGACACTGCAGCAGAGTAGCTGAGAGCAGCCCAGTACCCAGCTGGTTTGCCACTGACCCACTCTCCAACCCCTCTGCATGGTGATGCAACGATGCCCCTGCATACCTGGGCGGTGCAATAGACAAGGTGCCTGTAACCCGATCCATACACTGGCAACCTGCCTGGGTCAATTTCCCTGCACAGCTGACATCTGATTGCATCCAGACAAATAACCCCCTGGGCTTCATTAACTAGGATGATAGGAAATAAACAGTAGAAATAAGGCATTGGGCTTGCTGCTGCCGTGTGTTGAGCCCCCTCCTCTTCCCTTGCCTTCGGTGAGAGTGGCCAGCACCTTCTAGGAAGTGCCCAGTACCACTCAGGATAGCCCCTGTCCTTAATTTGCAAGAAGAATCATCTGTTTATTCTTTTAATAAATATATATTTTGGAGCTAGGGTGTAGTCTAAAGTGCATGAAAGAAAAGAAAACGGCCTCAGTTGCCAGCCTACTGGACCGGGAAGAAACAAAGCATCTTGCACAAATGTAATGTATTATGTTCCCTTTTCTGCTTTGCAGCAGCAAGTGTAGGATGCAGCAGCCGCCAGACACACAGCTCATTTACACACTACCCAGTCCTCCGGCTGTTTTTAGCTGACGGATCATTTCTGTGGGTGGCTGGAATGCCATCCATCTCCTGAGGTTGCAAAAACAGGGCCCGGGGTGCCAATATGGAGGGTGGAATTCTTTTGATAGCTGCAGCAGCGCGGCATTCCATTCACTCTGCTAAAGGGCCAGTATGTGCCGATGGTAGGACTGGGTGACAAAACCCAGCATGGAGAACCGTGATTGCACTTCAAAGGCGATTTTACTCGATGGCTCTGTTCAGTGCCATCACAGGTCAACCTGGACACCTGCTGATGTCAGAGGGGTTGTTTATAGAAACCAATCAATAGCCACTTATGGAGCAATCCTAACCCAGCAGAAAGGGCCATTGGGCCAAATGATCTAGTGGTTAACTAGGCAGACAAGCTGCTGCATGGATTCCCTTCCTTACTTGCATGGGGTTAATGTCCTCTATGGCATGACTGCCCTCTCAGTCGCAGACCACATACTGCTAGACAGGGGCCTGGCCAGATGCAGGACAAAGATAGCTAGGATTGGGGGGGGAGGAGCGGGGGAAGTGAGGAGAGGGTATGCGTCACACTGCTTCTATGATCAATAAGGAACAGGTCCACCATCTCTGTTGATAATGACAGACGTCTGCTGGCATGTTCCTTCTCTCCCCTGCTGTTTTAAACTCCAGATCTTGCTGGCACTTAGAGGTCCCAATAACACCTCCCCATTTCTGATTGTGCTGGGAGCACAGGAATTTCTCCCCTGATGTAAATCAACCTGATGTCAATGGACACGGGCTGTAGATCTAGCTCCCGGTAATATATCTCTGTCCCTTTCCCAGATTCCAGGCTTGGGCAAGGAACAGGGTATGGATAAAGGACAGAACAGCACGTGCATCTCCTACAACTTCCTCCATTTGGGAGGGCAAAGAATGCCGAGCATCTGACAGCCTGTTCCCCTGCATGCCGCTGTGCCCGCTGTAATAGAAACCTTGACATTAGGGCTGTAATCTGCTTCCCTGAGGAATGCCAGGACTGCCTCTGGAGAGGTGCAGCTTGCTTTATTTGGATGTACAGTGCTGTGGGTGGCAGCAGTTTGACCTGGCAACTGCCTGGAGAAGTTACACATCTTTTTACCAAATGAGTCTCATCTTCCCTCGCTTTGCCATGACCCTCCTTCCCCTCATTCTGGGATATCAGATGTTACAAGCATAGTAAACAGAAGGGATGCATCAGACAGGCAAGCCCTTTTTTAGCTCTGCCTTGGAAAGCAGTACCGTGTGCATTCCTCCAAACAAGGAAAGGCTTGCCTCAGCTCCTCGCCTCGGCCATCACACTCTGCTTCCCGAATACACAGAGGTGCTGGAACTAGAGGTGCAGGGAGTGCTGCAGCACCCCCTGGCTTGAAGTGGTTTCCTTTATATCCAGGGTTTACAGTTTGGTTCAATGGCTCTCAGCACCCCCACTATACAATTTTTTCCAGCACTTCTGCAAATACGCTCCTTCCGCACTTTGCCTGCATGAGTCAGGGGTTACAGCAACTTCAAAGACTGATTTCGCTCTATGAACCCTGACAACAACTAGGCTCCTCTGGGACAATGAAGATCAGAGCACCCAGGACAAAGCATGGGAGAGCTGCGGACAAAGCCTCGTGGGTCGAGAGAATCCAGCAATGGGGCGAGCTTCCAGAGGAGATCAGGCCAATCCAGAGTCTGAGTGGTGTCAGGAAACGTTGCAAAGTCTTCCTCTTTGAGAAAACCTTTCCACATACATGATGCTCATAATTCAAACACCCGTTTCATTCCCAATCTCCCCTTTAAACAAAAAAACCCACCTCACACCCCATCTACCCTAAGCAGAATTCTGAACCCATAAAGGGAGAAGTGCTACAGACGCCATGAAATCCACCAGGGACTTTGCTAATGATTTTACATGGCAGGCACTGAGACACTATAGTGATGTAGGTGGGTAGATCACAGTTCTTCATTTACAGATTAATATAAAATAATTGGCTATATTCCAATTCATACCAGCTGAGGCTCTGGTCTCATATGTACAGGCACTGAAGGATTTGAGATACTCGGACGTGAGAAGAAGAAAGCTTTCACCACTGGGGCCTGAGCTGTGCCGGTCCTGTGCATGCAGAGAAAATGTCAGTCTGCAGAGATATCTGTTCACCCTCTTTCATCAGCACTGAATCCACATTAGGGTTCATCATTCCTGCATAACCACTGCAGCATTGAGATGAGGCATGACAGCTTCTGTACAGTTATTCGGCTTAGTGACCAAGAGTCACGAGTCACATCTTGTGGTCGCAATTAAAAAATCAACCCAAAGTATGTGGCTTTCTGTTCAGATTGTTCTTCCTGATTAGATTGGGGTCACAGGGGCTGCATCTGCTTGTTTGGTACCAGGTGCTCTCCAGAGATTGTCAAGATTCACAAAAGTGCCTAGTCACTTTGGGTACCTCCATTTTTGGATGCCTCAAAAGGGGAAATGCAGAGCTGGTGCTCAGGACCTCATAGGGTCCAGCCCATAATGAAGCCGCTGATGTGATGTTTTTAAAAATGGAGTTTTATGGGTACTCCGCTCCAAAGAAGAAGCACCCTTTGCAAAGCAATGCTGCCCAGCCTGCTTTGGGAAGAGGGACCTGCAAAGATTCCTACTGCCGGTGAGGAAAAACGGGCTCAGAGTAGGCCTTAGATGAGAAGGCAAGTGTGTGATGGGATAACAGGATAATGTTCTGGCAAGACATGCACAATGCCATTGGTAGCGGACGCACAAAGAGAGCTTGTGTTTATGCACAGAACTATAAATATTCCCTTTCAAGCAGGCAGAGCTGGAAAAATGTCTGAACGTCTATTTTTGCCTCCTCTGCTTCACCCACTCGAAACATTGACATCATACCAAGCTCCTACGGAGGCAGACGCGGAACGGCATAGCAGCACTCTGGCACAGTCTCAGGGGCCGGGAAAAAAGATGGCCACTTAGCCTGAGAAGAGCCACCAACTTTTGTGTGGGAAGAATTCACGTGTGAAAATGGTGGGTTTGTTCCTGTGAAAAATGCCAGGTGAACCTGAAGAACAGGCATGACGTGGCTTTTCACAATCTCTCCATATCTCTCCCAAAGCCTGAATTTTCACTGGCTTGGTCTGCACTGAAAGGTGTCCATGCAACACTAGGTTTAGGCTTCCCAATTAGAGAGCTGGGCATAAAGGGAAGACAACTTTTTTCAACCTTTCCCTCCATTTCATATCCAGGCAGGACCAGCTACATTCTTGCCCTTAAAGATAAAGAGCTGGATTAGCTACAGAGACTAATTCAAAATCCCATGGCCTAGTTTGCTGGTGGAATTAGTTATTTTTAGTCTACCATGAGCCCATCGCCATCCCAGAAATTCTCCTACTTCCTTATCCTCTTTCAGAGACCTCTTTCCACAGAATTTCTCTAACCCAGAGTATGCTGAACTACTCCCTTTGGGGACCTGTAATTCTTGGAGAAAATACTCATGCAGGCTATCACACCAGATACAACCAAATAGCAACCGCGCTTGCCTAGCTCACTGTCTCCAGTTGCGTCAATCAACATATATGGGTTTCTAAGAGATGAGTCCGACTAACCACAGGTCATCTGGCTGAACTCCAGGCTGCTTAAATGGTTTGGTGTTACATTGCCTGGTTTCAGCTAAGTGCAAGCCTTGGTTCCATTCTCATCTCTTTTTCCATCTTGGATGACTCCGATTTCCAGCTAGATGGTAAGAAAGCACCTTACTCAGTCTTCTCCAATGAACCCCGCTTCATGCCAAAATTAAGGTTCTTATCACTTGTAGTTAGCATAAAATACACCTGATTTAACTACATTGATAATGGTGAATCTATTCCTCCTTCACATTGTAAGCTGAAACTAGACCTTCAAGGTGGCATCATCTCCCTTTATCTCTGTGTGGCTGCATTTATTAACTCAAGAAGTTTCATGCTTCTAGTCTCACCAGTAATTTCTCCAGTCTGATATAGGAAAAATTGCACTGCACGTCATTTATCAGACAAGGCACAAGGACACAGGCTTAGTCTATTTAGTGCTTTGGCTTCTTTTATGGCCAATGAGGGATTCACCTTTCCCAGCTGGAAATTTTACAGTTGTGCAGCTAACCTGAGATTCGTCTGGGAATGGCTACGCTTCAGAGATGCCCAAGGTACCACCCCCACATGGCAAGGCATTGAAGTATCTTATTGCTAACCCTTCAATCTTTCCAAGCTAATTAACGAGGTGGCCCTTCCCTACCCACCCTAAGGAGGCGCTCGAGGAGACATATTCATGTGAACTGTGACCGAGCGAGCACTCTAAAAATAGCATAGCCATGGCAACATGAGCAGCAGGACTAGCTGCCCCATGTACCTCCGTGGTCTCAGACTGGTCTGTACCTGGGGCAGCTAGCCCCTCCCGCTGCTCACACCGCTGCGGCTACACTCTGTATTATGCACGATCTAGATCAGAGCGAGTGCAGGGACATCTCCGGGAGCTGGGAATCGCACCCTCAGCTCCAAGTGTAGACACACCCTAAGTCTTGCACCGTCCAGTCATGATAACTATCTTCAAAATCTGGAAGCAAAGCACTGCATACACAGCTCCAAAGCCCTCCCCTACACACTCTCTTAAGTGATCTCCAGGATTTGCTCTGGGTCAGGACAACCACAGCTTTAAAAGCTGAAAACATGAGGGGTTACAACACATTGCATGAGAAAACAACAGGGAACGTTCAGCATCTTAAATGATCAGTTCAGATTTCTCACTAGAGATTTCTATTGGCAGGCGAGATATTTTCTGAGGTCTTTTTCCTAAGGTCTATTCAGTAACCTTTCGGCAAGCCAGTGAACCTGGGCTGAGTGTAATCTCTCTCCTGGTAGAGAAGAGTCGAGACAAGACTCACTTGTAATGAATACAAATTGGGATTCTTTATGAGACTGATGGCCACAGACAGACCCTGTGGCTCCCTCTAGTCTTGTCCACACTAGAGACATTTGGCAGAAATGTCCTTCCATTGGTGACACGTATTCAGTTTTATTATTATTATTATTATTATTTGCATTATGGTAGCACCTAAGAGCCCCAGCTATGGCCCAGGACCCCACTGTGCTAGGTGCTGTACAAATACAGAACAAAAACACCCTGCCCCCAAAGAGTTGGCAATCTACTGGTGTGAGAAACACTGGGAAGGCTAGTGAAAGTGGGCTGTCACCATTGTACCAGTTAGATCATTCTCTGCACATAGTTAGATGACACAACTAGAGCTGGTGGGGAATCTTTCAGCAAAACTCCTCCCCACCCTCCAAAAATGTTTTTTTTCCACAAAATGGGCATTTTTACAAGAAATGGTTTTCACCAAGCAAACTGAAAACAAAATGTCTGTTGCCATTTGCTTTTGGAGAGGAGGTTCCCCCCCCCTTCAGTGAAGCCCCCTCCCAAGCCAATTAAAACAAAAAAAAGTAGCATATTTTCTGCAGAATCATTTGAAAACATTTCCTGACAAGCTGTAGATGTGGTGTTTGAATCTGCTAGTGGCCCATGGATCCTAGGCTCCCAGGATTGCCAACACCAAGTGAATCAGGATTAGCCTAGAAGGAAATTTCTCTACTGTAGACAAGGCTAGGTTGCCATCTGGGACCTCACAGATTTCCTGTGACATGATATGGATTGCTGACTACACTGCAGGCTGCTTTGTAGTTGAAGCTGGAAACAGGGGCGGCTCTGGCTTTTTTGCCGCCGTCGCCCCCCGGAGCGCAGCAGGGGTGGACGGCTAGTCCAGCCCTGCTCTCCCCGACCGGCCGGAGCGCTGCCCCCCTCCAGGTGCCGCCCCAAGCACATGCTTGGTAGGCGGGTGCCTGGAGCCGGTCCTGGCCAGAAACCACACCAAATTCAGAGATTCCACCTGACTTGTACTCCAAGCTAGTCAAAATGTGGCTTTTTTGACTGGTTGATGTTGAAATTTTGGATGGGTTGGAATAAAAAACAAAGTGAAACCCAGGCCTACAAACCCCACCTGAACCCAAACTGACGATACATTCTCCATATTCCTTGAGCACCACAACCACACCACTCTAATAGTTACCATCATTAGATAGAGCTGCCATCCATGGCTCCGCTATCCAGTTTGTGGGCACCCCCGGAGAGTCTGCATGCACACAAGTGGGTCGCTTGCTTTTGTGAGGGCCTAACAAAGAAAGTGCAAGGGGTATGCTCAGTATCACAATGTAATTACTTTTAGCTGAGAGCACAGCAAAGATCCTGCCTCAGCTATTGCAGCCTAGAACCAGGAAGCTATAAACTGCTTTCATCTGTGTCCAGCCCTCAGTGCCAACCAGCTCTCAAAGTAACATTAACAACCCAAATTGGGTCCTAAATAAAAGCCAGTGGCCATCATTCCAAATCCCTGCTGTTTGCCTCTGGGGGTGTGTAAGTGTCAATTTGACCACACTCACCTTTATGTGAAATCAGCCAATATTTCACTGAAACAAGGCAGGTGGCACCTGGCTTACGTCTGTTTAATGAGATGAACATCTGCTTTCAATATACCAGAGCCAGGAGCAGTCACAACATAATGAGGGTCATTTAGAGCAGCAATTAGCTTTGGGGCCCCTGATTTTATATTACAATAACTGACTGGTGCTGCCACATATATCGATGGCTTCAGGGACTTTTGATTGTTTTTCATTAAACAGTAACTTTTCTTTTAAATTGCATATTCTGTCCACTACCCGTCCAGCACAGATGGAAAAGCTGGTAGATTGGTATGTCTCCGTTTCCTTTTGTCTAAGTCCTGATTTTCATTTGGCCTATATTTTATGTTATGCCCCAGGTTTTCACTTCTATTTCGTCTTTCACCTGGGGCTAACTAAGCACTTTACACACACGAATGAATTCAGCTTTGATTCAGCATGTGCTTAGCACGTGCCAAAGTCCCGTTGACTTCAGTGGGACTTAAGCATATGAGTGAAGGGAGGCACGTACTTAAGTGCTTTGATGAAGTGGGGCCTTCTTGAGATGCAGGTTAATTATTAATTATTGTTAGCACTCTTTCAAAGTTGGGGAAACTGAGGCACAGAGAGGCAAAATGATTTGCCTCTTTTCACCCAGAGAGGCTGTGGAAGAGCCAGGAATAAAACCGCTGAGTCCTGATTCCTAAGTCTCTGTGCTAACCAGTGGACTACACTTTACTACATACACACAGGCATATAGAATGAGTGAATTATAGACTGTGTGGATTACCACGTAGGCCTGGCTGGAACAGGGGAATGGTAACAGGAACATGGGACTTTTCACCTCTACATCATTAATTCAAAGCCAGCTCAGGCGGGTAGGAACTGGAAGTTGTTATCCGACAGCTGGTCTGTGGCCTTTGTGAAATAAGGCTGAGATGTTCAGAGGAGCCTAAGGCGTTCGGTTGCCCAACTCCAGGAGGATTTGGATACAGATGAAAATCCTGGCCTACATTCTCTGTTTGGTAGTTTTCTGTCAGTTCCTGGTGAACTGGTGTCCACCCCACACAGACTGCAATTATAACTGGCTCCAAGCAGCACTCTTACTTGCAATCTCAGCAGAGGTGCCAAGAACTAAGGAAGCACAGGCAGTGAATTCCCCTTTCCTCTGTGAAAGGCGCCATCTGTCCAGGTCCAAATCTGAGGCAGGTTGGTGGTGGGGTGTGAGGAAGCTTTGTTTCTGTCGGGGCTGAGTCTGGTCTGTAGAGCAAGAGTGAACTACAGCCTGCAGGCCTGTCCGTTTGGAGGTTTTCACCAGAACTAAAGTTTAACAGAGGGACTGGCTGGCTCAGAGAATTGGTAGCAGAATCCAGAGCTTGTATCCAGCTTAGGATATGGCTGTAAGTTCACAGAAAGTTGTCACTCTTTGATGGCAGTTCAGTGGCCTACATGAAAAATCATTACTAGGTCTCAGTCCAGTTGCCAGAGGATAAGCGTCCACAGCACAAAACACACCAACTTAACAGGCCCTAATTGACATCCTGGTTAACAATCACAACCGTAACCTATCCCCTGTCCACACCGAGGATGGGGCACCATGGAGGGGCTTACACTGCTGCTGCAGAGCCCTACCAACTCTGGATAACAAATAATAAAACCTTGCCCTCTTGTAGCAAGTTTCATTAAAAGATGGAAGACCCCAATATAAAATCATTGCAGTCAACGGGAGTCCTTCCATTGACTTCAAAGGGCTTTGGATCAGGCCTTCAAAGTATTTAAGCAATGCTAATGGATAATGCTGGCTGAAACTCAGAAACTTCGTTCGGTGAGACATTCCGACGTTTCCAAATTTCCCTTCGTCCCAACTCAGAATGAAAAGTCCAAGTTTCCAAATTTCCCGTGACGTGAAGTTTCTGAAAAACTGAATTTAGGAAATAATGAAATAGCCTTATTGAAACGTTTCACGCCAACAAGGTTGAAGCACTTTGGTTCATATTTATCATTTTGACTTTTATATTATATTATATTTAGTTAGGGCTTCTGATTTTAGGTTTTAGCCAATAAACACAGATAAATCACCCTGGGTGCGCATGCACACACATACACACACACGCACATACACATACACACACACGCACATACACACACAAAGAAAGCAGAGTTGATCCAATAAACATTAGAAAACCCCCCCAAATGGCTATTTTTATCTTGTCTGCACAGAGCAGTAATGCGGACTACAGGGGTGTGATTTCTAAAGTGCACTAATGTGCTGTGTGTTAATTGGTCTGTGCAGACTCTGCTGGTGCGCACTGAAAGTTCCCCAGTGTGGTTTAATGTAGCGCTGTTTGAAACGGCGCCTCGTTAAAGCGCACTGGGGAATGTTACCAAGAGATTATTCATTGCACATAGCATTTGCAAGCAGAAAGCCCCAACACACACCGATTATTGGACAGCTACATAAAAATCAAAAATTGCTAAAAATGGCCCCCCCCAAATGAAATTGATAAACCCAGAAAAACAAAAGCCCTATTAATTATATTATATTATAAAAACAAAATGCTTCCACCTTATCAAAACAAAAGTTTGAATATTTTTTGTTGAAAATTTCAACAAAGCCAATACATCCCATGAAACATTTTGATGTAAATGACTCAGCATTTTCCAATAGAAAACTTCTGTCGGGAAGTTTTCCATCAGTTCCACAACTTTCCAGTCAGGCAGTTAAATATTGTGATCCCCATTTTATAGACAGGGAAACTGAGGCATGGATAATTTAAGTGACCTGCAAATATAACAGAATCAACAGCAAAGCAGAGAAGAGGTCCCAGACAATCCAGCACTCTAATCACTAGACCACACTTCCTGTCTGAAGAGAACTCAATTGCTATGGATGCCTTGCTATGTCCTTTCACCAGCACTAAATTCAAACACACACATGAGTGTACGCACATGCACAAACGCACACTCATGCAAAAGGAAAACAAAAGTGTTTTTCAGTCACCTCAGCCACTATTTCTGGGATTTAGGGATGATTTTAGCCTCCTACTGTATTTTTTCTGCTTGCTGAGCTGATTATAAATAGCTCTGGTTTCCTGCATTTGCAGAATTAGCAGCCCATTCCTCCAGGGAAGAAAGATGATGGAGAAAGTGGTTTAAGTCAGTAGTTACAATGAGCCCCAGGTTGCAGGGAGAACTGGGAGGTAGATCTTTCATTTCCGCTACCACCACCCCAAAATAGGATTCAGTGCAAAATAACTAACTAGAACCACGGGGGAGCATTTCAGAGATGTGTGATGGGTTGGATCACAGAAACCCCCTTGGGAACTGCCACCTGATGTGCCGAGACTACCTCTGAGCCCGTTTTCCCTGGCAGCTTGGGATTTCAGTGCCATGTCTGGCACTAGCCTGCTACAAACACAGACCCAGGTCTGAACCATGTCCCCCAAAAGCTGCAGGCTTAACTGAAAACAGTTCTAAGAAGTGCTCCTGCCTCCAGCATTCAGATACCCAACTCCCAATGGGGTCCAAACCCCAAATAAATCCATTTTACCCTGTATAAAGCTTATACAGGGTAAACTCATAAATTGTTCACCCTCTATAACACTGATAGAGAGATATGCACTTTTCCCCCCCCCCCCCCCCCCAGGTATTACTACATACTCTGGGTTAATTAATAAGTAAAAGTGATTTTATTAAATACAAAAAGTACGATTTAAGTGGTTCCACGTAATAACAGACAAAACAAAGTGAATTACCAAGCAAAATAAAACACGCAAGTCTAAGCCTAATACAGTAAGAAAGTGTTTACAGATGAAATCTCACCCTCAGAGGTGTTCCAATAAGCTTCTTTTACAGACTAGCCTCCTTCTAGTCTGGGTCCAGCAATCAGTCTCACTCCTGTGGTTATTGTCCTTTGTTCCAGTTTCTTTCAGGTATCCTTTGGGGGTGGAGAGGCTACCTCTTGAGCCAGCTGAAGACAAAATGGAGGGGTCTCCCAGGACTTTATATAGTTTCTCGCTTGTGCATGGAAACCCCTCCCTCCCCCTGTGTAGAATCCCCTCTACAAGATGGAGTTTTGGAGTCACCTGGGCAAGTCACATGTCCATGCATGACTTAGTTCTCTACAGGAATGTTCCCAGGAAAGCTCAGATGTGGACTGGTGTCCATCAAAGTCTATTGTCAGATTAAGTGTTTCTTGACTGGACACTTACTGAGAATAGTCTTTTCTCAAGAAGCTGACCAAATGCTTCACTGAGGCTACTTAAAATCAAACAAGTACACAGCCAGTATTCATAACTTCGAATACAAAAATGATACATGCATACAAATAGGATGAATATATTCAGTAGATCATAACCTTTGCAGAGATATGTTACATGGCATATGTAGCATAAAACATATTCCAGTTATGGCATATTTACATTCATAAGCATATTTCTATAAAGCATTATGGGGTGCAACGTCACAAGATGAACATCTGTTCTCGTGACACGGAGTGAATACGGGCCTGACCAGCCATTGCACTGCCCTGTGCTAGTGATTTTCACCAGTGCAAAGGGGCTGGGTTTGATTCTCGTTTGCACTAAGGCCACTCAACACCATTTGGGCAGTGTAACCAACCATCACATTACACTGCCCGAGTGATGTAAAGTGGCCTTAATGTAAATGAGAGTCAGGCTGTTCTGATTAAGTAGCATCTTATACCCACTTTGCTCTGGCATAAATGACCACATAAGCTACAGGGCAATGGAGAATCTTTGACTCTTTATAGGATGATATTCACATAAATATATAAATGGGCTGCTGGACTCACTCCATTTTGATGTGCTTTAATGTAGGCTTGCCGTATTCACCTAAAGTCAATACTCTAAGAGCCAGTTTATTACACTATTCATTATTAATTATTATGATCATTATAGTCTGATTCACTGTTACCTTGCCTACTCAAGCCTACCCGTGAACTGTTAGTTCCACCAGTCCAATGAGTGTAAAACATTGCTAGATTGGAATAGTAGCATCTTACGCTCACTTTGTGGGGATGCAAATGAGGACACATGGTGCAAGGGAGCAGAGAATTAGGTCCAGAACGTGTAGATCTGTGTGCACATGCGTAAACATTTGTATGCTGTGTTCTACATTATACCCCGTTGTAGGGCGTTTCCTAAGACAGCATTCTGTATGCTGCGTAAGCATCATTCTACCCTTCATGCCATCGTCCAAACGAGTTCAAGTGGGGCTTTTAAGGATATGATTAAAAACCAAACCAACCCCTGAACAGTTAGTTGCAGATGAACTTTAATGCAGTCCGGAGTGGTGAAGCAGAACACTTGAGATCTATTTTTTTAACTGCAGGCAGTTGATTTCTGCTTGCTGGGAGACATCTGGGAGCCATATGGTAGCACACGGAAGGGGGGTTTACTGGAGAAAATAACCTTATTGCCTTTAATTGGGGGGCCCGCTGAGGATGAACTACTCTGGAAAAACAAGCCCTCAGTGTTTGCTGGAGAGCCCCTGGCAATCCTAAGGGGGCTGCTATCTTCATTTGTCCTTGATGACTCTTGGGTTGTCCCAGTAAAACTTGCTTCCTGAGACTGATCACTTGGCTTTCGTCCTGGTGTGTGGCCCCCTCTGATCCTGCTGCTGCCCATTCCCTGTCTGCATTCCTCAGATGTTCCTTGGGACCCAGCCTTCCTCAGCTCGTCTTGCTCAACTAGCATTTTGACCATCGGAGACGTGAGAGTGGTGTAGGCTGGCCACTGGCGGCAGCGGCGGATCAAAGGGCTGGGGAGGCCGATATTCGCCGAGAACAAACTTTGTTCTGGAACCCAAGAGGTAAGGACAAGTTTAGAATGCAGCAAGCACAGCTAGTTACGTTCTGCTTTTGCTTTGACTGCCTCGAAGGCAGCAGAGAAAGGCCTGAATTCGCCACAGCACTCCCAGAGGTGCAAAGAGGAAAGGCTTGGTTTCCAATACGGAAAGAAATCAGTGCGCTCATCTGCAACACCCACACCTGCCAGAGCTAAGAGCCCACCGCTCCGACAAAACCAATCAGAGTGAGCAGAGCTTGGAGGGCAAACAGTGCAATGCCCAGCACCTATTCTGCTGCAAGATTCCCATTGCTGGTATTGCCATTGGTACCTGAATTGCAGCAGGGTTGACCCTCGCCAGATAACAGGTCCCATGTAGGGCATGGAAGGTTTTTCCTTTGCACCTTTACTGAGGCAGATTCGTGTCTCAGTGGGAGCAGCAGAAGGCATAAGATCTGCCAGAGCTGCCCAACATGAAGGGAGAGTGCTCCTGCCTGCAGCACCCCTGGGGGTGGGGGGCACAAGTTCCCCTCCATCATGGCCAGTTAGCTCTGCCAAGGCCCTACCTCTTCCCCACTCTCTTTGGTTTGTCCAGCAACCTACCAGGCAGTATCAGAGAGCCAGGCGTGCACTCAGGAGAACATAGGGACTGCAGCTGTGCCCTAGGAAACAATTGAGCGGCTGGGGCCCATCGCCCGTTGCTTAATTATGTTAAAAATAAGCTACCTATCTAAGGCACTTATCACTCTACCATCTAAGCAGCGTGACCTAATGGCTAGAGCACTGGACTGGGACTCAGAAGACCTGGATTCTATTCCTGGCTCTGCCACTGCCTTTCTAGGTGACCTTGGGCAAGTCACTGCCCAGCTCTGTACCTCTGTTTCCCCTTCTGTAAAATGGGGATAATGACACTCGCCTCCTTTGTAAGGCTCTTTGAGATCTACTGATGACAAGTGCTATGTAAGAGCTAGGTGTTATTGTTCACTGAAGGCATGGGTTGTTCTCACTATTCCAAACAGCATTCTCTCGAGAGCAATATGGAACTGAGGTCAAGTTGGAACCCTCACATATCAATTAACAAAAAGGAAAAAGGCAAAGAAAATGAAATCGTAACAATATTTAGCCTTTCTGCAGAGCTGTCCCATGCCCGAGGTCAAACGGAGCATCAGTAGCAGGGCCCATCCCTGAATTAAAATCTCCCAACTCCCAAGTTTTCCGTTCTAACCACTAGACACAGTTTCTCCTCTGGTATCTCAACAAACAAAACAAAAAGCTTTAGAAGCTATAGATATGACTAGAGACATTAGAGTCAGAGTGTATATCTATCCTGCAGCTGGAAGAGACAGACCTGTGCTAACTTTACCTACACTAGCATGGGGGCATGCACAGGAATAAAAATTTGGCTGCTTGTGGAGGGGCACTTTCTCTGCCCCCTGTGTCCAGAGGAGCTGCCTCTTCCACCCCACCCCCATCCCCGTCCCCTGCACCTGGAGGAGCTGTCTCCCTCCGTGGCCAGTGGAGCTGGCCCTCCCTCCCTCCTTCCCCCCGCAGCCCCAGAGCTGGTGGAGCTCACGCTCCCCGCCCGAGCCCCAGAGGAGTTCTATGCCCCTGCCAATTGGGAAGGCCCATTCCCCTGCTTGCCCCGCCCCCTGCACATGCCCCTGAGGATAGCTAAAGATAGCCGTGTAAATGCAGTGGCATGGGCTGTACCAGCACGCCGGGGACCCTTGGTACATATTTGTGTTGCTGAAGCCCACTGCGCTTCATCTACTCGGCTGTTTTTAGCCATGCTAGCGGTGGGTCAAGCCAGCCCAGGAACGCCTACCTATGCTGCAATCACAGCTTGGACTGCAGAGGAGACAGATCTAGACTCTCCGGTGCACATTCAGCTTCACATAGGAGAGAAAATCCAAAGAAGAAAGAAAGTCGCTGAAAAGACCTGATGGCCCCATGAAACATGCCTTGAGAAATCAGACTTTTAGTTTCCCTTCTAGTGTTGAATTTAAAGCCTGTCATAAAAGCAACTCATTCTTGCCTGGCAGCAATTATTCATTTAAGAATTGCACAGCCCACGAGCAGCAATAGAATTTCCTGCGTGCATGTAATCGCCTTTATCTTTACTAGCACTGCATAATAAATCACAACAATTATGTAATTAGCCATTAAATATTTACAGGATAAAGCCTGCTCTTGGTTAAACAAGCAGGTCATTGAGGATGGAGAGCTGGGAAAAGGTGCCATTGACCAGGCCCGCCTTGTGGCATAATCACTCCGCTGAAATGGGGGATGCTTCTACAGTAGCAATATTTAAAACTAGATTTGGCCTAAGCATTGAAGAACGGACCATTGGCAAGAAGAGTGCAGTGGGCAGGGGGACGGGCGAGGCAACTCAGACTAATGGGATCCTTTCCCCACCACTCCATGATTGTATGATGCTCTTTTGGGGCCAGATTCCGGAGTCCTGACTCTTAGTCATCTATTCTAACCACTAAGCAACATTGCTATGCCTAATTATTAATGGAAACCATGCTCTGCTCAAGCTTATCGTCTGCTCACTTTGCTGGCGGAACAGCACTGTGCCAGAAAAAAAACATGTTTGTTTTTAGTGCTCAGCACCTTACCCACGTTCTGTGCATTCCCAGCTCCAAGAATGTTAGAGAATCCAACAGCAGTTGTACTGTATAATTATTCCTGCAACCTCTGGACTGCTTGGCTCTGTTGCTCTGCAGCTCCTGGTGACATACTGTCTCATGTAGGGTGCACAGAGTCTGGAATTTGCTCTTACGTATGCTGTACTCCTACCCACCCTGGAGAACATGGAAGTCACTGATATAACTGGCTGCTGTTCTCTTTTATTTTCTGCTTCCCGCTGCTCCCTTCCCTTCCTTTGGCTCTCTCCATGCTTCTCAGCAATCCCATTCTGACCGGGATAATGCTGACACTAATTTCAGTCACCTGATTAGAATCAGAAGAATCTTTCATTACATCCCAAGGGCATGTGTTGTAGGTTTTCTTCCCTTCCCTGCATTACTAAGCTGTCCAAGGTCTACTGAAGGCATTTTCCTTAGTGCTTCTGAGTGGAATCCCCATGTAGTTACCGCATAAGCTGAGTTTACCTCTGATGTACAGATGTGGCTCTCGGTAGCACTAGTGAGGCTAATGTGAGTAGATCAACTAGAAGTGGGCAAAAAAAAAAAAAGGGGGGGGGGGGGCAAATAGTAAATTAGCAGAAGAATACATTTTTCAGGCCATAGAAACTATTCACAAATTCAGATTGAATTTGGCAATGAGTTTTGGCTGAAAAAAAGATGGAATTTTTTTCCCGAAAAGTCGAAACATTTAGTTTCGACCATTTTGAAATGAAATGCTTTGACTTTTCATTTCAAAAACAGCATTTTGTTACAAAATTTAGCTAATTGAAAATAAGGGGAGGTATTCAAAAATGACCCAAAACTAAATGACCCCCTCAAAAAAATCACGTGAGGGTCAAACAAACCTTTCTGTTCATCCTGAAACAAAGGGGTTTTTTTTTCAATTGTTTTGGTTTTGGTGAAAAAAAATCAGCTTTGGTTTGAACTGAACCACTTTTTCTTTCCAGTTTGGCCCTGAACCAAAAAATCAATTATTCGCTCAGCTCTAGGTTCAAGTAATCTATACTTTACGCAATAGGAGGACTTGTAAAATAAATGTTGAGGTTGCTTTGGTCTCCCCAATTGCTCTCTTATTGTTCAGATGCCACAGTGATGGGCTACTACATAGACAGATGGTGTGGAGACAGGCAAGCTCCTCCACCAATATATAAGCAGAGGTGATGAAAATTTTCCTCATAATAAAATTCCTGTCAGAAAATGTGGTTTTGTGGAAATCAAAATTTTCCACAGCACAATGTCAATTTTGATGAAAATTTTCAGTTTTCTGATCAGATGAATCAAAACAAAAACTGTTGTTTGAAATCACCCTTTTGAAACAAAGCGACATTTTCTATTCCAAAATAAAAAAAAGTCAGGGTGATATATCAAATTGTTTTGTATTGATGAAAAATATCAACTTTTTCCATTCCAATATATCCAATTTGAAACTTTTCAGTTTGACATTTTGACTTTTCGTTCCTTTTCTGAGCAGAAAGTCATTTCAAAATGTTGAAATTTCCCATAAAAGGACAATCCCATTCCTCCTCCCTCCAACAGCTCTATTTATGAGAGTTTTGGCCTGGTATGTAGCCAGGAAAACAACACCAAGCAACTCCATTCAGCCTTCATTTTGCAAACCAAAAGGCATCTGCTAGCAAGGAGCCTGGCTACTAATCAGTGGTTGCATGTGATACATTTGCACAACAGAAAATGTGTTTAAACTGTGTGTGTGTATATAGTGTTGCATTGACAGCCCTGCAGACTGAGGTCCACTGTGTAGCAGAAGGATTTGCACCAAAGGCAATAACAATGATTCTGTGTTTGAAGGCTCAAGGAGTAAGGGCCTGATCCAAAACGCTTTGGAGTCCTTCCACTGACTTCAATAGGCTAGGGATCAGGTCTTGAAAAAGAAGAACTAATACTCCAGCTGAAAGCCCTGCACCCAGCCACTCCGCAACACTGAGCTGTAAATTAAATACAATAATAACAAAGGCCATGGAAAAGAACTCCATGCACCACACAGGCACATCCAAAACTTACAGTCTGTTCCCATAACGCAGGCTCTGCGATGAAACAGCTGTGAGCTGCATTCCAAGCATCTTGGAGAGAGAGCCACAAACGGTCAGCGCTATGTACAGTAGTACCAAAGCAAATCAAAACGTAACACTGTAGGTGTTGTAAAGAGACAGCCGACGGGCCCTTCTTTCAAAGATCTCCATGGGAGGGTGAAGTAAGGAGAGCAGATTATTTTTAGGTTATTTGTAGAGCCCCTGTGAAAATGTGAGAGAGGATTTGAAGACTGAACAAATAGCCATGGTATAGTTCCTGCCTCAGGGAATTTACAATGCAACAAATGAAAGCAACGAGCCATAGCTGGGGATGGAATAAGGAAGGACAAGAATTACAGCAATGAGACTTGGCTTTGGCATGTTCACATCTCAATTACATTTATCTTGTTTTTTTAAAGGAGAACTTATCTTAGGTCTGGTCTATACTACCCGCCTGAATCGGCGGGTAGAAATCGACCTCTCGGGGATTGATTTATCGCGTCCCGTTGGGACGCGACAATCGATCCCCGAATCGGCGCTCTAACTCCACCAGCGGAGGTGGTAGTAAGCGCCGCCGACAAAAAGCGGCAGAAGTCGATTTTGCCGCCGTCCTCATAACGGGGTAAGTCGGCTGCAATACGTCGAATTCAGCTACGCTATTCACGTAGCTGAATTTGCGTATCTTAAATCGACTCCCCGCTGTGGTATAGATGTACCCTGAGCTGCACTAAACCAAAAACTGTATTGAGCCAAATTCTCTTTTGATGTAAAGGGGATAGATAACTTTATGGTCATGTGTAAGAGTTAGGGATAGGAAGATATGTGCATATACTAGTTTTGGATCTCTAGATATTTAATTAGGATTGCATGGAATTATTTTGATCAGAGGGAAAACATTGCTGTTTGTATGATATTTATGTTGGCCGAGGTTTTCAAAAGAGCCTATAGTCTTGAATTGCTAAAATACCTTTTGTGCAATTGCATATGCTTTGGATAGGCGCATAGACTTCACTCTGTGTGATGAAAGAGCAAGGCATTTTCATTTTTGTGCACAGTTAGGAAAGAAAGTTATAATCAAAATAAATATATGGAGATATACCTATCTCATAGAGCTGGAAGGGACCCTAAAAGCTCATTAAGTCCAGTCCACTGCCTTCACTAGCAGGACCAAGTACTGATTTTTTGCCCCAGATCCCTAAGTGGCCCCCTCAAGGATTGAACTCACAACTCTGGGTTTAGCAGGCTAATACTCAACACTGAACTATCCCTTGTAGATCGAAAGCATTGGTTTAGATTTTTGTAGGTATTGGGAATGTTTTGCTACAAAGCAAAGTTAAGGCTATTTGGTGTTGGCCAGTGAGAATGTTTCCATTTCTCTGTGTGTGTGTGTGTCTGAATTGCATGTGAAAGTGAAACAAACCTGGGATGAGGCCTCAGGGTCTGATTTCCAAACTGCCCCTCTGTCCTCTGTTATATCATTGGTGTTTCTCCCAGCTGTTTCTCCTCCGACCTTCACCTCCAGTCCTCGCTGCACTGGCACCCACCAAAATGACACACAAGCTACATTCCAAGCCTGGACAGCAGTGAGAACAACACTGACTGCTTGGAACACCACACCCATTCCCAGTCTGACTCCTCAAGGCTTCCATAACTTTTCCTGGCAGTTGGTATAGGGTGACCACAGGGACAGCATTGGCTGGGGAGGCTTGCGGGGGCTATAGCCACCCCAAAATTTGCCTTACCCCTCCCCAGCCACCCCTTCCAGCGCAAAGGTCAAATATTACACAGAAGTAAGGGTGGTATGGTATGGCATCGCCACCCTTACTTCTGTGCTGCTGCTGGCTGCAGCGCTGCCTTCAGAACTGAGTATCCGGCCAGCAGCCGCCGCTGTCTGTTCTGCCTTCAGAGCTGGGCAACTCATACCCTTCCAGAGTACATTCCATGCCCCCCATTGTTAAAAAAAAAAGTATGTGTGCCCACAAGATGTATAGCGCAGCTCTCCCAATTTTTTGTCTAGCCCACCTCAGCTCCCCACCAGGAAGAGGCTGGCACCGCCCCCGGCTGACCACATAGCAAGTGTGAAAAATCAGGATACTTTCTTTTTTGAGGGTCGGAGGGGGTAATGTTTGCCTATGTAAGACAAAGCCCCTTAAATTGAGACGGTCCAAATAATATTGGGATGTCTGGTCACTCTAAGTTGGTCCCTCCATACATTTCCACCAGGGACACCAGATACATGAACCAGGGTGCTAGCTAAGGGATACATTGGTGTGGGACACATTGAGGAGAAACAGGGTCATGGAAGGACTGGGGGCTAAGTGTGGGGGGGTTATGCTCAGGGTGGGCTGGAGGGATTGCACCTAAGGGAGAAGTGAAGGAGGGCTCTGAAGAACCATCAGTTTGGTAACATCTTGGACTTGGCTACTAGCCTGGGCTGGATTTGAACCCCCCGCCTACAGAGAAAAGGCTCTGTGATCCACTACAAATGTACTGTGCGAGTGGCTGTTACCAAGGACTACCTCTGCGGTGCATCTGGTGATGCATCCCAGAGCTCATTTAGGAGAAGAGATTTTTCCCATGGCACGGACAGGAGTCCTGTCTGCCACTGAAGTTGGAAGGTGCTTAGTAAACCAAGCCTGGGGTTTCTCTGTAGCTGCCCAAGAATTAAACAGTTCACGAACTACCCAAAGGGGCAGGGCAGCCTAACAGAGCTGTCTCCTGTCTCATGCTAATGCTGGCTTTTCACTGCCAGGAGCTCTCCAGGTACATCCTGATGGGAATTTCCCGTTCTCTCCTTACAGCGGATTCTAGCAACACACCCTTGCCCAGCACAGCACACACTGCTAATGCAAGCTCAGGCTGGTTCAGCGCTGGGGGAATCCCATTGACTGCTGCCAGGATATTCATTTGGGTCACTCCCAGCATCCTCGCTGAGCCTCTCTGCCCACGGGCTGGGTTTGGCCTGTGATCCACTGCACCACACAGCTGAAATAAGGCCCATGTTCTCATGTCCTGTCCTCAGAAACATTTCATTCAGCTGCCTGGCAATCGGCGAGAATCAAACCTCTAAAAAGCCTGGCTGTTGGGATAAACCACAGCCACTGAGTTCAGCTGCTCCCCCACAACTTATGTCTCCATTACCTCTTTCTCCATCCCACCCTTCTCTTTCTCTCCTCCAAGCCTCATCTTTCTTCCTCTCCTCCTTCCAATTCTATCCTTTCTCTGCTTCCAATTCACTTTCCTTGCCTTCAGTCTCCCCATGCACATACTCAAGTATCCTAATCCGTCATCTCGATGGGTCCCATGGCCACACCCAGTTCCCTCCCCTGGGTGATATCTGCAGTGTGGGAAACTGAGGTGTGATTCTGGGAATCTATCTGCAGGTCTCTGGCCAGTTTCTTTAATCGAATCTCACAGGTTAAGAGTCGTCCCCGAAAGCATTTACCCCATTTCCTACGTGACCCCAGGAAAGCCCCAGATTTAAAGACAGCAGCGGAACCTGGTTGAACACACTGAGACCATGAAATGGATATACGCAAAGGCAGCAAGGCTTGTTAGCAAGCAGTAGGAGTTAGGCTCCTAAGTCCCTTAGGCCTAGGATGACCAGATAGCAAGTGTAAAAAATTGGGACAGGAGGTGGGGAGTAATAGGTATCTATATAAGAAAAAGCCCCCAAAATCAGGACTGTCCCTATAAAATCGGGACATCTGGTCACCCTACTTAGGCCCAGATGCTCAAAGGTATCTGGGTGTCTAACTCCCACTGAAATCAATGGGAGTCAGATCTCTAAATACTCTGAGGCTGGGAGCATTAGGCGCTATTGAAAACTTAGTTTGAAAACGCAAGCCCTGGAAATCAGACCTGAAAACTCCTTCCCATGGGAAGGTTCCAGGGAAGGCTCAGGAGAATATCATTCCCCAGTATTCATACCGAATGGGATTTCAGAAGCGCTCAGTGCTGGCCTACCTCTGTGCCCACTGAAGTCAAACTCGCAGGAGGCAAAGCTGTCATTGACTTCAGCGGGAGCAAAGTTAAGCGAAATATCTCTCCCAAACAGAGGGATCTATCCCGGATGTTTATTATTCTCCTGGGAAGCTTCCCCCCCGCCCCCATTCCTCCCCTGTATTTAAATTGAATAATTTAGGAAACTGACCGAAACTCTATGAGCCAGAGCTCAACACAAGGCACCTCTCCTGCAGCACCCACCCAATCTGGCAGATGGAGGATCTCCAGGAGTAACCTGTCAAAGAAGAATGTGGCATGGAAGGTTTGTGCCTCCCTCGCACGGAACAGCTCCTGTTAATAATAGGCCTGGGGAGCATTGGCCTTCAGGGCAGGTAGAAACTCGCCAGACTTTTTAACTGGGGAAGTGAAGTCCGGGCTTGCAACAAAAATTCAACCTCTGAGCAAACTAAACCTACCTAATTTCATACACACCCTGAAGGGCTTTAGCCAATCCTGGTCCCGTCAAAGTTTTGTCCCTGACCCAGTGGCAGCAGGATGGGTTCCTAAATGCATGTGCATGCATTTTGCAAGGATTTAGATTTTATAACCTAGCTGGTCTTCCTGGAAACACATCTCCTTATGGGTACTGAAGATTCTTTCTCTGTTTAGAAAACAGTTTGCTTGAAGGGTTCCTCTTGCCCCCAGCTGAGTCCATTTCACACAGGCACTCAAATCCCAGTCTTCTGATCTTTATTCTAGGGATGAGCCAGAGTTTGAATGCAGGTTGGGGGATCTGCCGGGACTTCCCCACTGCTCACAGATACTTGGATCCAGGTTTTTAATTTGGAACTCTCGCGTCTTTGCTCCAACAAACAGAAACAGATACTGCGTTCGAGTGTGCGATGTAAGTCAGCTCTTCCTGGTGCTCCATGGCGCTCAAGGGGAGTGCACCACTGGGAGGACAGGGTATGTGCTCCCCTCCTCAGCAATGAGCTCTGCTGGCCAGGACAGAGGGGACCATGGAGCATCTTCCACACCCCTCGTGGGATGGCTTGTGTCACAGAGGGCGCTGGCAGAGAGCAGCCTCCGAGCTTAGCATAGTGCAGAGATTGCAATTTGTCTCTAGCCTTGAATGTGGTGTGCAAAAGGAGGAAGGTTCCTTACACAGTACACACCCACACATTGCACACACACAATTTGACCCTGAGTGTGCAACAGGCACACAGACATAGCAGAGGAGCTTGTTGGAAGCATCCATACTTCTGCAGTCTTATCCAATGCAGATTCAAATTAGGAACCTCCTGTTATGGTCTGCCTGTCACTCAACTACTCCTAGGAAGTTTGGATACAGTGTTACTAGGTTGGCCATTATTAGGCCAGTTTCACTGGTAAACCCCAATTGTTTTGCACTGCTTTGGTGATGCAAAACAACGAGCAGTCCAGTCGAATCTGCTACCAAATCAGGTTTACAGCTGTTTTGTGTCACCTAAGCACCCAGAATCTGGCCCACTGTGATCATCTCCGCAAAGCTCCTCATCAAACCAATGGCTCCATGAGCCAGCAAGAATAGAGGCTCTTTAGGAAGTTTAAAATCAAAGGGTCCTGGGGCATCTTTAAGACTAACAGAAGTATTGGGAGCACTTCTGTTATACTTAAAGGTGCCACAGGACCCTCTGTTGCTTTTTACAGATTCAGACTAACACGGCTACCCCTCTGATACTTTAAAATCAAAGGCACTAAAAGCGAGAAGAAATATTCCCACACCTTGGAATGTGAGCAGTCCATTTCAAGTCCAGCTCAAACACTTCCAGAGTTCACGGGTGCGCTGATTCAAGGCGTGAGATTCAGAGCTCGCTCTAATTTTGACAAAAAGAGATGAAAACAATGGTGGAGCCTTGTAAAACCAGCAATTGTTGCAGACAAACAGGGAGACCCTTTTCATGAACAGATGGAGAAATCTGCCAGCATCATTGGTGGAGAAACGTCTCTCAGTGGACAACGCTTTTCACTGCTAAAATTGTGCAGTTTCCATCCCGGACCAAAAAAAAAGCGAATTTTTGGCCAATGCTGAAATTTCACTGAATAAAATGCAGCACTTGACTGCCTGTCTATACACTGCTCTCCATGTTGTAGTCCCTGTAGCCAGAAACACCACATTATGTATCATGTCTGTGTTGCTGGTTTATTTTACAAGCTGTTTCAGGAGACTATTGGATGGGAATGAAGCCCAAGGAACAAAACTGCAGATAAAAAATCCTGGTCAATAAACATTTCCTCTGTAATCTAAAATCTGCACTGCAGGCAGCAGGAACCAGTGCAGTAACACCCATTGATTTGTTTTCCCAGGACATGTTGAGATAGTCAATGTAATCAAAGTGATAAGAGAAACAATTTCCCCCCCAAAAGAGGATTTTGCTTTATATGAAAAACATTGAAATCACAAAGCTACTGACACTTTTCTGCATGCTGCAACTGCTGCAAGTTATAATTCTAAGAGGAATTCCTGGCAGTGGGACAATTTTCACACTATTATATTTAGAGAGAGCTTGTATGAAAAATAGCCAAAGCTGTCAGTTATAAATCAGGCTGTTCTGACAGTGGCCAGAACATGTAGTAAAAGCAAATGAGGGGGAAATGAAATTTCAGAGGGGAATTTTGCAAACTAATAAGCTTTTGTTTTAAAAAAAACCCTTGGAATAATTAGAACTAGTTTTCGCTCACTCTTTTGTTTAAGTTACAGTTTTTCTCGCTGCTCCCTTCTGACGGACTGCTGGCTCCCAAATGCTGATCTCTTATTTATTTTACTTTTCCCCATGTGGTTTCTATATTCACTTGGTTTGGATCTGCTAATCAGAAAGAGCTCAGGTCTCCAGAGACTGGGGCAGAGGAGGGAGAAATACTTTAGTTTTGCTTTGGAATCAGAAATCAGACTAATGAAAAACATTTGCTTTTTGAGTGGCTTTAATGGATTGCATGAGAGACAAACATTTACACTGCAAAAGTGCTCAGATATAGGGCTTGATCCACTAAAGGCAGTGGAAAAAAATCTCATTGACTTCAGTGGGTTTTGGATTGGGGCCATAATGTCTTTCATTGACATTATATTTTAAATCCAATTGAAATCTATAATTCCTGTGAATTAATCCATATATGGTGCATACAAATACTGAAACATGCTAGGACATCTCCTCTTGCAATCTTTTCAAAGCTGGAGCATGCAGGTAATCCCCAGGTAATTGCCAGATCAAAGCAACTCAGATAAGCACTCAACCCCCATCTGAACCCACTCAGGGACCCGTTAATTTAATCAGTTTCTTTAGATCAGCCTCTAGGAAAGGAATTGTTGTCCTGTGAAATATTGTAGGGAAGGAGAAATCACTGATGAGTCATGGCGAATATCAGTCAGATCACAAATGTGATCAAACTTTGTGACAACTGTGGTTTTACTCCAGATCTTTCACTTCACTTCTTTCTTCCTGCCCTAGGTCCAACCACTTGGTCCTCCTCTGGGATCCTGGAAACATCCTTGTTTTCCTCAGTGTACCGCAGGGGTGAGAAATTGGGTGAGGCCTTGCAGCAGAACTGACAAAAGAGGCAAGAAAATCTGTGATTCTGTCAATGCTTTCAGTCCTGGAGAAAACCACTCTCTGAAGCGCAGATGCAGCTACCTTGATGATGAACATGGGATGGATAGATTAGATTTTACAGAGGATATAATGGACCCATCTTCCCAGGAGCATTTCTTCATTCTAGATATGAGATTATATTTATTGGTTCTTAGTTTTTACAGCAATGTTTTAGCTGCTCATTTTTCCCCGTCAAGGTTCCTGAACAAAATATATGAAACTCCAAGAACAAGGTGATGCATTTTCTGCCTCTGTAATTCAGCAGTGTACAAAGGGATGTCAGTAATATTTTTCAGGAGATTAAGCCAATTTAAAATCTTACTGACAAGAAATTCCCTATGCATCTGATCCTGGTCCTATTGAAGTCAATGGTAGTTTGCTATTGACTTTAACGGGATAAGCTTCCACCCTTTTAGTGCCAACCCAGATATAGCGGCAACTCTTAAAAGTATTGCTTGAAACTGAATAAAGCTGATGAAGGAATAAGAGCAACAAAAAACCCTTTATTCATACATCTGATTTCACTGCTTGAAATTCTCCATAAACTGATTCACAGCCAAACGCCAGTCCATGAGTGTGAATTGGGAAGCTGTGTAACAAGGACAGAAAGTGATCTTCACAAAATCCAGTGGAGGAATAGATGACAGACAAAGCAGCATAGGAGAACCTGTGTGTCTACTGCCCAGCATTACATCCCAGTGAAGAGGAAAATGCTGAACCTGGGGTCCGAGCTCACAGTGAGAAATTAATATAGGAAGAAAACAGCCTGACAAATATTTTCTTTCTTTACCGGTTTCCTATTGGAAGGGTCTCAACACCTGCTCAGTTCAGTGGGAACCCTAGGGCGCCTAGTGGTTGAGGGCGCCTAAAAACCCGCTCAGGCGAGGAGGTGGAGTGGAGGTGAGCTGGGGCGGGAGGGGGAGGGGCGTGAAGGGCCACCCGCAGTAACAGGGGGAGCGCACAGGGGAACCACTCCCCGCCCTAGATCACCTCCACTCTGCCTCCTCCTCTGAGCTCACAGCCCCCGCTCTAAGTCTCCTCCAATCGGCGTCGCAAGCCTAGGAGGGGAGGAGAATTAGAGCGGCGCCAGCATGCTCAGTGGAGGAGGCGGAGCAGAGGTGAGCTGGGACGGGCTCCCCGGGCGGGGTTAGCTGGGTGGGGGGGTGGCGCAAGGTGGAAGTTTTGCCTAGGGCGCGAAACTTCCTTGCACCAGCCCTGAGAAGACCCTAAAGCGTATCACAAACTTATCCTACTACAGCATAGGCCCTGCCAGCAACAGCTTTCCGATCCCCATTGGTGGTGAGCCAGTGCCCTCTAGGACAGAGCAAAGAGAAAAACTTCGGGGAGTGGCCGGGAGTGGTCAGAAATACCAGGGAAAGAGCTTGTTTATCTGAAAACACAAGGAGACAAATAGTTGACATTAAGATTTCAGGCAGGCTGTGGGATTGGACTATTTCTTTCAGTTCTCACACAAAGGGACCTTTTTTCCCCCTCACACTGTATAAGAGAAGCAAAATAACAGCCACACACAGAAACCATATTGATGGCCAGGGAAGGGTCTGTGGAATTTCTGTGGATTTTCTCTCTCCCCAAGACACAATGTCCTGTGCTCCAAAGCGACAGACAAAGTAGGATGCAAAGGCCAAGATGTTTGCATATGACTCTGTATCTGCCTCTTTTAGCTGCCACCCCCACCAGCCTCCACCCAGGCAAAGCCATTATTGCTCCAAAGCCCTGAGCTTCTTCTGGAGCTCCAGCGAGTTTGGCCGACAGCGGATTTGGGAGTCTAGACTTGTTTCAGGCAGTGGGGTGTGCTTGCTGAGCTCTAACCCTATGGCTAATGTAAAGTCTCGGCAAAGAAGAGAATGAATGCACTGGAGATATTCATTTAGGAGCCAGTCTTGCTCCTGACCCTGGAAGAGGTATGTGTGCAGAGCCCCATTCGCCAGGATCTCTTGCACAGCAGTGCACAAGGTTGGAGCAGGGGCGGGCCAAAGATTCAATGGTTTATGGAATCTCCAGTTGTCCCAGCCACCTGTCTGTTCTAATGGACCATCTAGTGTAAGCCAGACCAGATGGCTTCAGAGTTATAGGGTAGCATTTTCAAAACCAACTAAGTGATTTAGGAACTTAAGTCCCATTTTCAAAAGTGAACTAGTTGTTTAGGTGCCTAAGTCTCATGGAAAGGGGACTTTAAATCCTCAGTCACTACAGCACTTTTGAAATCTTACCCTTCAATGTTTTGTCATGTTGCATCTGACATGGTCTAGTGGTCTGAGAACTGGACTGGGAGCCAGGCCTTCCTGCGTTCTTATCACCTCTCTGATTCATCCACTGGCCTTTGCCAAGTCACATGCACTCTCTGCCTCAGATTACTTCTCTGTAAAATGGGGCTTATTTTTCTACTCGCTCCTATTGCATGTTGATCTGTGCTATCTAGATCCATCCTATTCTATCCCATATCAAACACCTCTCCTATTAGATTCCGCTCCTTAGAGTGCAGCCAAACAATCTCCCTCTTCCCTTTGTTCAGTTGGTCTTCTGGAAGTGACAAAAAGTACACTAGTGTATGTGTGACTCAGGCTATCCCATTAGGGCACTTACAATGGAGGTATAAATAACAACACACGCGTTTGCTCTATGGTAGTAAATGTACAACAAATGTGTTAAGCAAGGAAGCGGCACCCAGGAGAAGTGGCTATAAATCACCCAGGAACCCCCACTTCACAGATCAGCTCAGATCAGTACATGGCAGCCCTGTCCCTGGAGACCTGCGTCGTCTGGGGCAGGCAGACTGGAAAAGCTGGCCTCTTCACCTTCTGCCCTCCCACCAGCTCTGGCTGAGTAGGTTGCTAGCAGGAAATCTTGCCAGCTCTCCTTCAGCTGGAGTAGGGGCATGCCATTCAAGAAGGAGCTGTGCAGGCTGCAGGAGAGGGACATGCTAGGGGCCCAGCAGTCTGTGAGCCCGAGCTCTGGGCTGAGGGACAGGCCCAGGGAGCAGCCTGAGTGTGGGAATTCCTGCATGCAGGAATCAGCCACTGCCCAAAGAGAAGGAGGTGCCTTAATCCAGGGCTAAGGGGCTGAGGCTGGAGAGGCCATCAAGACTGTGGCTGATGGATATGCCGTGCTCCTGTTAACGGCCCTGTGCGCTGACACGGGGTTTCTGTCCACGCTGATAAGGGCACAGAGAGTTCTGTGCACTGGACCGATTCCTGGCTGAGTTCCTGCCTCCCTCAGGGTTGTAAGAGTTTGGAACAAGGTAGCAGAGGGGGGACTCCACCCTGCCACTCATCCTGATGTCTCTTGGAGATCGTGATGGGGCGCTTGACTCACCACTGGATGGCGCCGCATCCTGGCGGTTCTGTTGCTTCCATGCTGGACACTTATAGCAAGGAAAGCTATTAGCAAACAAGGTCAGTTTAGGATAGCGTTTATACGCGAGGCTGGAGACACACTGAAAATAAATACACCATTCTTACAGTAAGGGCTCATTGTGACCCTAGTGCCAGTGAAAAGTTAGTAATTGAGTTTCAGCACGATACGAATGGGGACTACAGATGCCAAGGACAATGGAATGCATTGTGTTTGTAGCTGAGTGAATCACATGATACTTGGAGTGATTGGCGCGTGGCCACACTATGACCTGACATTTCACTTTCTCAGTTAAGCCTGGTAGAAGGCAGAAGGAATTAGCGGAATAATACTCTCCAGTCTAGCTGTGAGTCTGCGTCTCTGAAACACGTGGTAATAGCAAGCGCTTCTACAGCACTTTCCATCTAAGGGCCTAGAATCAATTTACAAATACTAATTAAGCCAGTCACAGCCACATATCAATTTTATAATGCCCATTTTACAGACAGGCAAACTGAGTCACTAGCCCCGGTCAAACAGTAAATCACATGGTCAGAGCTGGGAGGGGAACCTGGGTTTCATAGAATCATAGATATGAAGGGCTGGAAGGCATCTTGAGGGGCCATCTAGTCCATTCCCCTGTGCTGAGACAGGACCAAGTAAACTTAGACCAAGTACACCTATCTAATCCTAGACTCTGACCGGCAGGCCATGCTGTCTCCCGGATACTTGAGGGGTGTACCCCCAATGGAAAGCAAATGGCACAGTTTGTTGTAAGGGGACAGTCCAAGCAGCACAACAGAGGGAAATGATCACCGAGAGGTGGAAAGCTCCTTCTCCTTCCCTCAGGAGATCAAGGGGCCCCAAAGCTCAGGAAGTGAGTCTCCTTGGCTTTTGACTGTTGGCATTCCACTGCAGTTTATATACCTAGGGGCTATTCTGCTGTGTTACAGAGCCACTAACCTCCCCATCCATCAGGCCGTGAGACCACAAAAAATAAGCGACTGCACAATTTCTAATCAATCTGAAAGAGGAAGTGCTGCTGCAGGCTGAACAATGGGTGCTTTGTGAGCCTGGGGAACAAGCAGGGAAAGCACAACAAGGCATTAAAAATTACATGCTAGGCGAGCATGGTGGTTCAAACAGATCAGCCTGTTCATCCTTCATTTCCCCGAGGCCCCAGTTAGAAATTCTGGCATTGCCACTTCAGATCAGAGCTTCATTTGAAGAAGTTGGGCTCTAGAGCCCTGAGAAAACTCTCATACTGGCTGGACGTGGTTCTTCCTCCTAATTCCCAGTTTGATTAGCTTTAATACATCCCAGATTTTCAAGCCTCTATAATACCGCTCCGATTCAGACTGTGATTAACCCTGTTTGTTCCGAAATGAGCAGCCAATGTCTCTCTTTTTTTTCATAAATTCATTTTGGTGGTGAATTGCAAACTGGCGACGGGTGCTGGAGGCCATGGGACCCATTCTCTATGTCCCATCATTCCAGGTAGCTGTTCCGCCAGTGTAAAGGGGCTGTAATAATCCAATAGCTGTGCAGTACAGTTGGTTTTGCTCTCATTTGCTCTGGTGCAAATGATCATGGAAACACAGAGCAATGGAGAATCAGGCTGTGGGAGTCCCGGACTCGGGCCTTTGTCCACTCTAACGCCATGCCATAGAATATTGGACCTTACTAACCAGAAAGTGGAGCCTAGAGAAATTTGTCATAAAAAATGACTTGGTCAAAAAATGGGCTTTTTTCAAAACCAAAACTATTTGTGAAAAATTATCCACATTATAGAAGTTTTCCTTTAAATTACTTTTCAAAATAAAGAGATAGCTCAGTGGTTTGAGCATTGGCCTGCTAAACTGAGGGTTGTAAGCTCAATCCTTGAGGGGGCCATTTAGGGAACTGGGGTAAAAATCTGTCTTGGGATAGGTCCTGCTTTGAGCAGGGGGTTGGACTAGATGACCTCCTGATATTCTGATTACTATTGAAATTTTTCACCTTCTGAAAACTGCATCTTTTTACAGAAAACTGGTTTTTTTTTAAGGAAAGGAACTTTCTGGTAAAAGATATGGCAGAAATAGTTGTGAAAACACAGACGATTGGTTAGTTTCAAACCTTGCAACCTGGGAACACCAGTGAAATTTTTGCCGAATCATTTTCTTGGTTGCCAACCATCTCTCTACATTCCGGAACAGTTTTATTCCTCTCTTGGAGAGATTCCAGTGAGTTCTCAGCTAAGGGGGCCATAAGACTTTGTCTTGCCATCCCCAGTTGTCCTTCATTTATGTGAAGTCTGGCACTGTGGGAGAGAACAAGACAGTATGGACCACAGCAGGCTCACCGTGCAAGTGACATTTGACTCTATGACTCCTTTCCATCAGCCCCGTTTCCTTGCTCTCCACTTTTCTGGCAGACGTAGGGACCCAGACAAGACAGAGGTGAGGCTGATTGACAATTCCTTGAGATGCTTCTTGTTGCCAGTGTTGATGTCCACTCCATCAGCTGTGGGCATCTGTTCATTCTTTGTTAAAGGCATTCGCAGTCTGGGGGACACATCTCTGTTTTTGGATTCTCAGAGGACAGTGATGGCCATAAACACATTTGTTGATCTATGCAGGGAGCAGAAAACTGCCCCCTTTCTTCTCTGATTCAGTCTTAACCATAACCAGCCATTTTCTCATTACTTCTTGGCTGGACTTTACCTGGGGCTGACCACAGAAGCCACTCAGAAACATCAGCTATTGCAGAATGTGACTGCCTATCACCCCTGTGTGCCAGAATCTGCACTGGAAACCAGGAAACTCCTGGGCAACACTTCAAGGGGGTGGTTACTACTGAGAAAAACTTAGCATCATCCCCTCATTAGACCAGAGATCTGACTTAGCACGGCCGAATTGCAGCAATGTAGCTGGAACTAGTCACATTACAGGCTGGCTTCCTCTGGTAATCAGAGCACTCTCATTCACCATAATTCAGCATGAAGAATATTGCAGAATGTTTTTATAACTGCATGTGACAGCAGCATGAGAAATGCGGCCCACAGTAAATATTAGGAAAAGAAGAATCATTTCCATAGTAGTATGGTTGTAAAAAGTGACAGCTAAAAAGCTAGTACAGGGCTACCTTCTCCCTCTCACTTGCTGTATTAGAGTAGAACATAAGAACAGCCATACTGGTCAGACCAAAGGTCCATCTATCCCAGTATCCTGTCTTCCAACAGTGGCCAATGCCAGGTGCTTCAGAGGAAGTGACCAGAACAGGTAATCATCAAGTGATCCATCCCCTGTCACCCATTCCCAGCTTCTGGCAAACATAGCCTAGGGACACCATCCCTGTCCATCCTGGCTAATAGCCATTGATGAACCTATCCTCCATGAATGTATCTAGTTCTTTTTTGATCCCTGTTAGTATCTTGGCCTTCACAACATCCTCTGACAAAGAGTCCATAGGTTGACTGTGCATTGTGTGAAGAAATACTTCCTTTTGTTTGTTTTAAAACTGCTGCCTATTAATTTCATTTGGTGACCGCTAGTTCTTGTGTTATGAGAAGGAGTAAATAACACTTCCTTATTTACTTTCTCCACGCCAGTCATGATTTTATAGACCTCTATTTTATCTCCCTCAGTTGTCTCTTTTCCAAGCTGAAAAGCCCCAGTCTTATTAGAACCTCAGAGTTATGAACACCTCAGGAGTGGAGGTTGTTTGTAACTCTGAACAACATTATGGTTAATCTTTCAAAGGTTTACAACTGAACATTGATTTAATACAGCTTTGAAACCTTACTATGCAGAAGAAAAATGCTGCTTTCCCTTTTTTTAGTCATTTACATTTAACACGGTACCATACTGTATTTGCTTCTTTTTCTTTTTTTTTTTTTTGTCTCTGCTGCTGCCTGATTGTGTACTTTCGGTTCCAAATAAGCTGTGCGGTTAACTGGTCAGTTCAGAACAACCCAAACGCTTTGTTCAGAATTATGAACGTTTCAGAGTTACGAACAATTCCATTCCCGAGATGTTCGTAACCCTGAGGGTCTACTGTAATTGTGGCTGTGAGAGGTTACCAAATCATTGTAAGCTCTTTGGGTTGTGAGTCACCATCTTTTTATGGTGTGTTTGTACAGTGCCTGGCATAGTAAGGCAAGATCTCTGACTGAGGCCTCAGGTACTACCACAAACCAAATAATGAACACAAATAAAATCATATAATCCATGTTACTTTTTGCTGTGAACATAATTTTGCTCAGAATCTGGCCCATTTGTCCTTGAAATTAGGCTCATTTTTCACTGAAAATTGTCTTGTTTTAATACAACGTTTTCCACCTCCTTCAAAATAAAGACTCTTTAAAGTAAGTGTGAGGCGAATCTGGCCCACCGAGGCCATTTGGTATCCAGACTGAGAACTGAGTTTTTCCTGATTAATTAAAAAGACATGTTTTATGCCCACTGAAGCGACTGCTCTTATATGGGGATGAATGCTACAGGAAAACCTCAAACAGATGGCTATGCAATTACAAGGGACTGCAGCCATAACACAAGCAAAATCAAAGGAGAGCCTTATTGTGCACACAGTGAGAGACATTCCTTACTTCCAACAAGCTCCCATTCTCAACGATGGACAAGTCAGACAGAAAGCATTATGATGCCCATTGTACAGACCAGTAACTAAGGCACAGACAGAGTAAATGACTCTTAGGAGAACCTAAGGTCACACCTGAAGCCTGTAACAGAGCCAGAAATTGATCCCCGCTCTCTCCGGTCTTAGTCCTGAGATTTAATCATGGGACTATCCAAACAGGGCTGTGTAAACCATCAGTTTAGCAGTGCGGATTTCTTCCAGTGCTCAGTGGCAGCAGAATGTCGCAAAGCAGAATGTGAACATAAAGCCCAACCACTGAGATCCCCTACCTGCCACAACATGTCGATGGGTGCTTAGGCATGTTCTGTGTGGAAATGATCCTACTGTAATGCCCGGTACTAGGAACTAGGGTAAATCCCCAGGAACGAGCAGAATTATTTCAGGAATAATCAACAATCTTGTGAAACTTTGGAAGAAACGAGGCCAAGAAAATTTGGGCTGAATATCATGAAGAATCTGAATGAGGTGGGAGGTTGTAATAGCCTCCTGGGGAAATCCCTTTGCTAGTGTCTTTTAACCAGGCTGGTTAATTACCTAGAAATATGGTCCTGCATTTGCAGGAAGGTAGCTAAGTCCTAAAAGGCTTTTTCCATTCAGATGTCACCCACTCCTTCTCCACAAGGGAGATACGTGCAGCTTTGCTTCTCCTTTCCTAGGGGTTCTTGAAAGAACATTCATGGGAACGTCTTTTGGTTCAGGCTGCAGGATACAGAAAGGGGAAGGGCTGTGGAATATGTGGGGGATACCCAGAGTTGTTTTAATGATTATTTATTATTTGTATTGCAATAGCACCTAGGAGTAGTTCTGGTTGGGAATTTTCTGACAGTATTTTTTTGCAGGAAAACACCGATTCTTTGAAAGTGAAACTGTTCACATGAAAGGTTCGGTTTTGAAAAACTTCCCAACTTGGGGGAAAAAATTAAAAAAAAAAAGTTTTGAAATTGTCAAAATATCCCATTTCAATATTTTCAAAATGAAAACTTTCATTTTTCCATGGAAATGACTTTCCTTTTTGAAATTTTAGTTAATTTATCCTAACAAAAACCAAAACAAAATATGTATTTTTAAAGTTGCAATTGAAATGAAACATTTTGGTTGACTCAACCCGAAATTCTTTTCGGATTAGCAGTTCGTGGCAAATTTGATTTTGACATTTTGACCTGATTCAACATGGAAATTTTTTTTAAATCTCAAAAATTCTCATAAGATAGGAGAACCTTTTCCAACTCTGCTCTACCTAGGAGCCCCAGTCCTGGAACAGGGCCCAATTGTGCTCTGCGCTGTACAAACACAGAACAAGAAGATAGTCCCTGCCCCAAGGGGCTAAAAATCTAAGTACTAATCACAGTTTGCAGCATCGTCTGTGCCCCCAAAACCATCCTTACCTCACTTACCAGCTTTCCCCTTCCAGATGGTGGAGCCCCATCCCCAATTTAAAAGGATCATGGGCAGAGGTCACTGGGGAGTCCCTCCAGGAGCCATACTTCCAGGAGGCTGGATGGCGGGGTGGAGGATGAGGGAAGACAGAAACCAGTGCAGAAGCACAGGGTTTCCATACAGATGGCCCTATGCCTTCATGGATCCCCAGGAGCAGGAAGCAGTGAATTTCTCCTGGGGTGAGGGAGTAGGCCCTTGTGTTTCTATGGGGGCCCTGACACTGCTCTAGATAGCTGCTAATGACCATGTTACCTATGAGGCAGTGGCTAGAAGGCTGGTGGTTAGAAAGCACTACAATCATCATGCCGTTGTCTCGCATTTGGTAAGGATCATACTTATTATCAGATGAGATCATGAAAATGAAGGAAAAAGCAAACCAAGCTGTCAGTATAGGCTGGGAGGGATAACGGCTTAAGTATTAGTCAGAAAGAGTCGAAAGTTCACTCTATTCCCACAGCCAAAAAGCTTTGTAAATGCCGAGCTCAGGTTGAGAAGCATGAAAGAGACAGGAAATTCTCAGCGAGGGTTTCTCCATCACAATCTCCCCCTTGCTGGTCAGAATCACTTGGGGGCGATGGAAGCCTCAGTGCTCAAGAGATTTAAACTGCACAAAGTTAGACCCATGCATATCTTGGCTCATCCCTTGAATAGAACATGTACCTTAACCTGTGGTTTGGTTAACTCCTCTCCTTTGCCTTTTGCTGCTGGGATCCGAGTCAATTGCTGCCACCGAAGCACTGTACCAGGGCTTCTTTGGCTTTTGACATCCAGCAATATACACACAGGGTCAGAATCTGATAATAAGTGAAGATACTCCAGATTTACTCCAGGGTAAATGAGTCAGAGTCCATCCCAATGGGCTTGGGAAAGCCAAATACCACAGGTCCTAAGGCTTCTGCATTCTGGAGCCTGGGCACAAGACTGATACTGGTCATGGAAAGTCCCCAAAGACTCCACTCCTATCAGGGGAGAACACAGAGAGCTCACTCCAAAAAGATGCTTGCTGGCATCAGACTTAATAAGATTCCCTTGAAGAGTGACGCTACAAAGGCAGGGGGGGAGATGCCCAGTAATAAAAGCAGGCACCCAAAGTAGAGTCTTGCAACCTGACCCAACCCCAGTGAGATCCAACTACAAGCATCGAGCTCAGGTCGGGGCATCTCTGATCACCTCCGCCTGCCAGGTGGTCAGCGCAGCAGCAGCCATGTGCCCTGCTCCTGCTGGCCAACACCACCTCGCTGCGCTGCATGGACTGCCAACAAGTTGCTGTGCCTCTCACTCCGCAGCCCACACAGGGCAGCGAGGTGGCGGCAGCCAGCAGGAGTGGGGCACGGAGCCACCACTGCTCTGACCCCACGGGCAGGAGGCAGCCGGAGGTGTGGATCACAGGCATGAGGAACAGGAAGCCCCCATCAGGCTGAACCCTAAGGATGAGGCAGCGGCAGTGGTGACACAGGTACAGGAGGAAGCGTTGGGTTGGTTCTGAAAATGACTCAGCGCTCTTGGGTGGGTTCAGGTTGGCTGTGCTCAGGTCCAGCTTGGGCTTTTCAATTAGAGCAGAGCAGATCTCTAACCCAAGGGGCCTATGGAAGATCATATCATACCTCAAGATGTGATGGCTCCACAAGTCAGGAATACTGCATATGAATGAAGACACGGAGAGCCACGGGAGAGGGAGGGAGCCAGGCAGGGGATAGTAGTGACCATGAGAGGTGTGCACCCCCCAGCTCTTCTGAAGGCACTTTCCTAGCCTCTGCCACAATGCTTCCTCCTCTGGGAGCTGCAACTATGGCAGTGTCACAACCTTCGTGTCCCGCTGCAGGCTGTGTCTCCAAAGCCACTGAGCAGCCTGCTATGGGAATCCCCCTCCATTGCAATGATTGTGACACTGCCCCACTTCTACATGTTAGAAACAGATTGGTCTGATGTGCTTTCTCCCCAATCCAACGCAGAGAAGGGCCCAGATATAATCCCCTGATGGGACTTGCTGGAACGCAGAGAAAGTCCAGATCCAGATGTAGCTCTGAACTCAATGGCTCAGGCCTGTCTGTGGTATACACACAGTACAAATACCATTTATGGGGTAGGCACCAGGATAAATAGAAAACACATTTCCCTGCTCCCTACAAAGAGGAAAAGAGAACCACATACCCCCGTTACAGGCCTCCCCTTGGCATGTTTACTATTTGGTTTCCATCAGCCAGTATCTTTAGTGGATCCTTGAACAGTCTGATTACCACAACATGTGACCTGGAAATATGGGTCAGACTCTCGGCTGCTATAAATCAGCACCACTCTAATGGGGCAATGCCGATACACACTAGCTGGGGGTCTGGCTCACACTTTGCACATGTAAACAGTCACCATCAGGTTCATAGATTCCAAGGCCAGAAGGGACCACTGTGATCAGCTAGTCTGACCTCCTGTATAGCACAGGTCAGAGAACAGCTGTAGAATGTAAAATTTGGTCCTATCTGTCCAATTAAATGAACAGCATCTTTCCTCTGAAAAGGCTCATACGTGTGATGCCTGTGAAATCCGCAGTTGCTGACAGAAAAGTTCTTTGTTGAGTTATTTCAAAACAATGGATGGTGCGGGGATGAGGTAGGATCAGTTTGATTTTTGGTTGTGTCAAATATTTAACCAAAGAGGGGGAATCTGTGTGCACCTCACTGACCAAAGTGAAGGTGTGAATGTAAAACACCTGACATTTGTAAAAAAAAATTAGATGTGGTTAAAGTATTCAAAGCCAGATCCACAATCAGTGTAAATCAGCATTGCTTTGCTACTTTCATTAGCGTGAAGCCACTTGACACCAGCTGAGGCTCTGGCCATGTGGTTTTCCAGCTGTACTGATTGTTTGTTATTCCTGATGCTCAAGTTCCAGTCATGTCAGAGGGCCACATTCTGCTCTCAGTTATACCATTGTCACCTGCAGTCTTTTGGCCCTGTTGTTATTTTAGAGCCTAGTCCTGCCATCTTTACTCAGTTCTGATCCAGTTGATATTAGGGCAAAATTCCCACTGAGCTCAATGACTCCAAAGGGGGACAGGCTGTCATTTGGGGAAGGGGAGACATGGGGAGTAACCCTGCTCTTTTCCTCCCCGTGGGTGGGCAGTAGGGTTCCAATGAGCTCCCCATTCTCTCAATTGGTAGAAGGAATGGTTGCACCCTAGAAAACAATGTGGAAATGTGTGGAACAATATGGAATTCCAACGAAATGAATTAACATTATGAAGGCATTCTATGCCAAATCAAAATGCTGCATTGAAATGGAAAATGGTTGAATAAGCCATTCAGCATCAAGACAGGTATAAGGCAGGGGTACATCCTGTCTCCTTTTTTGTTTATGCTAGTCATCGACTATGGATTAAAACAATGTGACAGTGATATATATGGCCTAAAATGGAACAATTCAAGCCTACTTGACCTAGACTTTGCTGACGACATTGCTCTTATCGGTGAAGATGCCAACGGACTACAAAAATGCACAAACCATGTAAAAGAAGTAATAGAGAAGATAAGTTTGAGATACAATACAAAGAAATGTAAAGTCCTGCTAATGGGGACTGCAGGGTCAGAAATCAAAATTGAAGAAGAGAACTGGAGAAGGTGGACAATTTTACGTATCTTGGAAGTACCATCAGCCAAGATGGTACTAGTTCCAAGGAAATAAGAATAAGAATTGGGAAGGCAAACACTGCATTTGGAAGACTCAAAAACATCTGGCAACTCAAAAACATCTCCCTCAAGACAAAACTGAATGTGTACAAAGCAATTGGTATCGCCATCACAACATATAGCAGTGAGACATGGCAACTTACCAAGAAAGATACGCAAAAGCTGGATGCATTTCATCACAAATGTCTGAGAGGAATATTGGGAATAACATATAGAGATAGGAAGACAAATGAACTCAGAAAAATTACTGGACAAGGTACCCTCTCACAAATAATCTACAAAAAAAGACATCAGTGGGTGGGACATGTGCTGAGAATGGAAAAAGAACGCTTGCCAAATACTGTCCTTGAATAGAAGCCAGAAAACACAAGAAGAAAGAGAGGAAGACCATGAATAATATGGAAATGAACAGTTCTGAACGACATCAAACACCTCAACGTGAAATGGGAAGTTTCGGAGAGAAGGGCAGTTGACAGGCAAATGTGGGTAGCCCAATGTGCAGCAAAGCACGGGCTGGACTAAGATCTATGGTAAGGAAAGAATAACAGTATTGGGTTCCTTCTGCAGAAAAGATAATAGGACTGATTCTCCTCTTAGTTATACCATAATGAATCAGTGTGTAAATCTGGAATAACTTCACCAAAATCAATGGAGCAACAGCAGTGTAAATCTGGTGTAAAGGAAAGAACTAGATTCTATGGCTAAGATTTAAAAAGCAGTCATGGGGATTTAGACACATAGCTTCCATTAATATTAATTAAGAGATATGTCTAAATGCCCCAGAGTGCTTTGAAAACCTCAACCCATAGTCCTAAATTCTTGACATGCCCATATAGGGAGGGCCACTTTGAGACAGTCTAGTTCAGTGGTTCTCAACAAGGGGTACACGTACCCCTGGGGGTACACAAAGGTCTTCCTAGAGCAACTCATCTAGATATTTGCCCAGTTTTACAACAGGCTACCTAAAAAGCACTACAAAGTCAGGACAAATTAAAATTTCATACAGGCAATGACTCGTTTATACTGCTCTATACACTACACACTGAAAGGTAAGTACAATATTTATATTCCAATCTACGTACTTCATACTTATATATATATATATATAAATGAAAAAGTACACAATTTTTCAGTAATAGTGTGCAGTGACACTTTTCATTTCAACTCTCTCATATTGTTTCAGTAATGTCAACATATTTCATTTTGATAAGGTGATGTTTGGACTTTCTCATTTAAATTCATTTGTTATATTCTATTTAATATTCTATATATTACATTCAATATTTATATAATATTATAATGTTTAGACATTACTGAAGTGAAATATTTTTATGTTATGGAAACTAAATGATTCAACATTATCACAATGAAACATTTCAGTGGTCCTGGGTCAAAAATTTTGGGGAATTTTCCTTTCATGGGAAACAGCAACATTTTGGCTTTCCGTTCTGATTTAGAACAAACTTTTCTCCCCAAAATGTCAGAATTTCTTGTGAATGAAAATTCTGTTTTCCAACCACTCTGAAGAGGTACATAAGTTGGTGGATAAGCCCACGGAAGGACAGACCTATGAAGGGCATTTTGGGTGACCTAGGGTGAATAAAATAATTAGGCTGCCCTTGTGAAATAATTTTACTGGGTGTTGATAAATGTTTAAATCACGTTTGCTTCAGAAGCATAACTGCTGCTTCAGGGGGGCTGGAACAATGTTTATAGTGGGGGTGCTGTGAGCCATTGAACCAAACTGTAAATCCTGTATATAATGGAAGCTACTTCAAGTCAGGGGGTGCTGCAGCACCCCCCACATGTCTAGTTCCAGCACCTATGTGCCACTTACAAAACGACCCTGATATCTTTGACATTGTATTTATTTTCATGGTATAATGGAACAATAATCCTGTTTTTAGTTGGCAGCTTTCTGGCATGCTGAGGTTTTGTGTCAATGTGTTATCTATCATGGAGAAAACCAGATAAACAAATACTATTGCTTTTCCTTCCTGCCTAGGCTCCCCACAAGAACTAAGAGGATGTTTTGGAGTCTCTTTCTCTGGTTTGACCAATAATCACAGCACAATTCCCCACCCAAGTAAGTGTGTTATTCAGGAAAATGGCATATTCTTTTTCAGATGAAGGCAAATTACAACCTACCCCACCCATGCACTAGTAAAAAAAAAAAAAAAAAGAAGACAGTATGGGAGTTAGTAGCAATCAGTGAATGAGTTTCAGACAGAACGATGTAGAATTCCCAGTGTTAATATGCGGTGGCTGGGACCCAAACTCAGCTTGATAACACTGTCTAGGCTTCCTGTTCTGGCTGAGTTCATTCAAATAGAACTTGCTTAGATGAGCTCAAATCTAGACATGTGCTGAATGGGTTGAGTGATAATTCAGACATTGCACCAGGAAACCTGAGCTAGCTGTCGCCTGCTTAGCAGCTGGAGAAATCCTTCCTAGCCTTCATTTTGTCTGATGTTCCCCTTTTCTGACCTTTCACGTTTTCTTGTTTCGCATGCAAAGCTGGGAAGCCTGGGGCAGGAGTTCATACGCAGCATGTCTAGCAATTCCCTTGCAAGTTTGGTCTGACCCAAACTTGATGGTGATGCCACGGCAACGTGCACATTGGGTATTTATATATTGATTAGACGGAGAAAGTGAAATGGATGTGATTGGCAGGGCTAATTAGCGGCTTCCACTGGTTAGGCTAGCACTGCAGACCACAACAGTGTGTGTGATTGTCCTTAACTTGGCCTCAGTCCCCAGCCTAAAGGGAATGTAGTTGCTAAGCTTCTTATTCTAGCTGGGAATCTTGATTTTGAGAGTCCCTGACTGTGCTAAGAGACTCTTCTCCCCTGCTTTGTCCTCCAGACTCTGATAGTCCAACACAATGTACCCACTGTGCAGAGAAAAGGTTTTTCCAGACTGGGAGCTAATAGTGCAGTCTCAGAGTGGACTGTCCGGTTGTGGCAGGGGTGTGTGTGGGGAAAATGTCCTTGAAATAAACCCCAGCAGGCACATTGGGGTCAGCGATACAGTAGCTGGTGGGTGGTGGCTGTTTTGGATTTGTTGTCGGCCAATCAGAAGATGGCACGGAATGCTGCATGAGAGCCCGTCAGCAACAGAGAACCAACGGAGCTATGCAGAGTGCCCTGAGGCAAGACAGGCAGCTGTTCCCAAAGACGCGCTGAGCACGCACAATGTTCTGTTCTGGCACTTGGCTTGGGGTTGGATTCTGACCAGGCCTTACACTGGTGCACTATGGGGCATGGGGGTGTGGGAGGGAGAGCCCAGGGGCTAGGCAGAATTGCAGACCCTGCACTTGGGGTCCAACAAGGGCAGCACTCCAGTTCCCTGTGAGGTGCAAGAGATGGCGAACAGGCAGAGATGGCTAGTCAAGCAGGTGGAAGCGTGCTGCCACCTCTCACATGGGGGTAGTAGTTTGTGCCCTCCCCCATCCACCAGACAGCCCTGTGGAAGGCATTCTAAATATGCGTAATCCTGCCTCAGCCCTTGGGGATGGATGTGTTGACCGTTTGAGGTCCCTTCCAGCCTGACATTTCTGTGGTTCTCTCGTTCTCCCCTGGCTGCGTGCCTCTCCTGTTCCTCCCCAACAGGGCTGTGCCCTCAGGGCACCACCTAGCCCTCACAGAATGGTCTTGCTGCAAAGGATGGATCTAGAGCTGAGTGTCCCCACTGTTTTTGGCCATCTCAAATTACACTATATTGTAGAGAAGGAGGATGGTCTGGTGGTTCAGGACCGGAGCTCCAGAGACCTGGGATAAAACCCCTGCTTTGCAACGGACTTCCTGTGTGATATGGGGCAGGTCACCTAATCTCTCCCTGCCTCTGCTCCTACAATGGGGTAAATGAGACTTTCTTTCTCCCACTCTTTGACTGTCTCATCTCTACAGACTGAGGTCTTTGGGGGAAGAGACTGTCTGTGCAACACCCAGCAAAATGGGCCCCTGATCTCAAAGAGACCCCTGTGTCCTGCCATAAGACCAATTTTAATAAACTGTTTTGGAAGTATGGTGGATGACATGTTTACAAGTCACTTTATTTCCCTTGATAGGCCAGGAGGATTTTCACTAAGGAAACAAGGTCCACTTTATCCCACAAATAATTCAAACCCTTGTGTTCCCTGATATTCCACTTTAAATGTAGCTGTCTTCTTAGGTCAGACCCTAATCTTAAAAAATATGGCCCTATCAGTACTAAGTCTCTTGCTCTCTGAAAAGGAAAGACACACACAGACCAAGTCATGTCAAACTGTGATGCAGTGCGTTACTCATCTAGTCATCAGCATTCAGTCACGTAATTCAGAATAGCAACTCCAGCCCCCATTTAACCTTCCCTGCTCCAGAAAAAGGCTTGTCCAATCTTCAAGTTGTTCTTTACTCTTTGCATGGACTGAGAATATCAGGATGTGGATCTGACACAACCAAACACTTCAATTTCCCTTGAAGCGCAATGGCTAGTGAAATACACACACGCACATACACACTTGATCGTGAGGTTGTGCCTTGTGCTTCCAAAGTAGAGCGACAACTCTCAGAGTTAAATGAATATTTAACTAAAGAGACATCTTTTAGCCATTATTCATGACTTCAGTTGGAATGAACATTCCCCAGCAGCTCATGGAATGCACTCAGTATCAGGACCTATCCTCGGTGAATAATGCCAATGTGTAGGGCTGGTTAAAAATTTGTATTTGAAGGAAAACTTCAGGGTTGTGACTAAAGAAACATTTTCATGGAAAGTGTCTGGATTCCATGGAAACCGTCATCTTTTCATCAAAGAAATAACCCCTTACCCCCAAACTGGAAAAATTCAATTTTTCATCAGCAAAACAAAACCCCAAACCAAGAAATGTGAACTTTCCATTTTCATTTAATGTTTTCATTTTTTGAAAGAAAAGTCAAAATTTTCCATGGAAAAAAGAAACCTTTTTCCCACTAGTTCTGCTGACGAGCAGTCCAAGCGTGCCGTGTCGGTTTCCATAGCCGGGGGCATGACGCCACATGTGGCTTTTGTCACAAGTTGCTCCTGTTTGTGCCATGTCTGCCTGCATGATTTCTAATGCTGTGAGAAATGCTAGCAACTAAATCGGAAAAAGAACATTTGTGGGTTTTTACATTTCTTTGTGACTTAACATCAATGGTCTGAATTAAAAAATTCCTTGCAAAATGTGGCAGAGAGGAAGGATAGGCTTGGGGTTAAGTCACAGTTTGGGGCTCAGAGGGCAGTGACCCTCAACCTTTCCAGAGTACTGTACCCCTTTCAGGAGTTGGATTTATCTTGCGTACCCCAAGTTTCACCTCACTTACATCTACTGGCTTATAAAATCAGACATAAAAATACAAAGGTGTCCCAGCACACTATTACTGACAAATTGCTGACTTTCTCACTTTTACCATATCATTATAAAATAAATCAATTGGAGTATAAATATTGTACTTACATTTCAGTGTACAGTATATAGAGCAGTATAAACAAGTCATTATGAAATTTTAGTTTGTACTGACTTCGCTAGTGCTTTCTCTAAAACTAGGCACATATCTAGATGAGTTGATGTACCCCCTGGAAGACCTCTGCGCACCCCTCGGGGTATGGGTACCCCTCATTGAGAACTGCTGTCACAGGGTATGTCTTCAATGCAATACAAGACCCGGGGCTGGCCTATGTCAGCTGACTCCAGCGTGCGGGGCTCGGGCTGCAGAGCTATAAACTTGCAGTATAGACATTTGGGCTCAAGCTGGAGTCCAGGTTCTGGGACCCTCGGCCATTGTGGAGTCTCAGCGCCTAGGCTCCAGCCCGAGCACAAACATCTACACTGCAATGTTATAGCCCCATAGCCCGAGTCCGCTGACATGTGCTAGCCATGGGTGTTTTACCGCAGTGTAGGCCCACTCATAGAGTCTAAGGGCAGAAGGGACCAGCAGACCATCTAGTCTGCCTGCCTATCACAGACCACCAATATTGCTCAGTAGAACTTGGTTCTATTCCTGGCTCTTCTTGTATGACTTTGGGCAAGGTACCTAATTTCTCTGCATCTGGGTTACCATTGAAGGCCAGATTGTGGTGCATCACTGTGCAGAGCTGAGAGGCCATGTTATGAGGCAGGTACTGGCCATCTTGTTCAATAGTGAGAACCAGGCTGAGGAGGCCAGGAACCAAAACTGGGGAACAAGGGTCAGAGCCAAAGTCGGAAACCAGAAACCACAGCCAAGGTTCAGAGCTGGAGTCAGGAGCCTGGAAGGGAACAAGGAAGAGGCAGGGCGGGAGCAGGAAAGTTCACAGCTGTGGGCAGAAACATTGAGCAACCAGCAACCAACTGCTGATGCTGAGCTTAAAAGCTGCTGGCTCCCTCCAGCAAACCAGGTGATCCCACGAACACCGCACTGAACTCAATCAGGCTGGAGGCTGGCCTGGATAGCCCTCAGGCTCAGCTGAAGGGGCTCAACCCCAGCAGGCCACTGCTGCTCTGGCTAGCAGTGTGGAAGGGAAGTGGGCCAGAAGGGACAGGAAACAGGTGGAGCAGGAGACTTTTACTTCATTTATGTCTACACAGCAAAAGCTGTGCATAGATTAGCCCAATAGCAAGGATGTATAGGACTGCAGAGGTGACCAGCTCTCAGTTCCTTCTCGTCGGCCTAAGACAGAGCGTCAAACGTGCCTGCTTTTACAGAGTGCTTTAGTGTGTTGGGATTCTCCCTGAGACTTCTTTCCACTCTGCTTTCCAAGAAATAAGTTCAGCTCCAGACTTTGACACTCATGTAACTTTATTTGGCATGCAGCAATGCTACGCTTAGTTGATTAGACTCAAATGTAGGAGGTGTGGATGCACATGACACTAAACTGGGAGGAGGGGTAGATATGCTGGAGGGTAGGGATGGGATACAGAGAGACCTAGACAAATTAGACGATTGGGCCAAAAAAATCTGATGAGGTTCAACAAGGACAAGTGCAGATTTCTGCACATAAAAAGGAAGAATCTCATGTACTACTACAGACTAGGGACCGAATGGCTAGGCAGCAGTGCTGCAGAAAAGGACCTAGGGGTTATGGTGGACAAGAAGCTGGATATGAGTGAACAGTGTGCCCTTGTTGCCAGAAGGCTAACGGCATTTTGGGCTGTATAAGTTGGGCATTGCCAGCAGATCGAGGGATGTGATCATTCCCCTCTATTCGGCATTGGTGAGGCCTCATCTGGAGTACTGTGTCCAGTTTTGGGCCCCGCACTACAAGGAGGATGTGGAAAAATTGGAAAGAGTCCAGCGGAGGGCAACAAAAATGATTAGGGGGCTGGAGTACATGACTTATGAGGAGAGGCTGAGGGAACTGGGATTATTTAGTCTGCAGAAGGGAAGAATGCAGGGGGATTTGACAGCTGCTTTCAACTACCTGAAAGGGGGTTCCAAAGAGGATGGATCTAGACTGTTCTCAGTGGTACCAGATGACAGAACAAGGAGTAATAGTCTCAAGCTGCAGTGGGGGAGGTTTAGGTTGGATATTAGGAAAAACTTTTTCACTAGGAGGTGAAGCACTGGAATGGGTTACCTAGGGAGGTGGTGGAATCTCCTTCTTTGGAGGTTTTTAAGGTCAGGCTTGACAAAGCCCTGGCTAGGATGATTTAGTTGGGGATTGGTCCTGCTTTGAGCAGGGGGTTGGACTAGATGACCTCCTGAGGTCCTTTCCAACACTGATATTCTATGATTCTATGATAGGACAGCTGGGTAAGATCCCTGCCAGAGATTCCTGCTCCTTAAAGAGAGATGTACTTACAATGCCACCTCTTTCATTCTGCCTCTGCTCAAGGCCTGGGAGCAACATCCATTGGTGTTCTGATTCGGCTTGCCCAGCAGGAAGGAATTTTTACGGTGGCTCGCACAGGCCGTTGGGCGAAGCAGGTGCACACAATACTGCAGCTTGAGTGTCAGAAATAGTTTTGCACAGGAAGTGAAATTTACACCGCCTATTTTTTTCTGATTGGTTCACAACGAAGACAAAAATCCCTCTTGCCAGCATGCTGTTTTGCTTGCTTTCATCACCTGCTGCAACAGAGCTGCTTTTTAAACTACAGCTGTGCCCGGGAGACTGCTGGCAACATTAACCTGCTAACATCTCGGGTGTATCATCGAAGGTAGGAATCAAACTCCAAATCTCAGCATCTAAATGCCTGTGCCTCTACTGCATGAGCTAAAAGCCACACCTCTGTTATCCAAGGCTGAAAGAACTTCAACCTCTATATGTGCCCCCCTAACCCCTTAGAGGGGGATAAACCACTGCACTCAGTGGTGTATGACACCCACCGCTCATTCACCACTGGGCCTTGAAGGTGTTTTTTTCATCTCCTGATGTGGCAGTGGAGGAAGAGCTGTGGTGAGGTCCTTGTGGTGAGATATTACAACGAAGCACCAAGAATGTCAGGATGTGGGTGTAACATTACCAAACACATCAATTTCTATTTCACTGAGGCAGCATCGCCAACTCTCTAAAACCCTTGTGTGAACACCCTCATTCAGAATTAAAGTATCAGAAGGGTAGGTGTGTTAGTCTGGATCTGTAAAAAGCAACAGGGAGTCCTGTGGCACCTTTAAGACTAACAGATATATTGGAGCATAAGCTTTCGTGGGTGAATACCCACTTCTTCAGACGCATGTAATGGAAATTTCCAGAGGCAGGTATAAATATGCAGGCAAGAATCAGCCTCGCCATCAAGGTAATTTCAGAGGGCCCCAGATTCTATTACCCTTACTCACACTGGGCAGTACCTATCTCTCTGAGAACTTGAAATCAACAGGACTTTTTACAGACTAAGTTGCTATTCAGTAGGTGAAATCCTGGTGCCACTGAAGCCAGTGGGAGTTTTGCCATTGACTTCCCTGGATCCAGGATTTCACCCAATATGCATAAGGGTATCAGAAGTTGGCCCAGAGGTAGCAATGGAGGTTTCTGCCAGCTCATTGAAATGACCCATTGGTTAGCGGTGACAGCGTTCCTTAGCTGCCCTTCTGATCACCGTCAACATATACCTAGGGAAAGTCCACCATACGTCACTGACATATTCCTCGTGATCCCGAGAGGTGCACATTTAAAAATCTGTGTGTGCGTGTTACTGCGTAACACAGGATAGCTGGACTGTAGTATGAAATGTGAGCCATAGGGTTGCGTGTGAGTCTGTTTTTAGTAGGACGATACTGGGAGGCCATGACACAGGCCTGCCATGCTAAACATGTGAAGCAGGAATGTTTAGTAGCCAGACAAATTAGCCTTGAGAACAGGAATGTCAACTTCATACAATTAATCTTCCCAAGGGGAAAAGAACATTCCCCTGATCCCGCCTCTGGGAAACACAGTACAACCCGACAAGGAGCTCTCTCAGCTCCGTCGCTCTTAAGCAACAAACAAGAATAGAAAACAACAGCAAGGGCATAAAGGGAAACCATACATGCGCATGACCCCAAATATAGCTCGGGAAGGGATCTGTGCTGTCTACGTGTCACACATTTCAGTGCTGAGACACCTCCCTTAGGCTGAACGATTCTGTTCAGTTTATCCAGATGGATTGTCACATTTATTGACTCAAAGGGCTTTTGAAGCAGTTTAAGCTGCAAGGAATTTGTGCGTTTGTTTCCATTTTCCCATCTATGCCTCTGCAGGCCCCTCCTTTTTCTCTCCATGCATCTCCATGCCATCACTCCAGTCAAGGAGCCAGTCTGTACAAGAGGATAAATGTTGTTTTAAACTCTTAAGGTAGAAAAACCCCACAGTAGCTGCAGTTGTTGAGTTAGGCCAGGAGTAGGCAACCTATGGCACGCAAGCTGAAGGCGGCACGCAAGCTGATTTTCAGTGGCACTCACACTACCCAGGTCCTGACCACTGGACCAGGGGGCTCTGCATTTTAAATTAATTTTAAATGAAGCTTCTTAAACATTTTAAAAACCTTATTTACTTTACATACAACAATAGTTTACTTATATATTATAGACTTATAGAAAGAGACATTCTAAAAACATTAAAATGTATGACTGGCACGTGAAACCTTAAATTAGAGTGAATAAATGAAGACTCGGCACACCACTTCTGAAAGGTTGCCAACCCCTGAGTTAGGCTGATGTTATTTTTTTTCAGGAGCCCAGCGATTGATCTGTGTGAAGGTGATTAGTTAAGATAGCCTCTTAATTACCTTATTTTCCATGGCTTTAGAGGCCCCCAGCCTAAATAGAGCATATGGAAGCAGCAGTGCATTTTGAAGTGGTGTGCAGGAAGCACAGGCCCCAATAACAGGAGAGGGGTGCACCAAAAAAGAACTCTCCGCGATTATGTTTTAACAGCTGGTCCATAGCTAAATCCTTCCTTTGTATCCCAGACTTGGGAGTTTGGTTTTGATGCCTCTGGGCACGAACAGCTTGGGTTGATGGGGGGCAGGGTCAGACCATGAAAACTAACTACTGCTTGGTCCCCTTAATAATTGCTGTTCCAGATTATCCTTGGCCAGACAATAATTTTGCCCCAAGCAGATAATTCTCTCCAACTCTGTGCCTGTCTATGTGAAGATAGGGCTAAGAAAGTTTTTCTTATTATTTCAGATGACACCGAAGACTCAACAGTGCTTTTTCTCATATGCCCTGTGCTCTTCTTGATCTCAGTTGATAAAATTTGGTAACTGAGCATCAAAAGCATTGATGGATTTACCATAAATTATACAGAAACCACGTGTTGTGAAATGGATCCAATATTCCCTTAGATACCAGAAGCTATGAATTGCTTTATTCCTACTTAGAGACTGGTCCAAACCAACAACCCAGAACTTTGGGTAAATTTGAATCCAGGACTCAGCTTTGTGCATCAAGCCAATGGCTATTTCAAAGCTTTGATCATGATAGACAAATTCAGCAAAGCGCTTAGGGCTTGATCCTGGCGAAACTTCCATCAGCTTCGATGGATCAAGATGAAGCCTTTCAGCGGATGGCTAACTTCAAGCACGTGGATAATCCCATCCCTATTCTGCACAGCATTTAAACACAAACTGAACTTTAAGCACATACCCCCCAGATTACTGAAGCATGTTTAACGTTAAGCACATGCTTAAATGTTTTGCTGAATCAGGGCCCAAAATACCAGATTCAGGCTATCCCATTTTCCTCCCATCTGGATGGCTATATGGAATTTAATAAGTGAAAGGAGAGTTAATCAGCTTTGCTCTTGGGAGTCACCAAACTTCCTAACTGGGGCCAGGAGGGACTTTTTCACTGATGGTGCATTTTCTCCACGCTTGATTTTTGTGTGTGTGCACTAAAAGTTTAAACATTTAAAACATTTTAAAGATTGTAGGATGCTGATGGCAGAGATGCCACTGAACCACTACAGATATAAAGGGCCCATGGCCTAATCTGGGGTATGAAACTGACAAAAGAAAACAATTTTTTACACAATGCATATTGAGCCTGTGAAACTCCCTGCCACAATATATCACAGAGGACAAGAAATTAGAAAGGTTCAAAAAAGAATAAGACATTTATATAAAAAACAAGAACATCCACAGATATGCTGACAAGAAAACATTTGATAAGGGGTATAAACCCTCCTAGATTGGGTCATGAGCCAATTACTAACTGCCAGGAGATAGAAAGAAACTTCCTCTATTCACAGGTTTCGCCTTAGTTATCCATGAAGTGGGGATTTCTTGCACCTTCCTCTGAAGCAACTGTTAGACACAGGATACTGAATGAGACAGAACTTTGGTCTGAGCCAGTCTGGTGAACTCCTTTATGCATATGCTATGGGAGAGATGTGGGTCATTTCCAAATCCCATCTCTCAAGGCTGCACCTGAGCCCATCATTGATTTGATTCCAGATGGTTTGCAAGAGGCAACATTTGTCTGATAAATTATGAGTTGTCGCTGGTTCACTGAAGTGAATCCAAAGATTTCTCTTGAACACAATGGGCTTTGGATCAGCCCTGGGTCTCTGAGATAAAGGGATTGTCTCACATCACTCGTCAGTGTCCCCTGCTGACTGCACCACAGAGCTGCGCTGATGGGTTTTGAAAAATATGGTGTCAACTTCTTGCAGAGAAAGGCAGTGGCTAGGGCACAAGGATCTATCTACAGGCTTGGGGGAGTAAAGTGGGGAAGATGGGAGCATCCTTGGGATTCTGCAGAGTATCAGATCAGAAGGAAGGGAGGCTGGCTTTGTGGTTAAGGCATGGAGCTGAGAGCCGTGACATTGGAAAAATTTGCATAGTGGGGGTGCTGAGAGCTATTGAACAAAATTGTAAACCCTGTATATGATGGAAACCACTTCAAGCCAGGGGCTGCTGCCACACCCCCAGCACTCCTCATCCCAGCACCCCTAGCTGAGAGGCAGCCCCAGCTCTGTCACGTATTTGCTGCAGGATCGTGGGCAACTCTCTGTGCCTCAGTGTTCCCTACCAGTAAAATGGGGCTAGTGTTACTTCCCTAGCGCACAATCAGGTAGTGAGACTCCATTCATTAATGTCACTGTACCCTCAGAAGGGAGTAACTCTAGAAAAGAAAAGAAAAGAAAAGAAAAGAAAAGAAAAGAAAAGAAAAGAAAAGAAAAAGCNAGAAAAGAAAAGAAAAGAAAAGAAAAGAAAAGAAAAGAAAAGAAAAGAAAAAGCTTCCAGAAAGGTGGAGCTTCTTTGGCTCTTTGCCAATCTCTGCCTTGCTGCCCACTTATGAGAAATTAATTTTGTTGAGAAAGGGAGACAGAGAGGAAGATGGATAATGAAAGAACCCAGCTTCCTAGGGAAGCTATTGAGAGCCACATTTGTACCCATCATCCTGTCTACTGGCCCCTGCCCACCTTTGATAATGCTGCGGGAAAAGCCCAGCTTTAAATCAGCAGCCCTTGTCCAGTAAGTTAGTAGGCAGCTGCCTGCATGCTTCTGTTACTTTATTTTTTCTAGCCTATAGGTGGCAGCAACTCTCTGAAACTTTTTGAATGTGTGGATTGAACAAAAAAAGATTTGCTTATACCGTGTAACCCCATGAAGGACCCAAGGCATCAAAAGTGGGTGTCAAGGACGCGGATCCCAGTGGAGAAAGGAGGGGGACAGGAAGAAGCAAAGCATATACATGCATGTACACACATGCACATGTGCGCGCACACACACACAATGAGAGAGAGAGAGAGAGAGCTGGAAGGGCTATAGCTAGAGTTTAGGACTACTCATAATAATTTATCAGACAAATGTTGCCTCTTACAAACCATCTGCAATCAGATCAATGATGGGCTCAGGTGCATTTGCCCCGTGGATACATACTCATTTCCTCAGATGATTCTAGGTCCATAGATTGTCCTGCAGCAATTTGTTGTGAGTATTCAATATTCTGAGTCATTCTGGTCAGATACATCATGTTTGAGCGGTTTTGATTGGACATATAGATCACTTGCTATGTTTCTGTTGCAGGATTGAATAAACGTGACTCTCAGATGGAAGCTTCCAGAGTGAATACTCATCATTACAAATGCTAAATTAGCTTTCTGCAAATATTCTAAGGTAGTCACTTAAAAATTTGCTGGGTCCACCAAACATTTCTGCTGGGAAACTTATTTGCCAGAACATTTGTGGGAAATGAACACAAAAGAGGCACAGAGAGAGGTGAATTGAATTTGTTTACAAATTTGAACAACTGTTGATTTTTTTCTTCTTTTTGCAGTATTTGCCATTTTCCTGGCTGGACCAACAAAGTACCACTTTGCACTTCCCAGGGCCTTTCCTTAGAGATCTTCAGAGTCTTTTACATACATTTAATTCAGCCTCACATCATCCTCCATTTGGTACAGAAGTGTTACTATAATTATTCCCATTTTACAAATGGGGAAACTTAGGCCAAGCATGTTATATGATTTGCCCAAAGTCACACAGCAAGTGGAAGCAGAGCCAGAATCAGAATGCAGGAGTTTTTTCTGCAAGGGCCTTGCTCTAAGCACTAGCCTACACTTCCTCCCCCGTCGCTGGATGATAGGGTGTTCGGAATTAAAATAAGTCCAGCACAATACAATACATTTTACAACAGCATTTTTATACACAGCACAACAGAGTGCTTCAGAAAAGAGGTGCTGACAAATGAAAATACTGGCTGACATTTCCAAAAGCGACGGGTGATTTTGGGTTGCTCAACACTTTCTGAAAATGAGGTCCCTTTAAGGTGTCTGAAGTTGGGCTTCCAAAATCATTGATCACTTCTGGAAATCTTGACCAGAGTCTTTGTTGATTCCCTCGCAAGGACCCAAACCTATGAAATATGGACTCAAGTCACAATATTTGCCTCTGGTTTTCAGACCCCAAAAGTCTAGGGGCCACATTGAGGGGTTGGTTCCAGTGTATTTTCCTCTCCTCTGGAAAAGACAGATGTGGCTGAATGTAAAACACAAGACATTAGAAACCACTTCCCAAATACTGCCTTTCGCTACACAAGAACAATCACTGTGAGCACCTCTGAGCTTTCTCTATCAATGAACTCTGCAATAGTGCTTTCTCTACAGGGATTTGTCCATCCTGTTTTCAGCTATGCACTTCCAATACCCCTTACAAATGTAATGGTAAATGGAGCCTCTGAGCATAACAGAATTAAATGAATCCCTTCTCGATTGTGTTCCACTCAAAGAATCATCAGGGTGCAGTCGGCTGAGTAGCTCATACAGAGACCTCCCTATTCTGCATCAGAACGGTTTCCTTGCCACATCTGAGTTACAGCACAGAGCCAGAAATCTGGAAGAATTTAACACCCGGTGGATTCAGACACAGGGAACAGTGTTCAAAGTAAACACTGAAACCCCTCACTCATCATCCAGGAATGCAGAGCCAGCACTAACCTGAGCTCAGCAACTTTTGCTGAGAGGGATCCAAGCCGTAATGCAATGGTGCCAGAGCCAATGTGAAGGAAATGGGGTCCCGGTGTGTTCCAGGATAACTTAACCTTATTTACATTTTTATGGGGAAAAGCTAGCTCACCAAAGGTTGCCTATGTGTCCCTCTGGCTATAGCCGGTGAGGTACATGAGCCCGTGATGCCTGTGCACCACCAATACTTAGAAACATGGGCCCGGCTCCACCAATGTTTGGGCTTACCGCGCTTTGGGGGGGGGGGGCGTGCTTCAGGAGAACGTGGGGGCCAGGGTGGCCCTGGAGGTTAGCGGGAGGCCTGGTGCTGGCATCAGCGAGTGACCCGGCCCCAGTCCACTCCGCCGGCTCCTGGTGTCACTCAGGGGAGGGAGCGGAAGCCAGAAAGAGACGGGGCGGGTGCTTGGGGGAAGAGGTGGAATGGGGGTGGGGAGAGGGTGGAGCAAGGGCAGACTGGAGCTGGGTCGCTCACTGCTGCTGGCACCAGGTCCCCCACTAATCCCCCAGGCCTCCCTGGACCCTGTGTCCCCCTGAACTGTGGGCCCCCCCAAAGCATGGGGCCCAGGGTGGTTGCCCCAGTCCATCCTATGGACGGGACATCTCTGCTTGGACCCATTCTGGGCACCACCAAAAATTATACAAACCTGGCGCCCATGCCTCTGGCCACTGACAGCAGTCTGTCCTGACCCTAAGTCTGGGTCTCTTTTAGCTTGTAGGACATTAGCTAGTATGTTTACAGAATTCAGTGACTACTAGCAGCTCTTATTTTCATTTGCATGGGTTGGTAAGAAACAGCCTGTGAACTTTCAGGGCGTCACGCTGAGCAAAAACAAGGGACTATTGTCATGTACGTTAGAATGCACACGTAGTATGACATGACCAAGAATGCTTTGTTAATATGAAACAAAGGGGAAGGAACTACATTGTGTCTTATGGAGAGCTACGTCTACTACACCTCCTGAATGGCCCTTCATTAGGGCCCAGTTGTGCCATCCCTACTAGTCCCTTAGTGCACACAGTCCAAAGGGACCACTCGTAGTAAGGTACTACTCAGTACGAGTAAAGGCAGGACAATGAGACCCTAACAATGAATAATATACAGGCATCTGTGTTTGCAGAGTATGCATGTGTGTGTTCTGTGCCCTCTCTGGGCCAGATTCTTCTCTAATTTCAATGGCTTGCACCAGTGTGAAGCAAAGGAGTTCCATGAAGGAGAGGAGAGTCTGCCCCTCTAGACCGTCAGCTGGAGTAAAGCAGCACAGCTCTATTGACTGCAGCTAAGGCTCTGGCCCCTTTGTGTTTGACTTTGAGCCTGGGGTTCAAATGAACCTAAAAACTGAGCCCGAAGCACCAGTTTTGGTTTTGTGTCAAGGTGGAATCAGACAAAACCGAAGATGGGTTGAAAATGAAACTTGGATGAAACTGGTCAGTGTCCTGTTTTCTGATTCCAGTGTAGATGTGCCCCTGAGTACCTGGAAATAAGGGTTCTTGCATGATTTTCACCCAAGATGATGAGATTTTGTGAGACCAGCTGGTTTGGTGAAGTTTCTGCTTCTTGGGGCCAAAATCTCATGATACTAGCTCCTAAGGTTTCAGCAGCATCAATTCCAGACACTGGATTAAACCTAACTCACATACAACCAGCAGCTTCTCAGTCCATACCTCTTTGCAAAACACAATGTAAACGGTTTCCAGACAGGACCACATGTGCTAAAATTAGCCTAAGTTTAACTTGGACTTCAGGCCAGGATCACCAAAAGTCTATGAAACTCATCAGTGAATCTGCTTCAAGTTCCCAGGCCTGGTTTTGTTGTACAAAACTTTTGTACATCTCCAATACATATACATTATTCATGTCTTCAAATGCACTTGTAATAAAACACATTAATCAGAGACATTCATCATACATATTCTACGCTTATTGAAGCTAATTTTGGGGAAGGGCTCATGAGATTTTTCTATATTGAACAGAAAGAAACCCAAGAGACAGCGGGGAAAGGTTAATTTCTGTTATTTGCGGGCAGTGTTGTTGCTCTTAACAAACCTGCCTGCCGTGTCATACACACACAAAGGATCAGCAGTCAGGACGTTACTTTACATCGATCTAGTAAACGTATTCTGGGCGACGTGAGCCATTTGCTTTACAACTGTCATAAGGACAGGATATTGGTGATGAAACACCAGTTCCGTGGGGCTTAATGGGTCATGACCATAATGGGCCTGGCTGGAAAGGAGACTGGGAAAACCAGTGAGATTGAGAAGACATGACAATTTTTGAGTTCTGGAGAGCTACCGCCCCACCCATATCTCCTTAGCAACCTTCCCACGCATGGAGAAGTTATGCGTGAAGCTAGATCCTACTGTACCTTAAGTGCCTTGGCAAGTTGAGCTACCTGGCATGAAAGACTGAACATGTAAAGCAAGGTCAAAGTGTTTCCTGCACAGTCTTGAAATAGAATAATTGCTTAATGACGTCAGATGTTCTGCCTTTGTAATGCACCAGGAAGACCATTTAAAAAAATAAAGTTTGGCTGCATCCTATTCCAGGGGCATCATTTGATATAGAGCAAGGGGGACAATTACCCCCCCAAGACTTTTCATGGGTATATGTGCCCCACTATGTCTTCCATTCCCACCACCTGACTTTGCAGGATAGAACGCAGTAACATATTACATTGTATATACTGGCAACTCCCCTCCACAGAACTTTTCTGAAATGTGACCAGTCCTACCCTTGATTTTGTGTTTCCCTGCTCTCCCAGGCCTTGTCTCCATAAGGCTACTCTACAGCTTTCTGAAGATGTGTTGCAAAGAATGATGTGTGTGGTCTGATGAAGCCGAAACATGCATGCTCACATCGCTATAGACATGTGAATCAGTGGCTCTCACCAATTACGAGGCAACTGTCCAATCTACCAAGTCTCCCCTCTCTGGCTCTTCCTCAGAAGACACGCAGCACTTCCCCAGGAAAGGCTTTTGAAGGGTGCAGCACAGGTTCTGGTAATGGGACATAAAACCTTTGCCTGAATCCCATCTAGTTAAGTCGTGACTAAAAGTTCCTACTAAAACTGATCAAAATCTTTTGTCTCCCAAAGAATGTTCTGCCGAAAAATGCAATTTTATCCAAAAAATATATATATTGTATATATATATATTGGCAAGAAAGGGCCATTTTTGACTAATATTTTCTATAGGAAATTTCTAAACAAAACCTTTGTTGGGTTTCTAACTGCATTTTTCATTTCAGTTTGGTATTCAGAAAACAACAAGAAACAAAAATTTCAATTTGAATCAAAATGGAACAACATTTTTAGTTTTGTTTAGTTTCAAAAGACCCCCTGAAGAATCTCAAATAAAAATGTTTCGTTCAACATGTTTCGCTGGGAAATAAAAGACATTTTTTCAGCCAGGTCTGTTTGCGACGGTCCGTTTGATGGCCCATGTGGAATAACAAATACAAGGTCCTGGTCCATTTTCCAACAGATGGATGTCCACCTTGCCAAACCCATCCTCCCATCTAGGTAGTCTCAGCAGTGAGACCAATGACTGAACAGTCATGAAGACTGAACATTCCTCCTTGAGCTTCTTTCTCCAGGTCAGGGTTGAGGCAGATGGTCAGTAGTGTGTGGAGAACCTTGCACTGCTGTTCCCTCAAGCTTTACTTATTCTGTTGATAGAGAAATTCTGTCTCCAAGCTCCTCAATATATCACTTTCCAGCACCCACTTAGGGTACATCTATGGAAGTGTGTAGAGCTCAGACACTGCACGCCCAGCTAGCACTGGTATAAATAGCTGTGTAGACGAGAAGCATGGCTTAGGTGAGTACGTTAGAAACTTTCCCTATTTAATCCAGCCCAGAGAAATCTTGACCCAATCCCAACAGGAAAACTTGATGAAATATCTATTCCACCAGGAGCGTGTGCTTCAGACACTTAACAAGCACATTGTAAGTTGGCAAGTGTTAGAGTCACAAGGAAAATGTCAGTCATTTCTAATTGAATTCATGTATCCCACCCACTGACGATAGATACTCAAGAAGCCAGCAGTGATCATGTGAGTGACAATCATCCAGGCATTGTCACCTCTCTGGCATCTGCACCACTTCCTGGAACAAATAAAATATGAGTAAAAAGACCAGAAAAGATACTCCTGAACTCACAATGGACGGACGCCATTTATATATCTCTTTATGCTATTGTAGATGGTTGGAAATTGTGTGTTGAAATTGGGGGGCGGGGGGCGTATTTGTGGTTTTTGGGGGGAGGTTAATGAAAAGTGGCTTGTCAACAAAATGGAAATTTACAAAACTTTTTTTAATGGCTAAAATCTAAAATTTGGGGGTTTTCTTTCAAACACCAACCCCTAAAAAAAAATTGTTTGCCAAAAAACAAGAAACTTTTCAGTTTTTCAAATAAACCTCCAAAAATTGAGATGGAAACATTTAGAAGAAAACTAAAAGGTTTCATTTTTGTCAGGATTTGAGGGTGCAGGGAGGAATACAAGTCCCAACCAGCTGTAGGCTGATATACCAAAGGCATCATTAATGAATACAAGACAAAATGGACACTCAACTAAAGGAACCAACAGCCTCCTCCCAAACAGCCATCTTTCCTAGACACGACACCTTTGGAAAAGGTCTGATTAGATAGGCCAACAAACTCAGAGCTTGGCTACCCCATGTCTTAGTGCACACCAGCTGGGCTGTGAGTTCTAATGTACAATAGCGTGCCGTGATCTAATGGTTTGTGCAGACCTGGCTGGCGCAGTACATGTTCCCTAGGGTGCATCGATATAGTACTGTGAAACGGGACTACGTCAGCACATGCTATGGAACTTTTAGTGCACACCAGCAGGGTTTACACGGACAGTTAGTGGGCAATGTGCTGATGTGCACTAGAATCTACACCCCAGCTGGTTCACACTCATGCACTTCAGACACTGCTCGAGCAGCTGTGGAAGACAGTTCAAGAACTGAGGGTCCTTCACTGAGCATGCTTCCTCATTGCAGCCCCAACACAGGTGGGACAGGTGCAGAGAAGGGCTACTAGGATGGTCCGAGGAATGGAAAACCTGCCTTATGAGAGGAGACTCAAAGAGCTTGGCTTGTTTAGCCTAACAAAATAAAGACTATGGGGAGATATGATTGCTTTCTATAAATACATCAGAGGGATAAATACCAGGGTGGGAGGGGGTTATTTAAGTTAGGCACCAGAGTGGACACAAGAACAAATGGATATAAACTGGCCATCAACAAATTTAGGCTTGAAATTAGATGAAGGTTTCTAACCATCAGAGGCGTGAAGTCCTGGAACAGCCTCTCAAGGGGGGCAGTGGGGGAAAAAAACCTAACTGGCTTCAGGACTGAGCTTGATAAGTTTCTGGAGGGGAGGTATGATGAGATTTCCTATAATGGCATGTGGCTCATTTGCGACTGCTGGCAGCAAATATCTCCAATGACTGGTGATGGGACACAAGAGGGGAAGGGCTCTGAGTTACTACAGAGAATTCTTTCCCAGGTGTCTGGCTGGTGGGTCTCACCCACATGCTCAGGGTCTAACTGATGGCCATATTTGGGGTCGGGAAGAAATTTCCCCCAGGTCAGATTGGCAGAGCTACCCTGGCGTTTTTCGCCTTCCTCTGCAGCATGAGCCATGCGTCACTTACAGGTTTAAACTAGTGTAAATCTTGGATTCTTTGTAATTTGGAGTCTTTAAACCATGACTGGAGGACTTCAGTAACTCAGCCAGAGGTTAGGGGTCTATTACAGGAGTGGATGAGTGAGGTTCTGTGGCCTGCAATATGCAGGGAGTCAGACTAGATGATCATGATGGTCCCGTATGACCTTAAAGTCGATAAGTCTATGGTGTGTGTTGGGGTGGAATGTATAGGAGGAGACAAGAAGAGCACACTGCAGTCCAGCTGGTGTATGGTCCCCAGCTGGTATAACAGAGCAGCCCCCAGGCTATTGTGGCCTTTGGCAGGGCTGGGGCAGAGAATGAGGGAGTATTAACCAGTTCCTTGATAGCATCTGGCTTTGCATGCAGCAGAGAACCTTCCCCAACAGTTCTGCTAGATGAGACATAAACCTTTAGCTGAACCGACCAAAGCTGTGGTAAACGTGCCTCAATTTACTAGCTACAGCCTTGTGGCCTCTGTAACAGGCCGAGAGCCAGACTGCTTAGGCCCTCCCGTGTAAGAAGGAAACTGATGTCAGGGGGCTGGCAGTGAAGGCCTATAGCTTAGCCGCAAGGTCACAATACTAGCACCATCTGTTTTCTGTGTCCCCCTGGGCAGGACTCCAAGCTTATAACAACATATGCAAATATCTTTCTCCATACAGTACACGTTATTTGCCTCCTCCAGCACTCTGACGACCAGTGGTTGTCAGCAAGGCTTTGGAGATGGACTCTCTGTTGTGTCCTAGCAATTATGCACACCTCGCCTCTAGGGAGATATTGCAAGCCGCATGGCAAGCAGACCAGCCAGTGTTTTTCCCTGTCAAATGAAGCCGTAAAGTTTGGCCGTGCTAAGTGAATGCCAATGGCTTTGCTGGCTTTATAAGCGCATCCTTTTCTCTAAGGCGGTGTTCCGCAGCCCACGGTCGCTGAGCCTGAGGGTTCAGACAATGTTATTATAACCCCTACCACGTGGGTGGCAACAGAAACATCTGCAGGCTGATGGACGCGTACAGTACGACGTGAGCTAAGAAAAATAAGTGGTCGAAAAGAAACTCGCCCCACCCACCTCAAGATGTCCGGAGCGTGACTGCTCTGCTGCCAGCTGTTTGGATTTTGGAGACAGCCTGTCTTTCATGAGGGAAGGGGGCTGGGTTCTGTCTTCCTCGGCCAGCTGGTCCCACAATTGTAAAGAGCCCAACTCCTGCTCCCTTCTGCAGCAGGAGAGGGGGAGCAAACCCTGCAGATCTGCTGCGTCTGTGCACGGCTAGATTGCAGGAACCGCCAGGGAGGCATGCTTCCTGTGCGCCCAGCTCCAGGGGGGCTCCTGGGGTGGCCACGCACAGTGGTTCTTTGGGGGCAGGAGTAGACAATAGGCTATTATGTGGATCCCCCCTTCCTTCCCCATGCCACGGCGAGGGGCTGCAGCCACTACTCCAGCTCTTCGGCTGAAGTATTTGCTGCAAAGTGGTGTGATGGCTGCCAGCTTGACCCACACACCAGGATTGAAGCAGGAACCTTCATGGCTACAAGCATGAGCTGCTACAGTTAAAGAGCCAAGGCTCCACAGCTAGACTCATACCCCCTGCAGATCTGGGACTGAGAGGGACCTGTCACACACTCACCGCTGGGCTACTGCAGCGTGGCTTCCTGGGAGGAAAGATTCCTTCCGCCTCCAGTCCGTGAGCATGCAGCCAAGTGAGTTGGGCTTTGGGGAGAGGATTTAGACCAAAGTGCCTATGGACAGTACAATGACTGTGACCCTCTTTCTAGGTGTTACTCCTAGATATACCTCTAGGATATGTGCTTGCGTCGTTGAAGCTGGGGTTAATTGCTGCATGGTGCATGCACACACACACACACACGACATCCAGGCACTGTTGCAATGTGCACTCACTAAAAGAAAAGGCCACAGGTGGGGCTGCTTTAAATCATGTATGTAAATTAATGGGAAAGGGAACTGATTGGTACTGAAGCGAATCACCTTGAGCAGCAGCCCCTGTTAGCCTGATGGCTCAGGATCACGTCTTGTGCTGTTAGTGGTCTCCTGAGTGAGAGTTCCTCCTTCTGTTTCCATTGTCCCTTCCTAGGGACCACGAGGGGTTCCCGACCTATCTATCCAATTTCTAACGAGCATCTCTTGGAGAAAGTCCTACACACCTTCTCGCTCTTCTTCCCTTTGCTCTTTGTTTCCCTCATCTCAGCTGCCCTCCATGGAGTTTTCCTTTCATTCTAATTCCACCGACACAAACTGGACTAGGCTCTCCGTTTTTTGAAGCTGTTGGTGAATCTAGGCTGGGATTTGCCATGTGGCCAAATCTCATTGAAGGTCAATGGGAGCTGGGTGCCAAACAGCCTTTGAAAAATCTCAGCCCTAGCACAGAAGACAGGTGTCACGCTGACAGCTCTGCAGGAAGCCATTCTCCATCTGTCCTCAGCACAGGTATTAGCAACCCTCACCTTACTGCCCGGTCTCCATCGGCACCAGGGCTGGCCAGTCACCACCAGCCCTTGCCCTCTGTGCTGAGACTAAGGGTATTAGTTAGTGCCAGTCATGGAAGTGGGCTCTATGATGCAGATACCCACGCACCATGAAGGTCAAGTTCATCCCTGGTGTAACCCACACCCACTCTGTGTGGCGCTCGGGTCACAGAGAGCTGCTACAGCCTGGGCTAACACAGCTGGCTCTTTCACTTGTGGCTGTAGAGCCTCGTGCATTTAGATCTACAAGTCCTGGGTTTAATCCCCCCAGCTGACAGCCTGCTCTGAAGCATGCAGTAACGTTAGCATGCGGGTGTAACTCCTACTGATGATGACTTAGGTGAGGGTTGAATTTGTTGCACAGACTCATTTATACTGAACAGTAACTACTTTTAGTCCCCAGCAAGTAAGTGCATTCACCCTAGTGACCGAGAGACTGACGGGTCTGTAGACCATTACTCAGCCCCAACACCATTTGGTCTCCTTCTAAGCCTCTCACAAATGACTATTTTACACAGCACCTCTGCAGCATGCAGAGGATGGCCCCACCATGGGAGAAATTCTCAAAGGACCATTACGTTGGCTTTAGAGCTGCTATGAGCTTCCAGGGCTGATGTTCTGACCCTCTATCAGTCGTTGACAGTATACTACCACCCACGCGCCATTCTGGATATCTAAGGGCCTGATACGGCCTCCATTCCTGTAGTGTCTGAGTGCCTCAGAATCTTTGATGAATTTGTCTTCCCAATAGACAAATTACAGGTGAAGAAATACTATTATCCCCATTTGAGAGACGGAAAACTGAGGCACAGAGAGTCTAAGGCCCATGCTCAGCCAGCCTCCCAAGTTTGTGGGGCAGCATCGGAGAAAGCAGAAAGGTGCCTGACTGAACACTGAACAAGCAGGCAGTGGAGGCTGGCATCATGACCGGGTGATCAGAAGCAGGAGCTGACCTTTCAGTAACCAATGAGAGATGATAGGTAGGTGGAGATAGGTCTGATGCAATAGAGAAAGGGGAACCTGTTGAGGGACATTAAGAGAGGAATGACATAGTCCAAGCGATGGGCAAGGAAAATGACTGTTGGAGCAGCTTTCTAAATGATATGAGCAGCACACGACAGCCTTTGTCAAGGTCGAAGAAAACATTGCTGCAATAATGAAAAAGCGAGCTGAGAGCCAGGAGAAGAGAGTGTTGGCTGTGTGGATGGACAGGAAAGGCCAGATCTTAGATGTCCTACTGAAAGAATCTCCAAGACTCAGACAGCCTGGCTGTGAGGACCTAAAGAGAAGTCCGAGTCGAAGATGACACCCAGGTTACAAGCCTCAGTGACAAGTGGAATGGCGGTATTATCCACAGTAGGAGGGAGTGGGACAGCTTGGGGTGGGGAGAGAGAGGCAATCTTAGCCATTTTGAACTCCAGCTGACAGCTAGACATCCACAAGGAGATGCCAGAGAGACAGGCTGAGACAGTAGTTTGGATAGAAGACAGGTCTGGAGTAGAGATGTCCAAACATCACTCGTTTGGCTGTATTTGCACATGTTTAAATGAAAACAATAAGTCACACACCCATATTTTGCTATGTTGTGCTCTTCCACTTCTGGAATACCAGTACTCTCTGTGAAATATCACCTCTCTTTAGGACGGATAGCTTCATGACATTAATGGCCAAATACAACAGATTTCCCCTCTCCTCACTCCCGCCCCCAGCCATTCCTCTAAAAGCTGCTATCAACAGCTGACTTCAAAATCCTGTGCCCAGCAGACTGTGCAGAGATGCTGCTGCTGTTTCTGTAGCCCAGGGCAACTTGGCAGCTCTGCAGAATAGTTTTGTCCACATTCTCAGAGGTATGTAACCACATAATGGCCGTACAAGGCCTTCGGTGGGAATGGAAGCCAGGCTGCATCTGTCCTTCCATGAAATCAATCCTAGCACATGGCAGTCATATAGTGGGTGACTTGCCAGCTCAATGCTTTGCTTTGAGATTCTGGCACCATCCCTACTTCCAATTTCATTGAGAGCCAACGGAGCAGATTTCCAGTAAAGAACAATTGCACCTCTTCTTACAGCATGCAATAAACAGATAACGGGTTGATATATGACTCCCTGGACTGAATCAACTACAAAACAATGCACTTAGCTAGGGAGACAGTAACCCTGCCTAGTGAAAATAAGTTTAACCACTACTGTGTTCATACTAAACCTGCTTAGAGAGAGGACTAATCAATGTTAAACAACTTTGGGCTAGGTTCTCATTTGAGACATACTGAATTACACTGAAATCATGCCATCTGCTGGAAGTTACACACCTTGTGATCCTAACAGGGGCGGCTCCAGGCACCAGCGCTCCAAGCGCGTGCCTGGGGCAGCAAGCCACGGGGGGCGGGCTGACGGTCCCCGTGAGGGCTGCAATCATGCTGCCTTTGGCGGCTTGCCTGCAGGAGGTCCGCCGGTCCCGCAGTTTCGGCGGCAATTCGGTGGCAGGTATGCCGAAGGCGCGGGACCAGCGGACCTCCCGCAGGCATGCCGCCGAATCCGCGCGACCAGCGACCTCCCGCAGGCGCACCGCCTGACTGCCATGCTTGGGGCGGCAAAATACATAGAGCCGCCCCTGGATCCTAACTGGCAAAACCCTGTAGAATAAGATAAATTCCTGGGCCCAATTTTTTCCACTCAGGAACAATCACACAGTAGGGACTTCAGAGGGCAGAATTTACAAGTGGGCAAATGATTTGTGACAAGCAATTTATCTGATCAATTTCACCTCTTTCTGTTTAATTGTCCATGAACAAATTCCAATATTCCCCGGAATATTGGAAATGAATCACAAAGTTAATCAGTGAATAATGATAGGTCTGCAGATAATTTCCAAATAGCTTTTAGTGCATATTCAAACTTCCTGCTGAGTTCCGTAAGTCAGATGGCATTGATTTAATTCCCTGATTGATTGAATGAACTAACAAACAACAGCACAACTTTCAAAGGGCACAGTCAAGGGAAAAGTTCACAGTGAACAATTCTCACTGTCCCTGGTTGGCTCTATATTTTGTAATTTGTTTTTGGTGAATATTTGAGCAGTTGAGCTTATGGGCTGCTCCACCCCAGCATAAACAGCGCTAGGTCAATGGACGAATTCATCTCTTCTCCAAGCTACCGCCTCTCGGCGAGGTGGATTAACTGCAGTGGCAGGAGAACCCACCAGTTGCTGAAGTGAGTGTCTACACTGAAGCGCTAAAGCAGCACACTGTAGCATGTTAAGTATAGACATAGCCTATGTGACACAGGGCCAACAAGGGTTACACAACTAGCAGGCTAATTGACCCAGATTCAACTGTTAGTAGAGGATGATTGTGTTTTTTGTGTGTTTACAATCATATATATTGTTTCAGATTGACAATGTAACCAAAACGGTTCCTGTCTATCACTGTATTCTTTTAATTCAGAGATCAAAAGGAGATGTTAACATTTAGATGAACTGTGAATGTAGTGATATCACTGTCTTCATTTCTCTTTGAAGTATGTAGTAAACTACCTGTAAATAGCAGGAGATGGGCAATTGTCTTATGCTAATCCATGCAACTAATCACCAGTGGGCCTTAGGAAATAGGAAGTTACTTCAAAGCCACTATTGTTCGCCCAAGGACTGCACACTGTCAGGAGGCTGCTAGACAACTATGCAAAGAACTCTCAGGCCCTGATCCTGTTATCTCAGATCTGCTTAAGCTTCATCAGGGGAAGTTTGAGTCACAAGACTGAGGTCTCCAGTTTCATTCTGGATAGCCTGGATATTGGACATTGGACTATGGATATAACCTATGGAACTGATTCTAGAACGGATTCTTTGCAACTCTAAAGCTCACCATCTCTACTATGAAACTGACCTAAGAACTCTATTCATATCTGTATGTAGAATGATCTTTTAACCAATAAGCTCTCTTTTCTTTTTAAAGAAATTTTAGTTTAGTTAATAAGAATTGGTTGTAAGCATGTATTTGGGTAAGATCTGAAATATTCATTGACCTGGTGGGTCCTTTGGGATTGGTAGAACATTTTATATGATGAACAAGATTTTCAGTCATCTTCATCATATTTAACTTGGCTGTCTGGGTGGGAGCTCAATACTGGGTGCTTTAAAGGAACTGTATTTCTGGCTTCTGGGTAACCAGTAAGGTATTGTAGAAGCTGTTTTGTTGCTGGGTTGGTGAATCTGAGTATTAGAATAACCACCAGTTTGGGGGATTGTCTGCCCCATTCTTTGCAGTTTGCCTTAATTGAGCAATCTCAGTGTGTCCCCTCCTCCACCCCCCCCCACCCCCAACCCTGATCATTGCTTAACATTCACACTCCGTGAGTATTCATACTAGTAAACTGTGAGCAGTAGAGTATCTGTGGAAAGCAAGCACACAAGGGGAGTGAGCACAGTCAAAGTGGCTTTATTTAAGTTTGACTGCATTTTAGAAGGCTTGTTTTTTTTCAATATTTGCTCAGCAGTAGATGAATTTAACCTTTGAGCTTGCGTGGCCACTCCTGTTCCAACAGATCTCAAAGGGAGCGTTGCCATAGACTTCAATGGCAGCAGAATTGAACTGGGGAAGGTACAAGCTACATCACCCACAGTGCAGTCATCTTACCTTTCAGTGAGTTCTTAAAGTTGTAAGCAGTGGCCATTTCTATCTGTGTCAGGTGGTTGAACGCATCCCTTTGAGAAGGCTCCAAGATTTCCTTTAAAAAAACATCCATTTCTGTCTCTCACTAAGCAGGAGGGGTGCAAAACATTGATCACAGACTGCTATGCAACCAAAAACATTTCCAGCTATTTTCCTCACTTCAGAGGTCTCTGAGCCGAGAGCAGATTGAAGGAAGTTGTACAAGCGCCAGTAAACAATGTGTGTTACTATAGGGACATCACATTACTACCATTCACAGGGAATTGTGGTAGTTACTTTGTACACCACCAGGCACAAAGCCTTAACACAAGCTCATCAGAGTCATTCCCCTGACTGCAGTGGGTATTGGATCAGACTTTAAACACACATTATACAAGGGGAGGGGGACCCACCACACCCACCCACCCCATTATTAATGTTGCAAAGTCAAACACTCAAAAATTAGGAAATGCCAGAATGAAGATTGCCTGTGCAACTTTAATTCAGACCCCTTGGGTGTATGCATGATAGTCTTTAATTACATGATCACATAATATTTCTTCCACAGGACCTTGGCCTCATTCAGTGCTCTTCCATTGACCTAGCTACCACCTCTCGGAGAGGTGGCTCTACACAGCAACTGAAGAACCGCCCCCTTTGCAGTCATGTCTACACTGCAGCAGTACAGCTGTGCCGCTGTAGCATTTTAAATGTAGACCCAGTCTATGACTCATCACTATAGTATCCAAGTGCTTCACAAATAGTAATTGCTTTTTTTCTGTGAGCTGTGGGGATGGTATTGTTCCCATTTTACAGATGGAGAACTGAGGCACAGAAAGATTAAAGTCAAAACTATCCACTAATTTTGGGTGCCTGGCTTGAGACAATTAGTATAGGATTTTTTCAGAGTACTTGGGAGAAGGTTTGGGGCTCAGGCAGACAAGGGGGGGGGTAGGAGCAGGGCTGCACGGCTAACCTCCACAAAGGGGGAGCTCATGCACCACCCATGACGCGGATGGTCATGCCTGGTGCTTAGAGCAGGGTCATGAGTCAGGAATTGGAGCCCCAGCTCAGAGCCAGATTCAGGGTATAGACCCTGTAATTAGATACCCACGGCTGGCCAATGCCAGCTGACTCAGGCTCCCAGGGCTCAGGCTAAAGGGCTGATCAATTAGACATTTGGGCTCGGGCTGCAGCCTGAGCTCCGGGACCCTCCCACATCTCAGGGCCTACTGCAGGCCCGCCGTGCTTGTTAGGCAGCCCAGAGACTGGCTCTGCTGCAGGCCCTGATTCCTGGGAGCTTGGCACTTTTCCGATGCCATTGCCTTGGATCCTCCCAGCTCCTATGTGCACTTTGGCGACAGGATGGGCACTGCTCTCCCTTTCCCAGACTCCCACACGTGCGGCCAAACGCCCTCACAGCTGCCACTGAACGCTGGCGTTCCACGGAAGCAGGCAGCCGTTATGCCCACGTGGAAGCGCTGTGCAGTGTGTGTCAGTGTTAGGGCTGCCAAGTTCCAGCACTGTGAACAGTCCCACTGACCCATGGGCTGAAGGACCAGGTCCAAAGCAGTTCAGCAGAGACACAAATCCTATGTGCTGTGAGTGACTCATTGTGAAGTCCTTGGGTAAGTCACACAAACTTCCCTGTGCCTGTTTCTCCATCTATAAAGTAGATATACTATGCAGTGTGTCTCAGTGGCTAGGGCACTGGACTAGAAGTCAGAGCAGGGGTTTCCAGCTATGCCACGACTGGCTCTATGATGGTGTCCAAGACACGTCACCCGCTGCTCCTTTGTTTAGATTTCAAGCTTCTTGGGACAGAGGCTGTCTTTTCACTACCTAGCACAATGTGGCCTTCATGTTGGTTGGGGCTGCTAGGTTCTACCCTAATACAAATAATTAGCAACCTACTTCACTGATAGGTTGTGAAACAATCCATATTGGTAAAGGGATTTGAGCTTAGGGTTACCATTCGTCCGGATTCCCCCGGACATGTCCGGCTTTTAGAGTTAAAAATAGCGTCCGGGGGAATTTGTAAATGTCCGGACTTCCCCCCCATGCAGAGCGCGCGCGGCTGACAGGGCAGCCGGCCGGATGGTGCCACTTGCATGGGGCTCCGACAGCCAGAGAGAGCCCCTCCTCCACTTCCCCTGCAGCAGAGATCACTCCCTCCCTCCCTCGCAGATCACCAGCCAGCCGTTCGCACCGGCAGTCTGGAGCTCCACCCCCTGCTCCTCCTCCCCGGCACACTGGTCTGAGCGGCAGGGTAAGAGGACCAGGGGGTCGGAGAAGGGGCAGGGAGGTTCTGGAGGGGGCAGTCAAGAGACAGGGAGCGGGGGGGGGTCGGGAGTTCGGGGGGGCTTTCTGGGGGCGGGGGGGTGGATAAGGTTTTGGGCAGTCAGGGTAGAGGGTAGGGTCTCAGGAGGGAGCAGTTAGGGGACAAAGAACAGGGAGGCTTAGGTGGGGGTGGGGTTCTGGAGGGCAGTTAAAAGCAGGGGTCCCAGGAGGGGGCAGTCAGGGGACAAGGAACTGGGGGAGGGTTGGGGGTTCTGAGGGGGGCAGGAAGTGGGAGGGAGTGGATGGGGCGGGGCTAGGGCAGGACAGGGGCGGGGCTAGGGCAGGACAGGGGCGGGGCTAGGGCGGGGCTCCTCCCGTCCTCTTTTTTGCTTGCTGAAATATGGTAACCCTATTTGAGCTCCTCCGATCAGAGGAATAGTGTAATTCACACGTTCAATTAAAAATATTTGGGGGGGGAAGTGTGATCTTTCAGCCAAGTGTGCTTTGCACAAAGCCGGCAGTGTTGCTGAATTGGCTTGGCACTCAGGTTTCCCAGGAGGCTGGCTGAACTTTTCCAAACATATTCAGCCCAAGATAGACACTCAGCATGGAAGATTTCAGCCCAGTGAGGCTGAAATCTTTGTTTGCCTCACATGGGGCTGTCACATGCATTTCTAAGGGATTTCCATTACAATCCAGCACTGATCCGTGTTTGCTTATTAGACACCAGAAGGGGGAAAAAAATGGCTTAGATCCTTCATGACTCCCAAGGTGAGGCGGTCAGGCTGGCCCAAGATTTTATGGCCTTTAATAAAAATAGAAAGGGAGAAAGAGTGGGAGATTTGTTTTTTAAAATCTCTGTTTGGCAGGGGAAGAGGAGGCGACACTACTCTTAAATGGTGCTACAGCATCTAAAGATTCCCCATTTCTCTGGTCTGTTCTGTGCAGTGTGTAGGCTGGGATTCCCAGGGCAACACCACTTCCTGGCCAGCTGATCTAGGTTGGCAGGTTCTGCTCCCCTGCAGCCTGTGTAGAATCCTAATGAGATTGCTACCCCATGGCTGCCCCACCAGTGCAAAATGACCCTAGAATCACAGTTACCAGCCATGGGAGGATCCGACCAGCACAGGGGCAACCTGTGATAGTGAAGATCACCATATTGGCTCTTACTGCAGCCCTCACCCTGCTGCTGACAAACAGAGTGTGACCAGGTGTAGCCAGGCTCCCTTATGGTCCAGTGATCCCCAGCTTCTGTATCCCTAGGTCATCTGGCATAATTTAGAGCAGCCCTCAGGCTTCTCTAACTTGTGTTACAGGACCCAAGTGGTGCACAGATGGCCCAAGATTGGGGGGAGGGAGTGCAAAAGGCAACTTTGTCCTGCCTCCTCCATGTGATCTGTGCTGACTGCTCTTTGAATGTAGCTGAAGATCTGGGCCCATGTTGCCAGATTGCGTCAACCGAGGTAAACAGAAGGGGAGGTGATCTTGCCTCTCTTTGGATAATTAGATTTCACTTCCGTGGACCCAGTTTTTAAACATGGGAACATTAATAGGAAGTCCAAGTCCTGGATGCTCAGGTGGAGCATAAATGTCCATCCTACAGGCATAAGGGCTAGTTTGTGGCCCGAGAGGCAGGTTCCAGACATCCTGTTTTGGTGCCTGAATGTGAAAATTGGGCTGGTTTGTTTGACTGCCGAACAGAACGTGCTCCCCAAGAGGAGTTTTATGTGCATCACAGAAGGTTTCTGCACCAAGGCCAGTGGGATACCACTGGAGCAAGCTCATCCCTTAGCAACAATCATCCCAGAATCAGTCTAGTGACAACCAGCCCCATGGTCTTAAAAGGATAGCAACTTCCAGTGCCAGCAGGACTGCCCAGAGGATTCATGGGGCCCGGGACAAAGCAATTTGGGGGCCCCTTCCATAAAAAAAAGTTGCAAGACTATATTCTCATGGGGGCCCCTGTGGGGCCCAGGGACCTGGGGCAAATTGCCCCACTTGCCCCCCACCCCGGGCAGTCCTGAGTGCCAGTGCATAGCAAGCGGAACTACTGCCCTAACAAAGATGCTGTGTTATTTTCTCATATCCCTTTTTGCTGTCATTGACGGCTGTGTGCCAGATTATCTACTGGTGTCAATCAGCAGAGGTCCCCTAAAGTCAGTGGCCTTATGCCAGTGGGGTTCTGGTCCAGGACTAGGGCTCCGAGGAGATACAGGAAAACAAATAATAAAAATATGCCAGTTTCTTACAGCAGAGGCTATTGGGTCTAAAATAAAGTGAGCACGTTTACCTTACCAATCGGTGGGTCTAAGTCAAAAAACATATTCAGCAGTGGCCTTGGGGGGCTATGATATGCCATGCAGCATGATACACTGGTACGTGCACTTAGTCCTTTAACTCATTCCTATAGAGGGGTGGGCACAGTACCTTTGCTACTGTTGTAACCATCCGCTTCTTTGCCCTGGCATTGGAAAGATGGCTAGTCCTATTAGAGTCCTAAATTCCTCCTTGCCAAATCTCTCCCAGGTGTTAGTCCACTAGCTGGTATCGAATCCCAGGGTTTGGCATGACTGGTGCTCTTCTGAAAGAATCCCCAGCCTTTGTCTATTCCATGCAGCACCTGCTGTTGTTCCGTCTACCCTGCTGCTTCACCCCAGATGCCCTCCTGGACCACAGCTCCTGCCTCTGTCTGGATATTTCTCAAGAGGGGCAGCAGATCACTGCTGGGAGCAGGCATTGTGATGTAAGAGGTCACTTAGCCTGTTATTACACACTACAGCTGCCTTTAATATATTTGCATAATGCACTCCTGCAAGCTAAACAACCTTAATAGTTTTAATGTATTAGTAACATGCTCTGAATGATCAGCAATGAAACCGTTAACAGAGTAAATTCTGTAGCTACAGGGGACACAGAGCACAGACAAGGCAATAATTTTGCTCTAGCAGTAGGGTGGAGTAGCTGACCTAACAGGTCTTTTCTATATCTTATTCGCTTATGAGTCCTCCTGGAATTTCCATTTAGCAGCTCATGGTCAACTTCAGGTGAGGGCAAGATATTTGTTAGGGTCAGTGTCTGCCTGGGAGCAGCTTGGCCAGGAAAAACGCTTTTACAGTAAAACGGAGAGCGATTCTATCTGCAAAGAACTAATATTTCACCTGCAGTGAGTGGGTGAAGACTCAACGCCAGACGCTGGGTGTGGTTCAGTATATGACTACACATGGGAAAGATTCAACCACATGGTATGTCTGGATTAAGTAATACATTTGGCAGGATCTCCCCCCTCCCCCAGCTCAGGAAATGTGTGTGTAATGTTGCATCTCATGCCGCAGGTGTCGCAAAAGGGCTGACAGCACATGAGGGGGAGCGGTAGATTAAGAAACCACAATGGCACAGCTGTGTGCTCAATTCCCCAGCCCCCCCTCCCATGCTAGGTTTTGTTCCCTTGAAGTCCAACGGAGGCTCTGAGTAAGCTTGATCATCACTGGGGTGGAACCTATCAGTGAACTCCTGCTTCCTGTTCTAGCACACAGGGCTATTTTCTCTCTTCCTGCGAGCCCCCCTCCCTCAGCGAGTGACCCAATGTCCTCCGCTTTTTGAGGAAACTAAAAGGAAGGATAAACAAAAATAGATTTGAAAGTAGGATCCTTGATTTCAAAAGGGCAACTTTAAAATATTAAGGGAATTAGACTAGACTGAAGAACTCACTGATCTGAATGTGGATGAGGCTTGGAATTACTTTAAGTCAAAGCTGCAGAAGCTCTCTGAAGCCTGCATTCCAAGCAAAAGGAACAAATTCATAGGGAAGCGTTACAGACCAAGCTGGATGAACAAGCATCTCGAAGAGGTTATTCAGAGAAAGCAAAACGCTTACAAGGAACGGAAGACGGGATGGATCAGCAAGGAAAGCTACTTCTGGGAGATCAGAGCATGTAGGGCAAAAGTGAGAACTGCCAAAAGCCAAGCAGAGCTGGACCTTGCAAAGGAAATTAAAACCAATAGTGAAAGGTCCATTTGTTTGATCTCAATTGTATGCATGGTCTTAGAACAAGTTTTGAAAGAGAGAGTAGTTAAGGACATAGAGGTAAACAGTAATTGGGATAAAATACAACATGGTTTTACAAAGGTAGATTGTGCCAGACCCTCCTGATTTCTTTCTTTAAGAAGATAACTGATTTTCTAGACAAAGGAAGTGCTGTAGATTTAATCTACCTGGATTTCAGTAAGGTATTCGAAGCAGTTCCACATGGTAAATTATTAAATTGGAGAAGATGGGGATTAATATGAGAATCGAAAGGTGGGTAAGTATGGCAGGGCTCACTCACTCCTGCCTCTGCTCAAGTCTACAAACTGCACAGAGACTTCTGTGCTGGTAAAACACCCGGTGCAGTTTATTTACAATGTGCATTTCCACCACCCTTCTGCAGTCTACAGTCTTACTCCTACATGCCTGCCTCTCAGGCCTTCCTCAAGCGAGTCCTGTGGAAGGATGCTCCCTGCTCCCCCTTGCCCCTGGCCCTTCAGATATTGCCATCTAGCCTCTGCCCCGCGAACACCCCCCTCCCCTCCCCAGCCACTCACTTTACAACACCTAAGCCGGCTGTGTGACTTGCAGCTGGGCCGTCTCCAAACCACACCTGGGTAACAACTGTACACACTCATGCTGCATACCCTTCACTTCCTCACCCTTGTGTCCTGTCCCGACACCAAGTGGCGGGATCACCCATGAAGGGTGAGGAGCCCCAGTGGGTCAGTTTGTATTCCACCCTAGTCCTGCGGCCTACTAGGGATATTAGTTGGCGCTCCTTCACGGAGTTGTGAGCATGGCCATGGGCTTGGTGCGGTTCACCCCCCCTCCCTGATATTTGCCCCTTTTGTGGCTTAAGGGAAACCCTGGTGCACATCTATCTTGAATACACCAGACTGGAGCCCCTTTATCCAAAGCGCTTTACAATACTTAGCTAACGGTACAAACAACATTTGAAAAGATCATTAAGTGGTCCACCGAGACCCTCACCAATTTTCAAGTGGTCCGCAGAAAAAAAAAGTTTGAGAACCACTGATCTAGTCCAACCCCTTGCTCAGAGCAGGACCAACCCCAGCTAAATCATCTCAGCCAGGGCTTTGTCAAGCCGAGCGTTAAAAACCTCTAAGGATGGAGATTCCACAACCTCCTTTGGTAACCCATTCCAGTGCTTCACCACCCTCCTAGTGAAATAGTTTTTCCTAATATCCAATCTAGACCTCCCCTACTGCAACTTGAGACCATTGCTCCTTGTTCTGTCATCGGCCACCACTGAGAACAGCTGAGCTCCATCCTCTTTGGAACCCTCCTTCAGGTAGTTGGTAAGGGTAGGGCAGAAGTAGGGGTGTGCAGTTGGAGGGGGTTATGTTTCCATATTAAAGCAGGTTCTCTTGGGGTATTTGGGTGGCCCGTTCCATGATGCGATCAGCTTCTCTGGTGGAGTGTCCTTGTTTGGTGAAGGCAGTTTTAAGTGTGTTAAGGTGTATATCCCAGACATTCTCCTTGGAGCATATTCTGTGGTAGCTGAGTGCCTGGCTGTAGTTAGCAGATTTCCTGGTGTGTTTGGGGTGGTTACTGGATCTGTGAAGCTAGGTGTGGTGATCCATAGTCTCGGAAACTCATTGTCACCAGAAATTACAGAGCTGCCAAGAGCTCTCTAGAGTTCAAATATTCCTGGGAGTGAATCATCTCTTCCTCTCCCGATTTCCCAGAATCTGAGAGCGACATTCCCTGCTTTGTTCAGGACTTACAAAAAATGACAGGACAACACATGTCACCATTAAGCACTGGCCTTCAGTTAGGCAAGAAGTCTAGTACGTTTGTGAGCCGGGAGAGATAAATGTTGCTGAGTGCTAGGCTCTTTGGCATAGATGTTGTATTTTTCTGATACGCTATTGAATCATTTGCTCTGAGAACACCCCCTAAAGAGTCACATTAACCTTTCAAGCAGATGTCAGACTTTGGCCAGTCTCTGAGCCTCTCATCCTGGGCAGGGTTCCCTTTCCGAATGCCTGTGTGATGTGTATGTTAGCAGTGACAGTTGCCTTCAGTAATTGTCATTAGTCAGTGACACTGATTGTTTGAACAGTGACTGGGTTCCGTGTTCCTCCTGGGGAACTTCCTAAATATGGAGCATGGAGAGTGGGGGGGGGAGGATGTTTCACTCACTTGTTACTCAGGCTAATTCCATGCCCTGAAATGATTTGCACTTGCCCATGCGATAAAATGCCAAGTGTTAAGGTGTAAAACATATTCCCGGCATTGCACAAACATTAACCCCCAAACACCCATGTGAGGTAGGTCACTTATTATTATCCCCATTTGATAAATGGGGAAACTGAGGCAGACAGCTGCAGTGACTTGCTCAAGGCCACAGAAGGAGTCAGTATCAGAGCCAGAATTAGAATGCAGAACTTCCTAATTCTCCCAGATTACTCTGTTTCCAATCAGACTAAATCCATGGCACTTATCGTTGCTGCCACTTTAAGCACCAGGGTGAAGGGTGAGCAATTTTGCAGCTATTAGAAAGCCCTGGGCCAAATTCTATGCTGATGTAAACAGGTCCAGCTCCATTCAGTGGACTCTGGGCAATTCATACCAGCGGCGAATTTGGCTCCATGTTCAAAATGATGGTGACATTACACTTCATTTATATTGCAGCCGTACCCAGCATGTGCCAGGCCCTGTACAGACAAGAGAAAACACGGTCCCTGCTCCCACGGCCTTACAGCTGAATTCCCAACTCGCCCATTGACTGGGACTGTGTGCAGTTGTTTAATCCAGTTGTGAGTAACCACAGTCCCGGGCCACTGTAACTGGAGATCGCAAATAATATCTTGGCCTCTCTCTGCTAGAGGGCCCTGTGCAGTGCCAGAGGTCTATTTTGGGGAACAATTTCTGTGCCCCCACCCAGTGCTGGGCTCCGCTCATCCCGCTGCTGCGAAGCAAGCAAGAGATACCACGGAGAGAAGCCAGAAGGGACCATCATGATCATCTAGTCTCACCTCCTGCATGGCCCAGGCCAGAGAATTTTGCTCGGTTCTCTGCCTCCCATCCTCATGGAGCTGGGAATACAGAGCAGGAGCTATTCACTGCCTCCTCCTATTCTTTTGCTTTGCATCTTATCAGAATCAGACAAGTTTCATTTCATGATTATACAAGATTATTTGCTAACCAACCCATGCCAGTTTAAGGCAAGCTGTGTGCCTAAGAGCTATCACATCCTGGGCCTCCCGTGGTTGCCCATCTGGCATTCACACTCAGTATTTACCAGGATCCCCAGAACTGGAAGCATTTGAAAAATGTAAATAAGTCATAAATTAAAACACCAGTGGCAGCCAACCAAAAGCAACTAGTGGGGCGGCGGGGAAGGTGCATCTAATCAGCCCCGTGTTAGAGGTTCTGCAGAACCAGGAAAGAACCAGGTTCCCCGGAACATGCTATTTGGGGTGGGGTTAGTATACTAATTATAGGGGCTCTTTGTAACAACGCCAGCTTATGCTGTGAGATTGCTCAGACAAACATCTTCACTCTGAATTTCTCATCCACCATCTCCTAGGATTAAACCAACCTCCTCCCAGTTCTGGCTCCCACTTTCCTCTTCCTAGCTTCCCGCATCTGATCACCTGGTGAATTCTTGGTGCTGGACCTTCCAGACTCTTAACCCTTTCCTGCCTGGTCCCTGAATCCTGCCAAAAAGCATAGGAGAGAGTGGAGTTTATGGGTAGGACTCTACACAGGCATCCCCCCAGTCTAGCATCTGAAGTCCTTCCGAGATCCAGATGGATCACACATACCCTGTTGCAAATGGTAAAGATTCTGCAGACTATTTCTGTACTTAATAACACCCCACTCCCCTGCCCCAATCAGTAACTTCTGCCCTCCATGGGGATGCACAGGAATCACTGAGGGTGGAGTTTGATCCTGCTGTTGGAAAGTACATTTACTCCGATGTAACACTGGAGTAGCTGATGCCAATGGATTCCTCTGTTTTATAGTGAGAGCAGAATTTAGGCCCTTTTAAATATTTCTGTTGAAGATGCATGAATCAGAACAGCATCCAGCTCTCTCTCCTAGAGCTGTGTTGGCTTCGTAGAGCTACCAGTAGTACAGAGTAGTCAAAGCTTATTTCTATCACTAACAGGACAGTCTATGAGTCTGAATACATATGAAGAGCCAATGTGTTATGCATTTATTATGTTTGTACAGTGCCTAGCACAATGGGGCCTAATAGGGTTGTGGCCTTTAGTATTTAACATGTACACTGTGGTAAAGCCTAATCATAATAAAAGAAGGTGCTGTTTTTACACAGTAGCATCTCAGAGTAGAGCTGCATATTAAATGTCTTGGGCATGATACAAATGTCCTTTGTTTTTCTGAAAATAAAACTTCTGGGTAAATTTCACAAGTCATGAAACAAACCAAGAGCAATAAAACCCCATCCAAATGCAAACCCCATCCAAACGCAAACCAGCTGTACAGAAAAGGGATGTTGAGGCAAGGAGACATATTCAACAATTCTGATCTCCTCCACCATATTACTTCTTCCCTTTCCACAAAATTAAAGGAACCTTTTGGATATAACAAATGGCCTTTTAAATGTCTGCACTGTAGAATTTACTCACATATATTGCACTGCATGGATAATGCTACTTTTGCTATTAATAATGGTTCAAACCATACGCACGGATAATGGGATTTCCTCTAATGCATAGATATTAGCTTGAACAGCACGGCAGATATTTTCTTGGGGTCTTTCTAGCTCACGGTCCTGAATGTGGTAAAGGAAGCATCATCCCTTCTCAAATGAGGAATGTACAACATTCAAAGAATGAGAAAGTTGTGGCAGGATTCCAGATGGCAGGGAAAGCTGATGACTGATTGTACTAATAACCCAAATGTCACACTGGTCACATTACAAAGCAAGGAGAGAAAGGAACAGGCCAGAAATAAAAGGCCACAAGGAAGAATGTGAAGTTCTGCCAGATTTTTTTTTTTAAATATGGTGAGTGAATTTGATGTTTAGGAAAGTAGGGGAATAGGAGCCCTGGATGGCGCTCATGCACATCATGCAGGTAAGAGCTCTGTAAGCTTCCCACATAGTCATCTGTCCATGAACCTCTCAGCTATGTCAGTGTCCTCCAGTCCTGACTTGCAGTAACCGTTTCTGCTCCAGTTCTGAATTCATGCAGTTCTACCAATGCACCTCAAACCTGACCTGCAGCACCACCTGCTGCACTAGTTCTTAATTATATACAGAGTTCTGCCATGGCACCTAAATCCTGACTTGCAACACTCCCTGCTGTTTCAACCTGGGGCCTCCACCTAGCTCTGCCAATGCACTTCATTCTTGACTCCTATGTCAAATTATATACCCGACGACAGGGAAGGGTCGTCTCCCATGTCGAAGTCAACTGAGAAGAACAAAGATAGTGCAACACACCTGAAACTGCAAACGTTTTTAAATCAAGTCAGAGATGTTGGCAGTCAAATGACCAGTGTTAGGAGTTAGCCACAGTTAACATGGCAAATCATGCAATTTCACACAATGTGGGGAATTCCACCAGCTGCCTCCCATTCTGTGGTCATCAGAAAGTGATCATTAACAGTGGGATTGAATACTAAGTGCCTCTCTGGCATTTGGTGCCAATAGCTCAATCCTGACCCCTTAGTGGTTAGAAGATTTGTCAGACGGGGAATGTAAGGTGATGAATCACTCCTGTGCTAGGCTCCAGCCAATCCACAAGCCAGGAACTGGTCATGTGACTCCCAGGCCAGGTATATAAGCTCCACAGGCAGAACAGCAGCTCAGTCTGCTCAACATCACTCCAGGCCTTGCAACTCTCTCCTGCCTAATGGTCAGGGCTGTCCCTAGCCATTTTGGTGCCCTATGCAGCCCCCCACCCCTGTGGGGGGCACCAGGCCTCTGCAGGGGGCAGGAGGGAAACTGCCCCCCAGCACTAGCCGGTGGAGCGGAGCGGGTTGGGGCCGGGTGACTGCAGGGCAGCCAGGCCAGCCCAGTACTTACAGGATGGTGGGAAGTGGAGTGACCCGGCCTTAGCCCGCTTGCTTGTCTCCCAGCCTTGGGGCTTGGGAGGGCAGGGGGGAACCGCCCCACAGCACTCACTGGCAACACGGCTGGGAGCCAGGGGAGCAGAGCAGGCTAGGGCTGGGTCACTGCACTTACCGCCGCCGGTGAGTGCAGGGACCCAACCCCTGCTGCAGTCCCCAGAGCCTGGGGAGGGTATGGACCAGGGGGAAGAGGCAGAGCAGTGGCTGGAGCAACATGCAGCTGTGTAGGGCACCAGGAAATTTGGTGCCCTAAATTTCCTGGTGCCCTACGCAGCTACATACTTTGCGTATGAATAGGGACACCCCTGCTGATGGTGGCAACAGATGTCCCAAGCCTTAGCTTACTCCAGCCTTGCTCTTGCTCCAGCCTTGCTCTTGCTGATGCCCTGCTCCTAGTCTGCTCCAGCCTCACTCCTCCCCTACCCCGGGTGCCTGATTCCGGCTCTGACTACTAGGCCTGACTGCTCCAGCTCCAACCACTAGGCCTGACCATCTCCATCCCAGTTGTTGACAGGGAAGACTGTAACATTGCAATGCCGCACAAGAGGTGGGAGGCAGCAGGAGTGTTACAAGAAAGTGACAAGAAAGGCCTACCTAGGAGGATGTGACAGAGTGTGAGTAGCTTAAGGCTGGCTCATCACTCCCTGCACTTTGCAAGTGTCCCCTTGTGGGCCAAACTGAGGAGATAATTGGATAAGAATCAGATGATTAACCAATTAGGAAAGAGATTCAGCTCCTCAGCTGAGGACAGTTAAAAGAGGCCGTGAGGGGATGGCTTGAAGGAAGGTCTGGGGAAGCTCAGGATCTCAGGGAGGTGCTTTGGTGATGGGTAAAGATTTGGGGAACAAGCATTTAGAACGTCCTTGTTACACTTGCCACGGGTGTGCATGAGGACTATTTCCAGAGAGGAATCCAGGGGGCAGGAACCCTGCCCTGTGAGAGAGGACTACACAAGAGGCTGTGATTTTTGGTAATTGTTCTACTTTGAGAGCAACTGAGGGGCAGCAAGTAGGGTGAATTTCATTTATCGCTCCACCTCTGCCACCACCAGAGGCGGAAACTTGCTAAGTTATGCTTGTATGCACGGGGAAGGCATATCCTTATCTTGGTTGCAAGGAAATTGCATTGGAATCCTGATTCCAATATTACCCAAATCAATTCTAGCTCAGATTTTGGTAACTGATTCATATAAAATTAATGTAATGTAGTATCAGTGAAAGATATCTGATTCAGTCTGTCTCTATTTCTACAGAGCTAGTCATCACAGTGCCTGCCTCTAAAGACTGGAGTCCTGGGCCTGTCTGCTGACTAGATACAGCATGGGCAGAAGCAGTGAAATACCCTCGTCCCTACAGCAGGAGAAGACGATAACCCCTGAGCTGGGAAGCTCACCTATGGAGGCAAGAGGGCTGTTCACTCTCCAGAGCTCATTCCATCTTTTCTCTCTCTTCGGAGAACACCAGTGAATGAGTTAACACGCTAAGCAGTGTGGTCTAGTGGAGAGAGCATTAGACTGGGGCTGTGTGTTCTCATTCTGGTTTGCCACTGTCCTGCTGAGTGACCTGGGGCATATCACACTGTGTTGTGCCTCAGTTTCCACACCTGTCAAATGGGGATAAGGACACTGACCTCCTTTGTAAGGTGCTTTGAGATCTACTGACGGAAAAGCGCTATGTACGGTAAAAGCTAGATAGTAGAGAAGCAGTAGTAGGGTGAACACAGGAGCTAGGTTTAGTGCCTGGGGGTCTAATCCTGGCTCTACCATTGGCTTGCTGCATGAACTCAGGCAAGTCCCTTCACCCCTCCGTGCCGTATTTTCCATCACTGACCTCAGAGGCATAGTAGTGGCTGTTGTGATGTGCTCATCTGTCTTCTAGAAACAGAACCAAGATCACCAAATGACTAGCACAAAGGCCACAGAACAGCCATCAGAGGGCAGTGACTTTCAGTGCTGGGGTGTGTGATACCTGGCACAGGCCAAGAGCAATGTGGACGGAAGTACAGACACGAACGGGACATCATGATTAAAGCTGGCTGTGACTAAGAAAAGTGACAGAGCAGGGAGGCCTGGCTCCTATTTCTCCCTTTTCTGTGGAGTCACTGTGTGACCATGGGCAAGTCATTTATCCTCTCTCTGCCTTAGTATGATGGAGCTCATCCTCCTTACCTCTTCAACGGGATGCTTGAGGCTCAATTCATTGAGCTTTGAAATCCCCAGCTGGCAAGAGCTGGGAGACATGCAAAGACTTCTTTACTGAGTTATTATAAGAGCATCAGAAACCCTGCAGGCTTCAGAATCTGAGGGTGTGAGGCAGTGAAAGACCAGGGAGCTTGAGCTCTCAGGAGAGATGGCAGGATAGCATTGTTGCTGTTGTTCTCAATGTCAGCAGGAAAAAGCCAGTTAGCCCACAGCGCTTTTACATATCAAAGTATTTAGGATCCAGATGAAATTTATTTGCTCCACACTTACGATGGATTCTCTGCTTTGAAACAAGAGGCAGCAGGCACTTTGAGAGATGCTCTGGCAAGGAGCCTGGCTTTACTGTAGCTTCTGTTATTGCCTGAGTATCCGCCACTGAAATGCTCTTTTGTAACCTCTTACAGCAGCAAATCTCAGTAGAAAGCACTAGGCCTCCTACATCAACAGCATGCGAGGAGACCAGGAGGCTGTCATAACAACCCATGCTTCAGCTGGATATTTTGTAGTGATCCCAACCCACCCTTCACTTTAAATGCAGGCCTAAATATAGCCCCCAGTGCCACAGATTTCAAAGAGTAGCTGGGAAACGAGAAACCTGAGCTTCGCTAGCAGGATCTTGCCACAACATGCATGCCATGAATTAAATTAGTGGGAGAGTCAGTTGGCCACAATGCATTTGCATCCCTTCCCCAACCAGCAGCGAGGCTTAGCCGCCAGCAAAATAACTTAAATCCCAGTACGACTATACAGGGCCTTTCAAGAGCAATAGCGGTCATGGCTGTGCAGAGTGCCAAGTTTAGCTAGCTCAAAAGCAAATAAGAGCCACCAGGTGAGCAGACGTTATTAGTCAAACGCAGGCGCATCCATCAAAATCACTCCGCCGTAAAAGGCAGCCCTAGAGCCCCACAGGAAGAGGCGTTTGCTTTGGTTGGATCTGTGTTCCAGGGGCACTAGACAGTATCTGTTTACCGGATATATTTTACTGTCATCCTCCCGCCCCCAAAAAGAGACCGTTAGAGATTGCTAGCCTGATTAGCTCTCTGCATGGAATCAGAGGATTTAGACAGTAACATAACACACCATGGAGATGGAAAAATGACCTTCAGAACAATGCTCAGCTTGCAAGCCTAGGGCAGGGTACATGCCTTACGGCCCCATCGCGCTCTGAAAAGTGACTGCCAAAATGGCACCCTCTAACTCAACGGACTGGGCCCTTTGCGGAGCCAGAGTCATGCGAGCCAACCCTAGTGCCAAAATAACTCCAGTTAGCCCTGCAGAACGAATGCCGTTAAGGGTTAAGTAGCTGGGTTCCGTTCTATTCTGATCCACTGAGTCAAAAGAACGGGACGAGAAGAAAATTTTGTGGCTCTCTTTCAAGTGGCTACTTTTGGGCAAGGCCGCCCAGTCATTCTCACTGCACCGCTGCACTGCATGTTGTGGCTACAGCCCCTCCATCTCCAAGTCACATGCAGGACTTAGAGCCATCTGAGTGCCAAGTATTTTGTAAATAATCATAAAAAATGTAGGACTGGAAGGGACCTCAAGGTGTCGTCTAATCCACCTAGCATCCCTCCAGCCCTAAATATATCTGACGACTTATCTGGTCCCCATCAGTCCTATTTTCTTAACAAGTCCAGATTTTTAAACCTGTCCTCACAGGTCAGGTTTTCTAAACGTTTTATCGTTTTTATTGCTGTTCTGTGGACTCTCTCCAATTTGTCCACATCTTTCTTCCAGTGTGTCACCCAAAACTGGGCACAGTACTCCAGCTGAGGCCTCACCGGGGCCTAGTAGAATGGAACAGTTACCTCCCATGTTTTAAATATGACACTCCTGATAATACATCCCAGAATGATATTTGCCTTTTTTGCAACTACATCACCTTGACGATTCACGCAGGTGGTGATTCACTATGACCCCCAAATCCTTTTCTGCAGTACTACCACCTAGCCCGTTATTCCCCAGTTTGTATTTGTGCATTTAATGTTTCCTCCCTCAGTAAAGTACTTTGCACTCATCTCTACTGAATTTCATCTTGCTGAATTGAGACCAATTGTCTAATTTGTCAATGTCATTTTGAATTCTAATCCTGCCCTCTGAAGTGCTTGCAACCCCTCCCATCTTGGTGGCATCCACCCATTTTATAAGCCTGCTCTCTACCCCATTATCCAAATCTCTAGTGAAAATATTAACTTCTACGGGACCCATAATAATGACATGTTTTTCACAACACTCTTTGATGTGTTCTAGGAAAGTATCATCACCATTTATTGCTATTTTATCAATGAGGAAACAGACAGACGAATTAAAGCCACAAGAGTGAGAGTGTGGCAGAACTAGGCCTAGAACCCGGGACTTATGATTTCCCAGCTCATGGTCTAACTGTTAGATCATGCTCTCTCTCACCAAAGGATGAGAGGTACCTCCTGGAATGTTCAGTGCCTCAAGCCCCATAAATGTGTGTTCAGCACTCAATACTCCTTCAGACAAATATCACACCCATCCGTCTATGTTCCCTCTCCCCAGAGCTTCATATTACAGGCATTCATTCCAGTAAGGAAATGCGCACACCCTGTGGATCAGTCATGAGACCGAGGGACTAAGTGAAGAGAATGGGTCTTCCCTTTGCCCATGGTTCAGCTTCAGTCCTCTAAACTCTGTGGTGAATCATGAGAGATCTCATGGCAGTTTCCTTCGTGCATCATTGAGGCAACTTAACTACTTCCTATATGCGATGCAAGAGGCAGGCAAGTCAATTCAGATAAAATAAAAAAACAATATATGAACCTCAGCCCCAAACTCAGTCTGAACCCCACCGTGGTTTTTGAGTTTTTTTCTGGGCCATCTAGTACCAGAAAGTTCTGGGAAACTCATGGAAGTGCCTATTCCCTTGAATTGAAATCCAAAAGGTTCAGCTAAGCCACAGAACGTGGATGCTAATCTGAGTCAACATATTGATGCCAAGCCTGTGCCATATTTTGCCCTAAACCCCTGCTCAGAATTCTCATAGCCATGACTGGCATTTGCACACATGGCCCATGAACTGTATCTAGCCCTCACTGCTTATGGCACTGATTTGTTTTGTAAAAGAATTTATTTTATAGTGTTATGTTTTTCCATTCACAAAGAGCAACCTTCTGCTTTCAGACCAAATGGCTCTCAGGTTAGATTTAGGGGGAAAAACAAGAAAGAATGAAAAGAGTACAGAGTGTATGTCTCTTCTGTAATCTGCTGCTTCATCTCGGTTTCACAAAATAACAGCTTTTCTAGCACACACATCTACAAGACAAAATCCTAACCGTTACCTAATTACCAGCATTACGTGGGACTGACCTGCTCACCTGCCCTAAAAATCAAATAGGCCTGAATTTTCTGTTAAAAATTAGAAATGCTGCAGGATCTGGATGTTTTTAGTGCATTTGTGCTTTTTAGAGCAGCAGGTTGGTGCATTTAGGCCCTAATTAAGCCTAGGTTTAGTCCCAGTGGAGTGAAAGCTAGGCACCTGCTTAAGTACCTTGCTGTACCAGGGCCTTATTTCTGGTTTAAAACTGAAAAAGGACATTAAATAACTGAAACAAATCCCAGATCCAAAACTACCCCCAGACTTTGAGCCTGTTTGAACACCAAACCCAGTCTGAATTTTGCAAATAGCCCTTATCTTTACACTGCACCAAACCAAATATTAAAGACATAAAGCTTGAGATGGTCAAAATCTGGATGTGAAATCTGCAACACGCTCCTTATTAAAAATGTACATTTTGGAAGGGATGGGTGAAGATGTGGTGGACTCTTCATTTAATTTTCCTCAATATATAAAAAATTTGATGCATTCATCACCTTTGTCCCAAAGTCCTGTAGAAACAAATTCTGTCATTAGGTGAAGTTGATAGTCTTCACGTTCTGGTTAAAACTTTTTGTAAATCAGTTTGAGATCTATGGATGAAGAGCACTAGATAATTGCTACATAATGCTGTTATGGGACCTCCTTTTTACAGAAGACATACTTTTTGTTTAGCACGTAGGTTTTTCATGACCAGTTCTGGTGCCCAGGGATACTGGCAAATTAGAGAAGAAGCAGAAGAGAGTTGCAAAAATGATCTGAAGGCTGGAATAAATGCCTTACAATGAGAGATCAATCTGTTTAGCTTATCAAAAAGAAGAGTGAGAGGAGACTTGACTATGGTGGATAAGTATCTTTACGAGGAGAAAATACCAGATATTAAAAGACTCTATAAAGTAGCAGAGAAAGACATAAGAACTAGGGGCTGAAAGTTAAAACCAGACAAATTAGGCAAAAAAAAAATTTTTTTTTACAGTGAGGGTGATTAACTACGGGAACAAACTCCCAAGGGAAGTGATGGATTCTCCATCTTCTGAAGTCTTCAAAGCAGTACTGGATGCATTTCTGGAAGATGTGCTTTAGTCAAACAAGTTGTTGGGCTCAGTACAGGAGTTATTTGATGAAGTTCCTTGGCCTGTGTCAGGCAGGAGATCAGACTAGATGATCAAATGATACCTTCTGGCCTTAAAATCTATGAATCAATTAGGATAAAAAAATACAAAGGTAAAGTTAAAAAAATACTTGTTAGGCTGATCAGAATTTATCACCATAATAAGCACAAAGGCATAAGACCTTGGTACGATTCATTCATCTCTCTGCCTGACACTGTTTGGATTTACTTGGCAACTATGTTGTTTGTAGTTACAAAGTGCAATTACGCTCATTTTTCTGAAAATGAGAAATGATGCTGGAACTGCCCAAAATGAGGGATTGTGGTTTAGTTTTGCAAGAGTATGTTTGGGGAAAAAGAAAAAAAATTTCTTCATGTATCCACACATCCATCCATCTATTAATTAGGGCTGGCTGGCTAGTGATACATTGATTTGTGAACAACATTACAGAGTTCATTTTGCCATGATGCCTGCTGTTTATTATCCACGAGTATATTGATGGCTGGCATGTTCCCAAATTCCAAAAGTGTGACCAATTTTAGCACAAAATTATTAATCCTCCAAAAATTAATACCCAAAATAATGTGATTGATTTGCTCTCCATTATTCTTTTTAATGTGTTGGAGACATCCAATCGGACCAGTTAATACCATATGGCTTAGGGGACTAATCACACACCACAAATAACCAATATTTGAACCAAGTCTCAAACAGTGTGAAATTTATTTGTCTGAATGAACTACATGGCAAACATGAATCACAAATATCGAAGGGGTAGCCGTGTTAGTGTGGATCTGTAAAAGCAGCAAAGAGTCCTGTGGCACCTTATAGACTAACAGACGTATAGGAGCATGAGCTTTCGTGGGTGAATACATGCATCCGAAGAAGTGGGTATTCACACACGAAAGCTCATGCTCCTATATGTCTGTTAGTCTATAAGGTGCCACAGGACTCTTTGATGAATCACAAACACATTCAAAGAATATCCCAGTCAGTTTGGGAATGATTTGCTCATCTGAAAGAGGGCTACCCATAGAATACACTGCATTATAGAACTGTGGAATAGCTGGTCCTTATTTTAAAAGCAAGAAATGGTTTGAAAATATTCCTGTAACATACAGTTCCTGGCTGTGTTTGCACAGTGCATCCCTCTTGGCTGAGAGTTACATAGATACACTTTTTCATTCACTGCAGGGATATATTTAGATTTATGGGCAAAGCAAAGGATGATGATATTTTGGACAGACGGAGCCTTGTCTCAAATGACAAGCATGAGGTCTGGGTTATTGCATTAATGCAGAATCTCTCCCTCTCTCTGACCAGAATATCTACATTAATGGCATGGCAAGGCTCAGCGATAGCACCGGTGCACTGCGCTGGATCAGGTGAGATTCTGGGATTCTTCTGGCACAGTCTGCAATCCAGATTCTAGCCTGCACTTCCCCACCTCCCCCCATGAACTCATTCTGCAAGCCTTCTCGCAATCCCCTGTCACCAAAATAGCAAGCAAGCCATACGTGGTGGGGGGGGGGTGCTTCCAGTGATTGACGCTGAAGAATGGATTGGTCAGGGAGTTGTCCTGCCCTGTTAATGTGATGGCTTGGGAGAGTGAGACGGTCAACTGGCCTTTAGTGGGGGCCCTGAATGGTTCCATTTCCAGCTAGTGAGGTTTGTTGCTTAATTCTGAACAAACAACCCCCATGAAAAGACTTCCTGCCATTCAGCTGGATCTGTGAAACCATACCCCATACTTGGAAATGGAGTCTCCTAATCACCCAGTGGGATGAGAGCTTGTATGGAGATGGGACTGGAGAGCGTAGAAAGGGATGGAACCCCTCAAATTAGCATAGTGCATATCAAGGAACAGGCAGAAACGGAGCAGACTTCCTCCCCTTGTTCTTCATTTGAGCTCTAGGTTTCATTTGGAGATCTCAATCTAGCTGGCTCAGAAGACCACCTACATTTATCCCCGGGCAGGAGAAAAACACAAGGGCTCCGATCAACGAAGGTATTCAGCCTCCTCTTTTCCATTAACTTCAGTGGAAATAAAGAGTCTAAGTACCTCTGAGGATCTGGGATGAGGTCATTATTTTTTGCAATCATAAAACTCAATAATGGCTAAATGTTTGCATCCATCAAAAATGTTGACTCCCTGGCTGAGATCTCATACAGAGCCAGGATTTACAGTTGAGTTTACAACCTCAAGAAAACGGGCTTATGGAGCAGAAGCAGCTATATCCCTTAATTCCTATGGCTCTAGTGCTCTACTGTAGGAAGCATATACAGTATTTACATGTCATGCGAGTAGGTAGCTCTAGAAAGTCATAGTTTATTCTACATGACAAACGTTGCCCCTCATTGTTCCCTGGGCGCCTCTCACATCATGGTGACACCATCCAAGGGAACCAAGTTTTGGAGCTACTGTTATTATATTTTGTTTCTTTATGTCAATGGCTTAATATCTGAGAGCTCAGGGAACGTGCCAGCCCGGTAACCCTTCCCGAGTCACAGCAGAGTATTCAGCTGTAGCTCCAGCCAGGCAGTAGGGTGCAAGAATGCTTCATCTGTTGGAGGACCGCCCACTTGGCTCTTGGTTTCTTTGCTGAGATGGCCAAGAAGGGTGATAGTTACGAATATTTAGGAGGAGCTTTTCAAGAGGTTACAGGATGTAGGAATACAAGTCCCTTTAAAGTCTGTGGGTCATGTGGTCCTAAATTCCTTTTGAAAACCTCACACTTCAGCCTTATTATGAAGTGCAATACCCTAAGCATCCATGGGACACTGCAAATGCCTAACTCACACTGAGGCAGGAGCAGTACTGTTATGTTCTCATTCAGAAAGTTCCAAATGATACCCAGAGGGTGTGAGGATGACTTGGTGAGGAGACGAACACTGGAAAATTGCAGGAAGGAAGGGAATTGCCTGAGGGAAAGCAAAGAGAGCGAGAACAAGGAAGAAGATGCGAAGGTGAGAACGAGGGAGGAGACTGCAGCGTAGTGAGCTATGTAACTGCTAAAGCTCTGTTTGGGTGTGTACATCTTTACCTTTCTAAGGACTTCTCTTTGCAGAGAAGGGTAGTCATGTTGTGGTCAGTTCAGCGCAGACACTTCCAGAGGAGGCACACTAGGGTTGCCACCTCTCTGGTTTTTACCCAGACAGTGCAGTTTTTGGCTTCTGTGTCCAGATGCCATTTAGGGTTGCCAGGTGCCCTGTTTTTGGGGTCCTGGCAACCCTAAATGGCACCCAAACCAAAAGCCTGGTTCCAATGGGGCATGGGGAGGCACCGGGGCATTAACCCACGCCAGCCCCTGCTCAGCCAGGGATACCTCATACCTGCAGGTAGGCTCCGTGAGACAAACCAGCAAGTGATGAGGGGGGAGAGAAGGAAGGAGCAAGCAACAGAGGCGGTGCCTTGGGGGTCCCGTTACCAGAATTAGAAAGGTGGCAACCCTAAGGTACATGCACTGGGTTTGCTCACTTTTACTTATGTTCCCTCACTTAGATGCTCTCTCGATTTGAAACAGAGGTCACTCAGACTGAACATATCTGCTTACTCTTTGTGTACAGAGAAACAAAACATAGAGGCTAGGTGAGCAGTAAGAAGAGAGGTTTAGGAGGGAACAAGAGCAGAGACATAGGAGCAGACAAAGTTTCAGAGCTTTGAATGTGAGGATGAAAAACCTCAATGAGTTGCAATAAAGGGCAGACATCGATTAGCTTTGTGATATGGACAGTTGTCTGCTAGAGACTACAATAAGATCACCAAGTCATTTCTGATAAGGAGCTACCCAAAAACAACTGCTTTTGATTGCTACCAAACTGGGCTGGGGATTTGAATCAGCCATCAAGCAGTAAAAGAAGGCAATGGCCTATTACCCACTTCGTAAACCATCCAGTTCTCCTTTGGGGCTCATTAAACTGTAAGAACTGGCTGGACAAATTCTCACAGCTGACAAGACAGCTGGGGAAAAAAATCATATTTCTGCAGAAAAGACAAACAAAAAAAGTGATATATTTTCCCCTCACTGGCTTTCTCTTGTTTTGCAAAGAGAAATGACTATTTCCTCTCCCCCACACACATACATACGATACCAGCCAAGTGGAAACTGGCCATTTTGCACAGTTCTTGGACGTGACGTGATGTAGGTCTGGATGGCTCGGGCTTGGAAATGGGATATTTACTATTTAGACAGTAAAACACAAAAGCATCAAAAAAAAAGTGGCTTTAGGAGTGGGGAAATGTCATTACAGATCCAAAGAGCATTTCTAAAGGCAAGTTTGTCAGCTCTTTGAGACGGGGATTGTCTTTTCGTTCTGTGTTCATACAGTGCCTAGCACAATGGGGACCTGGCCCATGAATGGAGCTACCACAATACAAATTGATAATAATTAAACTGCGTAGACCCTACCAGAACACTGAAGGGGAGTGAAACTGATGCACATTACCTGGCTTACTCTCCCGCCCCCCCAACTATTTCTTTCAGCCCACATTCAGCCAACATTTAACTCTAGAAAAGATGGTCGGTTTCACCTTTCATCTCTACCATCCCTATGTCCTTCTATGGATGAAAGTGGATGCCAAACAATGAGGCTCAGTGATTTACACCAGGACAACATCTTGAAGTGTACAGAGGCAAACACCGAAGGGCCCAATACAGCTCTCAAAGTCAGGCACGAGATGGCGTAGCAGCCCTTAGAGCGTACCTGGAACACACATTAAGGCAGACCCATCTGCTCCACAGCCAACCTGAGCTTGCGGATGTCAATCTGATCTGAACCTCCACATCTTTTGAGGTTTGTCCGCTGCTGATTATAAGCACGTTCTTCCTGGGTTCCTACTGGGAACCAGGAAGTGGGCGGGCTCTGCTAAAGGACCTCCCCCCAGCCTAAGGGGAGGATCCACAGGGCCTGGAGACCAAATAATTCCGGGGGACAACTAATGAGATAACAGGGACAGGAATGAGGTCAAAGGGTCAAATGAAGAGGAACCTGATGAGTTCTTCCCGGGTTGCAGGGCAGGCACTTGCTATGTTGCTTGCCCAAGTGAGAGACAGAATATTCATGCACTCCTCTAACTGCACCTTCCACTCCTCTGGCCCATTCAGCAGAATTCATCCCTATCTGGGATCACCTGATTCCACCCTGCAACCTGGCCAGCATCGCCTGCCAGCCACATGCCACCTCCCCAGTTTCTTCCTTAAAGCTAGTCTCACAATTGAGTCTCAGGCGGCTGAGAATGAGGCACTGATTCCTGGACTGCACTGTGGTGCTGCTAAGTGGGGAGGTGCAGAACCAGGAAACAGACCGGAAACAAACCAGAATACTAGCAGGGCCAGTGTGCGCTCGGTCACCCTGCGAAAGAGCAAAGGCCGCACATTCCAGGGTCTATTACTTTATCTCTTCTGATGGGTGAGCACTGGGCAGGACGAGATAAGCTCATCCCCAGGAAGCATGAGTCACCTCGGTCCATGAGGTAGAGTGGAAGCACTCGACAAGCGTTCGTCTCAATGAACAATAACCCTCCTTAAACATATCAAAACAAGTCCATGGTTTGCCAAGGGACAGGGCAAGTTAAGAGCTTTCTTTCCTGCCTGGAACCGAGGTCAGGCGGCCATCCCGGGGCGATTTCCTCTACTTCTTCACAGACTGCCTCAGGAAACTGGACAGCATGTCATCAGCCCATTACTTCAGGTTATTGTTCAGTTAGGTGGTTTCCAGGCTGGAGGGAAAAGTGAGCATGAGCCCCCCCCCCCCCCCAGAACAAACAGCCCAGCCCATCAAGTGAGGGAGGAGCTTGGAGCTCAGGGGTCAGCTAAGTACTGCAAATGACACAACAGGGACAAGGGTGAAGGTCATAGGTGCAAAATAAGAGACCTGGAAAGGGACACTGAGCAGAGAACCTCAGACAACACCTGCTGCCTTCAGAGAGGAAGGTGTCAGCTTGACAGTCACGAAGGGTGAATTCCTCTGTTCGCAGGATGGGCACATCATGAGCAGAGGCAGCGCAAGCATCCCTGACCCCACACGAGTCACAGCACCTCGCAAGCTGTTCTTGAGGTATCCTCTCTCAAGTGAAGGAGGCATCATTCATCCTCCATGGCCTGTGAGACTAAAGCCAGGTCTGAAAACAGCGTCATGGAGTCTCTCTTAGAGCGAGCCAGCAAAACTATGCTAAGCCTGTCTCTAACTGGAACTGCTGATCACTGGGGAGCAGTCATCTGGAGCCAGAGACATGTCAAATTAATTGTCACATATCTTCATAAACTTAAACTAGTCCCATAAACTTAATAAGAAGGTGCCTGGTGTGCTGAGACCACTGCCTATCTGGCTGGTCAATATTGTCTTATTGTTTCCTTGTACATTCCGTCCATCTGTCATCTCTTTCTTATATTTAGATTGTAAGATTTTTGTTCTGTGTTTGTGTAACGCCAACAGACCCCAGTCATCGGTGGGCAGGATCGAACCAGGGACTTTTGGAGCTTAGTACATGAGTCAAAAGCCAACTGGCTGTTACCTAAGACTGTAGAGCAGATTCATTTTCTCTCTCTCTCTAAGTGGTCTTGGTGCCACTAGATGGGATACAACACCACACCCAGAAGGTGTGTGGGTTACATTTGTACAGCACCTAGCACAATGGGGTCCAGTCCATTACTGGGCCTCCTCAGTCCTACCACAACTACAATAAAATAAATAATAATAATAATAATTATTAACCTTCTACATGGTGGAGTTACACACACCCACCTCCACCCCCGAGCTGGTTACAAAAATGAGACTCTGTCTGGCCACACATGATTCAGGAATGTAGTGTAACCCTTCTGCCCATCTAAGTTGGCAGCAACAAGGGCCTGATTCTGTATCTAGGGGTTCCATTTCAATAACGCAAATGCAAAACCATCTCGAGCCCCCACCCAGTGACCTGGGACAATTACATACCACCCCCCGGGGCGCCTCTAGGAGGCAATACTTCCCCTCTCGCAAGCACGGAGTCTGAATGTAGCAGAAAATGTTTAATAACATGAGGTAGACGACATCAGCATTAAATTGGGAAAACACCACAAACAGGATTCATAACACAAACCAGGAGCAAAAGACCCACCCCAGCAAATTGGGCTGTGTCCTTTCCCTTTGGTTCCTGAATCCAGCAACCCAAAAATCACCCAGAGTCCTCAAAGTCCAACACCCCCAAAGTCTCTTGGATCCAGCAACCACCCAAAGTCCCAAAAGTCCAACAACCCCCAAAGTCACTGTCCCTGGTCAGTGCAGCCCCAGAGTAAAAGGGGGGCATGCAGGGTGTTAAGGGGCACCTTACGTGATCTGAGGCCGGCCGGCCGCCTCTCCGCAGCCTTCACCACGAGCCAGTCCACTTCCTGCCATCCCACAAACTGCTCTGCTCTACGAGCTGCTCCGCTCCGCTCACCAACCTGTGAGCCACTCCAGCCGTCCCTGCAAACAGCTCCGCTCACCATTCCTTCCATCCATGCTGCTCGCTGCTCCTCCAGCCGTCCCCACAAACTTGCTCTGCCAGCTGCTTAGCAATATAGCTTCAAGCTCCCCCACTATTTAACACAGCACTCAGCTCTTAATAACTTTAGCACTTTTGTGATTTCAGCTCATAGTAGGGGAGCCCCAGTGCTGGTGCACCATTTGCCCAAAGTGAATTCAGCTCAGCAGCCTGTAACTAGACTTCTAATGGAATCAAAGTTAGCTCTGACCTTCAACAGTGAAGAGAGAAAATAGTGCAATTAGCATTTCAAGCCCTCAAAGAGGACCCATACCATCAAATACAAATACCTGCCCCATCCTCTCTCAATTCATGGGGTTTTGTAACCCATGCCCCTTGTCTAGCAAGTGCTACTTAATTACTGGCGAGTCTCTCTGTCATACAACAGTTCCACTGGCCTTGATTCACCGAATCAGGGTAACAACACTTTATTCTTCTTGCCCCAATAACAGAGAAACTGGGGATCCCACACCAGCCAAAGTAACCACTTTCAGTTGTTGTTGTCCCAGGCTAGGCGGGTAGGTGTGCCTATGCAAACAAGGTCAGCCCCTGAAGTTCTTTTCAACCCTCACCATAATTCACCACCAGATGTCAGGGTAGAGCTTATCCTGACTCTGCTTACATCAGTATAGTGAGGGGGCGTGGTCTCCCTCCCTGAGAGACGGGGAGAGACCCACGAGCCCCCCTGGTGGGCACAGCTGGGACCCCCATGGCCGCCCTGCTGGAAGCAGAGGGGCAGGACAGGAACAGGGACTATAAAAGACCTGCCCTTTAGCTCAGTTGGGGGAGAGTTGCCAGAGGACCAGGATATCTCTCCTCTACTGGTGGAGCTTGGAGCTGACAGAGGCTGCCACCGTGCCCGAGACCCAGAAGAGTTGCCAGAGCTACCAGACACTGGGACACCGAAGAGCTGATGGGGCTGCCGGTTGCTGTTTACCCAAGCGAGACCAAGGACAACCCCGGAACTCCTGTACCCCAGGACCAGGAGGGTAAGAAAAATCCCAGGGAAGCCAAATAGGGTTGAGCTGTGGGACTGATTGTAAGCCAGCCAGCGTGCTGCAGGCAGATCACTCCCCTGCTGATAGGGCCCTGGGCTGGGATGCAGTGGAATGGGAGGGCCTGTGTCCCCCTACCCCAGCCACCCCATCCCTGGAGGGTGGCTGTCTGCCTCCTTGTTAGGCCAGGAGGCCTGTACTGGTCTGGAGCCTGCAGGCGTTTGGCTGTAGCTCCCGCCGAGACACGTTTGGCTGTAGCTCCCGCCGAGAGCTGATTCCCCCAAATTGCTGTGTTGCTCTGCGTGGACCCCAACCAGAGCTGTTAACTGTGGATTGCCCACCCTGATTGAGGGACCTAGGCAGATAGACTAATTGCTGCCCTGACTGATTACCAACCAGGACTATTGACTGTTGGATAACCAGCCCTGCTTGAGGGCCCTGGGCTTATAGACTCCCTGCTGCTCAGACCATGCTGAAGGGGTCCGTATTGACCAGGATAAAGGACAATCACCATTGTGCCAGCTAACTGTGACCCTACCTTGGCCTACACAGAGGAGTTAGCTGCATGTCCAGCATAATGTCAGCTAACTTAATTGTCCAATTATGTTGCATTTTGTCCCTTGGACAAACCCAACGAGTGATCACTTAAGGGTGCACCATCAGAGCCAGCGTGAGAAGGAACACTCCATTGGCTTCAAAGAAATTGACTGGGTTGGAAATGGGACACGTGGCCTGGCAATGCCAAGTAACTGGTTTTAACTGAATGCAGATCAGGTTTGCAGTGACTGAAGGTCGTTACTCTCTGGTAACTTGTGAAATCAGTTTCATAGCTTAGTCCAGTTCCTGGTGGACCGATGCCCACACTGCATCTGGTAGTAACTTAAAACCTCACTATCTTTGTTTTCAGTGTTCTGTACTTTAAATTTCCATGAACTCCCTCCGTGTATAGAGACAGCAACTATTCTTGCTGTAACCTACAGAGAGGAGAGACGCACACTGAGCTTTTGCACCGCAGACTTCACTTTTGTTCTTTCTTGTTCTGGCTTTTGTTGAGGGAAACATGACACACATCCTTGGCTCATGTGTTGTCAGGGCCCCAGGACAGTCGAATGGACACCATTTGGGACCACTAAAGTCAGTTACAGAATCTCTCTCTTCCACACACAGGCCTCGGAGCAGTGACCAGACAATTTTTTTATTTGGGAGGACACTGGAAAATGGAATGTCTCCCCTCTGACCCTGGAGAGGATTATACGGATGGCTTCCAGCCCCAGCCAGAGGACAGGAGCAGGGATAATTCCCATCTGTGTTAGGTGTGCTGCTTGCTCTTGTGTAATTACTAGAGCTGCACAGCTGTAAGTCAAAGGGCTGGTGTCCTCATAAACCACAAGAGTGGAATTGGAGGACTTTGCCAGAGGAGGAATTTACTTAGAATGTGTGTTTAGAGAAGGACAGACGTGAGCCACCCAGTTCCCATCCGGATCCCAGCTCACTCAAAGCCTTAAGTATCCACAAACTAGGCTGTAGAAAACAGGCTAGAGCGGGAGTGCTGTTGCAGAGCATGACCTGCCCCCAGTGAGTGAGTGAAGCACAGATGAGTTCCAGCCCTGCTGCTTAGCCCAGCCACAGGCCCCCAGAAGGAGCCTTGCCAGCCCCACGTGTGCACCACTCATGAGTCAGACAGACACCAAACATGGCTGGTTTAAAATAGCAGCAGCAATCATTGGGCTGTTCTTTTGACTTGCTTTCTGGTCTGAGCTGGACTCTAGCTAGCGCAGATAACAGTAGCAGTGAAGACGAGGCACAGACCTGTGTGTGGGCTACGCTATGTACCTACAGGCCCCACTGGGCATGTACTCGGGTAGCTAGTCCACGCTGATGCCCATACTGCTGCATCTGCACTACTATTGTTACCAGCACTAGCTAGATTAAAGCGAGCACAGGTAGGCCTACCCACACTGCAGTCACCAGTGTGGTAGAGGTACCTTTGGGGAGAGGCAGTCTGCGGTGGGGCACGGCAGAAGCCCATTCGTTGTTACCCAAGAACGGGTGGAATGCGTCACTAAAGAGGGATCTCTTGAGTACCTTGGGCCTAGAGTAGGTCCTGAACACGATAGTCAGTGACTTGCGCCACTTTAGCATGGATTCCTTGCATGCCCTCGATCGAAACACTTAGCCCCTTGCTGCCTCAACTTATTCTGTTGGTAAAACAGAGGCTCCACGTCCCTCCCATTGAGATCTACAGCTGAAAAACACCCTAGAAGTGCCAAGTATTGTTACGCACACCTGTGCCCACTAAAGATCCGGCCCTGCTCTTTGAGCAGGGAGTTTAGTGCTGGCATCCTGGCCAAATTCTAACTCCTGAAGTTGCAGTTTGCCTCCTACAATCCCCCTGTAGTGTGTTCTTCCTTTCCCCTCCCCAACAAACTGTTGCAAGGTGTGGGCGGGGCACAACTGCTGCCCCAGCCTAGCTCAGGAGTGGCAGTTCTTCCCTTCTGGATGAGTGACACTGATCTGTACAGTCTGAAGGCACTTTCCTCCAGGCACCAGGAGTAGTGATTGCTTAGTCAGCATGCCTCAGAGAGGGGCTACTGCTGAGGTAGGACAAGAATGTAGGGGCCTTCAGCTGGGTTTGCCCATGCAGTGATCCTGCATTCCTGACCTTCGCTGGCAGGGAACCCTAGAGCAGAGGAGTTGCAGAAGGACAAAAGGGCCTTCCCCCCCAAAAAAGCCTTGTAATGCCTCTGAGAGATCCAGAGAAAGAGCAGCACGTCCAAGGGGACTGCGCAATAGGAATGACCCGAGCAGTAAATGCCACTCCGGGAAATCAAACAAGCACCATGGCTGGGAGCTGCTGAGTGGTTTTGATGTGTCCGTGAAACCTGGCTCTTGAGCAGCCACTGACTATTTCCAGGAAGATTCACGCAGCTGCCGTACAAACCAGCCGCAACGCTGGCTGCTTACAGAAAACACAGCCCCGTGCTCATCAGAACAGGCACGCTGCAGAAAAACACATTGATCCTTTGCACCGACTGATGTTTCATCACAGAAAGCCCAGAAAGAGCTCGCCCAACAAAGATACACAGAACACGGCTGTACAACCCTTCTAACCTGGCAACATCCAGAGGCTGGACAGGCAGGGATCTGGATCAGGGCCGTTGGCTTTTAGGATTAAAAGTGACCGAGCTGGGGAAAAGGAAGCATGAAATCCTCGATGCAGGTTTGCAGGGCTTGTAAGAGACAGAGGCTCTCAGGATCTGACTTGTGTCAAGCTCACTCGCTGCAGCTGCAGGCTGTCAAGTCTCTCAGAGGACCTGCTGACAGACCACAGTTAAGACCTTGCCTTTGGTTCCAAAATTCAGTGCCGTGATTCAAGAGTCAACTCATAGGCAAGCCTAAAATAACAGCTCTGCCATGGAGAACAGCTGTTCACATGTGTGCGCGTGCGTGCATGCCTGTGCTGTGTGACTGTAGTGTCCTGTTTGTGCCTTTTGTGTAGTGAGTGTTTTACATCTCTGGGTGTGTCTGTAACGTGGTTTAGGTGTATTTCTCTGTGCATGTGTCTGTAGTGCTAGGCATCGGCCTGGTTCATTGTGTGTATCCAGTGATCTATACGGATGTTTATAGCTCTGGTTTTTGCAAGGTGTACATGCTTTCCCATTCAGTGTTGATGTCTCAGTTGTTGTGGGTCTTGCTCTGGGTTTATGTATGTGTGTCTGTGCGTGCCCCATAGATGGCTGGGTGATGTGCTTTGGTCAGGAATCACTGTTGGACGGGATGGGGGTGGTAAGTGAGCTGTAGGGACTATTGCAGGTATCCAGGCAACACTGGCTAAACTCCAGAAGTCCTGTCCCAGCATGCACTGGGCCAAGTGTGAAACCTGGAATGGATTTTCTGGAAGTGGTCTCAGCTTTGGTTGGCCAGAACTCTGCATGTCCAGGGAAGATCTGTACACACACTGGCTTATGCTTTGCCCCCACCATTTTGGCTACTAAGAGATAGACCTGGGCCTGTGACTGAAGCTCCACTGGGATAGACAAGAGTCCCACTCCTCCAATGCTACAGAGAGCAACTTTTCTACATCCCAATATCCTGCCAGAGAGTACAGAGCCATGATTTTCAGCCTGGACCATGCTGGGAATTACATCCCCCCCGTGCAGCCTTCACTTTTGCAAGGACTTTCTGATTATGAAATTATATATAGTATTTTAAACATAGGTAACATTCTGGGCATAGACCCGCCCTCCCCCTCGTGACAGCATCCCCTCTATTTCCAAACCAAAAGGTAAATGCGTGTGCAGTCCTGTGAGTGGTGTGGCACTTTAGATGCGTCTCAGCACAGCGTTCTGCACCTGGGTGTGTCTCAAAGTATCGGCGGGTAGCAATCGATTTATCCGGGATCGATATATCGCGTCTCGCGATATATCGATCCCCGAATGAGCTCACCGTCGACTCCGGAACTCCACCAGACCGAGCGGCAGTAGCGCAGTTGACGGGGGATCCGCAGCCATCAATCCTGCGCCATGTGGACCCCAGGTAATTCGATCTTGGATACTTCGACTTCAGCGACACTATTCGCGTAGCTGAAGTTGCATATCTTAGATCGATTTCCCCCCTCCCAGTGTAGACCAGCCCTAAGTGCTGCTGGAATTCCAGAGGAAATGGCAAAAATGCTGCTCTTAGCCAGGAAGAAGCAGAGCAGCCTACGGAGCATTTCCTGTGCGCTGGACGCAGGATTCTGGAGCGCCTGCCACGCACAGCACTAAGCGGTGACTCACAAGTTACATGTTGTGGAAACAGAGCATGTCACTGTGTTACTTGCACATTTAGCCACTTAAGCCTGAAGTTCCAATGGCGAGGAGCCAGTGGAAGGCACTGCAAGCTGCCTCTCTCAAGTTAACCCACTTTAAACCATTGTGTGTCAGGCCATAGATCAAGGGTGGAGACAGACGGATACTGCAACAGAGTGACTGCAAACATTCATTTTAAGTACTGAACTGAGCAGCTGTCCAGTCACGTTCATGCCCTTTTTAAAATTATTATTAGCCATTCATGGACTGCTTTTTCATTGCACAAGGATTTGGGGAATGGCTGTTCTAACATAGCACCTGGCTTTTTGTCATTTTGACTTTTATATTAATGTTAGGGTATTAAACGTTAATATATAAAGCAGAAGTGTTTTTTGTTTCATTCCATTTTAACACTGTCAAAATGAAGCACTGTGGTGGCCCCAAATCAAAATGTCTGGATTTTAGTTTTATAGGAAAACGTAGCTTTTCATTCCCATTTGTAAAGATTTTTTTTCTCCTAAAGTGTAAGAATTTCCCAGGGAGCAGAAACTCCAGTTTCTCACCAGCTGTTCTAAAAATACATCTATATGCAACATATAGTATCATTTCTTAAAGCAGAACTCCAAAGTGTACCGCATAAAACACTGTATAGAACTGCACTGGGGTGAAGTTATAATTTTTGTAAATCAATCCTGCCAGAGCTAGCTATTCAGCTTTTCCCTATAGGGGGAGCAGTAGAGCCTCTTTTCTCTGTAAACCTTCTCACGCTGGGGCTTAGTGAATGCCGGATGCTCTTGTTGCACAAGGATCTGCTCTTTGTTTTTTCCATTAGCACGCACATTCCATGCAAAATGAACAGTTCACAAGCTGCCTGCCCCAAAGGCTGAAATATGCTCACAAAACTGTCCAGTGACCAATTCCAAACAGATACATTTGTAAAAATAAATTTAAAAAAAATAAAGGTTTGTCTGAACAGAACAAAGGCTAAAATCATGAAGCGAGCTATTTACTAGGACTCACTCCATCAGCTCTAGGGATGAGGGTCCTACTGCTGCAGTGAGCTGACACCCAAGAGTTGGACACGGTTTCATAGATTCGCAGATTCCAAGACCAGAAGGAACCATTATGATCATCTAGTCTGACCTCCTGAAAAACACAGGCCAAAAAAAACTGCATTCAATTTCTGCAGCAGGCCTATAACTTCTTTTGGAGCCAGAACACCTCCTTTGCGAAGATATTCAGTCTTGACTTAAACCACAAGTGATGGAGAATCCGCCATGTCCCTAGGTAAGTGGTTCCAACAGTTAGTCATCCTCACTGTTACAGATGTGCACCTTATTTCTAGTCTGAATTTGTTTAGCTTCAGCTTCCAACCACTTGATTTTATCTCTTTGTTGTCTCTACTACATACATTTAAGGTTTATTACAACAATCTATAACTGACAAACACCCCCCTCACAGCGATTTTCTTTTTCCCCCTTCCTCCCCTATGTCTAGAGAGGTGTTAGTGGTCCACTTCACCTTGAAAGGTCCCTTGAAATATGTATTAACTACTTACGCTAAACAATCTGTTCCACCTTGTATTTAGCTGTGACACTGAGTACTGTTCCCAGATCTGACTGATAAAAGACCAAAAAAAAAAAGACATGATGTTATCACCTGTGGGTGAACACTTTTCACAAAAGTGATTGCTCTATCTGACCTCTCAGTCCTCCGCCTCAAAGGAAACCTGCACACCTTCAAAAGGCAAACTTGGGAGCTTAAATTCATAACTTTGCTAGACACTAAAAATCATGGTCTCCCAACACCCAGGCAACAGCTCCAGCTATCCTTGATCAGGAACAGCACAGAGGAAAAGAGCATGCTAATTCAAGGCCATCTCCATGAGTTGTCCTGTATGAGATATGACCATAAACCTCATTTCACAGAGAACTCTGGAGGTACCAGGAAGAGCATAATGGTTCACTCTCCATGCCTGATGTAGCCAGAGGCAACTGGCAGCAATGTTTTAGCTCAGCCTGAAGATGATGCAAGTATGTATATTTAATTTCCTGTGGTGTGGATTGTGTACCCTGAAGGCAGACTCATAAGGAGAGGAATCTCAGCTGGCTGAGCAGAAGGGCGTTATTGGCTTTGAGTGCTTGGATGAGATTGTCCTTGGGTATTGCCCTCCATGACACCTCTGGAACCAGGCTAAATACTACCTAGGAAATATCAGCAAAGCTCATTTGAACACAAGGCCCTCTGAATATTAATCTCACCTTGCAGAACAGTCATGAACATTTACTAGCCCATCCACAATAGTTGGCTTTTTAATCCATCCTTCACAATGAAAGGTGATATTTTACCTTATTGAGGTAATATTTTTTACTGGACCAACTTCTACTGGTGAGACACTGTAGAGTTGCCAACTCTGACTGAAGCTATTCTGGGAGATTTCTTCCCTCCCTCCCCTCTCCCCCAATGTAATGTCATTTTCTTAAAATATCCTATTGAAATCTCCCGGATTGCTTTCAATAGTCACTAGGAGATAGATGCCAATTCCGGGAGACTCCACACCAATCCTGGAAGGTTGGCAACCCTATGAGAGAGACAAACTTTCTAGCTACACAGAGCTGTTCTTCAGGTCACTGCCAATGTTATTACTCACTGTGAACTCGGGAGTGAGTAGACTTTAGCAATGCTGTACTCATTCTAATTCCTTATACTGCGGCAGGTCTGCCTCTACTCTCCCTCAGCAAACTGACCTTAGAGATTCCCTGGCCACATCTACTTTTAGATGTGCGTCCCATTGGCCTTGAACGTCAACATTGGAAAGGCGCATAGGAGACAAAACGATTAACTGCATCACCAAGAGTTTAGCTCCCAGAGCTTTTCGCTTTAGACGTAGCTGCCGCCCGTTGAAGCGGACGGTGAAGTTCCCACTGGCTTCAAGGACAGCAGAATTCGGCCGAGGCTGAGCACTTTTTGAAAATCCCGCCTTGTGTGAGGCGTGCAAGACCGATTCAGCACCTCGCTGCTGGACTGACACGCGGGCCAAAAACACACTGTGCTGGAACAGCTCCCAAGGCTCGGAGATACAGGGTCAAGTTGCCTTTGCTTGAAATGAGGGGGTGGGAGTAGATGTAATTGCTTTTCCTGCTGTAGCTGGAGGCCTAGGCAGATCATACAAACAAGCCAAGTACAGACATTAGGTGGAGAGTCCTCGGTAGCTCAAGTGACAGGGCAGCTGCAGTCAGCTTCACAGGACCCCGATTCAAATCCCAACCAACGCGGAGGCCTCACCCCACAAGGCGCTGAGCGTTTTGTTTATAAAGTAGCTGGAGGCTTCGCTGCAAGGCCTTCAGCCCCTTGCAGGAGAGAGCCCCAGGGGCCTGATCTTGTAAAGATATGTGCACATAGATTCATAGATTCTAGGACTGGAAGGGACCTCGAGAGGTCATCGAGTCCAGTCCCCTGCCCGCATGGCAGGACCAAATACCATCTAGACCATCCCTGATAGACCTTTATCTAACCTACTCTTAAATATCTCAAGAGATGGAGATTCCACAACCTCCCTAGGCAGTTTATTCCAGTGTTTAACCACCCTGACAGTTAGGAACTTTTTCCTAATGCCCAACCTAAACCTCCCTTGCTGCAGTTTAAACCCATTACTTCTGGTTCTATCCTTAGAGGCTAAGGTGAACAAGTTTTCTCCCTCCTCCTTATGACACCCTTTTAAATACCTGAAAACTGCTATCATGTCCCCTCTCAGTCTTCTCTTTTCCAAACTAAACAAACCCAATTCTTTCAGCTTAACATGCTTAACTGCGTCAGCCTCTGCAGGGTCAGGGCCAGCATCTGCAAACGTGAGGGCTGCCATCTCGGTCGATACACCAGAGCCGAAGACACAAGCTGCTGCAACTTGTGCTAGAGACCCCAGGCTCATTAGTTGTTGCTGTAACCGATTCACATCTTCTGTGGACCGGCTTAGAGGGGGAGCTTCTAATAAACTAGCCAGTGGAATACACAGACTGCAAATGGAAACAATAAAAGCCTGTGTTTCGGGAATGTGGTACTGGAAAGGGCAACTGAATAAGGTGGGTATTTAGCCCACCTCCGCGATGTGGAGGAACCCTAGCTGTTTATTTCATACAACAGCCCGTTTCCATCTGCTTCTGCTGGCCCAGCCCCTTTTCATGGCGCTGCTCGTGGAAAATAACCAGCCAATCCTCCAAAGTGAGAGATTACCGAGGAATTTAGGTGGATGGGGCCTCCAGACTTGCAACCTGATTAGGGTGACCAGATGTCCCAATTTTATAGGGACAGTCCTGATAATTGGGGCTGTGTCTTATATAGGCGCCTATTAGCCCCCACCCTCTGTCCTGATTTTTCACACTTGCTGTCTGATCACCCTAAACTTGATCTATAACAAACAGGAGCAGTGAAGCTCCTTTGGTTCATGAAGCAGCAGCAATGCAGGGCACAGAATGAAATCTCGCAATAAGCAGCATTTATACAAACCTAGGCTTCGTCCTGAAACCTCCACCAGAAACCCAGTTCAAAAAGTCTTCTCAACAAGCCAAATGCTGCGTCTCTCTCCCTCTCACACACACACATACCTGGCATCTGCTTCTGCCCATTAACTAGTCACTCATACCACTCAGTAACATCACTGCGATGAAATCACATTCCTGTTATATCTCCCTTCTCTCATAGCGGGCACAGAGAGGGAACTTTAAAGGAAGGAGAGATGGTTCCGGTCTGTTGTTTCTCCATGTGTCATCCCCTCTGCAATGTGCAGAGGGCCAGAAAGGGAAGGAGATGGCATGGCCAAACATGACACATAGCAAGGGTACGTGCCCCCCCCCCCCGCACCCTCCCCCTTCCCCCACCACATTCTTCCCCACTTATAGGCCCAGTTGTATTCTCTTCCCCAAGACAAACAAGGCGCAGACTGGCAGGTTGTTTTTAACACTTTCCACATTTCATAACTGCTTCTTGGAACCATTCCCAGGAAAAGTGGAGTCCTTCCAGAAAACTTTGTTCCACAAGTCGCCATTTTCCTCACTTCCCTGCCTCTCGCTAACTAAGCATAACAGCTCCCTCTGCTGTTAGGAACCTTTCAGGCAACCAGAAATCTATTCTCACAGTACAGCCAAAATGGAAGTGTCCTACGTGCAAAACCGCACCTTGCCACTGAAACGCTTAGTGAATACGTCACTGCAAAGAGTGGGTTAAATGACATCACATCTCCTCAACTGCTGCCCCTGATTTGCCCCAGATTTGTCCGAGCAGCCGTGGACACTGTGCTCCTGCTCCATTGCTTCTCCCACCGGCAGAAGTTTAGAAGCTATGGCTTTGCCGTTCTGCTCCTGTTCTCCTGGGGTCTTTGTTCTTGTGGCTTTAAGGAGCCTGCTGCGCCGCTGGAAAGTAGCAGTGATACCCACAGGCCTACAGCGTATCATTCCATTTGTGACAGCCACACATGGCTGTTAGAGGGGGCGGTTTGTGAGGCTTTTCCAGCCACGTGTTTAAGATGTGAACTGAAAAGGTTTGATTAAAAGAGATAAACAAAAAAACTAGTCACCTGTGCATCATCGCAACCAGAGTTAAATTAGGGCATGAGCAGACTGCTGCCCCCACCTGCAAGAATCCCCCTGCAGATCAGATTTCAGGATTGGGGCCTAGAGATTGGCCCAATGCAAAGCCCCAGATCACTGCACTTTTGGTTCTGGCTCCAAACTTCATGCCTGAATTAAACCAAACTTCTGGGTTTGACCCTGTTGACCCATAGCACCTGCACCCCAATACTAGACTATTCTAACAGTGCTGTGTGGCAGTCACAAGTCTTCTGTCTCTGTAACAGTGTATTCGGCACACTGACCTTTATTAGGGACAGCCTTTGGGGCCTTCACGTGTGTGTACAGTACCCAGCACAGTGGGGTACCTGGTCCTGACTGGAGCCTCTGGGCATTGCTGCAGCATAAACAGAACAGTTCTGACATCAAAATGGAGCCCAGATGTGAACAACTGTGAAGACAGCCTGGGATGCTTTACAAGAATGCCAGTGAGCATTATTAGAACAGTGCATGAGCCAGGCTCCAGAGGTGCTGCATAGCCTCCCGTCCCTTCACAGGGCAGAGAGAGGAGAAAGTACCACCCATCCAGCTTGCTGACTAAAGGTGCCAAATAAAATGGATAAAGCTCCAGTATCGGAGGTTTCAGAATTCAGTGAGAAAGCCCTTTGTGGAGAAAGAAGTGGTTTGGGACTATTTAGAAAAACTGGACATGCACAAGTCCATGGGGCCAGATGCGCTGCATCCGAGGGTGCTAAAGGAGTTGGCGGATGAGATTGCAGAGCCATTAGCCATTATTTTTGAAAACTCATGGCGATTGTGGAAAGTGATCAGGAACAGTCAGCATGGATTCACCAAGGGGAAGTCGTGCCTGACTAACCTAATTGCCTTCTATGATGAGATAACTGGCTCTGTGGATGAGGGGAAAGCAGTGGATGTGTTATTCCTTGACTTTAGCAAAGCTTTTGATACGGTCTCCCACAGTATTCTTGCCGCCAAGTTAAAGAAGTATGGGCTGGATGAATGGACCGTAAGGTGGATAGAAAGCTGGCTAGATCGTCGGGTTCAACAGGTAGTGATCAATGGCTCCATGTCTAGTTGGCAGCCAGTTTCAAGCGGAGTGCCCCAAGGGTCGGTCCTGTGGCCAGTTTTGTTCAATATCTTCATTAATGATCTGGAGGATGGCATGGACTGCACTCTCAGCAAGTTTGCAGATGACACTAAACTAGGAGGCGTGGTAGATACACTAGAGGGTAGGGATCGGATACAGAGGGACCTAGACAAATTAGAGGATTGGGCCAAAAAAAACCTGATGAGGTTCTACAAGGACAAGTGCAGAGTCCTGCACTTAGGACGGAAGAATCCCATGCACTGCTACAGACTAGGGACCGAATGGCTAGGTAGCAGTTCTGCAGAAAAGGACCTAGGGGTCACAGTGGACGAGAAGCTGGATATGAGTCAACAGTGTGCTCTTGTTGCCAAGAAGGCTAACGGCATTTTGGGCTGTATAAGTAAGGGCATTGCCAGCAGATCGAGGAACGTGATCGTTCCCCTTTATTCGACATTGGTGAGGCCTCATCTGGAATACTGTGTCCAGTTTTGGTCCCCACACTACAAGAAGGATGTGGAAAAATTGGAAAGAGTCCAGAGGAGGGCAATAAAAATGATTAGGGGTCTGGAGCACATGACTTATGAGGAGAGGCTGAGGGAACTGGGATTGTTTAGTCTCCAGAAGAGAAGAATGAGGGGGGATTTGATAGCAGTCTTCAACTACCTGAAGTGGGGTTCCAAAGAGGATGGAGCTCGGCTGTTCTCAGTGGTGGCAGATGACAGAACAAGGAGCAATGGTCTCAAGTTGCAGTGGGGGAGGTCTAGGTTGGATATTAGGAAACACCACTAGGAGAGTGGTGAAGCACTGGAATGCGTTACCTAGGGAGGTGGTGGAGTCTCCTTCCTTGGAGGTTTTTAAGGCCCGGCTTGACAAAGCCCTGGCTGGGATGATTTAGTTGGGAATTGGTCCTGCTTTGAGCAGGGGGTTGGACTAGATGACTTCTTGAGGTCCCTTCCAACCCTGATATTCTATGAGTCTCTGATGTGTGGCATGAAGACCTGCTGCATTCTCATAGCATGTACTTTTGAAGCTTGCCTGGTACAATTCAGTCTGGGCGTCTATTTCCAATATTTTAATTACACTTAGGCCTAGTTGGTCTACACTTAAAAATGACATTGCCCTAGCTACATTGCTTGGGGTTGTGAAAAACCTTGCACCCTGAGTGTTGTAGTTAGGTCAACCTAACCCCCAATATAGACAAGGCTAAGTCGACAGAAGGACGCTTCCACCAACCTAGCTACCACCTCTTAGAAAGGTGCATTAACTACAATTAAGGCTGTGAGTCTGTCACGGAGGTCACAGATTCTGTGTCTTTCTGTGACTTCTGCAGCGGTTGGTGCTGGCTCAGGGGCCTGAGCTGGCAGCCCCTGGGCCAGCAGCAGTAGTTTGGGTGTGTGGGAGCGGGCTAGAGGCAGGGGATTGGCGGCTGCAGGTGGGGGACTCCCTAGCTCCCACTGGCATGGCCCCCCTGCAGCTCCTAGGTGACGGAGGGGGATCTCCGCACCGCAGGCCACCCGCACCCACAGGCCCCGTCCCTGCTGCTCCCATTGGCTGTAGTTCCTGGCCAATGGGAGCTGCGACAGCCAGCGCTTGTGGTGGGAGCAGCCGAGTCCCTGCCCTGGCCCCTGCCTCTGCCGTCTAGGAGCTGCAGGGACACAGAGCTGGATAGAAAGCCCCTGCCAGCCCCTCCAACCCTCCCCCAACACCAGCAGGGGGCCCAGGCTGCGCACTGCCCCCCCCCCCCCCCCCCCGCAACTCCCATCAGGGACCTGGGCCATGTGCCGCGGTCACCCCTCCCCCAGCACCAGCGGGGGGTCCCGGACCACCTCCCCCACCACCTGCAGCACCACTGGACCACCCCTCCCCAGAGCACCAACATCCCCCCAGCCAATAGTTACAGCGGGTATTTTTAGTAAAAGTCATGGACAGGTCATGGGCCCATGAATTTTTGTTTACGGCCCGTGACCTGTTCATGACTTTTACTAAAAATACCCATGACAAAAATGTAGCCTTAACTACAATCAACACAAAAACCCCTTCTGTTGATATAGGAAGTGTCTACTCCGCACTGACACAGCTGCAGCCCCTTAGCTGTGCCACTGTAGTGTACATATACCCAGAAGTTTGAAGGTAATTTCTATCTCTTTCTCTCCAACGCCACACACTCTAATTTATAGTATATCCCTTGGAAGGTTGAATCTGAAATCTGATCCCTTACCAGCATTTGATTTCCCCCCAGGCCCTGCACACATCACTTTTGTTACTATAAAGGTTAGAAATAACTGGGTTCTTGTTCTCGAGTGAGAACTGAGCTGCGCCTATTGGTTTGCTGTTCCAGGATTGCTCACGAGTTCTGAGCTGCTAACTTTGAAAGGTTTTAAATTCCTTTAAAGAATAAGTAGGTCACATTTGGGGGACTTTTTTTTTTTTTTTTTTGAAGTTCAGAAGATCCCACTTAACAGTCAGCACTCATATGGCGTTTTAGCTTAAAGGGAATTTGACAGTAAGGGAAATCTCAATTAGTCATAGAAATATAGGCATAGAAGGGACTTACTGGGTCATTGAGTCCAGTCCCTGGCTACTGCAGGCAACTCTGTCATAGCATCTCATTCATAAATTCATAAGCTAGTCCTTCTATACATCACTCTTGAATTTGGCCTACCATCTTCAGTGATGCCAACTGAATTTTTGAAGTCAGTGGCATAGCACCAGGCATGAATTGGGCCCACTGAATGGCAGAATCACATTTGATAGACAGCTGCCTATAGTACCCATGTTCATGCTCTGTCTAAGCTGAGGTGTCCAGCTAGTGATGAAATATCTGTTCTTGAGGTTCTCATCTCTTTTCTCTGCAGGGTCTTATTCCGATGGAAGGTTTCCAACCTAATTCCTGCACCGAGTTCCTAGGCCAGGCCCAGTACAGCAGCCTGATATTCTAATCTGATGGGAGAGACAGTCTTGTCTTTTCATTAGCAGATCACTTTTTTTTTTCAAGCCCTTAACCCAACCCCGGTGACTTGTGATAAGTGGCCCTAGTTATGTGTGTCTTTGTGTCTGAAAAGCAGCCAACATCACCATCTGTCCAGCAGAAAGGAAACAGGTCTGAAGTATACAGGATTTTCTACTGACCCCCAATCTCATGAATTATCTTTAAACAAAATCACTATGAATTTGCACTTGGGTGAGAGTTGTAAATCCATCAACCTCGCAGAGCTTTATAAAAATGGAAAAGGATCTTTATCCCTACTTTACAGATGGGAAAACTGAGGCACAGCAACGTTAACTGTCCAAGGTCACTGTCTGTGGCACAGCCAGGAGAGAACCCATGTCTCCAGGTACCTTTCCCTGCCCTTTTGCCCCTTGACAGCATTTCCTCTTAGTAACCATTTTCATAGGAGGGAGCAGCAGAATTTCCACTGCAGGACTCGCTGCATGAAATTCTCTGGCCTACATCATGCCACAGGGCAGCCTAGATAATTGCAGTGGTCCCTTGTGGCAGGATCTGACCAGACTCAGCTGGGCAGGGCCATTGCAAGACGGTGGGTTGGTGTTAAACCGATTCCATTGCACACACACCAGGGACAGGAGACAGAGCATCCTGTAACACGGCCCTGGTTTATGCCAGCAAACCCACAGACTTGCCCCAAATGGCTGGGATCTTATTTAATGCTTTTGGGCAACTCAGCTGTTGCTACATGGCTCAGTGAACAACCAGCTCCTTAGTTTGTGTCTGTTGCCCCCACGCTACTCTGAAATGACTCTCCACTTGGATCTTTTCTTATTCTTTTCAAGGGTTGTAAAACTCATTTCAGTTTGGGACATAAAAACATTGCAGTCCATCAGTCCAGCCAAAGGCAGAAACCTGGGCAGCTCCCCTCTGTTGCTGGGAGTTGTAGCGTATGAATTCCACATGCTGTGTTCTTCTTCCCAACTGTGGTATAAAACTCATTCTTCACATGGCTGTGGCTTCTCGTCTGCTGGCTCAAAGCTCCACAAATTCTTCTGTGGCTAAACAGCAGGTTGGGGGTGGGGAGCAGGGTTCCTTGGATTTGCTGGGAGAGACTGCATTAGACTTGCCAGCTCCCTTTGCACAGCCAAGAGCAGGGTCTTTCTACAAAGGTCTTATTAGGTGCCGATGGGCTATTTCACAAACACAGAATGTCTGTGCTTGAGCACAGCACTGCTCCGGGTTTTCTTTTTAGAACAGCCGTCCTCCAAAGTGGACCCACTGTGGGAATGCTGGAAAATGCAAAATTACAATAAAAATTGCCTCCAAAGATGGAGGCTCTAACTAAGGAAGCAAAGAGGGGGCATTTCAGGGGTGACCAAATGCTAGTCTCTAGAGATCAGGGATGCTAGCCCCTTTGTGTAGGGCTAGCGAATCATCTAGGACTTCTACAGAGAGACAAATGTGATGCTCAGCAAGGATTCAAACAAACAGCAGGTTGAGCGAGTGTAGATATTTCCAAACCAAACACTAGTGCGTTCACCAAAGCCCTTCTTGAAATGGCAGATGTCACCTATGCCTCCTCTGATCCCACTCGGAGTTGGGGAGAAGGCTCTCCTCGTGACAGCATCTAAGGGCTACACAAGAGAAACAGGAGTGAAATTCACCCAGTGGACCGCTGCATTCTGCCTCCCAGCAGATCACATGCTGATATGGCTGCAGAGACTAGACACCACAGCACCAAGGATTGGGCAGGCCAGGAGCTCGACAGGTCAGCAGGATGCTGGGGTTTAAAGGAGCATGAAGGAAGCTGTGATTGCATCCCGTGCAATGAGATTGCAGAGGGGTGGATACTGATAGGCCTTTGTTCTTCTCACCCCTGTTATGAGCATGCTGGCATCTACTGACACACTGCTTCCTTTCTCCCACACTCTGCCTGTCTTGTCTGTGCAGATGGTGAGCTGTTGAGGGCAAGGACTGTCGCTCCTTATGTGTATGTACAGCCCCTAGCACCATGGGCCCTAATCTTACTAGGCATGATTGTTCTGTCCTGACCAGCACTGGTTCCTATTGGGGAACTCATTCCCTGCCAGCAGGTCAGAGATCAGAACAACCCCGAGTGCTCAGAGATGAGGTCTGGCTCAAACCCCACCTCACCGGTCTTTTTAAAGGGGCCAACCATAGATCTGTGACTCAGCGGTCATTAATGCTGGGTTTACAGCGGGGGTGTGGCCAGGAAGGATCACAGCCAAGTTGCTATTGCCAGGAGGGCTGTCCTAACATCAAGTGCTTTGCGTGAGAAGAGGGGAGAGGGGCTGGAAATCCACTCCTGCCTGGAGTCCCGGAACCCAGCCCTGTGACTCAGCCTGCATTTCCACTTATCTCCCATTTCCCTGCACACATTGCTCTCACACAAGGTCACTCCCCCCAATTACTCACGCTGGCGTTTTGTTTAGGGAATACCAACTAGGATGTCCTGTCCCTGTAAGAGGGGGTGACAGGGGCCTCTGCCAAGAGAGCATAATCCAGCCTTCCTTGCAGTGCTCTGAGATGGGAAAGTCTGCGACGCCACAGATGCCAGGGGAGAGGAACATGTGCTGCAAATTAGCAGTGCCCGAAACAATGGGAAGCCAGTCAGTCTGGGTGAGAGAGTCCAGTGGGGCTGCCAGGCCCAAAGCTAGAGAGTCAGCACCACAGGGGTGTGCCAGGGGAACTACTAGCTGAGCTGGGTGGTTCTCCAGTCTCTGCTGACTTCTTGCTTGTGCAGTCTGAGCAAGTGTCCTGAAGGCAGGGTCCCCACCCCTTCCGGACAGGAACAGATTGGGTGCACTCAGGGCATTTCCCACTGTACTGCGTCTGTCCTTCACCATTCACGGTGCTTCTCCTTTGCCTCCGAGGGCAGATGGACACACACACACAAACACAAGCATTGCTTCCCAACCATCCACAGTGTCAGGCTACCCGGAGCTCACCATTAGTGACTTAACACTGAACTTTCAGCCTAGATGACCCCAGAGGAATTGTTTCTCCTACCACTGAAATGCAGCCATCTCTGTGGTGGTACACAGCAGTCACCTAATAGCACAGAGCAACACCACATTTTAGAACAAGGAGGAAGGATGGGCTTGAGGTTGGGGCATTGAGTCAGGCAATTGAGGTTCAATTTCCAGCTCTACCACCCGCTCCTAGTGTGACCCTGATGTTTAAAATGTCTGTGCCTCAGTTAGCCACCTGTGAAATGGGGATAGTATTTCCTTTGTCCAGTCCTAGTTAGACTGTAAACATCTGGGGGCAGGGATTGTCTCACTGTTTGTACAGCCCTTACCCTCAGCACAGTGTGCTCCTGTAAGTGCTACAGGAATGCAAAATAATTACCAAACACTAGGTTTAATGATAATAAACTGCAGAAACCTCCTGTAGCCTGTTGCTTTCACTACCTCCTATGTTGGGATTAATTGTGATAGATCTTGCATGAGCCACTTGCTTCTAGCTGGGCAGGGCTATCTAAGGTCCTTACCTAGCCCCACATTGCCATCAAGTGTGAGCACCTCACAGTCTTTAATATGTGTAGCCTCACCACCCTCCTGTGAGAGGATGTGTCATTACTCCCATTGTACAGTTGGGGAACTGAGGCACAAAGAGACCAGCTCCAGATCCTCAAAGGGGTTTAGGCTCCTAACACCCCTTTATTTCCTCCATAGACACCTAAATACCTTTAAGGCTCTGGGCCTCAGTCCCTGTGTGATCTTGGGCACAGAAGTCTTTATCACAGCAGGGACTCAAACCCAGGTCTGTAGAGTCAGAGATCAGTGCCTTAACCACAGGGCCATCGTGCTTCTCTGGGCTAGGCAGAGCTCCCTGCCATGTCTCTCCAGTGCTCCAAGGGACAGCGCAGGAACAAGAGCGCTCAGTCTCCTCCATGGGTTAACCAACCAGGCCACTGGACTGATAGTTTATAGCAGGAGGCACCTTGCCTAGCTCACTCCCAGAGACCAACATGGGACCAGGCCACCATGAGCCTCCCCAACCAGCCCACGCTTCAGGACCCCAGGAACAGACCTATCTCTGCACAGCTGCCCGCCTGACGCCCTTCCCCGAAGCAATGCTGATCTCTCCAGTTACCAAGTCCCCCTCTCTAGTGGGCACAGAAGGGGTAAAGGCAGCTGAGAGTGGGTCTGAGGGGGGCTGAAAAAAGAGGCCTGCTCAACCCCCCACTGCACATGGGTCACCTCCTCCACAGTGCAGCAGGGCTTCCAATTACGGCTAAGTCTCGGGTGCGCTCTCTAAAACTCGGCTCACATATTCCCAACAGAAAGTGACTCTCCTGAGAGTCTGCAAGCCCAGCTGGCTGCTGCCCAGGTAGCCGAGTCTGGGCACCTAGTTGGTTACAGTGGGGGAGTGGAGCTGCTTGGCACCTGTGCCGCCAGAGGCTCCCAGACCCATGGGAGTGAAGCTACCACACACCTAACTTTTAGGGGCCTAGAAAATCACCAGGATTTACAAAGCCTGAGCACGGCACCCAGGCTCCCTATGCCACTGCGAGAGACCGGCACCTCAGAATGGGAGTGACAAAATCCAGAAGGTTAGGCGGCTCCCCACCTAAGCTAGCCATTCTCACATGTGCTCACTCTGCGGGCTGCTGGTTAGTGCATTCACCTGGGAAGGGGGAAACCCAGGATCCGCTTCCCCTGCTCCAATGACTTTGTTAGATTCTTTGTCTCCTGTTGAAGCTGTGCCACTGTGGCTAGAGTGAGGGAATAGTCCATAGCCCGGACACTCACCTGAGAGATAGGAGACCCCTGCTCCAATCCCTTCTCCCCTTCATGGAGCAGAAGGGTCTGACCCAGAGTCTCCCACATCTCAGATGGGTTGCCTTAACCCTGGACTATGAGGGTGATCCCAATCCTTGTGTAAGCTCCTCTTCTGGGGCCCAAGCCAGCACTGGCAGATGCACTGGGATCCCATAGGCGAGCTAGGTGGAGGAACACCTATCTTCCCCCGGGTCATGTGTTGCTCAGGGGGCTTAGGTGTCCAGACGCCTGGCATGGGGCTGCAGCCCCTTACTCAGAGGCAGAAACACAGGCACCTAGGGGACTTTTACTGCAAACATGATGGCACTGAGTAAATTTAGGAACCTACAAGGTATGGGGGCAGCTAAGCAGGAGTTTTGAGAGTCTCAGTGGGGCCTGATTCTGGGATTTAGGCACCCAGAGTGGCAGGTGCCTAAGTCCCTTGGAAAATTCAGCTCAGTGTCTTTAGTGGTTAGGGTGTAGGAATGAAAATCAGAAGAGGTGGGTTCTGTTCCCAGCTTGCTGTGGCACCTTGGCCAGGCTGCCCTGTGCCTCAGTTTCCCAGCAGTAAAATGGGGGTGATTCCCTCTTTTTGTAGAGTGCTTTGGGATTCTCAGGTGAAGTGTGCTATTAATATTATCACTGCTGCTGGAGTATTCGCCTGGTTATTCCTCTTCACCTTTGGAACGTAATCACTCCTACCCCTTCAGTTCTTTGCTTTAGACACCCTTAAAGAGTTACTGCCCTTAAGTAACTGGCTTAGCGAGAATCCTCCCAACGTCTCTGGAAAGCACGGAACCCGTTCAGGGAAATTCTCTGTGCTGCTGCAACTCCCATTTCCCAGGAAACAGTTGCAGGCTCAAAAAATAAAATCAAACAGCCATCACACCGAGGTGGAAGAGAGATAAGAGACTTGGTTCTGACCCATGCCGCAGTGCAAAGCAATAACATGCCAGCTTCCGAAAAGCTACCAGCTTGGATGTTTGTCAAGAGGCTAAATATAATCCAAAGAGGGCTACATTTAGGAGGTATTATTAATAAACTTTCCTGGCCTGATGATGCAGTTAAGTGCACTTTCCATAAAAGACTGGGTGTGTCTCATCTTTTCCAAGTTAGCATTATGATTACGCTATGGCAGATACCAGAATTAAAACAAAAAAAATTCCTATTATTCAAGTCCAGCAGGAGCTAGAGGGCCAGATCCACAGCTGGTATACAGCCTCATAGGACTATTGAGCTCAGTGGAGTGCCACCAATTTACACCAGTTCAGGATCTCACACACTGGGTTTAATTTATGCTGTATGGGCCAGCTTCAATGGTAATTTATACCCTACGTGTCTGCACTGGGAGCCCTCATTTCAGTAATTTGTGAGTCTGGCAGTTCACCTTTATTATTGCTATTATTTGTGTTTCAGTAGCACCTAGATTTCCCAACCAAGATCAGGGCCAAATTGTGCTGTACATGCATAAAGCTAGAGATTGTAAACTCTTTGGGGCAGAGACTAACTAGACAAGACAGTGCAAGTATTATTCTCCTTGTTTTACAGAATGGGAATTGAGGCACAAAGAAATTAAGGAGGGAGATTTTAAGGCTAATTTGGGAGTGGAGAGCCTAAGTGTCTTGGCTAGTCCCCCCCCTTAAAGTGATTTAGCCATGGGCACACAGGAGAATCTGTGACCTAATCAGGAGTTGAAGGCATGAGACAAGGACATAGGCCACCAAACACAAGATCCTCTTTCCTCCACTCACAACTTGAAAACTAACATTGAACTCCATATTAAATCCTTAGCAAGGTTTCCCCCACCCCATCTCCATTTTGAGATGAATCCCTTACCCAATTCACTTCAAATTTGGTATAAAAATTCATTTTCAGCTCCATAGCTAGCCTACCAATTTTGAGGTTAACACGACCTGCACTCCCCTCCCCCAGAGGCATGGGCCCCAAACACAGGCATGTAATAGAAACACAACTGACACCTTAGCTATGGAGCATTCACCCATCTGCCCCTCAGCAACTGAAGTACAACCCAAAGTTAGTGGATTTAAAGGGGCTCAAAATTCAGGACATGAAAGAGTCCAAGGTGTCCCATTAACTAAGCCCAAATGTATATTTCATAATCCACATTTACCTACATCAACATTAAACACACCACCGATAGCACACATTCAAAAAGACGACACAGAAAGGAAATACAAATTATGTCCAGCATGGCAAAGTTAACATCGCTACAAAAATCTGGAGTTTCTCTCCTTAAATTCGCCAGATTTGTTACTGACATACCAAGCTGTCTGGTATCGCAGGGGGGTGTGACATCTGGCCAGCTGGCATGCCAGGCTGCCTCCAAAAATTGAGTTTAGAAATGGCAGTTTTGGAGGTCACAAAGATGTTTATTTCATCCAAATCCAAAAAAGTTGACTTTCAAAGAAAGAATGCCACCTTGCATTCAAGGAAGGAACACAACCAACAGGACAACAGTACCTCACCCACCTAGTCATTTTGAACAGTTTATAACTCCATTAAAGCATACAGCTGCTTCTAACAGTTGGTGAATGGAATGTGATCAGGTAGAGAAAAGGCACTTCACCAGCCGGAGGGATTTTCTCCTGCTGAATTTCAAAGGCCTGCTGCAAACATAGAAAGTGTGGAGGCATCTCAAAAAAAAAAGCCTGCAAGAATCTTTTATAATGGAAAGTGTTCGGCAGACTAAATTATAGGAGGTGCTACCCACTCCTCCCATAATGTGTACAAAGAAATTATTCACAAACTGGAGATTGAGGGGGAAGAGAGAGAAGCCTGCAACAGTGGATTTTCAGCAACCCCATGGCCTTTAGAGTCACTGCCACCAAAAAATCCCCCCTCTTCAGTCTCTCACTCAGTATAAAAAGGCAGCTATTTATATAGTGGAGACTCCACCCCTAATCCCAGCCTGCATTGTAGGTTAGGCACACAAAGATGGTTAAAATGGTGGACCACATTTCCCATGATGCCTTGAAATGGGCAGCCTTTTTAACCCTAACATCACTTAAAGCACTGGAGAGCTCCAGCTTCTGGTCCTCAAACCAGGGCTAACAGGAGGGGCTTCTGTCCCATACTATATTCCCTAGGCTACTTCCTCTTCATCAAGCATCCATTTGCAACAGAAAAACATGGAATTTGTGTTTTTAAAGAGAATCTTTAGTTTTTACATTTTATGAAAAAATAAAAACATACTGTGGAACCCTCATTATCCTATCTAATTGGGACTGGGGCGAGATCAGATCATCAAAAATTTGGATAATCAGGAGAATAGGCAATGCTCAGGCTATCAGCCCTAGGTGGCGGGACTCCGGCTGTCAGCTTAAAAATTGTAAATATATCAATAAAACACTGTGTTCAACTGATACCTATACATATTGTGACTAGGGAAAGCAAAGTTCCAGGTTTCATTTTAATTGTGGAGAAACACAGATTTTTGTGTTCTTTTTTAATCAGAGAATTTTGTTTATTTTATCATGGAAAACTAGGATCCCTGCTCATCCTAAGATTTTGTATTTTAATTTCCCTGTTTCTTCAAGAAAAACAAAAGAAAAATCTAGAGCAACGGGGCTGGAATATAATTTACAAGGTCCACAGTTTGTCTCCATGCTCACAGCATCTATAAAAATCGTCAGTATACAGGCTCCCTCTTGTGGAGGTGATAAATTGTGCAGAAGCATGAAGATTTCAGCAGTCACTGCACTGAGCTTTGCCTACGGACAAAGTTCTCTTTGTTCTAAACTTTCTTCATAGATATTATCTACAATATTTGGTGGCACCGTTAGTATCCCAGCTCCCAGCATTAGCAAGGATTACACGGCTGGGCATGAATGAAGCTCAGTTTTTAAATGTTTATAATGAAGCATAGGTGCTGGAACTAGGGGTGCTGCCCCACCCCCTGGCTTGAAGTGGTTTCCATTATATACAATTTGGTTAAATGGCTCTCCACACCCCCCACTATACAAACTGTTCAAGTACCCTTGTAACTAAGCTTGTTTGCAGTGTTGGTGTAGCCATGTTGGCCCCAGGATATTAGAGAGACACCGGGTGGGAGGGAATATCTTTTAGGGGGTTTCAAACAATTCCAGTAGAACCCAGCCCATCAAGAACCCAGTAGTGGGGGGGTGGGGTGGGGTGGGGAGGGGCTTGTTTTGTTTTGACTTCTTGCTCTGTTCTTCCTGTGCAGTGCCCTAGACTTCTCCTTTTAGTGCCCTGAATGGGGTGATCATGCCCCCTTTAATGCTTTGTAGCTGTTACTGATGATATCCACAGCACAACAGGCCAATCTTTCTGGGGATGACTGTGTAGTGAGATTCACTAGAGTTAGGGGACTCTCCAGGGGGTAGCAGTGCAGTGAGTAGGAGGAGGATACAGAGTCTCTGTGAGGCTGGGCGTGCAATGACAGTGGGGATGAAGGACTCTCTGAGTCTCCGGGGCCCGTGTTGGAGCTGCTGCTAACAGGAGCTAAAAAACACACCAGTAGAGACCCCATTGCTGCCTAGAGCCGTGATCTTGCAAACACTCAGACATGTTTTTAACTTTTAGTACCGTGTTTGCAGAGTTAGGGTCCAGAGATACATAAATCTAGATGCCCGAGTCTCACACAGAAAGTCTCGATCACAGGCAGGGATCCTGGAGCATTTCAGTTTTAGCAATCAGCTGTTCAAAAAAAAAAAATTTCCTCCCCTTAATCATGTAATAATATTGCCTGCTACACAGCAATGTTTGACCACGTTTGCAGGCGCACACTGCCAGTTAGTGGAAACGGAGTGAGGGACACGGAGAGGGATAGGAAGCCAAAAATTGGCTTTCCTTGGTTAGAAAATAGGTATTTGGAAAGAGAAAAGGCAGTGCAGGAACAGCATCAGAGCATGGGCTGCTCTTGGAACAAGGGCGGGAAGGGGTCACTATAACTTGCAAGTCACCTATTTTTAGTGTAAGGTATTTGCTTGGGCCCTTGGCAACCTTGTGTTGGGGTTGCTAAAATTCCCAAACACTGTTATTTTTAAAACCTTAACCCTTGTTCTATTTAAGTTTCCTGCCTCCCTTACCCCCACTGCACTCCCCTGGTCTGTCATATAGATAGTGTACTCCTCAGACCCAGGTTTGGGGCCCGGGTCTCCTCTTCCCAAGTGCTCAAAACTCATGAGTCGGCCCACAAAATAGCATCAGATTCTAAAAGCAAGAGGTTTGGGATCTTTTTGTTTGCCTACTGCTGGTGGAACTTTTAGAGGGTCACAGTTGCAAACTTTTCTCTTCAGCTACAAGGGCTAAAAAAAAAAAAAGGCTTTTTTTTTTTTCCAAAATGGAAGCTGAGATTCTCACATATCACATGACTCCAGGAGCTGGTGCTTCAAGAAATCAGCATGAGATAGCAACATTCTTTCCCTTACACAGGTATGAGACAGGAACAACTCTAAGTCACTGATGTTACACTCATGTAAAACTGGCAACAGCAGAGGCAGCCTTTTTTACTTAATCATCTGAGAAGTGATATGCATAGTAAGGATCAAATTCAGCCCTGGTGAACTCTATCAACTCTGAGGCCTGGTTTTCCATCTCCTTATTCCACTGATTAAGCTGCACCAGTATAAGACCAGAGTGATGCAGCAGGGAATCAGGTTCTAACAGCCCTTGCAGGTGCAAGGAGCATTCAACACCCCCCCCACAACCTAGCACCTTTGAACAGGCATCTCCTCCATGGGAACTGAGGATATAGATGTCATTGCTTTCCCACCCCCAAACCATGGGCAGGGCACAGAGCTCCAGTGCCACCTTTCTGTCCAGCCTAGTCAATAGGCTTGTTTAACAGCTCCTGCTGCCCCACTACCCTCCATAGCAGTGACACTCAGACCCAGGAGCTGCAAGTGACTCTTCACGGTGTCCTGTGTCTCTTTGCAGCTCATATTAAAACACTGACTTAATTATTAACCCAAGTTATTAACCAATCAGAAGGCTTTTACTATGTTATTAACCAATTGTAGAGTACTCCTTCAGTCATTTTGCTGTGATAATATGTTTATTTATAAAAATAGTAACTAAAACAATGAATTCAGACTCCTGGGGCTCTTTTGGGTAATGCTGATTGCTAACTGGGCTCCTGAACCACAAGATCAAACTGCAGAGCTAGTACTACCACACCCCACAATTAGACAACATCTGTGGATGCCTGTGGTCATCCTGGTATGATCCCCTGGTGGCCAAGGTATGGACCCCCCATACTTCACCAGGACTACACCCCGGCATCCCTTAATAATTACTGAGTAGGCACTTTTGTATGAGTCAAGTAGCTCTTTTGCTGGGGAGTTATTTAGTTTTCTCAGCCAAACCTATTACATCAGGTTCTTCAGCCTTTGCCCTTTCTTGGAATAAAGTTTTTTTCCTGCCCCCTCTGAGGGCTCATAGTTAGCTTACATGCATGTCTCTGCCCTCCCCAGGCCTACTTCCATGCAGAGGTTTTCTTGTAGCTAGTCACTGTTCTTCCCTTCCTAGGCCTACCTTCTTTCTGACAGGTTTGCTACTCCTCATAGCTAGGCAGTTTATTCCTGCTCACCCTGGGCCTGCCCTCTTCCTGAAGGACTAGCAGACAGTTTTTTCTCTTCTCATCCCCTCCAGACTGACTTAGGCCTGCTGTCTCCTCCTTATTTATACTCCCAAGCAGGTGGCACCCCACCCCCTCATCAGGCCCCAACAGGGTGCACTTGGTTAGTCATCAGGATGGCTGAACTCACTTCATTTAAGGCCGTGATACCATCCTCTTCAGGGCCAATGTAGAGATCTCTTCTGCAGCCCACAAGGTGTGGTGCGGTGCTCTCCCCAGATGAACTCTGTACAGCAGTTACCTCACCCAGCCCTAGCTGCAGATCAGGTAATTTAATTGTATAGCCTGTGTTATTGTGTGGTAGATACTAGGCCTCAGGGTATGATTTTTGTATTTGTTTTCATTACTCCACAGACTGTAGAACCATTTGGATCAATTACAGGGTACTGGCTCGTATGGGTGAAAAAGCTGGGCTGGTACATTCAATTGCATATCTTATCTATGTTCCTGTTTGACTGTATTATGTGCAATAAAACAATTGATTTCATATCACTATTTTTGTTCAAAAATAAAACCACCCCAAAACTAAACATGTCTCTTTAGTGCAATGATGTGCCTTGTAAAAGTACAATCCAGCCAACCTACATCTTCGTGCATCTCTCTCTCTATTGACTCACAGTTGTCCCAACCCCACTAAAGAGAAGGGCCCGCTCGGCATGGCTCATGGTAGAATGGCTGCAGCTGAGAGGAGGGGACTTACAAGTGATTCAATAGACAAATTGGTTTCTCTCTTCAACTTCTCCCCACTGAACCCTATTACCCACTCTAGAGTGGGATTTTTCTCTTATTGTTACTCACTGCTTTGCAAAGATCAGTTTTGTCACTGTTATTCTTTCCTGTGTCCATCCATCGGTTTCTTTGCACTCAAATATATTTTAGAGTGGTGTGGTGGATGAAGCACAGAGCTAGAAACACCCAAATGTTAACCTCTGCTCTGCCATGATTTGCTGAGTTGCTATGGGGCACATCAGTTTCCTCATCTGTACCATGGGAACAGCAATATCTACCTCAGGGGGGTGTGGTGTGCACTAATGTAAGCAAAGCAATTTGAGTTCCTCAGATGGAAGGAGCTATAGCTGCCCTTGTTAATAACATGTGACTCAACAAGCAATCCTTGTTAAGCTGTGTTGTTATTCCATTGCCTGTCCATCCAGTGTCATCAGTTTCTACTAAGGGCACCCGATCTGGTAGACAAAGCATTATTTAATTTAAAGACTTTATAAATATTTATTTACAAAAAGATATTAGTCCAAAGAGTTTAACAAATGTACAGCGCCGGAGCTTGAAGAGATTTTACAATTTCAATATATTGCTTTAGTATAGGAAGAAAAACATTGTTAATGCAATCCCACGATTTAGATCCAAAAAAAGACTATGCTTTTAAATTAAAAATACCCATCCACGGTTATATTCTCCCCTCTGATGTAAAAGACTAATCCCCCTTCAACTGAGTTACAGGACAAGGGAGAATTGGTCCCCTCTCGATGCTGCTTTTCAAGCAAAACACGTCACCTTCCTTCATCTAACTGAACAACATAACCCAAAAGTCCACGAGCACACAGCAGATGCAGATTTCTTACCAACCCCAGTGAATTTGTTGGCGGGCACAACTTGAGGAGCAGTTACAGCATGGATTAGTGTAATGTAAACCTTTCTGCCAAATTGGCATTCAAGCATTAGGTTTCTTAGACAGCTCCGGAATATGAATTATTCAGATTGCATGAATCCACCCTGCCAGCAACACAGTGAGTGAGAGGAAAGCGGCCAGTTAAAAATTTGGAATCATACCCTGAATTTTTAGTGAGGGCTGTTTTCAACTACTAATAATGTTCAGCTGCACTTTACTAGCAAGTGAGCCTGAGCATTTCTCTGTGTGTGTGGAACACAAGGGTCACATATGCATGTAGTGTTATATATATAGTACCAGTGGGGGAGAATCAGCGGTCAGTTATCTCCAATAACAGCAGTGCCATCCTTTGCAGACAGACTGGCAGTCAATGCAGGTCTGCAATACACCATTTCCTGCAGTGGCAAACTTACTGATGCACTTATCAAGCATCACCACCCCCCCATCTATCCCAGGGAGCCTCAGATACCGCCTTGGGCACAGTGTAGATGTATCGTGGTCTGTTAAGGCAGCATGAAGTACTTTGTTTTATTAGTGATGGCCAGGCAACAACCACTCACAGCTTCACGTTGCTGCTAGTATTTTGCACGGCTTCCCCTGAAACCCACTGCCCGTTCTCATGCTTTCTAAGGGTTTAGTTCCACATCATCCTAGCTCCTGCCTTATTTGGGAAGCAAAACTTATATAAATTGAGCAAGGTGGAATCAAAGCTGCAGCATAACCTCTCAGTCAGGTGGTAATCGGGCTGTCCAGAATATCAAAGTTTCATTCATAAGTAAAGTAACTGAGCTGCTTAGATGTCACTTTAAGATCCCACCCAAGCCAATGACAGAAGTCCCATTGAATTCAATGGGAACAGGTTCAGGACCAACATCTGCTAACAGGTCATCTTCTAGCTACTTTCAATGTACAGAATAAGAGTGGGATTTAGACAGCAATTACCTCCAACAGCAGAATTACTTCTGCAGGTAGTAATTCTGCAGGGTGAATTTCTATTTGATGCAACTGCTGGAGGGACGGGGGTGTTTTTGAATGATATAAAACCTGCCTCATTTACATTTTTCACACTGACAAATTATGAGGAAGGATACCCGGTAGTTTTATCTCTTACTTCACCCCGGACTGTTTAGTTCCCATTTAGGCTCCAGATCTATGATTTTCTTTTAATTAAAAGATTAGGTGAATTAACTCAAGTGCCTTAACCAAACAAACTATTAGAAGAGCTCTGAAATGCAAACTGTTGCAGAAAAACTGAAAGTAATTTGCTATGAGAGTTGACCTGAAGTCTTACAAGATTTAATTTAAAAAAAAAAAAAAAAATCCACACACAGTTTATGTAGCTCCTAAACTCATGGTCAGAAAACATTTACTGTTGTTCACCAGTATAAATCCAATCCAATTTTGGATCAGTCTTCAGGATTCGGCTTGGTCATCTTTAACCACAGTCTGCGGAAGAAAGAAAAGGGGCATTACTTCAGAACAAAGCTAGCCACAGCTGGACTCCTAGGGCAAATGCTTCAGAAAGCTGGCCTGTGCCTTCTTGGATAGGAAACCCTTGACAAATCAAAGAGGTTGACTAAATTTGAGCCAAGAAACTGAGTTAGGCTATGTCTTCACTGCAAAATGAGGTGTGTTTTTATACTGAGTCAACTATTTCAATGTAAAATCCTAGTGAAGATAAGGCACAGGTAGTTTTTACCTTGATGCTGCTAGTCAACCCCAGGTGAGGGGCTAGATTGCTGACAATGGTGTGCTACAGATGGAACTTAGTCCCAAGTATACCACAGAGCATCACACTAATTCATCAGGACGTCAAGCTGCGAAGAGGGCAAAGTACTAATACCCATGCTGGGGAACTCCTAATAAGGAGTTCTTCCACCCCTCACCCCATACTCTCTTTAGGCCCAGGCAGGGGAGGAAGTTTGTGGACAGAAACACAGACATGGTATGTGAGAAACAGCCTTCCTCCACTCCTGCAGCAAGAGATTTGCAATGAAACCACCACTTTTTACACTGCCCAGCAAATTGTAAAACCAACCTAAAATTATTGAATGGTACAAGCTTTTCTACATGCAGCAATAAAGACGATAAAACTCAGCCCAGTTAGCTTGGTCTTGCTATGGCACTGCCAACTGAAAGCTACTGGGCTAAAGAAGATTGCTCCAAAGTAACTCGGTTAATGAGCCAAGTCTCAGTGTCCCATGTGCCGTATTTAAACACATGCTGAGAAGGGACATTTAGGCTTCACTCAGTAACCTGTGGGATCCTCACCTGCCGCAAGAACTGTCTTCCAAGATAGGAGGTAGCCATGCTGGTTAAATTTGTTTTTCTGCCCACTTTACACTTGATATAACCATACAGGTTGGCCCCCTGTAGCACCACTCCCATTGTAACCACTGCCTGTGACAGAGGAGAAAAGACACAAGGAACAGGGGTTTATTGTCCTGTTCTCGAAAGTCAGAGGTGACAAATCTGTCCAGGTATTTAATGCACCCAGTCACTATAGGATTGAGGTGCTAAACTCACCAGCCATTTCACTTTGAATGAAAACAGGGCACTGAAGGCAAATATCACCCAGATGACAGGACAGGTAACTAGTCCTAACCAGAAGATTCTGGACTCTGCTTCAGATGAAACTTTTTTCCCTTGAGCCGATGCCTGGAAATGGAAGGAAGTAGAAACTGAGCAGTCTGTTTCCTTGTACAACTCACAGTATCATTAAAAACAACCCAGAACCAACATCCCACAAGTGTTTGAATCCATACTGCAGCGCACAAGTGGCTGCTAAGATGCACTCCTAAGGCATGTGGGGAGCTTTCGAGCCCTCTTGGTGCTGTGGAAACATGGCATTTTTTTTTAAAAGGACTTTTCCTGTCAGTTTTCTGGCTGAAATGAAAAGTGTGGAATACGCCCTTTGCTATTTTTAGGGACTGGATAAGGGACATTTTTGAACTATTAACATAACACCCCAAGTTCCTGATAACATCAACCACCAGAAGAGCATACCAGTGACCCATCATCACATGCCCTAGCGTACAGTGTCTCTATCACAAACCAAGGGGGGAGGGAACTAGTGATACATCTTATTACCGTTAGGAAGCTGGTGTTGCCATAGCCAGCAAAACTTCCCCTCAGAACAATCATCAGCTAACTGGACTGCCGCATCTTTATTAACACTTAGCACTTGCTTATTAAAAAGTCCCTTGTAGTGTATTGCACTGTATAATTATACAGCACGAGACAGGCCAAGACATACTGCAGAGCCCTTGGTATATTTCAAAGCACTGTATAGGCAACTATGTCTAGCTGCTCCCAATAGATGCAAAATTAAATCCTTATGCCCTTGGTAAGTAGGCCAATGTAGAGTAGTACAAACAAAAGGGACAGTGCTAATTCATACAGACTTACTATGTTTATATGTTTTCATACTAGTTCCTAGTATTACTGAGCCTGAGGTCACGTCCCCCAGATGTGGAAAGAATCGAGCCTGTGAGCACAAGCTCTCAAGCAAGCATCCATTCCCTATTTTCCCCCAAGACAATATTAACCTAATATAGCTTTAGGAGGTTCAGACAACTCAACTGCAAGTATTCTATTTCTTTTCCTCTGCTCTAGTTTCTCTAAACTAGTTTGATCTGGAGAAAGGGTGGTCCAGTGGTTAAGGTGTTAGTCTAGGATTTGAAAGACCTGGGTTCAAATTCCTGCTCAACCACAGAATTCCTATGTGCCCTTGGGCAAGTCACTTAGTCTCTCTGGGACTCAGTTCCCCATCTGTACAATGGGGATAACAGCCTTCCCTGCCCCACCAGGGAGTTGACAATAAATACATTGAAGATGGTGAGGTGCTCAGACACTATGGTGATTGGGGCCATATAAACATTTAAGATTAACAGACAGATCGTTTAAGAACATAAGAATGGCCACACTGGGTCAGATGAAAAAGGTCCATCTAGCCCAGTATCCTGTCTTCTCTCAGTGACCAATGCCAGGTGCCCCAGAGGGAATGACCAGTATAGGTAATCATCAAGTGATCTATCCCGTCACCCATTCCCAACTTCTGGAAAACAAAGGCAAGGGACTGATGAAACATTATGAGAGTTAAAATATTTAATATCAGAAGTCTTACATTGACTTCACACAGTGAAATGGTCTCTGCTCTTGGGATCCCACAAATGAAAGCTGGGGGCATGGCTGGACTCTAGCTATCCACGATGACCAGTTTCACATTTACACCAAAGGACATACAGAGCCTTTAGGTCACTGGCTCCATATCAGATCAGGACAGGATAGTGACTGAGAACCATTCAGAGAGTGGCTGAGGGTTAACAACATTTGATGGCCATGCACTAGCCTGTATGGAACAAGCTGGTGCTTTCAGCCTGTGACTAGTGCCAAATGTCCACCTCACAAAATCCACCTCTCAAGTGTCACTCCTCGGTACATGGAGATTTTACCAAACTGCAGCAGTTAAAACACAAACATTAAACATTTACCTTCCTGGCTTCAAACACCCAGTGACTCTTGCCATCATCATCCACCTGGTTCCACCAGCGAAGGCCGACCATCAGCCGACCCGTAACATTCTGGAGAGGGTTAAATACAGGAGGAAGTGGGGTTCAGAGAGATTTTAGCCCTATACCGCCAACCAAAGAAATCCTTCCTGTATCTTGCCCATGAAATACCAGAATGAACATTCAAAACCAATTCTTCCCATGTCTTCTAAACTCCTAATGTCTTCAATTGCTATGTCAACCTCAACAACCAATGCCACCACTTATTATATCAGTTACTACCAGACCATATTCCTTAAACTGTATTATAGGTGATGCTGGTAGTTATCGGCATGGCTTATATTTATGGCTGCCTAACAGTTCCCATTATAAGACAAGGAGGAGGACATACACTGGAATTTGTAAGACTTTGTGATATGGGCCTCACCTGTCAAAAAAGTCATCAGCTGTCACTGTTTGAACTGAAATCTTCCAAGTCAGTAGTCTGCCTCAGGGTGGGAAGACTGGGGTTGGCTGGATATCAGTGGGATGAGTGGGGAAGTTTGGGACAAGTAGCCTCGGAAGTGGACTGGGGATGGGAAAGACTGGGACAAAGAGCCTGAAATGAGGATTTAGGATCACAAATAGCATGTGATCTTGTAATTTAAGACTGTATCATAATTCACACACACTGTACTGTACAAGGGGATAAACTAAGATTGCACAGGCAACCTTAACTCTAGCATCTCCTAATTTCTGAGAGTGCTTGACACTGTAAATCTTAACGTTCTTTTAATGTAAAGTTTATGTGTAATGCCATGTGCTGTAGGCTTGCACTAGGTATTCTAACTGGGCTCCAAAGGTAGCTTCTCGGTATCCTTATTCTGTCCAAGGCATTAGCAGAGCTCAATTGGGGCATGCTGTTGGGGAAGATCTTGTTGTTTCAATTAACACTTCCAGTAATAAGGTAACTCATCAGTCTGACAGGCAAGGCTACAAAGTCACCATATACATAACTCTGCTAAGAGTGACGAGCAGAAGCAGCTTTAAAGAGAAAGCAGTTTATTAGTACCACCAAGCAGCAGAACTGTGCACTCCTGTTTTAAAGCCCAATAATGAATTTGTATTACCGGTAGGTGTGCGTTAGTAATAATAATTAACATGATATTCCAGGGCAAACCACAGCAACAGCCTGGTTGCTTCTCTTGAGGTGGGAACTGAGAATGCCTTGTCAAATGCTAGTGCAGTAAAGCAAGGTGTCTTCATTAGAGGGTAATGGAGTGGAAAGCCAAATTCCTAACAGTATTGGGGTAGTACTTTATTCTTGAATTTGGTGATCTCAATAAGCACAGTCAAGTATAATGCAAGTAGGCATTGTTTAGGATCTCTCGTGGCCATGCCAATGTATTTTCTAGCATCTTCAGCCCAACAACAATTAATTTCAATATTAAGAAAAAAATGTGGGTTGGAGTGTTCTGGCAAGTCTTGAATCTGAAGGAGACCTCATCATTTCTGTTTATGAAGCCTATAGTGCATTATGTGAATCAAAGGGAAGTCTGAGATTAACCCTCACCCCTATCCACCCCTCCAAAATAAATGAGAGACAGACATAATTTGAGATTAAGAGATTCCCAGAATTTCTAAAGTTCTTAAAGAAACTGTAATGTTTCATAACTTGCAGGATCTAAAAGAGTTGACTTTATTTTTGAACAAAGCCAAACATATTCAGACAGTTTGACCTGGCCTATTGCTCTCTTGAAAGAATATTTTAAAGTGATGAAAGGGGACTTACCTTTACTGCCCAAAAGTCACACGACAGGAGCAGGATAATTGACACCATGCAGGCAATAAAGCTGCTGCTGATCAGTTCACAGAGAAGATAGACAACTATTGCACTGACTCGGAAGAACAAGTGGAAAAATGATGCCACTGGGTGCCTGTAACCAATACATCAGAAATACAATTCAGTCACATGTCTCTGAAACAAGACTGAAGCCACTTGGTAAAGAGATGACATGTTCTCTCAAGGCAGAAGAGGATTTTTTTCATCTGCACAGCCTAGGAGGGCAAATTCCTTTAAATGAGGCTGGTTTGCAGAGCATGCTGACAACAGTGGCAAAGATGAGCATCGCAGCACTAGTACACATCATTCTTATAGCATAACAAAGTCCTCTAGGTCAGAGGTTCTCAACCTTTTTCTTTTCTGAGGCCCCTCCCAACATGCTATCAAAACTCCATGGCCCAGCTGTGCCACATCTGTTTTTCTGCATATAAAAGCCAGGGCTGGCATTAAAGGGTAGCAAGCAGGGCAGTTGCCCGGGGCCCCACACCACAAGGGAGACCACAAAGTTAAGTTGCTCAGACTTTGGCTTCAGCCCCGGGTGATGGGGCTCGGGGCCCCTGGCTGCAGACCTGGGCAGCTGGGCTTTGGCCTTCTGCCCTGGACCCTAGCAAGTCTAACACCAGCGATGCTTGGTGGACCTCCTGAAACCTGCCCTCCACAGCACCCCCAGTGGAGAACCACTGCTCTAGGAGATAACTCCACAGACTTATCCTGCCTGTGGCCATCGTTCAAAGTGCATGCAGGATTTGAGGTGGGAGAGAAGAAGGGAGCAGGTGAAGCCCCTCAGAAGTACTCAATATGTAGCAGTTTTTGTGTGGTAACATTAAGACAAACACTCTATTGAGTTGAACAGAAACAGATCGCACCTCTCTATAGGGAAATGCTGCTCTTTTCACGGTCTGCTCTGGTGCGTTTCCATTTCAAAGAGGCTTTACTCTACAGGAGCTCCCTGTGTATGGCTGTACAGCGCATTTGGGGGTAAAGCAGGAGTGAGGCTGCTGGATCAGCCACTATGATATGGCATGCAAGGGGAAGAAGGGAAACAGAACAGAGGCTATTCCAGACATGAGACTGGAGAAATGCTCATGGAGTGTCCTAGAAAGAAGGATTCCTCCCTCTATGTCCTGAAAAACTCCCTATTACACAAGACGCAGTGCACTGGAGCCAGGATTTTGGCCAGTTCACACCTCTTATTGTTTCAGACTGTGTTCCTGAGTCTGCACACAGACAATATAGGGACCATCGCAACCATAAAGACGTGGACTTTTTTTAATGGAAGATTAAATTCTTCAGCAATTCATGAGTAAGCCTTCTAGCCTCCCCATTTGCCAGGAAACATTTCTTGACATTCACTTCTAAGAGAGAAACTCACTGCTCCTGCACCAATAAGTAGACACGAAACAAACAAGAACAAACACGCCAGTCCTGCCTCTGCCACATTTCTGGGTGGAACCCATGAAGGAACAATTTCTACTGATCACAGACCTTATCTTTGACTTTTTTGATCTCGTGGATACTTCTTCATCTGCATCAAACAGTGACACATCTTCAGTGTCATCATTACTGTCCTAAAGTGGCAGACAGATACGAAATGATACAAGAGAAGTAATTGATACAGTATTTTCAGATGCAAAAAGGGGTTTTGGTTTTGATTATCCAGAATTATTCTGATGAGGCCTTAAGGTCAAAGAACTTGGAAATTAACCAAATGCAACAGAAATAACACATATACCCCAAACTGTTTAAACACTGTCGCCTTCATCTTGCATCATGTGAAGACCATCTTAAACACATGCTTTGATCCAAAGGGCCCTTTTGCAAACAGCAGGGTAATCTCAGGTCTTAATGTAAGTCCTTTATGCACACAGCCTCAGTCCTTTTGAGCATTTCTGGACTTCTTGTTTATTTTCAGAGGCATAAACCTCGGCTTGTCCATGTTATATTAAGGTTCCACAGAGGACATAAATGGTGAAATTAGGGGCTGTCTATTTCTCAGAAGTTGGAAGTTACTTGTCTAAAATCTGATTTACACATACTTTTTGCATTGGTATAACTATTTCAGTAAAGAGTGTGATTTTTTTACCAAAATAGTTATAAGGGTACAACCCCTAGTGTGGACAGTTATGCCAGTATAAAGGGGCCTTCGCTGATATAGCTTATTCTCCTTTCCATGTGAGGATAAGCTATACTGATGTAAACACCTTTATACCAGTATAACTGCATCCACATTAAGTGGGTTGTATCGCTTAAACTACACAGATATAGTTAAATCAGTACAAACGTTATGTGTAGACAAGCCCTCAGATATCTCCAGTGAGGTAAATTTTCCTTTCAATGGGTACATTTAACTGCCATTAACACTAAATCAGGTGTTTGTGTGACAGGGTAGCATTTTAAAAAACATCTGGCACATCTTTATCACAGAGTTTACAAAACTAAGATAGAGGATCTTCTCCTGCCTTCACTGTACAGCAGATCCTTTCTGTAAGGCCTGCCCAAGTCCAAGCTCTTCGGAGTCACTCGCATGCAGAATGCTGCAGAGTTGCTACGCATACAAAGAAAAATCACATCATGCATTCTTCAAAATCCTTCTGGCTTCCCATTCAATTCAGGAATCTGCTCAAATTTGCCCTAACTGTTTTTACGACTCTTACCACTCGGCACAGTGGACCTACCCCAGCCCAATACACAGGTCATGGGTCAAATTCAGTGTTGATGTAATGCAGTGTTACAAATTAGTCTTTACTGAGAGATCTCAAGCATTCGCACAACTGAGCTTTTTTCAAAGTTCCATGTATTTGTCTGCATTGGCTTTATGAATTTATATTAAACTTGAGTTATGCTTGTAAGTTCATGTCCCTGAATGTCTGATCCCGGATGGTTTTTTTTTTTTTAGTTATTTGATGAACACTACACAATACAATGGCACATGTCAGCCCTGATTTTGCAAACAATCAAACAACTGATTAAGTATAGGAGTAGTCCCAGGGACTACTCACATACTTAAAGTTAAGCATGAGTTTAAGCATTTGCAGGATAAAAAAAACATAATCTGGTCATATTTTATGTTTATATTTACAAAATTTGGCATAATTCCTTGGCATCTACAAATATATCACATCACTGTTAAGACACCTTTCCTATAAGAGTTTCTATAGTTCCGTTAAATAACTGATTATTGAAGATTGCAAGAGGTTTAATAATGAAAAGCATTCATGTCTTTGTTCTTTGCATTTACTTGGCTCAATGAAATCCAGATCCCTGACTAGGGCCTACTGATGCTACCACAATATAAATCCTAATTAAGCAGTAATTGGCAAATGGTTTAGTTAAGACAGGGATCGGCAACCTTTGGCACGCAGCCCACCAGGGTAAGTTCCCTGGCGGGCCAGTTTGTTTACCTGCCGCGTCTGCAGGTTCGGCCAATCGCAGCTCCCACTGGCTGCGGTTCGCTTCTTCAGGCCAACGGGGGGCTGCAGGAAGCGGCGGGAAGCAGCAGCCAGTACATCCCTTGGCCCACACCGCATCCCACAGTTCCCATTGGCCAGGAACGGGGAACCGCGGCCAGTGGGAGCTGCGATCAGCCGAACCTGCAGACGCAGCAGGTAAACAAACCGGCCCAGCCCACCAGGGAGCTTACTCTGGCAGGCCACAGGCCAAAGGTTGCCGATCCCTGAGTTAAGATTTCCAGTTACTAGTGTTTATCCACGTGCGTTTATTTTCAGGTCAATTATTGCTTATTTTTAGTAAAAATATTTTGGTGTTTTAAAAGTATTTCACCTAAAGTATTGTTTTAAAAAAAAGGCTCATCACAAGCTCCCTACCTCCAAGCAGCAGTAGATCCCTGGTATTCATATCTTAACCTGCCCCCCCCACCCCGTCTCCTAGTAATTCTTTTGCTATGCTCCCACGCACTGAAATAACTGCTCTGACGACCCGATCACCATCTGCCCAGAACCCCTTCCATCCGGACCCTTGCCCTCCGACCCCAGCTAACCACCAGCCCTGAACCCCCTTCCACCCTGACCTCCGACCCCAGGTCGCCACCTGCCCTGAACCCCCTTCCACCCTGACCCCTGCCTTCCGACCTCAGCTAACCACCAGCCCTGAACCCCCTTCCACCCTGACCCTTGCCCTCCGACCCCAGCTAACCGCCAGCCCTGAACCCCCTGCCTTCCGACTCCAGCTCGCCACCAGCCCTGAACCCCCTGCCCTCTCACCCCAGCTCACCGCCTACCCTGAACCCCATTCCACCCTGACCCCTGCCCTCCGACCCCAGCTAACCGCCAGCCCTGAACCCCCTTCCACCCTGACCCCTGCCCTCCGACCCCAGCTCGCCGCCTACCCTGAACCGCCAGCTCTGCTCACCCTCCCGTGTTGGCCTCTGAGCCATGAACCCTCCTCCTACCTCTTTAATCACCGACCCCTGACCCTTGGCCTCTGACCCTTGACCCCTCTCCACGCCAGGCCATTGCCAGCGGAGACCGAGGGGCAACCCCACTAACCCCGGGCTCCCCGGGACCCTCCTCACCTGCCGTAGCATCGTTGGAGCCTCCTCACTTCCGCCTCCCGCCACGTCACCGCCCGGGGCCAATCCCTCACGTGAGCCCCGCCCGTCGCGTGTCGTCATCACGCCGCGCCAGGTGGGCACAGGACCAACGCGTGAGTGACAGGCCCTGGCCGCGGAGGTGTGAGCGGCTGGTTACCCTGGCGGCGCGGGCTCTCGCCAGGACCCCGTGTAGGCCCCAGCGGCACCTCAGGGCCTACCCTGGCGCTGGGGCACTGCAAGGCCGTCCTCTCCCCAGCACCGGCCTCTCCAGGCTCCCTGCCCCGCGGCCGGTCAGCTGGAAGGTCCCCAGAGCGGCCCCCAGCCCCGTGTTAGGGGATCGGAGCCGGGCGGTTTTCCCCGCGGCGCGTCGGCCCGGGTAACTGCATGGCTGGGAGGGCCTGGTGCTGGGGAGAGGTGCCGTGTGCCAGGGAGCTGTAGTGCTGTCAGTCCAGCACCACTGCAAACCCTGCAGCAGCAAGGTAGTAAATCCTCTCCGAAAGGCAGCAGCTAGGTCAAGGGAAGAAGTCTTCCATTGGCCTGTCTGCATTACAGGAGGGGGTTAGGTTGACTTACCTACGCCTCCCAACCACAGACCTGAGCAATGGAGCCAGGGTGACTTAAGTTTTAGGTGCAGACCAGTCCCAAGGTAGGGATTTGTAGCAATCATAGTTGGAAGGGTCCTCAGGAGATCATCTAGTCCAAAGCAGGGCAAATCCCCAGATTTTTTTTTTTTTTTTTTTTTTTACCCCAGTTCCCTAAATGGCCCCCTCAATGACTGAATTTACAACCCTGGGTTTAGCAGGCCAATGCTCAAACCACTGAGCTAGCAATGTAGTGACACTGCTGTGAATTCCCTTCACATATGTTGCTTTCTCTTTACTGTTAAGAAAGATGCATTCTTTAACTCAAGGTAACTAATGCATGAGAGCTATCTTGACTTATAAACACAGTCATGATGAGACAAGGCACTTTAGATTGATCATGGGTACACTAGGTGAGGCCAACTGCAGATGGACCTGTCTAGTTTACTAAAATGTCTTGACTTCACTGTATTTTTTTCCCTTGGGATTGCTCATGCGCATTAGTAAACCTGAGGTAAAAATTGCACCTTTTTCAGCAGCAAAGATAAGGCCTTAGAAAGGGCTCTGCAGTTACAACTACTGCTAAGTCAGCCCTGCTCCTAGTTTTGGCACACCAAGATCCAAATTGTGATGTTTGGTCCTCAATGTTGCCAGCTACTCAACAGCATTAAAAGATACTAAGGGTATGTCCAATCGATTTATCGCGTCTCATTAAGACGCGATATATCGATCCCCGAACACACTCCCTGTCGACTCCGGAACTCCACCGGAACGAGCGGCGGTAGCGGAGTCGATGGGGAAGCCGCGGCCGTTGATCTCGCACTTTGTGGACCCTAGGTAAATCGATCTAAGATGCTTCAACTTCACCTATGCTATTCACGTAGCTGAAGTTGCGTATCTTAGATCGATCCCCCCCACCCCAGTGTAGACCAGCCCTAAAAGTATGTTCAGCATTTTCCAGCTCTTTCCTTTCCACATGAGCAATTGCTGTAGTTGCCAGAATATGTTTTTCAGTCACCACCTGAAGCAGGGTGGCATATGCAGTTGCTGAAGGGAGGGGAGCAGGCATCTCTGTTAAGATGCAGTCCAAGCAATGAAAAAGTAGGAAAAACTCCTGGCTTAGCAAGCTGTTGGGTATATACAGCTGCAGGTTTCTATGCCAAGTATCCTTAGAGATGTCTTCAAGATTTATCTTGGGTTGTGTTTAATCTTCTCTGACTCTTAGGACCAGATTCTCTTCTCCCATCAGTTTTACACCCAAATAACTCAACTTCAGTTGAGAGATTCCTGATTAAGACTCGTGTATGTGAGGTAGAATCAAGCCCTGTAAGCCTTGCAGTGTGCCAAGGAATGTAAGGGAAAACTTCCTATTGGTGCTATTACTGATGGCTCCTACTGCTCCAGATACAGATATCTCTCTATTTTAGAAGTAATTTGGTTTGTTTGGGAATCACAAAAGATTGTGGAAAGAAAACAAAATTACAAAGTTATTTTAGGAAGCAGAAACTACTTTTTTTCCATCCTGTAAGTCATAATAAGTTTAGTATAGCACAATGCCTATTACAGACCTTACCTGGCACAGAAGGTTTATGAAGACAATCAGTTTTTAAAATCACCAATTTTAAAAACATTTTTTCTGCTTTTCATTGTTTGTGAATCTTTGCAGATCACTTTATTCTGCATATGTGAGGTCAAAATTAGTTTTGCTGCAGCGGGAGTAGTATGGGGGCTTAACTATTTTGTCAAGTATAAGAAAAAATACTTAAGGCTTATTCCTCACCATCTCTTCAACTTGGAGATCTGCGTGGGTAAGAATGAGTTTGCTCAGCTCTTATATAATATGTAGAATCAGTAATGATTTAATTTTTTAAAAATGAGTAGTTCAAAACCAGTGAAAGAATCAAGAAGTATTTTCATCTTGCAAAGTTTTACCCTTGCTTATTCCCAACAGTGTCAGCTTTCTACTAATTTGTACTTGCCCCTGAGTGAATGGAACTTCTGGGAATGAGTCTGAACATCTATAGCAATATTTCCTATTATCTCTATAAATAAATACTTAAAGCACGTAACTGGTTGGCTCAAGCATCCAAATGCTAGTGAAAATGCAGACAATGAGGGGAGAAAAGGTCTGGGAGGAGATGAGAACCCACATTCCCTTTGACATGACTCAGAGTTATGGGTGGACAGCACCTGTCTGGATCAGGCCAAACGTGTGGTAATAAAGAGCACTTCACAAACAAGGGCCTTGTTCCTGCAGACTTGTACGCTCCAGAGCAATAATGGAGACCCAAACTACAGCACTGTGCTAATGTATGAAAACCAGAATGTGAAACTGACTACCAACCAACTTAATTACCGCATCCAAAATAAGTGAAATGCAAACAAAAATGAAATGTAGAGCTTAAAATACATTTTTAAAAATTAGTTCAATTTAATAATCTCAGGTCACATGACCGACAAGGGATTTAACATGATTTTTGAGGTTAATGGTGTCCATTTAAGTTCTAATTAAAACCAAAAGTGATTTAATTTTGTAAACTACAGGTGGAGGAAAATATTGCAGCTGAGAGAGGGAGCTGAGCACAGTTGAACACACTGAAATTGTATGTCCTGATGCTATATAAGAACCCTGAGTTGACTGATTAATCCATTTACTGTGGTTGTCTGTGCCTTGCAGATAACAAATATAAAGCCATGGTCTAAGTAATTTGACACATTCCTATAGTCAATCCACTGGGTCCAATCCTTTCAATGGGAAGAGGGTCTCATGCACTCTAAGGGTGCACTTGTCTTCACTAGGAAATTTAATCATGTCTAAACATGATTTTTAATCTTGAGTTAGGTGACAGTGCTGACAACAACTTACTGGTCAGCATCCGCAAGGATAAATTGTGTTCCACATTGTGTCAGATACCAATGGGTAAGCCCTCGTACATCTGCACTGACTGTCAGCAGTGTGTTAACTAACTCAACTGTTAAAAATCAAGTTTAAATGCAACTAAATTTCTAGGGAAGATAAGGATGAAATTCACCCCTGTGCAGAGATCCAGCACTAGGCCTATACACTATTTTCATCCCTCTTAAGCCGTCAAAGTAAGATTTAAGCAAGGCAAGGCCTTGTGCTGACCTTTTATTCAGGGTGAACTTGACACTAATAAAATTGGTCTCATAGGAAAATCCATGTAAATTTTTCAGTACGGAAGCAATCTATGCTAGAGTAGAGATGTGCAAGGCTCCTTGATGCTGTCTGCTTGTATGTACAGTTCTCTCTCTCAGAACAAGCAGTTTCAATTACAGTCCAACAAGGAAGATACAAGTACAAAGAATTGTTATGGTTGGCTACATTTATTTTGTATAATAAATATGCACATTTGATGTGGCTCAGACACCTGGTGAATTGCCCCCAGGATTGCAAGGGTCAGGCACCCCTTGCTCAAAACATAGGTCAGATGATCAGCCTCTTGGAGCTTGTCTGAGGCCTCATGAGGAAAACTTGCAAGAATAGCACTGTGTGGTGATCACAAGGGGAGATGCTGATGATCACATTTAAATCAGTCTACAGTAACACTAGGCCCAGCTGAATAATAATCTCATAGACCGTTGTGAGGACTATTTAACTATGTCAATATTTTCTTGAAGAGTCATGCAGTGTTCCTTATATAATCCCTCCCCCAACAGAACATTGAAGGCCATGAGATGGTATCCTCAAATGGGGATCAGAGCTGAATCAAACAATTTGAGCAACCCAAGAAGCCCCCAATCCCATCTATTTGTTTGCATTTATTTCTTTAAAAGAGTTGGTAGTGTGCCTTAAGGAGCTTCGCTCAGACATACACATTAAGCCCAAGTTCGGGGGCAGCTATTTTTCCCTCCTTGGTGAAATTGTCTATAGGGAGGCCTTTAATTTTCTTTAACCAGGCCTTCCTGCACTCTTTTTGCTGGTCTGCTATACGTTTTGTTCGGTGAGCTTGATACTCAACAGCTGTAGCTTCTTCATACATTTTCATCTGCTTCACTGTCAGAAGCCTGAACCCGGTGTTGAGCCGGTAAGGATTTGCGGTTTGTAAGAAGAGGGGACTTTCTCTCCGGGGCCCTGCTTCAATTTTAGTTTGTGCGATCATCATGCGTGTCGATTTGATGGATTCAGATGAGCTCGTTAAGTGGCCAATCAACTGAGCCCCACCCTCAGATAGGGAAGTGGCTCTGCCATGGCCAGTATGAACCTTCTTCTCTTCTGGCAAACTGCAGCATGACTTGGAGCGTACAATCACGGGAGCAGGAATGAAAGAGTGCACTGCAGATCCATGCAAAGAGTTCTTCAAGTTGAGCTGCAGTCTTTTGGTTTCAAAGGGTGTGGACGTTCTTTTCATAGTCAGAGAGCCACTGGCTGATTTAATGTTTCTGAGTTGGGTGGACTGATCCTTTTTCTCTTGCTTAGGGATTTTGTATGACAACATCTTTTTAGGGCATTCCTGGGGGCCCAACCGAGGTCCCCCGACATCTCTGATTTTTGCAAGGGGTAGCATATTGGAGCTGACTTGGTCTGGCTTGTAGGCGTGCTGCAGCGTGCTAACAGTCAGGAGGATCTGGTCAGGAGAAGTGAGACAATGTGGGCCTCGTTTCTTTATACGCTGTAAAGCGGCCTCTGCGTTTTCAGCGAGTGAAGATGCATGGACCGGAGAGTCGTAGCCAGATTCACTATCTATATCCAAAGATAAACATGAAGAAAAGAAAAAAATATCTGACTCTGTGTAGATACGTATATATGGAAGTGATTTTACAGTGAGCTGGTGGCGGTGGTAGCCTGTTTGATCCTCCTTGGAGAGATGGAATCCCCAAAGGGGGCTGATAATGGGCACTAAAGTGACAGTCCTGGAGACTGAGTTTCTATGTTTATCCACAGAACAAGCACAGCATGAGGAGCAGCAGAGCAAGCTTCCCCAAGGCTGTCCTGTGATGGGAGTCCATCCTAAGGGTAGCAGAGGACCCTCTTTATGGACTCAGTCACCATCATTCTTTGACCTGACTGCCAACAGTGGTGACAATTCTATGTTAGTTATCTATAGAGTGCCAGTTGCAGTAGTCTGTAGGTGCTAAAATAATCTATGACACTGGGTGGATGATTGTTTGTGGGTGCTTTGACACCTGTCCTGGTTTCCTTGAAGTCATGGTTTCTAATGGGAGCAGAATTGGGTCTCATGACGGAGATGCCAGTAAGTAAACTCAAAATGCCAAGTCAGTTTCCAACATAAGCCGCTGAACAACAATCAGATGGTAACAACTTTTGGCCATTACATATCTGAACTGGATTAGAATTGGAAAGCTCAAGGTGAACAAGGCATGGAGCTTCTGATGTCTGAACATTTTGGAGAGTGGTCTCTGTTGTGTGATGAAGTGGGCCAGTCCCCGTCTTTCATCATCATTCCAAGATGATCTGATTATGCCCAAAGTTAAGAAGTGCTAGGGATTTTAAAATGAGAAATATAGCAATATAGAGCACACAGCATTAAGGACACTGTTCTTGCCAGGTATAGGTAAATGTGGAGTATTAACTTAAGTAATCTCCAGGTAGAGATGGGCCTGATGCGAACCCAAGATCCAAACACCTCTGAATACTAGGGATCAGATGCTCAGCTAGCATAAAGTGGTGTCGCACCGTTGACTTCAGGGGAGCTGTGCCAATTACACCAGTTGAAGATCTTGTCCCGTGGGAGTTTGAAATCCAAATCCACACAGGGATTCAAATTTTGCCATTAAATCCCACTTCTATTTATTAAAAGTTATTTTCATGACTTTTCTGTAGTTTTTACCTTGCTGGCTCCAGATCTTTTGCTTCTTGTTCAGGTTTTCCTATTTACGAACCCTTTCTTTGTGCCCGTTTCACGTGCTTTAACCTATTGTTAATATTACTTGTCTTTTTGCCCTCTCCTTACCCCACTTCATCCTAACCTACCTTTTCCATAGTCTAGGTAGCTTACCAACATGTCCACAGCTTCTCTTCTCGTCCTCAGACTCTTTGGGATTCGGTTATAATCCCCAACCAGTTCTGAATTTAAAACTCATCTGCCAGTACATAAAATGCCATTGGCTTCTCTAATCCACTGTGTTAGCCAATGAAGCGCTCATTGGAGTGGGAAGAGTCACTGTAAGGTTTCCCTTTATCACAGCTCATTTCTCCAGTGAGAAAACTATTAAGAGCCATATTCTGCTCTCAGCTACAGCCGCCATTGAGGACAGAATTTGATCCAATACAAGCCATAGGAAATATGAAAGCTGTGGGAACATCATGAAGGACTGTATCCAGCCTAGATCTATTCTAAAAAATAATAAAGCCCCAACCAACGCTCGGGGCTGCCCAGACAAAATTAAAATACACTAATACAAACAATACAACAGAGAAGAAAAATGATTTCCATCAGATCACCAAGGAGCACACCTGTGATCTCTAGATTATCTTGTCAAATTTCAATGTAAAACCACCTTGCTGGCTGGCTCAGCCATGTTGGAACAAAATGTATTTACAGAGTGGTTCCTTGAGCAAACTAATATTGGCATTTAAATAGTAGCTAACCATTTCTTCTGAGAACCTGTGTGTGGAAACCCTCTCCTTCCCTCCCCAGAAAAAGTTACTTTTTTAGTAAATCAAAGTGACTTTGACATTTAAAAGGAAATCTAAAGAGTAGCAATAATTGCATAGGGGAAGAAATGGGCCCAAATATTACATAACTTTTCTAGGCGTCACAGTTAGAAGAGATCACTTGATTTAATGTCTGTTCATCTGCCTGACCTAAAACAGCCTCCTAACCTTTGCAGGCCCCAAAGAGATCCACTTACCCAGTGCGGACTCCAGATAAAACTTCTCATTTACTGCAGGCCTCTTACCCAGAGCATATTACCCCTTACCATATAATCTATCTATTTTTGATATTTCTAATGCAACCATCACCATAGCCTCTTGCCACCAAGATCTCTTACCAGACTCTGACAAGCTTTGTGGTGTTGTTGCACCGTATGTTCGACCCGAGTCCTCTGAATCACTGCTATAGGCCTGTCGTTTCCCAGGAAGAGCGGACCTTTTCTTTCGGTCTGGCTTTATATCAAGGCAACCCATGCTCCTTTGCAAAGTCTGACTTGATCGGTTAGCAAGTGCCTTCACAAATTCATAACGGAGACCTGCAAGAAATGGATTAATCCTGTAGCATTAAGCTTTTAAAGCTAACTGTCTTTTATCTACCAAGGTCATCATTATCTATGTATTTTTTTGAGTCTTCTGGCTTTCGATTACTATTTTGTTTCTAGTTCCAACTTCTAAAGTTAGCGAGCCCTGGTTGACTGAAAAATACCTACAAATGTTTGAGAAGCTAAAAGTAGTCAGAGAAGCTTGGAAGATAATGATAGCTCCATGTCTCCTTGTTGGGAAAGATTCAAATCTGGATTATGCTGGTGTAAATCCATAGATTCTACAATCACTGACTCTGAGGATTTACCGAGGTTGGAATCTGGTTCATTCCCTCTCTATTGCCTGTCTCCTTGCAACGCGTGGGTCTTCAGACAGGTGAATGGCTGTGTTGGGTGTTAATGCCACACGACTGTTTTAACAATCCTAAGTAGCTGAGATGGCCCTGCATTTATGACATTAAGACATTTAATGGTCTTGCACTAAAGGACTGAAATGGAATCTAAGCTGTGAATTTCTTCACAATGTTTTTGTTCTAATGAATATTTTAGGATGCAAAGACACGAGCTTCGCCATGTCTCAGACATGAGGTGTCTGCGATATAGAGCACAAGCTCAGAGTTGCAGGTTTCTGCATCACAATTTGGATTCAGTAGCCACCCATAGACTCAAACTGCATTGGAATGTTACAGTTTGAAGAGTGTAAGCCTGTGTGGATTTAGTCTTCATCTTGGTTGTGAAGTCTGATCACAGATGCTGCTAAGACTTATACGGTGGGGGGAAATTTTAAAATAAGTAATAATTGGTGCACCACTCAGCAGGTACTTAAGCGTATGCCTAACTTTAAGCACATGAGTAATCCCACTGACTTCAGTGAGACTACTCACATACACCTCTACCCCGATATAACGCTGTCCTCGGGAGCCAAAAAATCTTACCATGTTATAGGTGAAACCATATTATATCAAACTTGCTTTGACCTGCCGGAGTGCGCAGCCTCGCCCCCCCCGGAGCACTCCTTTACGGCGTTATATCCGAATTTGTGTTATATTGGGCTGCGTTATATCGGGGTACAGGTGTACTTAAAGTTAGACACTTGAATAGCTTGCTGAATTAGGGCCTCAAGTTTCTAATGCACCCTGCTTCTCAGAGGATCCTAAAGGGCCTTACAAAATATATAGCATTGCTGAAATGCAGCACCCATCTAGCACACATCCCTGGACAATGGTACCTGAAAATATTTCCTAGTGGGTACCTGAAAATATTTCCTAACTCATTTTTTTAAACTAACTAGATTTCAGGTTGAGGCTGCCCCTTTAACACAGTGCACTGCAAGAGGTGTATATGGTACCTGAAGGTGTCCCGGAACCCCTTGTTGACCGACGGCGAATCAGGTATGCCAACATTATCTGGTCCTCATCTGGTTTCTCCTCGGAATAATATATCTTCCTGTGGCTGGCTGCATCCCGTTTCATGTGCTGAGCACGAACATACGGATAGGGCTGCACTCTGACCCTGATTTCTTTGTGCTTTTCCTTATCCTTTGTTACTTCCTCTCGGTCGGCCTGTAGCGTGTAGTCCCACTCTACATCCTCAAACTGGAACATCAGTACACTGCTCAGAGCATTGATCACCATCCTAGGAAGGGGAGAGGAACAGTGCTAAGAAACACACATTGTAATAATGGTGTAGCAGTTACCTGTTGTGCCAGCTTGCTTGTGTGCACTGTTACAGATGCCGAGATGCATAACTAGAATTGAAGTTGCAATTGCTTGGTTGCGGAAAAGAAAATGAGCAGTGTTTAGATTGTTGCCAGTCCTGGTGATCAGACCCAGCACATTCCAATTAATGTAATCTGAATGTAAAGAACACTGTTGAGTTCATTCATTGCTAGGTACAACTGGGAATAATGGGATGAAAGCATGAAAAGGAAAAATTTTCTGACTGTTAGGCTGTGAAATAGCTCCCAAGAGAAATGGTGGTTGTTCCATTGCTAGGGACCCTTGAATCTGGGTGAAAGAACACTGGGAACAGACTGTAGGGAACAAGCCTACTCTTGTCTAGAAGGATGGATGTGACGAGTAGGCCTTTTTGATCTCCTGCATTTATGAAAATGCAGTATTACACTGGTGTGTTAAGAGCACACGTGGGCCTGATCCTGAACCCACCCAAACTCTGAGGAAATTCAGATCGGAATCTTGATCCCACTTTATAGCTTTGCCCTATCTCTAAAATGGGCCTGAATCTAAACATCAGGATGAATATCCCATGTTTTGGGGAAGTTTGGATTGAAATCTGAACCAAAACACCACACCTACTTAATAGAATAACATATTGCAGTGATCCATAGTCAATAAACCAGCAGAATCCTCTAAAAAAACCTCACCTGTTAGGGCTGTAAAAAGGACACGATTTCTTGAGCAACACGATCTGTCTAACTGGCTCAGAGTCTTAGTGCAACTACTATTACCCACCTATTTTCTACAATGCAGAAGGACACCACAGGGTCACCTCTGCTATTGGCCCTCATCACCTTCAGGCAGGTTCCAGTCAGGAAGTTAAATATACGTATTTTTCCATCAGCGCAGCCACTGATGACTCGGAGATACAGAAACGCCAGATACAGGACTTCCCTGAAAACAAAACACCGGAGCATAAGCACATTCCTTATTCCTACATGAGAAGATTGAAGTAACAAGGTTCTTTGATGGTGAGTGAAGCAGGTCCATCTCTGCCTGCAGGGTAGATGAGAGAACTAGTCTGGTTTAAAGGAGGCTGAGGAGGATGAAAGTCACCCAGCAAATTCCTTCCTAATCATTACTGCCTTCGGAATGGAGAGATGGCCAAAATTATGAAGTCATTTTATTGGACATATGCATGCTCAAAAAATGAATGAAGCAGTCATTCATAGCAACCACTGTGTTTAAGACCAGTCACGGCTTATTAGCTTTGCCAGTAGGCATTTTCAATCACATCTCTTCCTTTAAATAACTTCTGAAAGTAAATGCAAACAGTATGGTGATGTAGTCTTATCACAGCACAGTTAAAATCACAAAATGTCATGATATGCAAAGGGAATGGTTTCCACAACAAAACTAATGCCTCCATGTTTCACATATGCACTATCTTCTGTTTGTCTTTTCTGCTAAAATATGTAGCTTAACATGCTGTTGAATATATATTAGAGGTTCCTGAAATTTTGGTGTATCTGGATCCCATTTTATCTTAAATCATCCCTGCTTCTATGTCAGTAGCAAAGAGGTGGGAATGATCTTGTTTTCCTGAACTCCTTGACTCGCAATGGGTCATTTGCTCCTGGACTGGGATAAGAGCACCCCAAATTTAGGTGGATTGAGTCCTAGATGTTAACATTCGTCATGGCTGGGAGCATTTGCATCTAAGTCTTTAAAGTTTACATCCAGAAGGCATAAGATCTGAATTAGTTTTTCTGCCAAAGAATTGTGTTTTGTTTATTCTGTTTTTTCACCTGCCCTCACATCATACTAATTATAGGCAGGATTAGTATCGCCACCTATTTTTAAGGTTGCCTGACACTTCCTGTTATAAGACCCACTTTCCAGTGGCTTATAACTCTGTCTAACTGTAACTGCGCTGAAATTTACCATGTTGGGTGTCTGCCTCACGTTGAATGTTTTTGAGAAATTTCAGTCAAAATGATTTAGCTGTTTCGATAACAAGGCAAAGGAAAAACACATTGTTTTTCTCCTTATTAAAAATGTTGTGACCTTTTATTGAACAATTCTAGTATCACCATGCTTTGGAGCAGGGACTTGAAATTTGGCAGTATATGAGCATGTACTAAAATACCGTATCATAATGCATACGCGTAAGAGCACTGATTTAAGGTTGCACAGGCAACCTTAATTTTGGCATACCCTAACTTTGGAGTTTTCGACTTTGCAACCTTAATAATGTTTCGTGAAGGTATATTATCATCATGGGTGAAATCCTGGCCATATTGGAAGTCAATGGCAAAACACCCATTCACTTCAATAGGGCATGGATTTCACCCCTTGTATTTAGTCGATCAGTGCTTTTCTGTACACTTGAGGACCTCTTCATCACCATATATAATATCATACATAATAGTTTTCCCAAATGTCTAGCTTTATTGTGTCATGGGACAACATCGAATGCTGCTATTCCCTTGTGAAGGTAAGAGTTTTATGCAAGATACACAGTCCTAGGACTTTGATTCCATCTGTTCTGCAGGGGATTCCTTACTCGGGAGTCACTGTTCCATTGAATAACAGTGAGTTCCTGTAAAACAAAAAACCCCTCCCTGCAGGACAGGGAAAATTTTAAAGTGTTAGGACTGTGAATTAACACATTCTCTATGTAGACATATTCTTAAGCAGGTAACAGAGTTCACTTTATTGAGTCAGAACTATAGGAGACATGTAGACATTTGTTATTTGTGTCTTCCAACATGTGAATGATACCTACTGTGGATGCCTGAAAGCCATTAGACATCGCTTATGTTTTCCCACCATGCTCCATCCCAGGACAAATCCATCAGAGCTTCCTGTCACTAGATGCCATTGATCAAAGGCCAGGGATTTTACTGGGCCTTGGTGCCCTTCTAAGGTCTGGAACATCAAAAAGCCATATGTCACATAGTGTAACATACTATAAGAATTCTGGGCATACACATAGCCCTAATCATTCTCATATTACAATCACAATACTGCCCTCCTATGCTTTATAATGGATTCTATAGAGGATTACAATATGCACTTTGGTAATAGTTTTGATTCAGTTTTCACTGTGAGTGAAACATGCCAGGCTCACTCTTGGTGGCCAGACAGTAATGTGGACTTATTCATTCATTGGCCAGGATCACTGTGTGTACTATGTGTAGGGCCCTATCAAATTCACGGCTATGAAAAACGTGTCATGGATCGTGAAATCTGGTCTCCCCCCCGTGAAATCTGGTATTTTGTGTGCTTTTACCCTATACTATACAGATTTCACAGGGAGATCAGCGTTTCTCAGACTGGGGGTCCTGACCCAAAAGGGAGTTGCAGGGGGGGGTCACAAGGTTATTTTAGGGAGGTTGCAGTAGTGCCACCTTTACTTCTGCGCTGACTTCAGAGCTGGGTGGCCGGAAAGCGGCGGCTGTTGGCTGGGTGCCCAGCTCTGAAGGCAGCACCCTGCCAGCAGCAGGGCAGAAGTAAGGGTGGCAATACCATACTATGCCATCCTTACTTCTGCACGGCTGCTGGCGCTGCCTTCAGAGCTGGGCTCCCGGCCTGCAGCCACCGCTCTCCAGCTGCCCAGCTCTGAAGGCAGCGCCACCGCCACCAGCAGCACAGAAGAAAGGGTAGCAGTACCACAACCTCCCCCACACACACACAGACACACACTCAATAACCTCACGATCCCCCCACTCCTTTTTGGGTCAGGACCCCTACAGTTACAACACCATGAAATTTCAGATTTAAATAGCTGAAATCATGAAATGTATTATTTTTTAAACCCTATGTCCATATTATTGCAGCTGAGAATTAAACTGAGACCTTTAGGGTCTGTTAAGCGAATAATCAACCAGGGAAGACAATATGAAACTGCCCTTAACCAAGCTAGTAGGAGCCGTATGTAAACTTGGGTCATTTAGAAATGGAATATCTTACCCTTGATACACATCTGTACATGCAATTCCATCAGACTCTTTTCCACCAATAGAAACTGCTTTTCACCTCTCAAAGAACACTTACTCTGAGCATACACTGGTATAACTGAAATCAAACTGGCTCTGATCTTTAAATTACAGTGCAGCTGTCTGGATATCCCTAATCTTTATAAACTGTTTTTGTTTCTGCTAGAAACAAATTTCATTTCTTGATGTAGGGTGACCAGATGTCCCGATTTTATAGGGACAGTCCCGATTTTTGGGTCTTTTTCTTATATAGGCTCCTATTACCCCCCACCCCTGTCCTGACTTTTCACATTTGCTGTCTGGTCACCCTATCTTGGTGTAACTATGCATCATCCCCAGCCCTGAAATACGGCTATCATCCAGAAAATCCCTGCTTGTGAACATTCACCCAAACAAAAGCTCAATCATATAAATATCTGCAAACAGCAAAAAATTAAAGACCAGATCAGATGTCAGTTTTTAATTTGGTGAATTGTTTGCCAATAGGCTCTTACACAGGTCAGCAATCACTAATTCTGTTGATCATCAGTTACCAGTTTCATACCTTTTTCTTTCTTTCTTTTTAAAAAACACCTTTGGTGTAAACAAAAAGCCATGACTAGTTGGGGTGAACAGATATGTAAAAGGTTGTTATAAAGAGGACAGTGATCAATTGTTCTCCATGTCCACCAAGGGAATCAGAGACTCATAGGGGTTAGAAGGGACCACAAGGTTCATCTAGTCTAACCCAAAAAAAAAAAAAAAAAGATTTCAGCTGTCCACATTGGCTTAGCTTGCAGCAAGGCAGATTTAGGTAATTAGGAAAAACTTTCTAACTTTAAGGATAGTTGAGCACTGGAACAGGTTACCTGCGGAGGTTGTGGCATCCCTATCAATGGAGGATTTTAAGAACAGGCTAGATGAATATCTGTCAGGGATGGTCTAGGTAAACTTAATCCTGCCTCAGTGCAGGGGAATAGACTAGATGATTTCTTGAGGTGCCTTCCAACCCTACATTTCTATGATTCAGTGTGTAGTAGAGAGAGAGAGCCTGGTGTAAGATCTGAGGCTGTGAATCAAAGTCAGGCCATGTATTAAAGCAGATGTTTGCAAATTCACTGTCCAGTACGTGAATTTGGCAAAGTTGTTGCTAGTGTACTAGGCTCTAAATAGTTGCATAAATATATTCCAGCTAGTACAGATACATCCCCCATCTAGTATAAGATAAGATGGTTTGACAAAACAATGAATAGGGATGTTTTGTTCCAGATATCAGGAACCAGGGGAGATAACAAACAGATGTCATGAAACACATAAGGTGGTGTGTAAGATGTTTTTTCCAGTTGTTTGTCTCAGTCTATAAATGCCAGGGTACCTCGCCTTAACCCTTTGTCCGGCCCAGGGGGCAGCAGAGAGTCCTGCTTGCTGACTGAGCTGAGTCCATTGTAACAGGCCTACATGTGTTAGTGTACCCATAGACATAGATTCAGGGAGCTAGTACTGTGCGTTGTTGACAATAAACCTTGCCGAGCGCCTTCGCCACTGAACCGAATCTGTGGTCTTTCTAGGTAGTACTATCGAGGTCTGCTGGGCCAGGTAGCTGCTCAGAGCTGGGACAGCACACAGAGAGGAAACACCCAAATACATTTCCAGAACACACTACGATTAGGAAGAAACATACCTTGATCAACACACATGTATCAACGTGCCACACTTTCACCAACCCTTTTTCGCAACCGCTCACAATGTGGGTGTTGTTGATTTTAGCTGTCCAAATGGCATCTTTGTGTTTTAAAGTTTTGATGCATCGCCCGGTGCTTAAATCCCACACTGTTAGGAGTGAGAGGGAGAAACATAAATAATGTCCACATTTATTTGTCTGTATCACTCTGGAAAATGTGAATACAAATTATTATTTGAGTCACAGTTGCACCTAGAGGCCCCAGCTGAGTTCAAAGCCCCCTTGTGCTAGGTGCTGCACAGAGACAAACCCTGCCCTGAAGCATTCACAATCTAAATAGAGAAAGCAACGGCGTATCATTATAAGCCCTGTTTCACAGGTGAGAACCTAAGGTCACCACAGGAAGTCTGTAGCAGAGCTGAGGACTGAATCCAGGTCTCTCAAGTCCCATTGCCATAACCACAATGCCATTCATATTGCATAAAACCACTCTAATAGGAGTTGCATGCGTGGCCATTGCTTGCAGAGCAAACTAAGCTCCATTGTGAGATTGAAATCCACCCCCTGGTTTCCATGCTGGTTGTCAGGGTCACACACTGTCTGTGCTATAAAGATACATATTGGGCCACTTTCCCTGCTGGTCTAAACCAATCCAAACCCCTTTACTGTTACCGCTGGGATTTGGAATGTGGCTGGCGGTGGCCTCCCCAGCAAAGCCTTGGGGCTATTTCGGCGATTGCTTGCTCACCTTTGACCATGCAGTCTCTTGCTCCTGACACAACCCTGTTTTTGTACACGTCCAGGCAGGTGATGGTCCCCGAGTGACCGTTAAGGATCTTCACACAAGCCCCAGTGAATATATTCCAGCATCTGCAGAGGAAGGGCCAAGAAGGGGAGAATCCTGTGATTTGTTAATTGTTAATTAATGACTTATTTGTTATTATTGCCTGGTTCTCCTCGCATATACACTGGTGTAAGTCAGGAGTAATTCCACTGAGGTCAGTGAAGTAACACTGAGAAAAGCCCGATGGAAGGGCAGTAGAATCAGGCCCTAATATTTAGATACTCGATCTTATATTTTGTTCTGGTGGCACCAGGTCCGTCATGGTCACATACATCTAGATTGCTTCTCTGGCTACCCAGCAATGGCTACCTCTGACCTCCAAATGTAACAATCCTTCAGACAGCCCCATTTCCATCTAGCAGCTGCCAAGAAGACTTACAGCTGCTTCACTGAGAAAACCCAAGCACATGGATACAGCAAAGACCATCCCATGTTGAATCAGGTGGGAGACAAAGACTCCATATCTGTGTAGACTCTTTCCCCTCCTATTAGACTGATGTGGCCTTTGAAACAGGCCCTGCCATTGTCATCCCAGAGCAGGAGAACCTGACTTGGGTTTCCGCTTTTGGGCATAATGCAGGGCTATTGTGGCAGCAGATTATTAGTATCCTAAGAATTAGTGACAGAGATGACATAATAAGACTTCCCCTTCCCCAACTTCAATGAGGACATGGATCCTGACCTACACCAGTGTATGCCCCTGCGAAGTGTAAAGCTGCCTCTATACTTTCTTCCAAGTGCACTGGAAGGTGGTCAGATACCACAGCAGTGAGTTGGTATCAAAAGGATGGGAAGATTAAAAAAAAAGCCTCCCAAACTTCAGGGGTGAATTCCTGGCCCTATTGTACTGAATGGAAGTTTTGGCATGGACTTAAACAGGGCCAGGATTTCACCATGGATGCTAATCAGAAACAATGTCTCTGGTTTAGAAATATTGCAACAATCGGTTTTCCTGGCATACTTTGCTACTTCTTCTTCCAGTGCTGGATGAAACGGGAAAGCACAGAGGGGGAATGTCCTGCTTGAGCAAGGGAGTACACTAGGATATCTATGATGTGTTTTTCTTCTCCCCTTATTACAGTCAGAAAATGGGGGGAGGGGAGGATTCTGGAAAAAATGCCCAATGTTGGGTTTGGTTTTGGGTTTTATGCTTAAAATTTCCTTTCACTAGATCATTTCAAACTGGATCACTCTGCCCGGTGACCCTCGTATCAGCACTGCTCACCGGATGCTGAGATCAAAGCTCGCGCTCAGCACGAACCCTTTCTTCTCATTGAGGAACACTGCCTTGATGCTCCCAGCATGGCCACTGATCACAGGCGGCACTTCCTTCAGCTCCAACACGTCAAGGAACCTGACTTTGCGGTCCAGTGAGCCAATGGCAAGCAAGTTCCCACCACTGTAGTGGATTACCCTGTGTGGATCCGACCTGGGTAAGCAAGCAGAGACTGAGGAGAGCATCTGCCAAAGCATTACAGGGCTAGCCAGGAAAGCACTGTTGGCTGTTATTTACAGGCACCTCTATTGTGCTCAATGCTGCAGTATCTCAGCTCAGTGAACAGAATTGATGGGCCATCCTGGAAAGGTACCCAGAACCCCTCAAGGTGCCAGTGGGAGGGTTGCTGATAGGGCCGTCCTTACCCATACACAAAGTACGCAGCTGCGTAGGGCACCAAGAAATTAGGGGCACCAAATTTCTTGGTGCCCTACACAGCTGCGTGCTGCTCCAGCCCCTGCTCCGCCTCTTCCTCATGGCCATGTCCCTGCTCTGCCCCAGCCCCGCCCCCACTCCACCCCTTCCCCCAAGCCCCCGCCCCTGCTCCTCCCCTGCCCTGCCTCTTCCTGCCCCTGCTCTGTCCCAGCCCCGCCCCCACTTCACCCCTTCTCCAAGCCCCTGCTATGCCCCTGCCCCCACTCCACCCCTTCCCCTGAGGACTGCAGCAGAGGTCGGGTGTCCTGCACTCACTGGGCGGTGGTAAGTGGAGCGAGACGGCCACAGCCCGCTCCGCGCCGCCGGCTCCCATCCGCACTGCTGGTGAGTGCTGGGGGCGTGGTTCCCCCCACCCCCCAAGCCCCAAGGCTGGGATCCAGGGGAGCAGAACGGAATGGGCTGGGGCCGGGTCGCTCCACTTCCCGCCGCCTGATGAGTGCGGGGTCGGGCCTGCCCTGCACTCACCCGGCGGCAGGAAGTGGAGTGACCCAGCCCCAACCCACTCCACTCTGCCGGCTCCTGCTGGGGGGTGGTTCCTCCCTGCCCCCCAAGCCTGCTCCTGCCCCCCTGTGGAGGCCTTCCCCCACAGAGGCCTGGGGCCAGCCTCCCTTCTTTCACCTCCCCCCCCCCCGCGAGGAGGCTGCGTAGGGCACCAGAATGGCTAGGGATGGCCCTGGTTACTGAGACCCAAGGTTTCGGCTGATGTTTGTATATAGAGCAGGGGTAGGCAACCTATGGCACGCACGCCAAAGGCGGCATATGAGCTGATTTTCAGTGGCACTCACACTGCCTGGGTCCTGACCACCGGTCTGGGGGGCTCTGCATTTTAAATTAATTCTAAATGAAGCTTCTTAAACATTTTAAAAACCTTATTTACTTTACATACAACAATAGTTCAGTTATATATTATAGACATATACAAAGAGACCTTCTAAAAATGTTAAAATGTATTACTTGCACGCAAAACCTTAAATTAGAGTGAATAAATGAAGACTCGGCACACCACTTCTGAAAGGTTGCCGACCCCTGGTATAGAGAATAAATCATAGAGGGAAAGGGGATGAGACCCACTGGGGACTGCTGACCCACTATTTCTGAAATTGAGTCACTATAAAGCCTTTATACAAGGGCATCTTTGGGGGTCAGGGTTCCCCGGACACAGTTTTTTTAAATGCCAATTCTTGCAGCAACAATGTATCAAAATATACATATTTCAGGTTTTGCTTATACATGTGTCCACACATACTGAGACACACATCCTGTGATACACCCTTAAACACACACATACACACAGCTGAGACACAGCCTCATGCACACACCAAGACTCTCACAGGCTGATACAGTCGCCCACACCCCCCTCTACACACACACTCACACTCTCAAACTGACTTGTACACACAGTAAGCTGGATCCTCCTATAAATACACCGACTCGTATGTACATACAGTCAAAGGGGAGTCTCCTCCTTTAGATCATGTGGCAGGAGCATAAGTGATGGGAGCAGAAGATTCTGAGTTCTAATCCTGCTTTGCAGATGTAATGGGTGGCAGAAAGTGCTGCTTAGGGACTAGATTTTGCTACCCTTGGTCACATTGGGTAGTACCTTACTATAGAAATACTTCCACTGATTCCAGTGAAACTAATATTGGGGAAGGCATGCGTAAGAGGGGCAGAATCGAACCCTGAAATTTGGACGCAAATCATGAGTAAGTTACACACCCTGTAAATAATGTGAATCTTATTTTTCATGCAGGGACTTCTACACTAGTTCCATCAAAACTTGGAATAAATAACAGCAACAGTTACCCTTAGAAAAATAAATATGCATAGGAAACTATAGCCTTGTCCACACTTGTGCACTAATAATACTCAGCACTTACTGGGCCTGATTCGCCCCGGCTTGTACCTCGTGTCTTCATTTTCACTAGTGCAAAGTGGGTGTAAAACACTATCATTCTGATCTGGTGGTGTTTCACAGCCCTGCTGCACAGGTGAAAATGACAAAAGAGTGCAGAGTTGTTGTAGCTGTGTCTCATAGACTTTAAGGCCAGAAAGGATCATCGTGATCAGCTAGTCTGACCTCCTGCACATTGCAGGCCACAGAACCTCACCCGCCCACTCCTATAATAGATCCCGAACTTCTGGCTGAGTTACTGAAGTCCTCAAATCATGGTTTAAAGACTTCAAATTACAGAGAATCCACCATTTACACTAGTTTAAATCTGCAAGTGACCCATGCCCTATGCTGCAGAGAAAGGCAAAACACCCCCATACTCACTGCCAATCTGACCTGGGGGGAAATTCCTTCCTGACCCCAAATATAGTGATCGGTTAGACCCTGAGCATGTGAGCAAGACCCAGCAGCCAGACACCTGGGAAAGAATTCTCTGGAGTGACTCAGAGCCCACCCCATCTAGTGTCCCATCAGCAGCCATTTGCTGCTAGCAGTGGCAGATCAGCTACATTCTGCTGGTCCCAGGATATTAGCGAGACAAGCTTGTCTCTCTCACCAGCTGAAGTTGGTCCAATTACAAGATATTACCTCACCCGCCTTATCTCTCTAACAGAATGAAGACATTCTCTGATCGCTCCTGTCAAACATTACCCCCATTTTACTGATTGGGAAACTGTAGTGACTCACTTCAGAAGCAGTTGCATCAGAGCCAGAAAGAGAATGCAGGAGTTCTGGGCTCCCATTCTGGTGCCCAACCATTAGGCAAAGCTCTTTCCAAGCCTCGCTAATTTTGAAAGCTGATTTTGCGATGTGGTTCCTATGCAGTTAACTGCCAGCTTAGAGTGTCCAGGGAACTCTCCCTGAACAGCCTGATGGCAGAGGCACGGTCAAGGCTAGTCCTTTTAGCAGGATTTGGATATAGTTCTGCAGCACCCTTGTAGACCACTTGACCAATAGTGTAGAGTGGATGCAAACTGTGCTACCCACTGGTGAAAACAGGATTTAAGGGGAGGAAAGGCACCTGCAGGAATCCCAGGGTGACATGACTGGCCCTATAGATTTATAAAGAGCTTTGAGATCCCCAGACTTGGAGAGGGGTTGCCAGTGCTAAGTGTGGTGACTGAAGCAAGGGTGCGTGGCATGTACATACTGGTCTGTAAGGACACGAACATTATAGGAGCCGCAGAAGATGTTTCTTTCCTCCAGCTGGACAGTTTCAGTCATCTGGCCATGATAAGCCGCCTGTAGGTTGTTCTCCTCCTAGGGACAGAGAGGAAATAGGAATAAATAACTCTGTTGGGAAGAGATTGCCTATTGCTCTTGCTCCTCAGTTACACTAAAGGGCCTTAAAGGTGATGGGGGACTGACCAGAGAACATGCCCTGTGCAGGCCCCTCCCCAGCCAACATAGAGGGCATGTTGGGTGCAGGACAGGGGCGTTCCTTGGAGTACAGTGTAGTAGAGCTACTCTCAGAATGTGTTATGGACAAGTCTTCGAAGGCAGAAAAAGTAAGGGGGTGGCTATTTTAGATTTGATTCTGACTAACTGGGAGGAACTGGTTGAGCATCTCAAAGGGGAAGGCAACTTAGAATTGATCACGAAATGACAGAGTTCATGATTATAAGGAAAAAAAGGAGCAAGAGCAGCAGAATAAAGACAACTTCAAAAAAGGACACTTCAACAAACAGGGAATTGGTAGATATGGGCTCATGGGAAAGAAATATAAGGGAAAAAGGAGTTCAGGAGACCTGGCACTTTCTAAAAGACACAGACTTTACAGCAAAACAGCAACCTATCCCAGTGCAGAGGAAAGACAGGAAGAACAATAAGAGACCAATATGACTCCATGTGGAGCTCTTTAATGACCTGAAAATCAGAAAGGAGTAGTACAAAAAGTAAAAACTTGGACAGATTGCTATGGATGACTATAAAAGAATAGCACAAGCTTATAGGGACAAAATCAGAGTGGCTAAGTAACAAAATGAATTACAACTAGCAAGAGATGTAAAAGGCAATAGAAGAGATTCTGTAAATGGATTAGAAGTAAGAGAAGGCTGAAGGAAGGTTTAGGTCCATAACGGGGAAAGAGAGTGAATAATGGATGAAACAGAAGGCTGACATGTTTGATGCTTTTTTTGCCTCAGTCTTCACTAAAAAGGTTAATTGTGACCAGATGCTTAACAAAATTAATATTAACAACCGGGGGGAAGGATCACAGGACAGAATAGGGAAAGAACAGGTTAAAGAATTATTTAGACAAGTTAAATGTATGCAAATCAACAGGGCCTGATGGATATCCCTTAGAGTTCTTAAGGAATTAGCTGAAGCAATATCTGAACCATTAGCAATTATCTATGAGAACCCATGGAAGGTGTGGGGTCCCAGAGGACTAGAAAAGGGCAAATATAGTACCTATATTTAAAAGGGGGAGGAGAGGAAGAGCCGGGGAATTATAGACCAATCACCCTAACTTTGATACCCAGAAAGATACTGGAACAAATTGTTTAACAACAAATTTGTAAGCATCTAGAGAACAATAAAGTGTAAATAATAGACAACATGGATTTGTCAAGAATAAATCATCCCAAAACAATCTAGTTTCCTTCTTGGACAGGATGACAGGCCTAGTGATGGGGGGAAGCAGTAGATGTGATATATCTTGATTTTAATAAGGCTTTTGACACAGTCCAACATGACATTCTCATGAGCAAACTAGGGAAATGTGGGATAGATGAAATTGGTATAATGTGGGTGCACAACAGATTGAAATACTGTTCTCAAAGAGTAGTTATCAATGGTTCACTCTCAGACTGAGAGGACATATCAAGAGGGGTATTGCAGGGGTTGTCTTGGGTCTGCCGCTATTCAATATTTTCATTACCAACTTGAATGAAGGAATATAGAGTCAGCATAAAATTTGTGGATGAAACCAAGCTTTGGAGGACAGGATTAGAATTCAAAATGATCTTGATGAATTGGAGAATTGGTCTGAAAACAATAAGATGAAAATCAATAAAGGCAAGTGCAAAATATTACACTTAGGAAGGAAAAATCAAATACACAACTATAAGATAACAGTCTTCAAATATGTTAAGGGTCATTATACAGAGGATGATGGTCAATTGTATTCCATGTCCACTGAAGGCAGGACAAGCAGTAATGGGCTTAATCTGTAGCAAGGTTAGATATTAGGAAAGTCTTTCTAACTCTCAGGGTAGCTAAACTGTGGAAGAGACTCCCAAGGGAGAATCCCCATCACTGGAGGTTTTTAAGAACGGGTGGGACAAATAGCTGTCAGGAATTGTCTAGGTTTACTTGGTCCTGCCTCAGCACAGGGGGTTGGATTTGATGACCTCTCGAGGTCCCTTCCAGCCCTACATTTCTATAATTTCTATGAATTGGGGAATAACTGGATAAGCAGTGGCACTGCAGAAAAAAATCTGGGGGTTATAGTGGATCACAAACTGAATATGAGTCAAAAATGTGATGCTGTTGTGAAAAAGAGAAATATCATGCTGGGATGTATTAATAGGAGCATCAAATGCAAGTCACGGGAGGTAATTGTTCTGTTCTATTCAACACTGGTGATGCCTCAGCTAGAGTATGTGTCCAATCCTGGGTGCCACACTTTAAGAAAGGTGTGAAGAGATGGTAGAGAGTCCAGAGGAGAGCGACAAGAATGATTAAAGGTTTAGAAAATCTGACCTATGAGGAAAGGTTGAAAGAACGGAGCATGTGCAGTCCAGAGAAGAGCAGATTGAGAGGGGACCCAGTAACAGTCTTCATATATGTAAAAGGTTGTAATAAAGAGGATGGTGATCAGTTGTTCTCCATGTCCACCAAGGACAGGACAAGAAGTGACTGGCTTAGTTTGCAGCAAGGGAGATTCAGGTTAGATATCATGAAAAGTTTCTAACTATCACAATCATTAAACACTGGAACAGGTTGCCAAGGGAGGCTGTGGAATCCCTGTCACTGGAGGTTTTTAAGAATGGGTTAGACAAAAATCTGTCAGGGATGCTCTGGGTATACTTCATCCTGCTTCAGTGTGGGGGGAAGGACTAGATGACCTCTCAAGGTCCCTTCCAGCCCTGCTTTTCTATGATTCTGCTTCCCAAGATCCAGAGGGGCTGCTCTCTCTTACCCTGAAAGGCCCTTTGGATATACCTGCAACATACCTTTCCTCTGCGTTTCCATCTGCGGCCTCTTGCTGGGATGATGTCCCCGTCTTTATTTATCCTTGGAATTACAACATTGGTCATTTTAGCATAGCTGGGAATGACTCCCCTAGGACATGACCCCTGGAATAAACATCAAAGGACGTTGGTGTCATTACTACACAGGCCAAATCTACAGTAAGAGGGGGAATAGAAAGCAGCACTTATTTTCTTCAGTTCAGAACTACATACACTTCTGTGGGCTCATGTATAGGAAGGCTGAGCTGCATGCGCTGGTTTGTTATTGATGAGTTTCTTAAGCACATTGGGCTGCACACACTGATTTGTTCTTGTAGGGTTGCTCCTCAGAGCTGGTACTCACACACCGGTTTGTTATTGTAGTGTTGGGCCTCAGATCTGCTGTGCACATGTTTATTTATAGGTTCTCAGGAGCAATAAATGGGATAGACAGCAAGACACGCAGCCTGACTTTTCACTGAGATGTTTTTACTTCGAGCTGAGTGTGATGCCTTTATCACCAGGGGCTGTGACTAGTGATCAAGGTCATTTATTCCAAATCAATTCTAATGAAATTTCATTGCTAAATAATGACTAACACTTTTTTATTTGAGAGCAGTTGTCTCACAGCCCTGCCTCCTATTTAAAGGTGCAGCTCTCCAGCAATGGAATTGTAGATACATACTACATAATACGCAGGAACATGACCTTACCAGAGAGGTGGAAGCATTGCAAAACAGCTGAATTATTTGAAACCCAAATATTTGTGACTCAACCTGAATCCTCGGCAAGGAAGAGGATTGTATAGATCTTGGCTGCTGGTTAAAGGGTTCCTGGGCTGGAACCCAGTGTAGAGGGTGGGCCTGGGTTCTCCTCCCAATCCCTAGGAAGTGGTGCAGGACTGTTGCAGATGCCAGCTGGTCCACTGAGACTTTGATACTATATAGTGACCTAGACGGAGGGCTGAGTCATGAAGGTGGAGCACTGTGAATTAAGGGAGGAGAAACCACTGCAGCAACAGAGTGCCCATTGGCAGAGGGCACCATATGGGAAGAAAGCTGCTATGCCATGCCTGGCCAGGAGGAGGTGCTCTTGTAGTGAGTGAACACTGTTACAGGGCCATTCACATTAACAAAGCTAAAGTCAGCTCACACAAGAGGACAATTGTTATTGCAGCTTGGCAAGATGTTTGCTGGAGACTTTAATAAAGCATTGGCCAGTCACTGATGAAATAATGCCATATAGTTAGCTGCTCGTGGCCAACATATATTCCAGGTATCCCACACAGTGCTCAATTTGTACCAGGCACCTCTGGCCTTGGCAGTTCGCAGCCCTGGCACTCTGGCCTTGCTGCATCAGTTACGAATGTAAAAAAATTGCTTGAACCTCTTTCATTGCAAATTAAGCACTGATCCCACATCATCATGAAGGTCTATTGATAATGGCTTGTAGGCTGATGTCAACTCCCTAGAGAATAAGTTGGTCAGCAGACTAGGATACTCACAGGTGTTCTGTCCTAGGGAGGAGCAAGGTGAAAACTACCATCATCAGCCGCCAAGCAGAGGTCTGAGACTGAGAGAGGAGAGGAGGGGATTTGGGGAAAGTATGCCTAGCATCACAGAACACCGTCTTCTCCAGATTGTTAGGCAGTGGTGCTGAAGTCTGGTGTTCAGTCCTTCTAGACTGAGAGGATAGAGACCCACCCCACACCAGGCCCTGGTGGTGGGAGCGTATGTGATGTGTGGGACAGCAGTATGTTTCCAAACCCATGTAGAAGGGGCTGCCTGCCTGTCTGGTTCCTGCTCTGATTCCCTCTGATCGGTGCAGATGGTGGGGGCGTGATCACACCCAGGAAAACACACTGAGTGATTCTTTGTTCCTGGAATTCATGTGTATATTTTCAGTTCCCACCTCCTTGCTTTGGGGGTCAAACAGATCCTACATCCCTAAGTAAATCTCATCCCAGGCTGCCCTGTTCAGGCAAAATTTGGAGTCAAACCCATAAAGGTATGTAGGGCTCCCAACCAAACTCACTAAGGGGCAGAGCCCCAAACTGTATCTGTATCAGCTTGGGCTCACCTAATACTCACCGTATAAATGAACATATAAATGAACTTTTCATCAAGCCTAGCTTAGGTGTCAGTGTGAAGGGAGTGGGTTTCCATGCTAATCTCCCTCACACAACATGCACCATGGAGTATAATCCTAAAGGTTATCCTTTCCTGGGATTTGCCTCTATTCTTAACTTAAGCCCTGTGGCAGGACTGCACTTACAGATATAAGCCGTCAGCCCATATTTCTGTTTTTTAGGGCTTTCTCCTTCAGGACCGTATGTACATGTGTAGTGAGGCTGAGTGGCCTCCCTCTGAGCAAGGGAGCCTTACATGCCCCTTTGGGGGGTGGAGCCTAGATTTCTCCACACCCCTCGCCAGAAGTACCAGGGCGTGGACGGAAGTATAAAAGGCTGGCCCTGCAGCTCAGTTGGGGGAGAGCCTGCAATGCAGGAGAATGCTCGGCCTGTTCTCCAGAGGCCCCGAGAGGAACCTGCACCTGGCTGTTCCTGATCCCCAGGTGTGGATGACGACTAGCCCGGAGTACCTCCTGCCGTTTACCCCGAAAAACTGGAAGAGGCCTGGAGGCTGCAGGTACCAAACCCTGGGGAGGCAGGAAGTAGCCCAGAGGCAGCCACAGAGCAGTCGGCTGCAGAGCGCAGCATGGCTCAGTCGGCATGTTGCGGCTGGATCCCTGCTGACACGGGCAGCCAATCCTGCCCCTGTCAGGGCCCTGGGCTGGGATGCAGTGGAGTAGGGTGGGCCCATGTCCCTCTGCCACCCCACCCTGGGTGGCTGACCCTCTACATGGTGCAAGGAGGCTATAGCCCAAGACAGGAGCTCCCTTACCACTCACCTTAGAGACTGTTTGCTGGCTGCCTGAGCTCTGCCCAGGCCCCAGCCAGCCCTGATAGACTGTAGTTAAGGGCTGACCACTTGAGCTACCCCAGTCCAGGCTACAGCCTGATATTGACTATTTACTGCGCAGCCCTACTGGCGCTTTTGCCTGTTTTAGACACTCTGGTCCTGCCTCCAGAGGACTAGCCTGAGCGGCCTCCCTCCGACCGGGAGAGCGAGGGAGCATTACAACATGCCTCTAGCTTTCTCTTTCCACAAAGAGGCTCTCAGCACTCTTATGTTCCTGAGTGGATCTAATTAGACCCACCTGGTCTGGGTTGCCTCAGGGAGTCAGTAGAACAGCTCTGCATCCCCTTACAGGGCCCTAAAATCCAGCACATGGTTATGCTCTCATCTGTGACCAAAATCTTTGGTACCAATCTTGCTGATAAGCCCCTGCTCAGAAGTAGCAGACTCTCAAAGAATGAGTAAAGGCTTTTCCACTTCTGAAGGTGTGATGATGACTCTAACCTAGCCTGGCTCTGGAGAGTGAGGAAGAAGGAAGACTACAACAGGGTGAAACTGGGAGGAACATCCCCAGGGCTCTAAGGCACGTTGGACCCTCCCATCTATTTGCTAGGGCTTGAGGGGGAAAGGAGCTATACTGTAAGAGCCAGGATGGCAGAATGAGAGGCAAAAGCCAAGGCACAGTACCTGCAAGTACACAATCTCTTCCACGACTAGGCTATGCGACAGATGTTCCTGCTTGACCTGTTTGGCCAGGAAAGCCCAGTGCTGGTTCACAGAAGTGCACCTGTTCAGGCTCTTTGTATCCAGAAACCCTGAGGAATTACAAGGAGAAGCTGGTTAACCCCAAGCTATGGTCATATAGCATTGATGTGCCCATGGGGCAGCTGTGCTTGGGAAGAAAGAGGGGCCATACCCAGGATGTACTTGGACAGATGGGTCGGCAGGCAGCGGATGAAGTCCTTATACTTGTTGACATTGGAGGCTGACTGGAAAGCTGCAGGGACAACGGCGGAGGCTGGGTCGATTGAAGACATGGAGGATATATCATCATCCACTGACGCAGCTCTCTCATAATGCATGTGTGCCAGGTCTCTGGGCCAGAAGCACGGTATCTGCCCTTGGACACCTATGCCTGGGGCAGCAGAATCAATAGCATGTTAAGGACTCCCAGGAGTGCCTGAGCCTTGGGGTATAATCATAATATCAGTTGTTATTAACTACCAAACCTGCTCCCCCTAATTTCTCATTACCCCACAGCTCCCCAGGATATTTTCAGCACTCTGAGTTCTATGGTAGCTGAAGGTACGTCATGAAGAACAACCCACCCTGTCCACTCTTGGACTTTGAAGTATCTGAGATAACACCCCACATTAGCTCCTTTTGTTACAGTACCTATATCGCTAAACTGGCTGGTTCCTTCTGATGAGACCCCACTTTCTAGGGCTGTGGAAGATGTCAGGAAGGATTGAGATGTGGGTCGCAATTGCACCTGGGAGCTGGATTTCGTGTGTTCCTCTAGCTTGAAGCTGCTTTGGGTCTCAGTGAAGACCACCGTGATTTTGTCTTTCTCGTCCTCTGAAAGAATTGCGCAAACATAGGAGCAATCAAATCAAACAGAGCTAAATCATGGGTCACAGAGGTAGAGATGAAAGGGACCTGTTAGGTTATCTGCCCCATTCCCCTTGGCTAGTGTAGGATTGGTTCCTTCAGGGTTTTGTCTAGGTGATTTTAAGGACTTGAGCATTTATGTCTCCACCATTTCGCTTGGAAGTCTTTTGCACAGTAGACCTCATATTAGAAAATTATTTCACCCCATTATTGCTAGTTGTACTCATTCCAGACCGCCCTATACAATTCCTCTCTTCCCTGGGTGTTCATCTCTTGCAGACAGTTACCGTGTTCCCACACATATATACCCCATCCAGTTCCTACAGGCTGGCTATGTGAGGGAGTCCTAGTTGTTTGCTAGAAGTAAACCTGGGTCAGGACTCCTGCCAGGTCTGAATCCCATCTGGCTCTGTCTGCCCACTGCCAGGGTTGCCTTTCTCCTCCTTCAGCTTCTGCTCTGCTACCGCCCATCACCAATCGCTCCCTGTGCTTGGAGACAGGAAGGATCAGGGAGGGGAAAGTTCTTAGGGATATAAGGGTTAACCAGAAGGTTTGTGATATAAATACAGCTATGAACAATATCTACAATCAATTGTGCTTTGCTCTTCAGCAATGATGCCTTGCATTGCTGGCCCAGTCACTTCACCATCTAAGATGACAAGCATGCCTAAGGGGAGGATAGTCAGAGCTCAAGCATCAGGGGGCTAGCTGATCACTGCAGGGGGACAGGAAGGAATCCGACCCCCATGTACCGTACATCACAATTGGCAAGGTGCATTATGGGTTTCTTTCCTCCTCCCTCTGATGCATCAATATTGCCCACTCCTAGCTGAAAGATTCCATATTTGAAGCCACTGAACCAGACCCTCAGCTGCTATATGCTAGTGTTACTCACCCCCACTTCATCTGACCTGATGTAACAAATCCTGTGCTTGGAGTGAGTGTGTGGAGGGAGTATTATCAGGAGAAACACAAGCTTTTGGTATTGGGACAAGAAAATAATTCAGTCAAACTGCAACAATCCAAGCTCCCCTGAGTCTCTGGTAGTTTCATTTGATGCAGGTGCATATATTCCCAAGCGGCCTGGTACCTCTGTCCCTGCTTCTCACATGCTGAAAAGAACCACTCTGTGCAAACAGCTTGTTTCCTGAAGAGGCAGGATCACAAACAAGTCCCAGGGCTAAGCTGTCATAGCCTCGATGAAATGCACAGAGCACCTGGGCTCCAGCCCGAGTGGGAACACCTACACTGCTGGTTTTAGTCCCATAGCATGAGCCCAAGTCAGTTGACCTGGGTTCTGAGACTTGCTGCCATGGGATTTTTATTTTATTTTTATTTTTTTGCTGTGTAGATGTATCCTAAGTCTCTTAATAACCAGATTCAACAAAATGTTAATAATTGCAAAAGCAATGATGTGCCAGAGAAAAGGTCATCTCTCCGTGATGCGGGGCATGGAGAATAGGAAAGCAAAGGAAGGGATTCAAACAGTGGGGGGAATCCTGGAAAACCTCATTGCCTTCCAGTCCCAAATAAAGTGATAATAAGTGAAAGCAATTGTCCTTTCAATATCACTAATGTGAACTAGAAAAGGCAGCAGAAGGGAAACAAACAAACACACCAGTAAAACTCAAGAGTAGATCTGATTTCACTGGATGTAGCAAAGTTTGCTGCTGGAGCTCCTGTTCTATCTAAATTAAAGTTTATGGACCAGATAACCAGCTGGTGTAAATCCAGGGAGCTCCACTGGAGTCAATGCAGCTGCACCAATTTACAACAGATAAGGGAGGATGTGGCCAGGTATTTGTGGATATTGTGCATTATTTTTATGGTTCTCATATCCTTTACTTTCTTCCCTCTTACCTATGCTCATTGAAAAGTAAAATAAAACCCTATTTGAAAATCTGTCCTATGGTCATTATGTTTCCAAACTTGTACTTAACTCTAGTAAGAGCATTTGCACCCCTAGGTACTACTTATAACTGGTTTTTAAGAACACAGGTAAGTGAATAGCAGCTTTAGGACAGGTTTTGCCACCATTACTCATAGTGAGTTAGTACCATACTCTGCAAGTGGTCTCTGAATTCAGTGGATCATATTCTCAGCTGGTGTAAAGTGGCAGACAATGGAACTACACTGATTTACTCCTGCTGAAGATCTGGCCCGATGCAGTTATTTGTACAGTAAAGTATCACACAGTGGTAGGGAATCAGAATCTGGCCCTTTGACTTTATCCTCTCTCCTTGGTTAATCCTGAAAGCCAGGGGTCAGTCTCTCCCGCCACCCAGCATGTCACTCTGTTTACCTGTTTCTCTTTTTGAGCTGGCACTCTGCTCTCTGACCAGGAGGACTCTGACCAGGTTAGCAGCTATAAACAGTAACTTAGGGTTACACATCTGAAGCAAGAGCAGAGTGTAGTTTGCTTTAGTCCAGTAGGAACAGTTTTTGAACCACTTCCAGGTCTCCAACATGGCTTTCTCTAGAGTTACTATATTCAAAGCCCGGTCAGAAGTGGACGTGGTCATGTCTTCTTTGAGGCTGGGGGTGATTCGGGACCGGCTGAAAGTGAAATCCTTCCCGTGGGAGGTCTGCAGGACTTTCTCAGCATAGTTTAGCAAATCCAGGCTGTTGAATCGCTTCACGATCCCCACCAGGAACTTCCTTTGGGAGACTTCGCTGGCCCGCAGGAACCACTCTTTGGTAGAGAAGACCCTCCAAGCCAAGACACATGTCTCACAAATTTGGCAAACAGGCACTAAATCTGTTTTCTTCTCACACCGCAGATCAGGAGCACAGTCCAGCCTGTATTCCAGGCTCTCCTGGTCCTTTGAGGTCTCTTTCATTGTTTCAGATCCAATTCAGTAAACAGGGCACTGAGCTGGGCAGTGGGAAAAGCAGAGAAACATAACCTGCTTTCTAATCGTCCACTTCCATCCTGTGACATTATAAAAATAATACTAAGAAACTGGCTGAACCCTGCGATGGATGAAGTAGCCACATCACACGCTGCTGTTTGTAGAACTCTTGTCTTTTATTGTACAGAACTCCTAGGAGACACAGTTGTTACCGTAAACCTCCTAGAATTTGCATGAACAAAATATCCTAGCAACTACTATACCGTATAGCTTGTAATATCCATGATGCACCAGTATCAAGACATTCATGGGATGATATGAAAAATTAGACACTATCCTTAGCTTGGATTTGTACCAAAGGTGTCTAGTTTGCATGTCTTTATTACTAATTATTATTATTATTATTATTATTTTGTCAGTATTTGTCTAAGGAAATTCTGCCTTATTAAGGGTTGCAAAAAACTGTTTTTATTAGAATTGTTTCAAATACTGGTCCCCACAAAAGTCCCATAATCCTTGCAATTAGATCCAAAAAAGGAAGGTGAGGGGGATTTTTTCTGCCTAGGTTTAATTATTGCAAAAAGTGAAAATACAGGTTTGGGGGGGGGGCTTATATCTCATATAATTATATTCTTGAAGTTTTGTTTTGAAGGCTTTTTATTGGGATTGAGTTTTAGCCTAAAACTGGCAGTCCAAAGCATTGTGCACAGATGACTGTTGTGCCCTCAGTTTAAAAAGAAAAAAGTAAAGTTTTGCAATAAAACGTTTCCTTAATAAAAAAAGGATAATCATTTAAAAACTGTAAATGCATGAAATATGAATGAGCCTCCTGCCCCCAGAATGCATAAAGCTGTGCTCTCAAATAGTTGGGAACTACATGCGATGGCCCCAAATCAGAAAGCACCTAAACATGTGCTTAAGTTTAAATCATGTGAGTAGCCCCGCTGAAGTCAATTTGATCTTGTGTTGGTAAAGGATGTGTCTTGAGCTCAACAAGGGGTAAGATGTTAACGAAATCCGTGTTCACTGTTCCAACATTAAACAGTTCAGCGTGGTCCGGGATTTTGTGTCAAGTTATTGCCGGCAAGGCAGCTCCCAGTGTAATAACCACCATTTAAAATATTTTAAACCTTCTATTAAAGACCCAGACAAAGAAGGAAAAACTGCTAAAGCATTTGAAATATAAATTCTTAAGTAAGATTTTTGTTGTAACAATACCCCTTTTTTCCCTTTCCCTTTAACTAGAGTTTTTATTGGGAGAAGCCTATGCTTGGCAGCCCTTTCAGTGTTATTAAAGATTGTATTAACTATCCTTTTGGCAGGGAAAGAGAAAAGGCTAGCTTAGATGGGCTAGAGCTGTTGTTGGAGTCCAATCCTGTCTCTTTTTAAGATGAAGCACAAAAGGGGAGAAAAAAGAACATCAGTGAGAGAGAGAAAAGGCAGCTTCTGTGTCTGGTGCTGATTTTCACTTGCAGCCTTGCTGCTGGAGAAACACAGGCCCAGCACATGGTCTCATCAGCAGCTCCAAGACCTGGCAAACTTGTACCAGAGTCGGGCTGTTTAAAGCATTGCTTTTAGCTGTCTTTATGCCCACAGGCTTACAGCAATGTTGCAAAAGATGGAGTTGTCTTGGCTCACTCAGCCAAAATCTTATTAGACAAAGGCAGAAGGAGAAAGACAATGACACAGTAGGGAGCGGGTGACAGCAGGAACATTCCAGGTGTAGTTCTGGATTTAGTCAAAACCGGTGTAGGTGGTGATGTCATTTGGATCCCTCTCTCTGGCCTAGTCTGGTCAAGAGGCCTTTTAGGACCAGGATAATGAAGGCCTGATGGTGGATCTTGGGGTCCTAGGAGATGGATGGGGTGGCAGCCATGATGGTAAAGTTTGGTCCTTCCAGTCCACCCATCCTCCTGTTCCCATTTTAGGGACCCCAAGACCAACAATGTCCAAGACGGGGCAGCAGCCTCATTCCATTAGAATTAACCAATCAACACATTTCTGTTATTTCAACTACAAACTTTCCCTCCCATTTCTATAGTTGTTTAGATCATTATCATTCCAACCCCTGACTTTCGTAGATTCCAAGGCCAGAAAGGACCATTGTGATCATCTAGTCTGACCTCCTCTGTAATGCAGGCCTAGAACTTCCCCAAAGTAATTCCCAGAGCAGAGCTTTCAGAAAAAAATCCAGTCTTGATTTAAAAATTGTCAGTGATGGAGAATCCATGACAGTAAATTGTTCTAGTGGTTAATTGCTGTCAGTATTTATGCCTTATTTCCAGTCTGAATTTGTTTAGCTTCAACTTTGCCAGGAGCCTTGGAAGACCCATTATTACTGCTGTTTTAACTGAATTCAATTTGTACTAGTCTGTTGGTCTCTAGTTGTTGCTTAATTTCACAAACATTTGCTTGTAACAGGCTATGTTATGGAACCTGTTACCTTGAACAACTTAAAGCAGTGTTTCTTAAATGATGGGTCATGACCCCAGGGAGGAGGGTGTCACAAAATGCAACCAGTGGGGTCACAAGGCATTGAACATTGTATTATAAAGCAAAGAGAATCTTGCTCCTCTTCTGCGGGCCTAGGGTTGCCAACTTTCTGACCTAACAAAACCGAACACCCTTGCCCCGCTCCTGCCCCATCCCTTCTCTGAGGCCCCGCCCTGCTCACTCCATCACCCCCACACACACTGTCACTCACTCATTTTCATTGGGCTGGGGAAGAGATTTTGATTGGATGTTCGGTTGAAAACTGGACACCTGGCAACCCACAAGTCCCCGCGTATCCTTATCGTACACGATCAAGTAATCTTTACCATAAACATAAGGAAGTTGTGAACATTTTTAACTTCAAATAAGGACTTGCCAACCTGGAAAGGCTGAGAAATATTAACTTAGAATAAGCAACAAAGAGTCCTGTGGCACCTTATAGACTAACAGATGTATTGGAGCATACGCTTTCGTGGGTGAATACCCACTTCGTCAGATGCATGTAATGGAAGTTTCCAGAGGCGGGTATAAATATGCAGGCCAGAATCAGTCTGGAGATAACGAGGTTAGTTCAATCAGGGAGGATGAGGCCCTCTTCTAGCAGTTGAGGTGTGAACACCAAGGGAGGAGAAACTGCTTTTGTAGTTGGCTAGCCATTCACAGTCTTTGTTTAATCCTGAGCTGATGGTGTCAAATTATGCATCTGACGAAGTGGGTATTCACCCACGAAAACTTACGCTCCAATATGTCTGTTAGTCTATAAGGTGCCACAGGATTCTTTGTTGCTTTTTACAGATCCAGACTAACACGCCTACCCCTCTGATACTTGACTTAGAATACAGGCTTCTCCACAATAGGGACAGCTTTTGTGTTTAAAGTTAAGCACATGCTTAAATGCTTTGCTGAATTGGGACTAAGAGAGTAAATGTATTTATGACATTTACTGATTTAAGTTATGTTTCAGAAAGTGGAGTCTCTCAAAGGGCCCCTACTAACTGTTCTGTGGCATGGTAAAGCTAGCCAGATGTCTTCTAAAGATCATCTCTGTCCAGTCACTGGGGGTGGTGCTGCTGCCTATCCTACCTGTGCTACCAGACTTCATCCCCTCTACTGCTCTCTAAAGTACTCCCATAGGTGCAGCCAACATCTCTAATTGTGGCTCATTCCACTCTATCATTGCTGCTCTCTCAATGGCCGCCCCAGCACACCTAGCCCTGGCCCATTGTCCTGCATGGATTTTCTCCCCTGGGTTAGATTTCACTCTCCTTCCAGGCTTAGGGTAATTCCCAGCACAAGACAAGGAGACCTACCCATGCTAGCTGTGATCCAGCTATTGTGCTAAAATAGAGAGTAGCCACAGCGGCACAAGCAATGGGAGAGGCTAGCTGCCCCAAGTACATGCCATGGGGATGTTACAATACTCAGGGTGGCTAGCCCCTCTTACCGCTCACATCACCCTGAGTACACTGTTTTTAGCACACCTAGCCTGATCTGAGCTCACCTGGGTACGTCTCCGTGAGCTAGACTTTCCCTCGTGGCTGGGAGTCTGAGACTTTCCATCCCAGGCTGGGGTGAGTCATGTGGAGAATAGGGTTTGGTACACTGTCAAGCTACCTCGGATTGGGGGGCTGAGATCCATATCGGACTGGGGATCCAGTAAGTATGATGTATTGCATGCAGCTTGTGTCCGTTGCAATTTGTTTCACATGTACTTCACGTTTCAATGGAGGGAAGTCCCCCTTCTTGCTGCAGAGACAGCTGCTATTTTGTTCTCAGTTATGCAGATTGTTACAAAAGACGTACACACAGTGTGCTCACTCTCTCATTGAGACTTTATTTTTCTTCTTTCTTACTGCGTTGTTCCTCAAAGTAAAATAAAGGATCATTCTGGCTCAAGTGCTGGGCATGCTTTTAGTCGAGGGCATCCGGGGCCTGAGCAGGCTACCTTCTGAGTCCCCAGCCTCTGATGCCCAGGAAATCCTGTCTCCCCTAGCTGGTGGGGGAGCAAGTCTCCTAAGCTGGTGGAGATGGGGAGAAGTGTGTCTCCCCTGGGTGGCTGTGGAGATTCACATGGAGAACAGATCTTCAGGCTCCCTCCCCAGTACAGACTCTTCAGCTTCCAGGCTAGAGCTGAAGAGGCAGGGACTGCTGGGGTGTCTCAGTGCATCAGCAGCTCGGCCCCACCTCCCTGCACTGCTGGAGCAGCTGGACAGTCGGCCTGTGTGAAGGAAGTGTGTGTGCTCCTACCAGGGCAGGAGTTCTCTTTTCAGGAGCTGCTGCAGGAGCAGCCCCAAGGAGAGCACCTGTTACACAGCCTGCACCAGCAGCAGCTGGTTCATTCCCACCCACCGAGAGGCCGGAACATTCCAACTAGCAGGGCCACCCTTAGCATTCTGGGGCTCCCCCATCACTCCCTCCCTCCTGACCACAGTGATCTACCTACCACAGAGCACAGGGCCGTTGTGAGGATCGCACGGAGGCTCAGCGCAGCAATCCGGTGGGGCACACCTCACACTTAACGGAGTCATTTAACAGTGTGTGGGATAGAGCGAAAGCCCTCGGCTCCTGCTGCAGAAGGGGGACCCCAGCCGCTTTTTCCTTTCAGCACCGGTGACCAGTCTACGGTAGGGACTGTCCCAGGGTTCTTTAGGATAAAGCCCTTGAGATTCTCCTTCATGGGACCAAATATTGGCTCTGCTCCCAAGGGACATGCGTGAGCTCCCTCTCCTGCCATCTAGGTCTGCTCCTGGGAGCTGCTGAGTGTGTCCTGTTGTAACCCACATGTGATGGGTGCATAAACCCTGCACTGGTACTCAAAGGGTTAAGAGGAGCTGGAGGGCCCAATTAGTTTGCCAGGTGACACCTGGAGAGTGTGTAGATTCTATTCATTATCAGACCCAACTGGGGTGGAGCTGAGGTGAGAGGCCAGGAGAGAAATGGTCTAGTGTTCCGCCTTCTCTAGAAAGAAAACCACAGAGAAGCTACAGGAGTGGAGTTGTCTCTTGTGATAGGCTCAAAATTAGGGGCAAAACTTCAGGCAGGTAACCCTGAGATTCAGTGCTCTGCAGAGAGCTGGGGAGGATCCAAGAAGGATTAAAAGGGAAGGGGCAGAAGTTGGTTTTGTGCTTTGATTCGGGTTTGAGTTTGGTTGAGAGGCTTCAGGGAGAAGCCCTGGGGCCACAGCTCTGAGGGAAAAGTGGGACAGAAAGGGAGCCCTTGAGGGGCAGAAGACAACATATTGATGACCAGTGTCTGAGGCACTGTTTGTTTGGGATGCTGATACCCTGGAAGGGATGGGACATAATGTGACCTGGCTGGAGGGCCAAAACACAAGAAGAAATGGATCCCCAGCAGGCCTGAATGGTGTTTAGCTGTGGCACCAGAGGAGGAGAGCCTGGTATGCCATGCCCAGCCAGTGAATCACTCTAGGACCATGGTTTTCAAACTTTTTTTTCTTTCAAACTTTTCAACGGAGCTGGGGATGAGGGGTTTGGGGTGTGGGAGGGGGTCAGGGCTGGGGCCGAGGGTTGGAGTGAGGGCTGTAGGGTGGGGCTGGGAATGAGGGGTTCAGGGTGTGGGAGGGGGCTCTGGGCTGGGGCAGGAGGTTGGGGTGCAGGAGGGGGTCAGAGCTCTGGGCTGGGGGTGCAGGCTCTGGGGTGGGGCTGGGGATGAAGGGTTTGTGGGGGCTCAGGGCTAGGGCAGGGGATTGGGGCATGGACTTACCTCCAGCGGCTCCCAGTCATCAGTGTAGCCAGGGTGCAGAGGTCCACCTGTCCTGGCACCGGGGACCTCACTATCCTAAAAGAGCCTCTTTCAATGTGTTGTAACCAGAGGTGAAAGTAAGCCAGTATGCCCAGGTAAAGCGTACCGGCAAGAGCTGGTTTGCCATACCAGGGCAGCCTGGCTTCCCCAGGGGGCAATTTAAAGGGCCTGGGGCTCCCAGCAGGGGCTGGAGCCCCAGGCCCTTTAAATTGCCACCAGAGCCCCACTGCTGGAGCCCTGGGGTAGGGCTGCAGGGCACTGGGGGCTATTTAAAAAGTCCAGGGCTCCTGCTGCTTCTACCGCCCCAGCCCTTTAAATAGCTGCTGGAGCCCCACCGCCACTACTCCAGGGCTCCCGGGGCAGTAGAAGCAGGGGAGCTGCAGGCCCTTTCAATAGCCCCCAGAGCCCAGGGTTAGCGGGGGGCTCCAGGAGCTATTTAAAGGCTCCAGGGCTCTAGTTGCCTCTGCCGGCCCTGTCTTTTAAATAGCCGCTGGAGCCCCGCCACTTCCCCAGGGCTGCCGCTGCTATTTAGAGGGATGAGTGCAGAAGCCCCATCCCAGGCCTGGGGTGCGCCCTGGGAGAGGAACACAGTGATGGCCCTGATGGACTGAAGGGTGGTAACTAGTTCCTGAGTTGTGAGGCTTCTACTTAAAACCATCTTCCAGGGACAGACCATAACAAGCAGCAGGCAGCTGGAATGGTCACGTATTGCGATCTCAGCCTATCGTTACGCTCTTAGCTGCCATAGAGAGGGCCCAGAACCAGCTGCCAGATTGCAGATGCCACCTCTCTTTGGGAAGGGTTCGGACTGGGACCAGTGCTTCACAGCTACAGTGTCTCTATGCTTTTTGCAGTGGGAGCTTCCAGGCCATGGGGCCGGACTCCCAGTCCTCACTAAGGGCCAACTTGTGCTGCTTCAGCAGGCTTTGTACAAGTGAAAAGGTCATTTCAAGCGGCCCTAGGCAAGCAGCCAAGGATTTCCCCATGTAGGGGAGTCCTTGGATAGTATACAGCTGGCATCAGCAGGTTTTTGCATCACCTGTTATCTCATAGACTCACTGACTTTAAAGTCAGAAGGGACCACCACAATCATCTAGTCTGACCTCCTGCACATTGCAGGCCACAGAACCTCACCCACCCACTCCTGTAATGAACCCTAACCTCTGGCTGAGTTATTGAAGTCCTCAAATCATGGTTTAAAGGTACAGAGAATCTGCCATTTACACTAATTTAAACCTGCAAGTGACCTGTGCCCCATGCTACAGAGGAAGGCGAATCACCCCCACCCCGGGGTCTCTGCTAATCTGACCTGGGGGGAAATTTCTTCCCAGCCCCAAATATGGTGATCAGTTAGATCCTGAGCATGTGGGCAAGACCCACCAGGCAGATATCTGGGAAAGAATTCTATGTAGTAACTCAGAGCCCTCCCCATCTCGTGTCCCATTTCCAGCAGTTGGGGATTTTTGCTACGCCATAGTAGGCAGTCCTATCATCCCATCCCCTCCATAAACTTATCAAGCTCAGTCCTGAAGCCAATTGTGTTTTTTGCCCCCACTTCGTAGGAGTTGGGGCTTGTCAGGGTTAGGCCAGAGGTGGGAGAGACGAGACTCCACCCAAACTTCAGCTGGTGAAACTGTCCCTGTGGGATTCACAGCAACCAGCACAACTTAGAGCAGCCCTGAGACTGCTCTGAGTTACACCAAAGGTCATTTTAGACCCCAGTTGGTCCAAGAATCAGGGAGGCATAAAGTTGGCTGTGAGGAACAGTAGGCAGGTTGGGGCAGAAGCCTCCACGAAATGCCGGTGATGGGGGAGAGTGGTGCCTGAAGAGGGTTTGGAAGGATTAATAGATTTGGCGTGGTGTGATGGGCCTGTGGAACTGATGATGTCTGGACAGGTGCAGAAGGGGATTGGAAGAGTATGGATCTGGTTAAACTTGTGGGGCTGAGCCCATGGAATGGAATCACAGAACATTTAAGGGGGAGTCATTACAGTCTTAGATGTGCCAATAACAAAAAAAAAATGTGACTGAAAGGACTGTCAATTCTGGATTCCTGCTAGGCAAGCTCTGCCATGGGCTTTGCAGAGGGTGACAGGACCAATCAGTAGATTCCTATACATCACACACTCAGCTACGTTAAGAAACAAACCATTGTGTGCTATATTAGCTGACACAACTGGACATGATGGATTATATCACACTTGGGCCACCAGTGTGTCATACTAGGCTCATGAAACAGTGACCTGCAGGGACAGGCCGAGAGACAGGGGGTTAACTCCCTGCTCATGTTGCCAGCTTCACACGCAGACATTGGCAATAACAGCATCCCCTGAGTCTGCAAGGCTCAGGCTTATGAAAGATTGTACTACAGGACTCCAGGAGACAGGCCGGAGCGAGCAAGCCACCCCCTCCTAGGAGTCATGCAGACAAAAGAGCTTATAAACCTACTTGAGAGAAAAGTTCCACTTCCAGGTGCAACTGAGCTCAGCGATTTCTCCTGCTGTATTTGGCTTGATTCTTTGTGCCATGGCTGACCTCAGCTATTGCTGCCTCGCTCACAGAGAAGGATCCAGGAAATTTGCTGGGCAAACAGAGCAATGCACTTGCTGGAATAAATTGCAACATTCCCCCCTCTGTCCGCCAAAAGCTTGCGCATAAAGAAGTTGTAACAGGCAAGGTCAGGATCTTGCCTACCACCATGGAGGTTTTGTAGGGAGGTGCTCAGTCTAGCAGGTGCAGATTGCCTATCAGAGGCCAGGGTGTGGGGCCTGGAGGCAGATCTTACTTCTTCTTCCATGAAGACAGGAGCTTTAGCCCCACTAGACCAGCGAGAGCCCCTGTGAGCAGCGGGGAGATCATTGCATTGCCTGGCACCACTCGGACTGCAGATCCTCAGGCATTGGCTTTTCACATTCTGGGAAACAGCAGCCCAGTCTCTACTCTCCACTCCAACCGATCCCACTGCTGCAGCTCGACCGAGCTCTCCCCTGCACAGAACATTTTGTACCCTTCGTGGGGAGAGCTCCCCAGCGCCATACCAACGACTTCTCTCTGGCTCCTCCCCCATCTCAGGAGTGAAAGTTTAGCTTTGAATAGAGTCACCCTAGGGCACCAACAGGAGGGTGCTGTGGCACTGCGGCAATGGACCTCTTTTGCCTTTCTAGCAGTTTCCATCTGTGCACCAGAATCAGCAATGTCGGACTCCAACGGCTCTTCTCCAGCCAGCGGCCAATGGGAGCCGGACTAAGTGCATCGCTTTGCTTTGCTGGTGGCAAACGGTGACAGTGAATCACTGATCACGGCGTAGAAAGAAAGGAGGTGAAAGCCTCAGGCCGCTGGTTCCTCTTCTTCCACTTCAGTCTCCAGGCTGCCCCCATTTGACTTTGCTGCTCACCCTTCACTCGGGTGGATCCTGGTGCATCTGGACCAAACCAAGGATGAGGCCACCTGGCTCCTTCTCTCTCCCCGGAGATGGAAGATGTGATGTTGCATTCCATAATGCTTTATAAAAGTATGGTTATAAGTGTGAATATGATGTAACTAGATTATGCTTTAGGCAAAAGGTCTTTTGTAAGGTATCATTACAAAGCTTATAATCTATTGAGTATGATCATCCTATTTGTATGAATGTATCATTCTTGTATCTGAAACTAGGAATGTGTAGCATAACTCTGAGGTCCTATTGTAATTATGCAAAGTGTGGGCCATGAATGGTGGTTTAGAATCTTAATGGCTCCCATTGTCTAGGACAATTGACTGTAGATGGCTCTGTTTACCTGCAAGTCTCCACTGCATACCTGCAGGCCAGTCATGAAGAAATCCCCTAGTTACCACCTGAGCTGGACTAACCAGGATTGTACCAGGGGAAAGGATTGGGCCCAGACTAGGAAGGAGTCCAGTCTGTGAAAGAAGCTTACTGGAACATCTCTGAGGTGAGATTTCATCTGTAATCAGTTTCTTAATGTATTAGGCTTAGACTTCTGTGTTTTGTTTTATTTTGCTTGGTAACTTACTTTGTTCTGTCTGTTATTACTTGAAACCACTTAAATCCTACTTTTTATACTTAATAAAATCACTTTTGTTTATTAATTAACCCAGAGTAAGTGATTAATACCTGGGGGAGCAAACAGCTGTGCATATCTCTCTGTGTTATAGAGGGCAGACAATTTATGAGTTTACCCTGTATAAGCTTTATACAGAGTAAACCAGATTTATTTGGGGTTTGGATCCCATTGGGAGCAGGGTGTCTGGGTGCTGGAGACAGGAATATTTGCTAAGCTGTTTTCAGTTAAGTCTGCAGCTCTGGGGACATGGTTCAGACCCTGGGTGTGTGTTGCAGCAGGTTAGCGTATCTGGCTCAATAAGACAGAGTTCTGAAGTCCCAAGCTGGCAGGGCAAACGGGCTCAGAGGTAGTCTCAGCACATCAGGTGACAGTCCCAAGAGGGTCTCTGTGACCAAACCCGTCACAGAAGGGTTGGGTTAATCTTTCCAAAGACAGCTTAGTAGAAAAAGGTTTGCTGGAAGATTAAAAGCACCGAGGAAAAAAATCAGATAAACTTTAACAGTTTCCTTCTCCACTCGATTGCGGTAGCACCAAGATGCCCCAGTTGAGATTGGGCTAATTCCTGGACAAACATATAGTAGAAGGCAGTCTCTGCCCCAAAGAGCTTACAGTCTAAATGGACCCAGCGCATGGTGTGGAGGAGAAGGAAGTCTTACTATCCCCATTCCATGTGCAGGGAACTGAAGCTTGGTGAGAGGTGAAGCTACTTGCCCAAGGAGGCTGTGGACAGTCAGGACTGCTGGGTGGAGCAGGAGCCAGGGAAGCGGATCCAAACTAAAGGTCAGGGCTGGAGTCAGGAACTAGCAGCCATGCTAGGAGTAAGAGTTGGAACCAGGAACTAATAGCCAAGTCAAGGGCCAGAGCTTGGATCAGGAACCCGGGTCAGAGTGAGGAAGCTGGAACCAGGAGCAAGGTGAAGAGCAAGACAGGGGAACAAAGTAAGAACAGGCCTAGGAGCAGAGCTGGAGCAAGGTAGGAGCAGGGGAAGAGCAGCAGACACTGGGAGGATCGCAGCACAGATGTGAACACATTGAGCAGCCAGAGAGCAGTTGCTGCTGCTGTGCTTAGCCAGCCAGCCAGCTGCCTTTTCTGACCAGTCAGGTGGTACAGTCAGTCAGGCAGCCGACTGCAGGCCTGCTGTTGGGCTTGCCAGGAGATTGCCTCTGCTGCAGGCCCTGATCCCTGGCGCACAGAGATTGAAGCCAGCTCTCCAGAGTTCCAGTCCACGCTTTAACTTCCAAAGCATCCTTCTTCCAAATTCACTGGGAGCTGGGTCCAACCATGCTGGCAGGAAGCAGTGGGACACTAGTTCAGTCCCCCATTGACTTCAGCTGGAGCTGTGGGTGCTCAGCATTTCTGAACATCTGGCCCATGGTGCCTCAGACAGACACCCAAAATCACAAGCCACTTTTGAAAACTAGTTTTTATCCCTTTCTCTGGTTGTTCTAGACTCCCCTTTGCCGGAGAAATTCCATTAATGCAGCTTTGGGTATAATTTTGGGTGAAAAAATGACTGATGTCTCTCATTCCGAGTCTTTCTTGTTATTGCAGAGAGATCAATGATGTGTCCCCACCTGGCACACTGTTGACCCCACCTCCGCCAAGGGCCTAGCATCACAAACCTCCATCCCTCCTCACAGGTAGGTCCAGTCCACCCTCCCGGTACAAAGGAGCAGAGCCGGTGACACAGCAAATCTGAGGATCAAAGTGGGGTTGAGTCACAAATTTGTACCTGCAATGGAGCCAGCAGCCCCTTTCATGACAACCCAGTCCAGGATTTACGGGAACCTGGGCCTGGCCCTCCACTCCCTTACCCTGGTGAGCTGGGCACCCAAAATCAGAGGCTGCTTTTGAAAATGTGCTGGGTCTTCATTATGAATGAACTTCAGTCCGGTGCCAAGAGAACATGCAAGACCCACAGGGCTTCAAGGGGGCTTGGAAGGCCTCACGTGAGTCCTCAGTACTAGGGAGAATTTTACATGAATACCGGTATGTTCTGCCGTGGGAAAATCCCGGCCTATTGACAAATTATTTTACTGACAAGTAAGTGGGTGTGTGTGAATATTTACCAGGGGTGTTTTTATTAAGAATTCTGCCTGCTAGTTACATGGCCTCAGGCATGTCTCTAAAGATGTGGAGTAAAAAGTTCAAAAATGCCTAAATGACCCAGGTGCCTAATTCCCATAGACTTTCAATGGAAGTGAGGCACCTAACTAGGCACTTTTGGAAATCTCACCCTTAGGAGCCTAGGTCTCTAGGCTCCTTAGTATCTAAATCACTTTTGAAAATGGGACTTAGGAGCCTAAGTCACTGACTGACTTAGAAAATTGCACCGATTGAAACTAAAACCCCAGCCTGCTAGTGCAGTTTTAAAGCTTGTATTTTATTTTTAAATCCTCTTTTTTCTGTACAATCATCTGCCTCCACCAAGAGGTGTTTGCAGTAGACATGGGCAGTGAAGGGAATTTGTTTTGCATTGTTCTTGATTTGAAACAATGAACAGGGTACACTGATGAGACAATCCAGGGGTGGTTGGTATTATTTCTGTTACAGTAGGGTATAAAGGCCCCAGCCAAAATTAGGTTCCCATTGTGCTAGATGCTGTACAAATATTTAGCAAGAGAGACAGTCGCCATTATGTCTAAGTAGAAAAAACAGACACAGGGTGGGAGAACAACAGTACTATTGTCATCTGCATTTTATAAATGGGTCACTGAGGCACAGAGAGATTAAGTGACATGCCCGAGGTCACACAGTGAGTCTGTGTCGGAGTGGGAACTGAACCCTGATTTTTTGAGCCCCGGTCCAACACTTTAACCACCCTTGCTCTCAACAATCAATTGTTAGCACACCGTGGATGTTTCCTCTGCATTCTCATTTCTCCAGCCCAGTACATCCCAATTGCTTTGAATATTCTAAGCGACTCTCTCCCTTCTTGCTCACACTCTCAGGCAGACGCTTAGCGCCTGATGAGGTGGAATTTACAGTATGGCCCCTTGTTCTGGTAGTCCACCCACAGAGATAATATGTCCATCTCTTTGGGATCAGTCGCTAGCTTGAAGGTGAAGTTCTGTAGCAGTGTGCTGAAGAAGAGAAACAGCTCCGTCCGGGCCAGCCCTTCCCCTGGGCACATCCGCTTTCCTGGGAAAGAAAAGGAAGTGAGACAGACCGACAGAAACAGGCTAGAGGCCTGATCCAACACCCACTGAAGTCAATACGAGGCTTTCTCTTGAGTTCAATAGGCATGGGTTCAGAGACCCACCAACCTACCCTCTACCCAAACAAAGCACAACCACACGTTACTTTAATGGCCAAAGGCCCTTCCTCCTATGCTGTATGAGCAATAATTCAGGGCCCCCACAGCTGTTCTTTATCGGAAGATCATTGAAGCCTCATAGACAGACATGAAAACCAGGACTCTGGGATTCCACACACAGTTCTACCACTGGTTTGCTGTATGACTGGGCGATGGGAGTATTTATTTATCTGTCTTTTGCCATGATCAATGAGAGATTTCTGTGAGATCTGAGCAGAATGGAATCCTGTTACAAGGACAGACTTGGGCAAATCCCCACTTCGGCCAACCTGATCATGCCACCCAAATAATCCCTCCAAGTGAAACCAAGAGCGTCCCAAATCTGACATTCCCAGAAACAAGGGGAGAGATTTTCAAAACCGTATGAGGTGCCTAACTACCATTGACTTTCAATGGGGCTTGTGCCTCTAACTCCCTCAGGCACTTCTGAAAATCCTACCCAAAATATCTAACTTGCAAAGACAGAACAAGTTGTGCTTGGCGTGTAATGCCAAAACAGGTGACACAAAACTGCATCCCCCTCCCCCGTCAGATCACTGGGAGATGGAATTGAACTTGCAACCTCAGAGTCTAAAAGCATATTCTGCTAATGTCTGAGCTAAAAGATTCAGCTCCATTAGGTAACGTTGTAGTAGCTCCATCAACCTACCTAGAGGGTTCTGCCACCACTTGAGGGGAACAGAGCATTCCCCTGAGTGTGTGTAGTTTACACATAGTATAATCAGCCCTCCCCAAGCATTGCTTATCTGCAGACAAGCAGCATCCAGACAAGTGTGAAATTCTTTCCTCTGAACCACCACATGCAGTCATTTGCAATCTGATCCCTTACTGAACATCTCAGCACGAGCTGGAAGTGGCTTTGGGAACATAATTGTCCTACCCTACAGTGGAATGCTTATTACAAGCCGTGATCATGGTGAAATTCGGCCCTTTGCAAAGGAGCCAACACAAGGCTCATGCACCACTTCAGTCCCAGTTAATCCTTCAGAACTGGTGCATAGGCCAGGGTTGAAATGCACTTCCCGGGTATGTCTGCACTGCAATGTAAGCCTAGGGTTAGCAGACCCTGGGTTTGTTAACCTATGGCTTGAGCATCTACACACATTTGTAACCCAAGGTTAGGAATTGCTGAACCCTGGGTCCCAAGCTGGGGCGCCACCATCTCCACTGCATTATGCAGGCCCAAGTCCAACCATCCAGGTCCGACACTTCCTAGCTCCCTCTCAAAATGTGGCCAAAATGTAGCCCTTTGTTTGAGGTGCAGTGTGGGAAAATTTGTCTACCAAACTTGACTGTCCAGAGGACAAAGGAAGTTGGTCATGGGATGCTTATGGTGGACTCCCAAAGCACGAATCCAGTGGGGATGCGTCTACACTGCAGAGCTTGGACCCTGGCTCCTGGCTTGACCCTGCACCCCTGTGAGGTCCAAGCCATGGGTTCACATGAGTTGTGTGTAGACAGAAAGGGATGTAGGCTTGAGCCTGTGTGTGAACCCTGGGCATATATTGCAGTGTAGAAATACCCCAAGAACTCCCATCCTACTCTCCTTAGCATATGACTTCATTGCAGAGTTAGCATGGGTGATCGGCACCAGGGTTAGCCTTGCCTGGGTGTGAAAATCCCTACCCGAGTTGCTCTGTCCTCACTGGTGCTATAAAAAATCCTGTGTGAGTTGCTAGGATTTTGGGGGGCACATCCCATGGTGCTGCAGTGAGCTGAGCTGCTCTGTGATTCTTTCCCAGTGACTTGTGGGTGAGCTTGTCTGTCCTTCCAAACACACAGGGGAACTGTGGGAAGGAACTGGGGGACCACCAGCACTCTAGTGATTTAACCTGCCTCCTCATTGCAAAGTGGGCAGGTTACCTGCCCGAGTGAAAGCAGCACCCAAGTGCTAGCCTATAAACTGAGCTGGGCCAGCTATGTGGGGTTGAAAGCATCTTTACACTTGAGTGAGCGTGGGTCATGTGTGGACAGGAGGGGGGTTAGGGACAATGCCTGGGGAAGAGCCTGAGTTAACTTTGAGTGAAGACAGACTCAGACGGGCATTTTGCTGTTGACTTTGCTGGGAGCAGGAGCCAGGTCATTGACACATTCTCATTGTACAGCAAAAAGCAGCCAGAGACCTTTGTAAATCCCAGGCTTTACCTGCAGAGAAAGGCATAAAGGCCTCGTTTGGCCTAAATTCCCCCTTCTCGTCCAAGAAATGACCTGGGTTAAACTCTTCTGGAGTCTTCCAGTGCTTTGGGTCTGAATGCACAGTCTTGAACAGTGGAATAACAGCTGTGCCCTGTGAAGATAAAGGATAGAAGGAGACAGGAAAAGCAGACATTAAATACGGTAATGGATTACCTTGATTATCAGCGGAGAAGCAGCCTGCAGTGGAGACAGCTGGAAAGTCTGGTTGTGCACAGAAGGTAAATAAAGGGGCCAAGGAAAGTAACAACTGACATCCCATTCAGGGAAGGCTTAAGTGAATCTTCGTTGTTGTGTAGCCCCTCTGCACAGGGCTGGCTTGGAGCCAGAGCTGTGTCGCAGGAAATTGAGACCAGGCCAGGAATTATTTATTTTAGATTTATAAAAACCCCAAGAGGTGCCCATGCGAAGCTCAGGGTGCTGACCCCTTAAAGATTAACAGACAGGGCTGCCCCGCCTACTTGGACACAGGAAAGTCACATGAGCCCGGGCCTGTAGCCCACCCTCACTTCACATGCTTGGGAAACAGATGGGCTTTACGGCATGGCCGGAGGCTCCAGGAGATCGGGGGGGGGGGGGGGGGGGGGAGCACATTCCAGCATCTCACAGGCTGTCAGTCTAGCAGCTCCCTGCCATGGGGAGAAAGGCAGGCCCGGCTGGAGCACCTGTGCTGCTCTGGGCTGCAGCAGCATGGCTCATGGGGAGAGGTGAGTTCAGATCATCAGAACCCAAAGCAGGTGGAATCACACTCGCCACAAACTCGAAGCGGCATCAGTTGCGAGAGTCACAACCCTTTGCCCGCTGTGCTGAAAAGTGCGGTGCTGCCAGAGACTGGGAAACAGCCAGGACCTTTACAAACAAGCAAACAATTCGGTGGGGAGGGGATGCAGCTCCAGTCCAAGGCTCGCCCTCCACCCCTCCCCTGAGAGCGTCCTGAGGAGTTACTGCACCTGGGGGATGATGTAGCCTCGGAACTCTGTGCGCCGAGTCACTGCCCGGGGGAAGTTCTCGATCTGCCCTTTCTGGCTGCGCTGCATCTCATGGATCACTGCATTGGTGTACGGCATCCTCACCCGGTCCTCCATGCTGGGGACACGGGTCGCCCCCACTACCTCCTCGATCTCCTGCTGGACCCTGGCTGCAAAGGATTAGACTCAGAGCTGTTGCTTTGTAAAGCTGCTGCACTGACCTCCCCTTGTCTTCGGTGTGAGGGAGCTTGGAGATTAAACACAGAGCAGCCTAACCGGAGTGAAAGGCCTGGTTTTAGCCCCTGAGGGTATGTCTACAAGGCAGCCAGAGGTGAGATTGCAACCGGGTAGGCCTGCCCACGCTAGCTAAAAATGGCCAAGAAGATGCAGCGGCATGGGCTGTCCAAGCACCCCTGGGTCCATGCTCATGGAGCTGCTGTGTCTTCACTGCTATTTTTAACCGCACTAATGAGATTAAAACTAGCGTGGGTGTGCCAGCCTGGGCTGCAAGCACCTCCGATTGCAGTGCAGAGACGTTCCCGAACAGGCACCAGGAAACGCAGAGCTCTGCTTCAGCCTCTCTCTGGTTATCCTGGCACCTGGTAGCCACATATTGCAGAGCATGCCATGGGCACCCACCCCGGCTCAGTCAGTGTATCCTGTTCAGGCAGGGTGCGAGGAGAGAAGGGCGAACTGTGACTAGACCCTGTACAGTACCGTAACCATCCAGCCATGCGTGTGTGTGTGTGTGTGTAATGGGCCTGATCCAGCAAAGATCTCTGCACAAGCCCCTCACAGCACAGGGGTCCTTGGACAGTGTTAAGAGGACCTACTAGTCTGTTCTTATAGGGCACTTCAGCTGAGCACACTCAGAGGGAGAGAATCTGAATCAGTCCCCTTGCTGCATCATGGCTTAAACCCACTGAAAAGAAACTCTCCCCCCCTACCCCCCACAACCTCCGTTCTTTGTACCTTGAATTTGTGGGAACTTTGCCATCACCAAGAAGAAGAACAACAGGGTATTGGCAGTGCTCACTGTCCCAGCACCAAAGAGGTCAAACACTGCCATGAGCAGGTTTTCATCGCTGAATACATCCCCTGACGTGCTCTTTCCCTGGAAATGGATAGAGGGGTGGCTTGGTGGATGTGAAGAAAGTGAACGCTGTAAAATCATCCCCAGGCTGCACAGCATGCCTGTGATGGGAGTTTGGATCACATCCAGAGCTCTAGGCAGTGAAGACAGGGGTTCATTTGATTGTGAACAGCAGCTTTGCTGGATTCTGGCATGCTTTGGGATTCGCCTCGCCCTCAGCATTATCTGGGGTCCTCGGCATTTCATAGCCCTGAGCAGCATCCACCTCCCCAGATAGTTCTATAAAATACACTTAGCTCACGAGTAGCAACTTCTGTCTTAGGATCACAAAGTGCTTTGGGAATGGCAGCTAAGCCTCACCACGAGCCTGGGGGGTAGGAATTATTACTGATATTTTACAGAATAACAAACAGCAGGAAAGTGAATTTCCCAAGGTCTCACAGGCAGGCAGTGGCAGAGAGAGGAAGAGAAACCAGGATCACCTAAATCCCAGATTTAGCTGCTAGGCCAAGATGCCGCTTAGCTAAGACTCAGAGCAGGCCAGTCTCATAGCAAAGCCCTTGATTGGGAGTCTGCTATTACTCTAGCACCCAGCCTCAGTTTACCGGCTGAGCTGGAGATATGGTGCCAGGCTGGGATTATGATGTCCCTTCATCTATTAATCCGTAACATGCTGATCAGTCAGTACCTAGGTCTGAATGCAATGTTGTATAAGCCCATTGAATGGGGTCCCTGCTTGTTACTGTCATTAGAGTTAGAAATAGCCCCAAGGCATTCAGGCCCTGCTGTACCTTCTCTGACTTGATAAGGAAACAGTCAATGTAGTCCCGGGGACAGCTTGGCTCCAGGGTCTGCTTGTGAGAGTCAATCCTTTTTCGGATGAAGTTCTTCAACTTCTCACTTTCATTGAAGACCTTGTTGTGTGGTCCCGGCAGGTAACGCATGATGCCAGGAAAGGTGTTGTACACCTGGGAACAGGAGATGTGATAGGGCTGTTCTGAGATAGTGGGTGCACCCCTTTCATCCCCCCGACTCCCAAGATGTGGTGGCAGGGCTTGATCATTTCTCTCACATGTGGAGTCACATGTGGTTCCAGCCCTGATCCAAGGGTGACAACACCTCACTCCGATCAGCCACACCTTTGACAGCTGCGTTTCCAAAAGTGGCCAGTAAAAATGGAGGCCCCATAAAACTCAATGGCCACTTTGGAAGATTTTGGCCTGGGACTGCACAGGACCAGCTGATGCACAGCAGGGCTGGAAGAGGGAAAATGCTCTTCATGGCCCTCACTCAGGGCACCACTGAAGCACATGCATTGAAGAGGGTTGCTTCCCTGTATCAGGGCCTAGGGGTCTGATCCAAAGCTCTTGAAGTCAGTGAGTTTCTCCATTAGCTGCAGAAGGCTTTGGATCCATCCAGCTGCCACTGATGTTAAGGAGAGTTGAACTGAACGGGGAGATGTATCAGAATGGGGAGGCGCCCCACGGGCTCAGAGGAGAACTACCCCGTGGGCTCAGAGGGGAGGTACCCCATGGGCTCAGAGGGAAGGCGCTGGTACATACCTGTGCGAAGGGAGACAGGAAATAATTGCTGTAGTTCCCCATCATGCCCAACAGCTCCAGAAAGGCCTCATCTCTGTAGCTGAAACGACTCCCAAAGACAACGGCGCAAACCACGTTAGAAACAGCATGCCTGATGCTGGATATGGGATCGAACGCCTCACCTGCGGCATCCATGGAGGCAAGGGAGAGCACAACGAATAGAGTCAAATGCAACATGCATCTCTGGTTTGTTTGCAGCCGAGTTCCTCCCTGCCCCTGTAAACATAATGCCCTTCTTGCCCATCACTACATTTAACCCTAGGATGGAACCCTTTTAATCTAAAAACCACCAAGATAAAGAGTCCCACCCAGTCTCTGTCCAGAGAAAGTTCCAATGACTCACTCAGCTCCCTGGCCCCATCCACTCCTACCTGCACGGTGAGACTGAGAAGGGGCACACAGATTTCCTACCCTCTCTGTAGGAATGCCCAATAAATACCCCACCCATAATCTTCTGAGCTTGGGGTCCAGAAGACTTCCTCTCCTTTGCTGGCATCTAGGAGGCCCATTTCTCACCTCTGGATCTTCACAGAAAACCTGCTTTGTCTTTGTGCTTCTTGTAGCGGGGAGGAAGGAAGGAACTCATTCACCTACTCATTACAGTCCAGCACGTGGCATATTTAGCTATGTAACTCTTCTGTTTTTATTTGTGCTTTACATTTCTACGCTCCCTCCCTCTGTGGAGAGCTCTGCTGCCATTTTTGTACTCAGAGCTCAGTGCAGATTGTCAAAGGAGACGCACATACTGTGCTCTCTCGCTCTCTCAGGGAGACACTACATTTTTGTTCTCTCTTATTTTAAGAGAGCACCCAAACTAAAGATCGTTCTGGGTGAAAGTATCAGTTTGCTCTTTGGATGTGGAAAAATACATCATCCAGTGGAACATAGGAACATTCTGCGGGGTCCTCACAGTTCTTAGCTCTTTAGGTGGAAGTGCATTCAGGGGCTGGGACTCAGAGTGAAATGTGTTATTCTCACAGCTGTCGCCTTGTGAAATTTAGCTTCAGATTTTTTTCCCTTTTGCAGTGAACCTTTCTATGAGAGTTACCCAATATCAATCCGATTTGTGGGCAAAAGCTACAGGGTCCATCCCCAGTCTCTCCCGCAATAACTGTGCTGGGTGCATTTGTGCTACCCTATCTGCATCCAGGCTCAGTGATGCACTGACTATTTTACAGAAGCAGGTTGTCAGGAAGGAAGGGAGGAATGCTAAGGCTCAGGTCCTCAAAGGTATTTAGGAGTTTAAATAGGAGTTAGTCTCCTCAGTAGCTTGGAGGGTCTGGGCCCAAAAGCTTGGCTCAGAGCACTGGAGTCGTTCCGTTGATTTCAAAGGGCTTTCCAGCAGGCCCTTAATCATTTAAGGTAAGGGCATAGGTCCCTATTCCTATAAAGATCTCTCCCATTTACTTATATGAGTTGCTTCTTGAGACAAGGCTATTCTGTATCTTCTATTTGTATCAGCACATTGAAATGAATAGGGTTCAAATTACCTTCCATGTCTGCTACCGCCTCCACCAAATACTGAGCCTCCTCCTGCACCCGCTGTGCCATTGTCTTCTTCCCCATCCCAAAATTCCGCAGTGTAGCGATTGTGAACCTGCGGAGCTCTCTCCATTTCTTCTCATTACCAGTGACGAGCCCTGAAAAGATGCAGTTAAAAATCTATCATTTGACTGTCAAAACCCACAGCAGGTTACTAAAGACAAAGAGTCCAGAACTTCTGGAAAATTAACTATGAGCAGCATATCATTCAGCCAGTAGATGTCTCTAGGGTGTGCTGTACAAAATTCCAGACAGGATGTGGTTCCTGGTAAACAAGGGTGACAAAGCTGGAACTCAACCTGTGTGGAAGTCTGTTTGTTTGGGTCTGTAGTTCGTTTTATTTAATAAATGCCTCTGTTTAAGATGGCCTGTGATTCTATGTAACATGCCAGAATCCACATATAGTGAAAGCTGCTTCCTTTGTGAAAAATTGTTGAGGTTAACAAAATTGTTCACATTTTTAATTAAAAATAGTTATGGAAATGTTTCATTTACGGAAAACCTGGTGAAAAAATGCTATGAAAAACTGTGAAAAAGACCATTTCAAGCCAAACAGAATGAAATCAAGTCCTGAAAACTTTCTTAGAATGGTCTTTTTTGACTAGCTCTTCTTTGTCCCTTGCATAAGGGGTGGGGAAATGCCACACCCTTGGGGACTGCTGTTTTCCGTAGGTATGCATTTGGTCCCCATTACCCTGTTAGCTGAACATTTCACAATCTTCAATGTATTTATCCTCCTAACACCCTTGTGAAGCAGGGCAGTGCTATTATCCTGATTGTACAGATGGGGAACTGAGGCACAGAGGGACTAAGTGACTCGCCCAAGAGTGCATAAGAAGTCTGTGTCAGAGCAACAAATTGACCCCACATCTTCCAAGGCGCAGGCAAGTCCCCTAAACACTAGGACATCCTTTCTTGTCTAGGGCTTTCATCCATTCTCTTCTCAGATCTCTGCAGTCAGGGACTTCACCATAAATCCAAGGCGCAATAAAATAACCTAGAAGAGGAGAGACCCAAACACCCACCGTATCCGTCCGTCACTCTCTCATGAATGGCAATGGCAGCGCGTCCACCAAATTCTTCAGCGTGACCCACCAAAGCGTCTCTCACCGCATCATACCCGCAGAGCACCACAGCCGGTTTTGGGCCAAGCCAGACAGTGAACACTGGACCATACTTCTTGTAGAGCTAGGGGCAGAGGTACAGAGAGGGCTCCGTTAATCAGCTAAAGAAATCACTGACAATCTCTCCAAGAGCCATAAAGCTGCAATAGGGGTGGGATTTTGAATACTGGGGAAGATCTGTGACAAACAATGAATATTGTAACCAACTGAGCACAGATAGGTGGAGAACTAAGGCCTACGTTTTAGAGTGTACCTAGCCTTTGGAACAACTTACCAAGGGCATCCCAAGGCCAGGAATGTGAGACTAGCCTGCAAGGAAGTCCCTTACCTTCTGGTAGGATTTGTGCAGGGGCAGAACGTCTTTCTGCCACAGGTTGCCCAGAAGGAACCACGGGGCTGGTCCTGGAGGGAGCTGGTCTCGTTTCCAGTTGTTTTTCCAAAGCATGAAGCACAGGATGGAGAGGATTAAAAAGAGACTCAGGATCCCAGCCAGTCCAGCATCCATCCTTGTCTGTTACCTCCCTCACAGAAGGGCAGCAAAAGAACTGTTTTCACTTGCCAGAAAGGCTGGGTGAAATGCTGCACTCCACTGATGAATGGAGAGGTGCCCAGATCTGCTCTCCGGCTTCTCTATATATAGCACCCTCTTCCAGGGCGTCTCTGTCCCCTCCAGTGACACACTGACTTGTGTCTACATGAGGTTACTTAATGTAATTTCTTATCGCATCTTGGTCTCTGACCCCTTATCTCCCCTTCTAAGGGTCAGTGACACAGAGATGATGTTGTGTCATGTGTGTGACTAATTGAACACATCCGCACTGGAACGGACACCAGCAGGAACTGTTTGTTTGAAAAGGTTTCTCTATCGCTGCTACGCAGAACAAGATGTCTATAACCGAGAGAGCATGGAGATAAACATGTGCCCCCACCTCCACCCCTGTCTCTTGGTTTGTTCGTTTTTCCATTTGCTCTGCTTTGTGTATTGTTGGTTTCATCACGCCCCTGTATAATCAGCAAGGCTCCGATCCTGCAAAAGGGTCCGTGCAGGCCGTCCTGACTAGGAATCTGCACTAGTGCGAGGAATTGCCTGTACTTATCCCATTGCAGGATCAGAGCCTTAGTTAGGCATTGCCCCTCTTGTTTTTATGAACCTTGGGCACAGTAACAGGGAGAGAGAGCCATTGGTCAAAATAGGAAACAAGATTGTTAAGCCACAACAGTTGGTAGAGCAGTCAGGGGTTGGGGCCACACCTGAAACGGCTTGGAGCCCATTCCTTGAAATTAACTTGATTTGGTGTTGCCCCTAGAGCTGGTCAGGAGTTTTCCATCACACTGCGGGGTTTTATATATATGGAAAAATTTGCACAATCAACATTTTTCCATGGGAAAATTTCAGTGTTGCTGAATTATTATTTTTTTTTTTAATTTCCTATTGGGAAAATTGAAACTAAATATTTTGTTTTGGGTTGGGTCAACCTCGAATCAGACTTGTTATGATAGATAGCTTCCCAATAGGGAGCTATATAGTATGACAGCATGCATATGTATAGAGTAATTTCTAGGAACCCAGTGAATTCTATTTTCAGGGAGTGTTTGATAGGGTTACCATAAATCCGGATTTTCCCGGACATGTCCGGCTTTTTGGTCCTCAAATCCCTGTCTGGGAGGAAATCCCAAAAAGCCAGACATGTCCAGGAAAATAGGGAGGGAGGGGTCATGGGGCTTGGGTCCAGGCTGGAGCCGCTGGGGCCGGCGGTGCTCGGCTGGCGGTGCTCAGCCAGGGCCGGTGCCGGGCCGGAGCCGCTCGGCCAGAACTGGGGCCCGAGCCAAGCTAAGCCGGAGCTGCTGGGGCCGGCGGTGCTCAGCCGGAGCCACTCGGCCGGAACTGGGGCTGGGGGTACCCGAGCCGCTGGGACCAGCGGTGCTCGGCCGGAGCCACTCGGCCGGAACCGGGGCCAAGGGTGCCCAAACCACTGGGGCCGGCGGTGCTCGGCCAGAGCCGGTGCCGGGCCGGAGCCGCCATCCGGCGGTGCTCGGCCGGAACCGGGGCCCAAGCCGAGCTGGGCTGGAGCCGCTGGGGCCAGGGCGGGCCGGAGCCACTCTGCCTCAACCAGGGCCGGCGCCCCAGGGCCCAAGCCGAGCCGGGCGGCAGACGCCGGGGCCAGACCCCCTTGGCTGGGGCCGGCCGGCCGGCCGCCAGAGGGAGCCGCTCGGTCGGGGGGGCCGGACAGGGCCGCACCTCACCACCACCCCAGCCTCAGCTTACCTGCTGCCTCCCTGTTGCCTCCCTGTTTCAGGCTTCCCGCGAACATTTGATTCGCGGGAAGCAGGGGAGGGAGAGGAGCAGGAGGCGGAGTTGGGGCGGGGACTTTGGGGAAGGGGCAGAGTTGGGGCGGGGCTGGGTGCGGGGAAGGGGTGGAGTTGGGGCGGGGCCAGGGCCCCATGGAGTGTCCTCCTTTTTTTAAATTAAAATATGGTAACCCTAGTGTTTGATGGGACAGGACAGTGCACAGAGAGGAAGAAAAGAAGACCGACTGTTGTACTGTGATGGCTCTGACTTTCTTTTTGTGCTTGAACAATTACAAAAATATTCTAGTTTGTCAAAGAGAATTGAAGTGTATCAATTTGGGACAGTTCGATATTAATGTCTGCCAAAACTGCCATATTGCCTCATGGGAATTGTAGTTTGGTATCTTCATGCCCCCATTTGCCTCTATAGGCTGGACTCCCAGGCTGGACTACATCTTCCATGATGTACTGTGATGCAGTGCATTGTGGGAGGTGTTGTCTTGCTGTAGAATCCAGCCAATTGAAGAGAATGGGGGCATAAGGCACTCAAACTACAACTCCCATGAGACACCATAGCTGCTAGGGGATACTGATTGACGTTGAACTGAGCCAAAATGAAAAAGTGGAGAATGTTGAAATGTTTTGTTTCAATCGGAGGTTTCGTGCTCATAGCAGGGCGATTTTGGATCTTTTTGACCACCTGTCCTCTGATTTGGAGGCAGCACAGTTAGGAGAACTGCTCTGACCCTTCTGCAGAGGCTGCTAGTGCAATTGTGCTTTCTGGGCACAGTCATTTCTGTGACACGCAGTAAATGTGAGAATGGTCTAGTAGCCCAGGCACTGAGCTAAGGCTCAGGACATCTGGGATCAGTTCCTGGCCCTGCTACCGTCACTGGGGTGAGTTATTCAGTTGCTCTGGGCTTCACTCCCAATCCTTCCTTTGTCTGTTTAGACCAGAGATTCTCAAACTGGAGGTCGGGACCCCTCAGGGGGTCATGAGGTTATTACATGGGGGGTCGCGAGCTGACAGCCTCCACCCCAAACCCTGCTTTGCCTCCAGCTTTTATAATGGTGTTAAATATATAAAAAAGTATTTTTAATTTATATGGGGGGGTCACACTCAGAGGCTTGCTATGTGAAAGGGGTCACCAGTACAAAAGTTTGAGAACCTCTGGTTTAGACTGCAGGTTCCTTGGGGCAGGGACTGTCTCTTACTGTGTGTATGTAGAGCATCTAGCATGATGGAACCTCTGGTTGCTGCTATAGTAAATATATAATAACAATCCTCTGCAGTAAGAAACATCACCAAGTTTACTGCTGCATTAAAGAGATTTCATTCAAATTCCACCTCCCGTGGGAACATCACTCAATAAAAGGTGGCAGTGGATGGAGTAGTAGGTTTCCTCCGTGTCCTAGGTGTCACTGGTTGCCCCAGTGTCGCTGTGTAACCCCCTCCGTAGCCCTGCAAAGGGGCAATAGCACAAGGGACTATCTGGCCCCAGACTGTGTTTGCTATGACTAACAGCGTGAGCACAAACATCCCTGTACGGCCTTGTCTACACTACGAGAGTAGTTCGAATTTACTTGCATCGAATTTTTGGAATCGATATTGCAAAGTCGAACGTCTGTGTCCACACTAAGGACAGTAATTCGACTTTGTGAGTCCACACTAACGGTGAAAGCGTCGACATTCGAAGCAGTGCACTGTGGTCAGCTATCCCACAGTTCCCGCAGTCCCCTCTGCCCATTGGAATTCTGGGTGTAGCCGGCAATGCCTTCTGGGTAACAAAATGTGTCGAGGGTGCTTTTGGGTAACTGTCGTCATCCGTCCATCACTCCCGCCCTCCCTCCCTGAAAGCGCCGGCGGGAAATCAGTTCGCGCACTTTTCCAGTCATTGACAGCGCGGATGCCACAGCACTGCGAGCATGGAGCACGCTGCGACCATCGCTGCAGTTGTGGCCGCTCTCAACGCCTCGCAGCTTATCATACACCTTTCCCTGAGGCAGATGCAGAAAAGTCAGGCGAGGAGGCTACGGCACCGCGGTGATGTCCTGAAGTCTGAGAGTAGCACAGACCTCTCAGAAAGCAGGGGACCCAGCGCCGAGGACATCACGATGGCAATGGGTCATGTTGATGCCGTGGAACGGCGATTCTGGGCACGGGAAACAAGCACTGAGTGGTGGGACCGCATAGTGCTGCAGGTCTGGGATGAATCCCAGTGGCTGCGAAACTTTCGCATGCGGAAGGGAACTTTCCTGGAACTTTGTGAGTTGCTGTCCCCTGCCCTGAAGCGCAATGACACCCGGTTGCGAGCTGCACTGAGTGTACAGAAGCGAGTGGCCATAGCCCTCTGGAAGCTTGCAACGCCAGACAGCTACCGGTCAGTCGCGAACCAGTTCGGGGTGGGCAAATCTACCGTGGGGGTTGTTGTGATGCAAGTAGCCAAGGCAATCGTTGATGTACTGCTGCCAAAGGTAGTGACCCTGGGAAACGTGGAGGCGATCATAGATGGCTTCGCAGCGATGGGATTCCCAAACTGCGGTGGGGCCATAGATGGAACTCACATCCCTATTCTGGCACCGGACCACCAAGCCACCCAGTACATTAACCGAAAGGGCTATTTTTCCATGGTGCTGCAAGCACTGGTGGACCACAGGGGACGTTTTACCAACATCTACGTGGGATGGCCGGGCAAGGTTCATGACGCTCGTGTTTTCAGGAACTCTGGTCTGTTTAGACGGCTGCAACAAGGTATTTACTTCCCGGACCACAAAATAACTGTTGGGGATGTGGAGATGCCTATAGTCATCCTCGGGGACCCAGCCTACCCGCTAATGCCCTGGCTCATGAAGCCCTATACTGGCGCCCTGGACACTGAAAAAGAACTCTTCAACTACCGGCTGAGCAAGTGCAGAATGGTGGTGGAGTGTGCTTTTGGCCGTCTCAAGGGGAGATGGAGAAGCTTGATGACTCGCTGTGATCTCAGCGAAACCAATATCCCCATTGTTATAGCAGCTTGCTGTGTGCTCCACAATCTCTGTGAGAGCAAGGGGGAGACCTTTATGGCGGGGTGGGAGGTTGATGAAAATAGCCTGGCTGCTGATTACGCTCAGCCAGACAGCCGGGCGATTAGAAGAGACCTGCGGGAAGCGCTGTGCATCCGGGAGGCTTTGAAAGCAAAGTTCCTGAGTGAGCAGGGTAACCTGTGACTTTTAAGTTTGTGTACAGAGAAGCTGAACCTGCCCCCCTTTCTTTACCCAGTTAATGTTGACTATCCTACCCAGTTACATACCCCCTTCACCCCCTTCCAACACACGTTTCGAAATAAAAATAGTTCTACTTTGTTAATGCACACCGTTTTTTTTAATACTGTTTTCGCGGGAATTTTTTAAAACTGGGACGCAGACTGTGGTGCGGAGCGGGTGTAGTGTAGTGACGCGAATGAAGCTTCTAAACTCAAGGATTGACGGGCTCCGCTGCGGTGGGATGGTTGTTTCAACGGAGCCTGTCACCCCTCCTGATCGGGACTGTGTGTATGGGGGGGCTATGTGACTTTGTGGCAGGGGGAGGACGATTACAGATCCCCTGCTGCATGGCTCTGTGATCCTGCATAAGGACTGCCGCTTAAGATCTGTAACTGCCCTCCCCCGCCACAAAGTCACAGAGCAACCCACCCCCCACCACATAACATGAAAACAACCTCCCAGACTAACCAGGGTAACTAGTCACTGCATCACTGCACTGTGTATGTGCCCTGCTGCTGTGCCTGCCCCCGCCTATGTACCCTGCCAAAGGTGACTGTCCTGTCCAATTACCAACCCCCTTTCCCCTCCTCCTCCAAAAGAACATGATTGAAACAGTAGTTAACATGAACGTATTTTTTATTATCAACTACACATGGAACTGGGAGGTGAAACTTGGACGGGGGCTTGTGTCAGGCGGGAAGGAAAGAACTTTTCAAGTTTTGGGGAATGAGAGCCTTCTGCTACTAGAGCTCTCTGCAGGGGTGGAGTGAGAGTTAGCAGGGACTCTGCCGCCTCTCCTTCTTTGCACTTTGGGTGAGGTGGGTATGGGACTTGGTGGCGGGGGAGGGCGGTTAGAGATGGACTGCAGCGGGGCTCTGTCCTCCTGCCTCCGTTCCTGCAGAACATCCACAAGGCGCCGGAGCGTGTCTGTTTGCTCCCTCAGTAGTCCAAGCAGCGTTTGAGTCGCCTGCTGGTCTTCCTGCCGCCACCTCTCCTCCCGATCCATGTTTGCTTGCTGCATTTGGGTCAATTTCTCCCGCCACTGGGTCTGCTGTGCTGCCTGGGCTTGGGAACAGGCCATAAGTTCAGAGAACATGTCCTCCCGTGTCCTCTTCTTCCTATGCCTAATCTTCGCTAGCCTCTGGGAGTGTGATGCCAGGCTAGGTTGTGAGACAGTCGCAGATGTGGCTGTGGGAATGGGAAAAAGGGAGTGAATTCCTCAGAAAGATAAATGTAGTTGTGAACAAAGAACATAGTCTTTCTCTGTGAACAAGACCATGCACAGCACCTATCACATGCGCACTCAGCACAAGGTCGAATTCTCGGCCTTCGCATTCAGTGCCTGGGGTCTTCCACAGCACATTTGAGAAGCGGGGCAGCACAACGGAATTTCTGTTGCAGGCAGACATGGTAAGCCGTAGACTTGTGGCAGTTTAAAACTTTTATATTACCACTGGCCTCATTTCACATTTAAAGCAATGTCAGTACCTGCTGCCAGCAATCCGGCAAGCAGGAACTCTGCCCCTGTCCCACCCCCTCGCGGCTGTCCCCAGGAACGATCCCTTTCGGCAGCCCCTCTCCCGCCTCCACCGCGTGGCTGCAAACCAGCGGTTACAGTTCTGTAAAGGAACGAGCAAGCAGTCCCAACACTAACATTCCCCTACCTAATTCAAAGCAGGTCACCATGGGCGACATCACCCTGATGAGGATCTCTGACAGCGAGAGAGAGAGAATGCTCCGGGAAAGCCTCCAAAGACCAGGGCCGTATGCCGCCCTGCTGTGCAGAGCAATGATTCCCGAGTACTTGCTAGTCTCGTGGCGCGGCAACGTGTCGTACTTCGGAGGACCCAATAAGGCCGCTCTCCCCAGGAACCTCATGCAACGGCTTTCCAATTACCTCCAGGAGAGCTTCATCGAGATGTCCCGGGAGGATTACTGCTCTATCCCTGCACATATAGACCGCATCTTACTCTAGCTGCAGTAGCAGGGACTAAACAGTAGAGCGGCTTGGGCAGGACAATCACGGAAAACCGGACATTGCTAGATTTTTTTTCAAAACTTGCACTGCCCATGACTGAACCGTTAAGTGCCTAGGGCAAACTAATCATGAACAACCCATTCTTTTAATTGTTAATATTCCTGTTCTGTTAAAAATAAATGTTTAGATGTTTACAACACTTACTGGATGATCCTTCACCAGATTCTGTGTCCGGGGTAACGGCTGGGGAGGGTTGGTAGGGGATCTCTGTAAGGGTGATGAAGAGATCCTGGCTGTCGGGGAAATCAGCGTTGTGAGCGCTGCCGACTGCCTCGTCCTCCTTATCTCCTTCCTCATCTTCCCCGTCCGCTAACATGTGCGAGGAACCGGCCGTGGACAATATCCCATCCTCAGAGTCCACGGTCAGTGGTGGGGTAGTGGTGGCGGCCGCACCGAGGATGGAATGCAGTGCCTCATAGAAACGGGATGTCTGGGGATGGGATCCGGAGCGTCCGTTTGCCTCTTTGGTCTTCTGGTAGCCTTGTCTCAGCTCCTTGATTTTCACGCGGCACTGCGTTACATCCCGGCTGTATCCTCTCTCTGCCATGTCTTTAGAGATCTTCTCATAGATCTTTGCATTCCGTTTCTTGGAGCGCAGCTCAGAAAGCACGGACTCATCGCCCCACACAGCGATGAGATCCAATACTTCCCGATCAGTCCATGCTGGGGCCCTCTTTCTATTCACAGACTGCACGGCCATCACTGCTGGAGAGCTCTGCATCGTTGCCAGTGCTGCTGTGATCGCCACGATGTCCAGACAGGAAATGAGATTCAAACTGGCCAGACAGGAAAAGGAATTCAAATTCAAATTTTCCCGGGGCTTTTCCTGTGTGGCTGGTCAGAGCATCCGAGCTCGTACTGCTGTCCAGAGCGTCAACAGAGTGGTGCACTGTGGGATAGCTCCCGGAGCTATTAGCGTCGATTTCCATCCACACCTAGCCTAATTCGACATGGCCATGTCGAATTTAGCACTACTCCCCTCGTCGGGGAGGAGTACAGAAGTCGAATTAAAGAGACCTCTATGTCGAACTAAATAGCATCGCAGTGTGGACGGGTGCAGGGTTAATTCGATGTAATGGCGCTAACTTCGACATAAACGCCTAGTGTAGACCAGGCCTACATATGAACTGTCTTGTGCAAAGAAACCTGACCCACCACATTCTGACTCCAGAGAGCAGGCAGAAGATAATTGCCGTGGTGGTGATGCAAACCACCTGGCTGGCGGGCTGAGGGGCGGAGGGGTGGGTGGCAATATTTTCCCAAGGTATTCTGCGCTTTTTAACCCACCGTTGCCAGGTGGCATTGTGATTGTTTGCAGTTTGGGGCCCTCCAGGAATTGATGCCAAGGCAGCCTTTGCAGAGGGGGCAAGCTGATCGCAGCCTCCTTTCTGTGAAAGTCCTGCTCCCCTGTGTGTGTGTGTGGGGGGGGATGTCAATTCTGGGTTGCGGTCACAGTTTGGGGGATTGATTCTGAGCGTCGCCTGCTGAGGCTCATGCCAGCTGGGGCTTGTCCATGCAGCTACAGAGAGACTCAGACAAAAATGAACTCACCGCAGTGTTGCTGGCTCTCGTGATTTGATCATGAGTCTCACAGTCATAGAATCATAGCACTGTAAGGCTGGAAGGGACCGCGAGAGGTCATCAAGGCCACATCCCTGCACGGAGGCAGGACCAAGTAGCCCTAGACCATCCCTGACGGGTTTGTCCAACCTGTTCTTAAAAACCTCCAATGACGGGGATTCCACAACCTCCCTTGGGAGCCTGTTCCAGAGCTTAACTGCCTTTAGAGTTAGAAAGTTTTTTCCTAATATCTAAGCTAATTCTCCCTTGCTGCAGATTAAGCACATTACTTCTTGTTCTACCTTCGGTGGACATGGAGAACAATTAATCCCCATCCTCTTTACTACAGCCCTTAGCATATTTGAAAACTGTTATATTGTCCCCCAACCATCTTATTTTCTTAAGACTAAACAAGCCCACATTTGGTGATTTTCCTAAAGCCCCAGCTTCTGGAGTCATGGGATTTGGTGAGGCTTTTTGTTTTCTTTTTTTTTTTTTAAGTACATTTCTTGCCCTCATGGTAGCAAAGAAAAGATGGAAAGCAGGACCCATGTGTTCTCTAGAGTCTCAAAAACCAGAAGGTAAATATAAAGAACCCTATATTTATTGTCTTTAAAATCCCATGATTTTGGAGGACAGGGGTCTGTATGGTTGGGGTTGGTCACCCTGTAGCCAGATGGCTTCTGGGGCAGTTCTCTCCTCACCTGGAACTCAGAGGTGCACTGGGCAGTTTGCCATCTGCCGCCTGCACCTGCTTGACTGCTGCAGTGAGAGCCAGGATCATTGCAACAAATATAAAGCATGAGTGGCTCAGACCCAACTCCGAGAAGGGTGGGGAGATGGAGTCCGTGGGCATTTGAGCTGCCTGTCCCCCTATTGGAAGACACTACTAGTCTTCATCAAAGGAGAAGAGAGGAGAGTGTCACCTCATGTCTGAGAAGTGAGTTATAAGCACCTCCTGGTGTCAGTGAGGAGCATCAACAAGTCGCCCGAGGGCCTGTCATGACAAATGAGTGACAGCACCTCGTATCCAAGCACCCGTTCACTGTTAATCTGTGTCTATTTAATACTCTCAGAGAGAGGCTTAATTACCTACTTTGGATTGGTCTTTGTGTATGGACAGCCGCCACCATCGTGGCTGATGTACCGGGGATTGAACCAGGGATTTCCAGGCCTAAACGCATCAGCTAAAGAGCCAACATTCCTGAGGTGGGATGTAACAGGCATGCGTCCGCTGCACAGAGGGAGACACAGCACACATTCACCAATGGGTTACACTGTATGTCTCTGCTGAAGACTCCTGGCCTTTGGCAAAGGCTGGAGATCTCCAAGCATCACCGGCTGAAACCTGCGCTGTTCCAAAGCATCGTCTCAGTGCCCACTGCCCTCCATCACTGCACCTCCAGAACCTAGCTCTGGCCCCACTCCCACACCCAGTGTCACAGGGATTGATTGGGACAACACTGGGCCAGATCCTCAGGTGATGTAAATCAGCATAGCTCCACAGACTGCAGTGGGATTGTGGTGATTTATACTCTCTAGCGGCTTGTACCACATTTTGTTTGGTTTTGGCAGACGGCAAGCAAATAAATACAGAAAGTATTTAGCTCTGTGGGGCAGGGACTGTCTTAGGGTATGTCTACACTACGAGAGTAGTTCGATTTTACTTAAATTGAATTAGTGTAACCGATATTACAAAGTCGAACGTGTGTATCCACACTAAGAACAGTAATTCGACTTTGTGAGTCCACACTAACGGGGCAAGCGTCAACATTGGAAGCGGTGCACTGTGGGCAGCTATCCCACAGTTCCCGCAGTCCCCGCTGCCCATTGGAATTCTGGGTCGAGCCCCCAATGCCTGCTGGGGAAAAAAATGTGTCGAGCGTGGTTTTGGGTAACTGTCATCATTCAACCATCACTCCCACCCTCCCTCCCTGAAAGCACCGGGGGGCAATCAGTTTGCGCACTTTTCTGGTGAGTGACAGCGAGGACGCCACAGCACTGCGAGCATGGAGCCCGCTGCGACCATCGCTGCAGTTATGGTTGTTGTCAACACCTCGCACCTTATCATCCACCTTTTTCAGAGGCAGATGCTGAGAAATCGGGCGAGGAACCTATGGCAGCGCGGTGAGGACATTAAGTCTGAGAGCGGCACAGACCTCTTGCAAAGCACGGGACCCCGCGCCGTGGACCTCATGGTGGCAATGGGTCATGTTGATGCTGTGGAACGGAGATTCTGGGCCCGGGAAACAAGCACGGACTGGTGGGACTGCATAGTGCTGCAGGTCTGGGATGAATCACAGTGGCTGCGAAACTTTCGCATGCGTAAGGGAACTTTCCTTGAACTTTGTGAGTTGCTGTCTCCTAGAATGGAATGCAGTGCCTAGAAACGGCATGTCTCGGAGCGTCCGTTTGCCGCTTTGGTCTTCTGGTAGCCTTGTCTCAGGTCCTTGATTTTCCCGCGGCATTTCCTGTGTGGCTGGTCAAAGCATCCGAACTCGGACTGCTGTCCAGAGCGTCAACAGAGTGGTGCACTGTGGGATAGCTCCCGGAGCTATTAGCGTCGAATTCCATCCACACCTATCCAAATTCAACATGGCCACGTCGAATTTAGCGCTACTCCTCTCGTCGGGGAGGAGTACAGAAATCGATTTAAAGAGACCTCTGTGCCGAACTAAATAGCTTCGTTGTGTGGACGGGTGCAGGGTTAATTTGATTTAATGCTGCTAAATTCGACATAACCTCTTAGTGTAGACCAGGCCTTAATCTCTGTGTTTGTACAGCTCCTAGCACACTGGGGTCCTGAGCCTTGACTAGGGCTCCTTGGCGCTACCACAATACAAATAAATAGTAAAATGATTGGCCAAGTAGTCTGATCATAGTAAAAATGTTTTCTCAAGTTAACTCCAGTGTGAAATTCCCTCTTTTATGGGCAGAGCTCAGACACATCCAGTTAGCGGACCTCTCTGATCTCTGCGTATACCACCTAATAAAGCCAAAATTGACCAGATCCCAAATTTTACTAGGGCATACATTAGCTTGGATAATATTTCAATATCATTCTCTTTCAGTAATACATCATCATGTTTTGAAAAAAATCAACATTGCCAATGCCCAAATAAATCCTAATTTAAAAAAAAGTAAAACAGTATTTTTATTAACAAAATAGAGCAAGCAAAAGATCCCCAATTTGACTTCATCTTGAATGTGAAGAGTTCATAAAACTAGACAGCAAGGCTTTATTTGCAGTGGTGGCAAGGTTTTAGCTTTGTCCTTTTACATTATTAATTGATAGTTTGCTATAAGCATCTTCCCCTCACTTTTAATCTACAAAATGGACTAAAATCAAAAGAATTTTCCAGGATGCAAAAAAACCCCAAGTGATAAAATGATGTCCACTGGATAATTTGATACCAGAAATGTTCATTCAGAAGAAGACATTAGGTCTAATACTGAAGTCCTATTTACCCTGGAATAAATCAAGAATAATCCCATTGATTTCAGCAGAGTTACACCAGCCAGGGATCTCCAAATAAGGCCCAAGGAATTCTTAGGAAAAATGAAGAATCATTCATTCTGCTAAGCATAATAGCAGTAAGGCACCTAACTCCTGGTGACTTTCAGGGGGAGTGTGTGATGGGGGGGTGTAAAACCCCACACTAGAACTGAAGGGGTTGAGGGGCAACTCTGGGCCCCAGGCAGCCCCACCCTTCCCACCTGCAGAGCATGCACCAGCCCCCTTCCCCTGGGAGGCCGAGACTGTCTGCTGAGCCCAGATGGGCTTAAGGTCCAGTTACTCTCCTTGTCTTTGCTACTGTGTCCAAGTGTAAGACTTGGTGGGGTGGTGAGTGGTAGGAAGTAGCCCAGGGAGGCAGCTTTAAAGCATGCTGGAGGCCAGACATTGTTGCCTCTCACAGGGCCCTGGGCTCACTTCCCAACCACCTGGTTATGGAGGGCATGGATACCCTCTCTTCCAGATTCCACTCAGGGAAACCCTTGCAACCCCCCTGGCTGGGACTAGACACCCACAGGGGCTGCTAAACAGACTGAAGTTCTTCCCACCCTGGGATGGTGTTGGACCCGATGTCTTCCTGGGACTCGGTTACCCCAGACAGGGATACGGCCAATTGGTGTTGAACGGAGGGTCGGGTCGACACCCCCCCCGGGATGTGACAGTGGCCACTAAGAGGCACTAAGTAGAGAGCCAGCAGCCTAACCACTAGGTGACACTGCCAGTGAGCACCACCCATTACAGAGTTAGACACCAGGATGCCATTTGGATCTTTGAAAGTCTCGCCCATGAATAGTCCAAATTGACTCCACTAGGACTAGTCATGGTCTTAAAGCTGGATTGAGGCCTAAATTGTGCCAGAATATATATATATAAAATTGGAGACGTGTTTTCGAAAACAGTTTTCTGTCTGCAGGTTTTCCTGTGTGGGTTTTTGGAGAGCAATTTGGGGTTTTTCTCATGGCTTGTAGAGAACACAGAAATGCCTGCAGGGCTGCGTCGCCCTAGCTAGTCTTTGTCTTATTTCAGGAACAGCCTGTGAGATCTTCCTGCCAACAGAAACCTTGAATGGTAGAAAAGACTCATCAGGAAAACAGAGACGGACCTGTGTGAAGCGTTACGTAAATGCTACTGGCTCTGCCCTGCCGGCAGTGTGGATTTCCTGCTGCAAAGATGGTTAGTCTGACTGCCGGTGCTGTAATCTCAGCATGGGATCTGAGAGTCAAGCTGGGCTCTTTCTGGCTAATATATCACCAGAAATAACGATTGTGATGTCAGGCTTCTGCTGATGATCCATGAATCAAAATAGAATCATGCCCCCTCTCCCAGCACTATGTTTGCTCTGAGGGGCTAGCGTGGGTATAAAATAATAAGACAGATTTTAGTTGGTAAAATAACGAGATCTGGCTCTGAAGACAGATAGCGACCAGATGTGAGGAATAAGCAGGGGGCATTATTGCACAGTTACTTTACAGAGTAGACCTGTCGCTGAGCCAGATCTCCGAAATCCCTGGCCAGCACTCTATCCATTAGGCCACACTGCCTCTCCTATATAAGAGTCTTAGCCACAGAGGAAAGTGGGATAGGAAAAACCTTCCATCCAAATAATCTCCATTTAATTCCACAACTGACCTCACACTAGCCTCACCCTACAGGCTGAGCTCAGCAGCTGATCAGGCTCCTTCCATACCTGTATATAATAGACATGAAAGCAGCACTTGCGAGTGATCCAATCCAATATACCCAGTGGTTGTCCCAGTGACTGGACACCGAGGCTGGGTCAAAGGCTTGGGCTGTATTCAGACAGGATCCGGAGATGGAGCCACTGAAAGGAGAAATCAGGGATGTATTTAAGGCATACGGGGAAAGTGCCTTTGGGTGGGATTCACAAAGGAGTTAGGCACCTACATACCCATTGTGGGAGTTACGTGCCTTCACAGCCTTGTAAATCCCATCCTGCCGTTTTAAACCTGACTTGCAGAGCCCATTCCCCTCTGGGCTTGCTAAGGGCAGGGTCACTTCCCCATCTGTGATTGGCTGAAATCAGTATTGCCAGCCCCAACTGCTTTAAAATGTTGTCTCACAAAATCATGGGATTGTCTTAAAAATCATGAGTTTTTTTTATTTGCTTCCTAGTTGTTGAGCCTTGAGGGGTCATGTTTTCCAGCTTTTCTCTAAAAACTAGCAGTGCACTTCTTTTTAACAAACTCAGATTCTCATGTAATCACATGACTCCAGGAGCTGGGGTTTTGAAAATACCCCAAATATTGTGACACTCACGCTAACATCACATGACCTGGCAGCACAGTGAAATCACAGAGCAGGTCCATTCCCAGCCTGCAGGGGAATCCAAAATTCCCAGTGTCAGCAAAAAATACATCAAAAAATGAAAGTGCTGTATATCATCACCAGGAATCAAACCAGCAACTTGCAGAGCTAAGCATCAGCTACTGCAGAGTGATCTTAAGAACTACCCTTTAGAGGGGGCAGCTGTAGCAGACTTGTATCATGTGTGGCTCAGGCACAGAGCAGGACACAACATACTCATTGCAGGCAGACCCACAGATATCATGTTTTTTGATTGGGCTCATTGGCAGCCCTACCCCCACAGCAGGGAAGAGGGATCTACGCTTATCTGACCAGAATGCTCGTGGTGAGGGTGAAGCTGATGCAGAATGGAGCCAGCTGGGTCTTGCTGTGCTCAGTCAGGGCTCCCATCCGGACGGTGAAGATGAGGAGAGATGAGAGCGTCAGTTCTGTGCTGACTGCCATGACCACCGTGCTGCCTTCCTGCACTGTGCAGCCCTCTCCAGTCCAGTTGGAGAAAACATCCTCCACAATCACACACTGCTCCCCTAGCTGGACCCCGGAGAGAAGAGACGGTACAAGGCTCACCCTACTAGGCTTTGCCGGGAGCTCCCTTTGAGTGACCACCTTAGTCTTTTGCTCCAGAGGCTGGCCTGAGGTGGGGGAGCCTCAGCTTTGCTGGCTGGGGCATTGGAAGGACTCAGTTGCCCCATTCAGCTGATTAGAAGGGGGATGTAGTCCCCAAAAGAAGGCCTGCGTCCTGCCATGTATGGCAGATGCTAGGGCCACATAGGACAGACAGGGTCTGGCACGCTGGAGGTCAGTGTTATGCCCTGGTAGGGACAGCTGATCCTTAGTGCTATGGAAAAGGCAGCTGAACATGGACAATGCAGCCTGCGAGCAAGGACCCATCACTATAACAAATCCTTGACCCCGCTCCCATTCTTCATGGGGTGAGAAACAAAAAGCAAAGCAAACACATTGCAGCGAATTCTCAGGTTAACCCGGCCACAATTAACTTGCCAGCAGGACGCTGAAGCAACTAAAGTTTGATTTCTCTGCCCCCTGGTGTCCAGTTTGCAAGCATGCATTTGGAAAGTTCTGTCATCCACTGATTTGGTCAACTGTCGACTTCATTCCATATTATTGTCAACTTGTTGAGTTGTTAACTCTATTCCAGTTGTAATTTTGATTTGTGATTGTGTTGCTTAATGCTTAAGGAGGCTAGTAAAGGTTATAGTCATTAGCTTTAGTGAGGAGTTTAGTTGAGATCAAGTTTGATTTTTATTAACTTGTAATAAAATCTAAGAAAGGATATAGCCCCAGATCCACAAAAGTATTTAGGCTCTCAATGTCCATGGATTTCAGTAGAATTTAGGAGCCTAAATACCTTTGTATATTGAACCACAGAGCTGACTTTTCCTGCAGAATTACAGCAAGGGTCCCAACATTCTCGCAAAGATCATTCATTGAAGTATCTCAGGGCTCCTTAGCTCTGTCCCTAAATCACTACCTATATCCCTCACAAATCAATACACTTTATGTTTCAAATACTTTTTGCAAACTATCTAGAGACCATGAATTATTAGAAGAATTTAACTGGAGAGTCATTTCAAATGAGGAATAAATTGGAGAAACCCCCAGTGTGTTCATGGACAATTTGCAAACAGATAATGAGGCAAAAATAATCAAATACAGGATTTATTATGACTGTTTGGCCCAGGTTTAGGTGAGCTCCATCAGTTTCTCCTATGGATTTGGGGAGAGCTCCCAAATTGGACTGGGCTGGACCTTGTCACTGATGCTGTCCCACAATGTCTTGTAACTTTAAGGCAGGTGTGTTAGCCCCACCTGTGACTAATTAACTCCTCCTAGGTGATGGGTCTGAGGCCAGGGATCAAGTGATAGCCTGCTGGCCACCTGTTGCTTAGATTAAAGGCCAATAAGCTGCTCAGGGAGAAGGTCGGTTCCCACAAGGAGGGCTAGGAAGGAGCAGTTTGATTTCTAGAGGCCTGTTTCTGTTTCAATAAATCAAGGGAGGGAAGTTCTGCTGCTGTTTGGAGCTTTATTTGGTGCAGTAGCTGGTGAGTTGGTCCTGTAGCTCACATCTAGGTACTTACCCGGCCCTCTCACCCTGGTGTTGGAGAACTGAAGCTGCCTCTCAAGTAGTCTTGTTTCAATAACTCCAGTGCTTTCCTAACTTGGGTGGAGGGTCCCCCATGCCTGGGTCTCCCCCACCCCCTGCAACATGTGCAGATACCAAGTCTGCGATGATCGGCGTAAGCCTCCAGCTAGCTGCTGTGTGTGTCATATGCACCCATGCTAGGGGTATTTTGGGGTTTTCCACATACCTTGGCCAAAAGGGCTCCCTGTATTCCTCCTGATAGCTGGCAGAGCCAGTAGGGGACTAGGAGAAAAGGGAAAAGGCTCCTACAGCAAATGCAGACAGGGTAATAGCTGCGTTGAAATGGCCTCCACTGCAAAAGGAAAGGCGTCAGTTGTGTACCTGGTAACAGAGAGGAAAGGACCTTACTGGATCCTGCCACAGGTCCTGGGCAGCTATGCCGCCTAGATCTGGGAGAAACCAGGACTTAGTCCTTGTTTGGCTTGAATGGTCATTATGCACAGAGACTCAATACTGCTGTACACCAAGGAATTATATTATAGACAGGGCCAGTTCTAGGGGTGGTCACCCTGGGCACCAACTTCAGTGTCTTTTTATCTCTGCTCTGATTGGCTGGCTGTTTTTGCATTGGCCCTGCGTTTTGTTTTGTTTTGTTTTGTTTCTCTCCCCGCTGGGGGTGTAACAAAATGGCTGGGGCCACTCCTGACTATAGATAGGGGATGTGCTGGCTCTAGAGTGGAGCCCTCTCCTTTAAGTCTGTATCCAACCCAGGACAGTAGCAATGCGACGTTGCTCGCTGTTTGGTTGTGTCTAGGGCCTGATTCAAACTCTACCGATGTCCAGGAGAATCTCGGGGCGTGGGTGTGTGTCGGCGGGTCTCCCCGCAGCTCTCCATGGAGAACGGAGCAGGGCGCAACTGGCGCTGATTGCCCTCTCACTGCCATCTCAACAGACAGGCCGTGGCTTGGAGAGAGACTGAGCTCTGTTCTTGGAGGCGAGCCCCCTGGAACTGGAACAAGGCCAATAGTAGGGTCAGTCTGGAACCGTCATGTACGTGGAGGACAGATTCTGGCAGGGCAGTCAGTCTGGTCCCTTTCACCTGCGCCCTGCAACCTGGAAGGGAAACCACTGAGCATCAGAGAGAACTGAGGTTGGCATGATGGCCCTGTGACGTTGAGCTCCATATGATTTTATGAAAATAAGCTAATGAGTGCCAATTCTCTGGCAATTGAAGTCACCGAGCCTCAGGACTTGGGGACTTCAACAGCAGAGTCAAGGGAAGGGGTAGGGACGGCTTTGTGGCCTGCAGCATGCAGGGGGTCAGACCAGATGATCAATAATGGTCCCTTCTTAGACCTTAAAGTCTATGAGTGTGAATATAATGTAACTGGAATATGCTTCATGCAAAAGGTCTCTTGTAAGGTATCATTACAAAGCTTATAATTTACTGAGTGTGTTCATCCTATTTATATGACTGTATCATTCTTGTATCTGAAACTAGAAATATGAAATAGAACTCTGAGGTCCATTGTAATTATGCAAAGTGTGGGCCATTAATGGTGGTTTGGAATCTTGATGGCTCCTATTAACCAGGACAATTGACTAGATGGCTTTGTTTACTTGCAAGCCTTCCTGTAAGTAGGCCAGGAAGAATGAAGGCTTGGGGTCTCACAGGACATGTGACCATGTCACCTGGTACTGGAATCCATCTTAAACCTGGTGCTTTTCCATGTAGAAGGAGGGGTAGGGACCTAGAGAGGCACAAGATTCCTGTCTTGTGCCAAAGCTATAAAAGCAGGTGGAACAGAACCAAGGAGGTTCCAGTCATGTGAAATCCCCTGCTTTTCACCTAAGATGCCTGCTGGAACTAACAAGATCTGTACCAGGGGAAAGGATTGGGCCCAGACTAGGAAGAAGTCTAGTCTGTGAAAGGAGCTTATTGGAACATCTCTAAGGGTGAGATTTACCTGTATTTGGTTTCTTAATGTATTGGGCTTAGACCTGTGTGTTTTGTTTTATTTTGCTTGGTAACTTACTTTGTTCTGTCTGTTATTACTTGAATCCTACTTTTTATACTTAATACAATCACTTTTGTTTATTAATTAACCCAGAGTAAGCGATTAATACTTGGGGGAGCAAACAGCTGTGCATATCTCTCCCTCAGTGTTATAGAGGGTGGAGAATTTATGAGTTTACCCTTTATAAGCTTTATACAGAGTAAAAAAGATTTATTTGGGGTTTGGATCCCATTGGGAACTGGGTGCTGGAGACAGGAACACTTGCTGAGGGGTTTTCAGTTAAGTCTGCAGCTTTGGGGGACGTGGCCCAGACCTGGGTCTGTGTTTGCAGCAGGCTAGTGTGTCTGGGTCAACAAGACAGGGTTCTGAAGTCCCAAGCTGGCAGGGCAAACAGGCTCAGGGATAGTCTCAGCACATCAGGTGGCAGTCCTAAGGGGGTCTCTGTGACCCAACCAGTCATGACTCACAGGCCCCCTCTGCTGATTACGCTGAAGAGCCACGCTCACTCTGCCCCCCCCCCCAAAATGGCCATTTTAACACTGCCTTCCTCAATGCACCCAGGTTTCCATGAGCGAGGGCCTGTTCGGTGCCTGCCCTGCCGTGATGTCATGGTACTGGTTCCTCGGCATCAGACAGCATCCAAGCAATGCTTGGAAAAGCTCCACTGTCCTGTGCTACCAAGCTCCCGTCACGCCCGGGGCTCCCAGATTAGGCTCCTGCCTCTCCAAACATCTTGGTGGTGTCAAACTCACCCCTGCAGAGCTCCTTGGGCCAGATCCTCAGCTGCCGCAAGCTGAGCTCAGCATAGTGCTGCTGGCTCTGGCCCTATACTCAGTCCCCATTGTCCAATAGGGCAGCAGAAATGGCCTGAGTGTCACTGCACACACAAAAATCCCCAGAAGGAGGCAATGTTCTAGTCACCTCCCACAAATTCCTTTTGTGGCTTGAGCCATGGATAGGGAAAGACACCCCCCCACCCAAAAAATCCATCCCCCCCCCCCCCCCCCCCCCCCCCCAAGCACTATTCCCCTCTAATGTCACAGTGTGATATGCTGGGTTACAGCCTGCTAGGCGCAAGAGGTGGCAAAGCATGTGGCCTTGCCTTGCGGCTGATAGGCTAGAGCCGTGGTGTAGGAGAGCTCAGCACTGATCTCCAGTACCAGCTAAGGCCAGGATCCTACAAACACTTAGGCTGTGCTTCGTGTTCTGCGCGCGTTTAGCTCTCGTGAGCTGGAAGCTGAGTCTCTGCAGGGCCAGGGCCTAGGAGAGCACCCGAGGTTCTAGATGGTGGCTCTAGCTGCCTGTGTATCATGCACCCACTACCGCTGTATCTAAGCTCCAGCCCTGTCAGCAGAAGGGACAAGAGCCCTTACGTGTCCCTTACCTTATTTTCCCCAAAACTGCTATCACAGTCCCCAGTGACAATCCATGAGCCAGCGTGGTGGGTGATCACGGAGAGATGTGCCACCACCATGAACAGGGTGCTGCCCCTCAGTTCGGCCAGGCAGGGCTGGATGTACTTCTCAAAGGCGGTGGGGTTCTCTGGCTCTTTCCCGTGGTCTGCAGGAACTCGAGGGGAAGCCATGGAGTTTCCCTTTGTCTCCAAGAAGTGTTTCTGGAAAAGAACCATCCCCTGAAGGCCATGTACCTGGGATGATGCCTCTGGGGAGGAAAAGGAAAACAGGTGTCCGTCCATCCACTGGAAACTCCTTTCCCTTCAGCAGGGAATGTGGGGCCCTATTCACCTCTCTGCCCCCAGGGTTGGAAACAGAATGCTCCCCAGCCCAGGATGCAATGCTCCACAGCCCTCCCTTCTGAGTGCCTACAGACTGCACAGGGGTCTTGTCTGTCCTGACATACAGAGGTTTCAGCGCATAATCGACAATGCGCCTGATTCTTGGTTACACTAAGGCCAGTTCAGGCTGATTTGGCAGTGTAAATGGTCCTTAAAGTGGGAGAGAATGGCCCCCCGAGGGCTCCTCCTTGGACGGGGGCCTGTAGCATTTACCTAAGTGCTCTGCGCTGGCCTTGCCCCCAGCCCTGGCTATAGGAAGCAGATCAGGGGCATGGGCAGTGTGTGCTCTGGCCTGGCTGTTGTCTGTTTCGCAGGGCCCATCGTCAGAGTGTGAGGTTCATCAACAGGAGAGCGCTACACCAGGATAACTTAAATCAGTTTTTAAACCAATATAGTGAGATCTGTGGCAAGGGCATGTTTCAATAGGAGCCTGGCTTATTCTGGTTTAGTTTAAACCTATTCCTAACAGACTTAAGCTAAACCAAAATAAGCCGCTCTTACACCAAAATAAATTTACACCCAGTCTTTGGCACTGACTTGACTGTGTTGGTTTAAGTTAACACCTTGTTATACTGGTGCAACTTTCTCATGCAGACAAGTCAGAGTCAGAGTAGCCCTGAGGCTGCTCTAATTTACATCAGGGGCCAGGTAGGCAAGCAGGCAAGGCCTTGGCTGCCCCAGAAGTACAGGGAGACTGTCACCTTTTGCCCCCACTACTCTCTCTGCCCCAGACACAGGAAGGGAGTAACTTGGCATCACCACCAATGCTCCTACTACCTAAATGACTTTGTCCAGTTAACCAGAAAGACCTTGAGATTAGATGTTCCTCTTTATAGTTCAATGGCTGTGGTTGCACTGGAGTTACGGTGTAATTACACAATGGATATACTTTTGGATATCTGTGATTATAACTCTACCTGGAGTGTCAACTACATGGCTCAGGATATGTATGCTCACTGCTTTAATTTCAGGTTTCAGAATAAGAATGTTAATATCTTTAGTACTTGTTGCTCCATGGATCTAGTACAGTCACATAACTAGAAAATTGTCATTGCAGAGCGGGTACACTACAGCTACTGATTCCACATGGAACTGTATTTTCCAACGTTTACAGTGATTTGGTAACAGCTGCCTATCGTGGGCCGGATCCGCCTCTCATTTCCACCAACTTCACACCAATGGAGAGGGCCGGCTCCAGGCACCAGCATTCCAAGCAGGTGCTTAGGGCGGCAATGTGCAAGGGGCGGCAGTCTGTGTGTTTTTGCCGCTCCAAGCAGCATGCCCAATTGCTGCTGCAGATGGTGGGGGCAGTTCATGTGCCGTTAGGGTGGCACGCGCATTTCCGCGGCGGCAGCAACTTCTATGTTCAGCTGCCCGCGGCAGCAATTCGGCGGCAGCTTCTGTCTTCAGCCGGAAGACAGAAGCCACCGAATTGCCGCCACCGTGGAAACGTGTGTGCCGCCATAATGGCACATGGACTGCCTCTGCCGTCCACGGCAGAATTCAGCACGCTGCTTGGGGTGGCAAAAACAGTAGAGCCGGCCCTGCCGATGGAACACCTTTGACTTCAGGGGAGCTAGTCCTGATTTGCTCCAGTAGTAGTGAGAGGAGATTCAGGCCCCATGTTTTGACTCATTTTAAAAATGCAACCAGGATCAGTTTGTACCAGCCAGATCCTCAGCTGGTGGAAGCTGGCATGTCTCTTGGCATGGCATAGACAAAGCGTGGCCAAACATACTGACCCTCCTGAAGATTGTCGTATGCAGCTCGAAGTTCAAGAGCTGGGGTGCACCTGCTGGGGCTCAGGGCTTCTGCCCCATGGGAAGCGCCTGCTGCGGCTCGGGGCTTCAGCCCCACTCCTGCACTCGAGCCCCAGCAGGTGCACCCCGCAGGGCTGAAGCCCTGAGACCCCCCTCCCCACTGGGCGGGAGCACCTACCCCACCACCCCACTGCAAGGCAGAGGTCCCGAGCTCTCCTCCCAGTCTGGTAGGTGGAGAAAGGAGGGAGGCATGAGGGGCTCCGCAAGCCTCACTTTAACAGTAAAAGAGCCACATGTGGCCACTCTGGCATAGACACATGCCTTGTTGTAGCTGCATGCCACAGGTGGGTAACTGATTAAGTCAAAATGGCTCAGAACGTAAAAACTGGACTGTAGCAGACCATGAATTCCACTGTCAATTCAACCTGGTGATTGAACACAAAGAGCTCTCAGCCATGCTTGTGGTTGCTTCCATTGCTTCACGCTGATTCCGAAAATATTTTAGGCTTCTGACTGATACACAGAGTGACCATCCTGGAATCTTGAAAAAAAATCTTGAAAAATGTTCACTTTTGAAAGGTAAAAATGTTCAGTTTTCAAAGCCTGAAAATTTCCTTTAGTGGACATGGAGAACAATTGATCAGTCCTCTTTGCAATAGCATGTAACATATATTGAAGACTGTTCTAAGGTCCCGTCCCCCCCCCCCCTCCTTTTTTCTTTTCTCGAGACCCCACGGTTTTTTTTTTTTTTTTTTTTTAAACCTTTCCTCATAAGTCAGGTTTTATCACTGTAGTCACTCTCCTCTGGACTCTCTCCAGTTTGTCCACAACTTTTCTGAAGTGTGGTGCCCAGAGCTGGCCAGAGGACTCCAGCTGCGGCCTCACCGGTGCTGAGTACAGCGGAACAATCATCTCCCGTGCCTTACGTACAACGCCCCAGAATATTAGCCTTTTTTGCAACTGCGTCACACTGTTGACTCACATTCAATTTGTGATCCACTGTAACCTGCAGGTCCTTTTCCGCAGCACTAACACCCAGCCAGTTATTCCCCATTTTGTAGTTGTGCATTTGATTTATTTTTTTTCCCTTCCTAAGTGAAATACTTTGCACTTATCGTCACTGAATTTCATCTTGTTGATTTCAGACCAATTTGTCCAGGTCGTTTTGAATTCTAATCCTGTCTCCTTTATGCTTTAGGGATTTGCTTTAGTGAAGCACTTGGTGGGCTCAGTACAGCAATTACTGGAGGTATAGCCTCACTGCAGAGCTAGCATAGGCGTTGGCACCAGAGGTAGCCCAACCTGGGTGAGAGTAGCCAGATGCAAAAGCCCTACCTGAGTGACGGGTGCTGCGCTCCCCTCTCCGAGTTGCTAAGACTTCTGGAGGCACATCCCATGGTTCTTAGTATTGCAATGAGCTGAGCTTCTCTGATTCTTTCCCACTGAACTGTGGGAGAATTTGTCTATCCTGGGCTTGTTGGGAGGGGAGTTGTGAGAAGTCATTGGAGGAGCATCAGCACTGGAGCCCTAAGTGTAGACGTAACTTGAGTGAAAGTAGCACCCGGGTTGTAACCTACTCCCAGGCTGGCCAGCTAGCCTGGGATGAAAGCACCACTAACTTCGGGTGAGAGGATTTTTTGTGTGAACAGAGAGGGACTGGGGAAATTCCCAGGTGAGAGCCTGAGTTAACGCTGCAGTGAAGATGTACCTTTTGCCCACTAGCTGGCAGTGGTACTTGAGTCTGTTAACTTGTATATGTGGATCTCGGTGGATTTCATTTTTATTATCAATTAGCCAGGGTCTTTTCCATCCCAGAGAGTGGAGGCATGGTCCTTCGCTCGCTGCTTGGCTGCTTCACTGACAGCTCCTTGGATGAATCATCCGTCTTGGAGGCTGGCTGTGATCGTAGCTAGTATTAGCATTTGGTGAACTTTAATTCATGTTAATATTTTGCCTGGGAATCGGTCCATCTGCCTTCATCCCCCAGCTGTAGTTTATGGGGGAGGGACATGGCAACTGTGTGTTGTTTCCACATGCAAAGAGCAATCATGTGCCTTGAGTGGCTTTTAATTTAGATGGGGGGGAGGAAACAATGGATGCGAATGAAAGGAAGAGAGCACGGTGTGTGTGCCTCCCTGTGTGACACTGCAGCTGCAATGAGGCCAGCATGGCTGCAGCCGGTGCACAATGGTAGAGTTCTTAGAAACCATGTTCCAAACTTCAGTAAATATTTGCAGCCAGGCTTTCCAAGGTGGCCTCTGATTTTGAATGCCTCCATTTTTGTGCCCCGGCCCACCGCATTCACCTCCCAGAGCTGAGGCACCAAAAATCAGTGGCTGCTTTTGAAAATCTGGTAGCAAATTCTCACAGAATGTCCATGTTGCTTTTTGTTTTTGGCAGCCCTTAGCCCTTATCCACTCTGATTATTTGTCTCTAGATATGTGTCTCTAGGACAGAGCCCCAGGCAAGGGGCAGTGCATAACTAATCCAACCTGGGAACATCCATTCTCTCCCTGCTTACCACTCACTCCAAGGGGGAAGTAATTTACCACTGGACTACAGCAGCAAATCAGTACCCCCATCCCCTGTGCGCTGGCTCTGCTGCAGTGGCCACTGAAGGGCCACTGTTCCCAGACCATCCTCACCCTCCTGCTCTGGGGAAGGAGAAAGCAGGGGCACAGCAAGGCCCATGTCGCAGTTTGATAATACCTAACTCTTATCAGTAGATCTCAAAGCACTTCATGTTATCCCCACTTTACAAATCGGGAGACTGAGGCACAGGGAGGTGAAATGACTTGCCCAAGGTTCCCCTGCAGCCAAGCCGGGAATAGACCCCAGGTCTCTTGATGCCAGTCCAGTGTAGTCACAGCCTCGTCCTTAATGGACAAAGAGTAATTATTCATATCTGTCCCTCCCTGAAGCCACCTGATGGAGAGATCTGGCTCCAATAAGAACTAGTCCATTCCTTTCTTGCCATCACTCTGTTTGGTGATGATGACTCTCCTTCTGTAATTGATCTTATAGTTTCTTTTGCCTTCTGTAATTGATCTTATAGTTTCTTTTGCTAATTTGTTTAAAATAGGGTTGTACAAGAGAGCTTTTGTAAGCGAAAGGCTGAGAGATCCCCAGAGCATTTCCTAGGTCACTGCTATAGCCCCTTGGGGTTGATGGTGTGTTTTTTCCGCCTGCCTCCGGGCCAGTGCAACCCATTAGGCAACCTAGGCAGTCGCCTAGGGCACTACAGTTTGGGGGGGCGGCTACCGCAGCAGTATTTCGGCAGCGGGACCTTCCGCCGCCGCCTCTGGGGGGGGTGGCATTTCGGGGTGGGACCTTCTGCCGCCTAGGGCGGCAGAAAAGCTGGCGGCTCTCCAACCTGCCTCTGGTCCTTAGTAGAGATTTCCAGTTCTTTACCCAAAAGGGTTTTAAACAGAAGCTAGCTGAGAATTCTGGGCCAGGTCCCCCACTGGTGTAAACCGACCTAGCTCAGGATCTGGACCTCTGAGCACCCCGTCTCTCCCAACTCCAGAGCTAGCAATAAATGAAGGGCTTTCAACTCGCACAGCTTGTAAGACAAAGGCCATTGAACACAAGGGCAACAACCATGAAACAAAGTAGCAGCTTCTGGGATGACTTTGAGCCTCATCCTGCTCCCACTGAAGTCAGTGGATGTTTTGATATTTAACGTCGCTGGGTCCTTTCCCTGTTGATCTCTGCGCTTTGCAAGTGGAAACGTATTGCCTGTAAATCAAACAGGAGGGGTCTGCGCATTTTGCTATGAATTGCAAATGGGGGAGACCAGCATTATCCAGATCTAGCCGCATTGGTCCTGAAGTGAATTTTCATAAAAGAATTAAATTCTTATTAAAGCCAATCCAGGGGACTGCAGGGCGTCTGTGAGAACCCAACACTGCACAGGAAGGGACTGATTTGCTCTCACTCACACCAGCATAAAGTGGCTGCAATGACACTGAAGTCAACAGAGGAAGACTGGCCTAAAACTGGGGTATCATAGAATATTAGGGTTGGAAGAGACCTCAGGAGGTCATCTAGTTCAATCCCCTGCTCAAAGCAGGACCAAGACCAACTAAATGATCCCAGCCAGGGCTTTGTCAAACCAGGCCTTAAAAACCTTTAAGGATGGAGATTCCGTCACCTCCCTAGGTAACCCATTCCATTGCTTCACCACCCTCCTAGTGAAATAGTGTTTCCTAATGTCCAACCTAGACCTCCCCCATTGCTTCTTGTTCTGTCATCTGCCACCACTGAAAACAGCCAAGCTCCATCCTCTTTGGAACCCCACTTAAGGTAGTTGAAGGCTGCTATCAAATTCCCCCCTCACTCTTCTTTCTGCAGACTAAATAACCCCAGTTCCCTCAGCCTCTCCTCGTAAGTCATGTGCCCCAGCCCCCTGACTATTTTTGTTGCCCTCTGCTGGACTCTCTTCAATTTGTCCACATTTCTTCTGTAGTGGGGGGACCAAAACTGGACACAATACTCCAGATGTGGCCTCACCATTGCCGAATACAGGGGAATAATCACTCCCCTCGAACTGCTGGCAATTCTCCTACTAATACAGCCCAATATGCCGTTGGCCTTCTTGGCAACAAGGGCACACTGTTGACTCATATCCAGCTTCTCATCCACTATAATCCCCAGGTCCTTTTCTGCAGAACTGCTGCTTAGCCAGTCAGTCCCCAGCCTGTAGTGGTGCATGGGATTCTTCCTTCCTAAGTGCAGGACTTTGCACTTGTCCTTGTTGAACCTCATCAGATTTCTTTTGGCCCAATCCTCCAATTTGTCTAGGTTACTCTGGATCCTATCCCTATCCTCCAGTGCATCTAGATAAGATCACACAGGCCAATGGAGTCAAATCCCTGCTGTCAATCCAAAGTGCAGATTGAATGAGCAGGTGGTGGTGGATATATCACGTCCCAGTGAATATCTGCCTGCCACATGAATCAGCACAGTTGTTCTCTATGTGCACTCAGAAACTTTTCTCTCCTCTGCAATCCCTGTACTTTATTTAACACTAGCAGCCCTTGAATCTCTTCCCATCCCAATAGAATTTATTGTATTGAATTGGCTGGAATAATAGCACAGCTGAAGGTCAAACCAAAGGTGCATTAGCAGAACTGTTGGGGGGTGAATGGGCCTGGAGTAGCAGGAGTGCTGCAAGAAAGGATTGGGGTGCATTAGCAGCGCTGGTGAGTGGGCAAAGACTAGCAGTGGAATAGCAGGGGGTGCTGTTAATAAGGATTAAGGTGCCTTAGTAGAGCTGGGGAGACAAGGGGAGGCCAAGAGTATAATGATAGTGGGGTTCTGCAGATTAGAATAGACGTGCGTTGGAAATCTGTGTGAAGGAAGCTTGGACAGCAGCAGTCTGCACTGTGCTCCAAATGCTGTTCCCATGTGTGGAGCCACTGGAGTTACACCAGTGTAAATCTGGGGTAACTGAACAGAATCTGGCCCTATCTCATTCTAGCCAGTGACCTCAGTCCCTCGCTATCAAGAGCACCAAATTTATACAGGACTCTGAAAAACCAGGTTGCAAAATACATTTTTCTTGTATATCATCGGGGCTTTTTGGTGGCGGTGGTGTCTACTACAGAGGTTTCCTTCTGTCTTTACAGACATCTGCTTAATTTTAGGAGACAGAATGCAAAGAGAACAGGAAGGGATTTCTGTTTGTACTGAATAGCAGGGGATTGGCAGAGTTGTGGGGAAAATCTCAGATGCTGACAATAATCCTGTGGTTATTAACAGCCTTGGAAGGGGAAGATTTTAATCAGGGAATGTCAGCATATGTCAGTTTCCCTTCAGCAGTCAAAAACATTTCTATAGTTGTTAATCAACGTTTGCTGAGAAGGGAAATTCAGATTTTTATTTTTGAAATATCACATGAGGAATAAGAAGAGTCCCAGGTAATGTGCAGACAAGGCACTCACTCCCTGGGAGTAGGACAGCTCCTAGACTGTTCATATTTTCTCCATAGTGGTGAACCTGATCCTGAAAACAGATCCACACGTGCTGAACCTCCATGCTGCACAGAGGCCTATTAAAGGCAATGGGACATTTGTGAGGTTATGTTTACAGGATCGGGATCCATGCCTGGCTATTAGGACACCAAGGCTGCAAATGCTCATTGCTGTGCATAACGCTCAGTGCGGCTGAATTGGGCCCTTAGCTCTCCGAAGGGCAGGCACTTTAGAAATGCCACACCTAAGCAAACGGGCGCTGTCTAGCAATCCTGCCAAGTGTGGAGGATCTCCTCTGAGATACTGAGCCACCTCTCTGGGAATGAGGGACCCTCAGCACCTCACCGGAAGCAAGTATGCCTTGCAGGACTGGCCTTGCTATGGTAATAAAGAATGAACCCTGGGGGAATAAATGTTGGTGTTATCCGTTGAAAATTCAAGCCCACCATGGCCATTCAAACTTTACAGCAACACTGGGGAGAGAACTCCAATCCCCTTGTCCCATGAGCCTAGGCCTCTATCGCCCCATGAGCTAAGAGAGAAACTCTCCCTTATTTATTAATATTGGGCCTATGACACACAGTTGAAGATCTGGGCCCATCCAGTAGAGGGCAGTGGTGGCAAATAGTCTCCAAACAGTTCACTGCAGTATTCCAGATTAGATATAAACAGGCCTCGCCCAACTAGCTTGCGTAAACTGAGAACCAGCTAAAATGTATTCTTCTCCGCCCGCCTCCACTAACTCAGACCTTAACTGAAGTTCAAAAATATGATTATATCTTTTTTTTTAATTGTTTTTTACTTTGACGACTCTTGCTGTCTCTGTCAGTGACATCAGGCTGACACTGCCTAGGCTAGACAGGTTTATTCTACCTAGTGGCTTAAAAAGAGCCAGCTGTGAGCACTAGGAGCTGGCACATTTATCCCCTCACAAGGCTCACGACTCGTAGCACCTCTGTTTTGTTAATGCTGCAGCAGTATGAATGTCTTCCCATAATTCTCCTGGGAGCAAGGCCCATCTAGGGAACATCGGTACCCCAGTCATGGGGGTGGGGGGGGTGATTGCAGCTGCTTTAGACACCTGAGCTAGCTAGATTAAAGATAGCTAGAGAAGTGAAGCCTCACCCATGAGCCCAAGTAATCACCCATGGTTCTGGATGAGCATGTACAGCCCGTGCTATCACAGCTTCACTGCTCCGATAGGGAGATAGTGAGATTAAAGGTAGCTCAGGCATGTGGATGTGAACTGCTGCCAGACCCTGCAATTGCAGTATGGACGTCCCCTTGAGAGAGAGAGGCTGGGCTTGTGGCTCAGGCAGTAGAGTTGGTTTCAGGAGCTGCAAGGTCACGTCCTGGCTGGGCGATCGTGGCCAGATCACTTTTTGCCTTAGATCCCCATCTGTAAAATGAGGATGATGATTCTTCCTCTGCCTTCTCTATAAAGTGACCAGCCCAACAGGGTCCTGATCTCATGTGGGATCTCTAATTGCTACCAGAGATTAAATAAAAGGTTACGTTCTAGCTCCCACCGCCCAGCTCAGCTGGAAAAAGGACATCCCAAAAATCTAAGAGCTTGCCTGCTGCAACCCAATGTCTCTCCCAGGAATGTTTGGAGAGGGGGCGTCTTGTGCTGTGACGCTTTAAAAAATAGGGGCTAATGGCACCAACCTGAGCGAGGTGTTCTGAGGCTTAGCTAACGTGTCTGATACTTGGAGAGCCCTGGCTGGAAGAGGCTAGGGAAAGGCAGAATATTGTTCTCTGCACCACTCCAGTCCTCTCCCAGTTCACCGCGCCTGGGATAATTAGTCACTAAATATTCATGGCAGCCACCCAGGTTCTACAAGTGGGGAGAAAAATCTCTCCCCACTCCTCCTTTGTGTGACTACAGCTGCACGTTGTGTAAACACACCGAATTATTATTCAAGTGCCTGCTTATTGACTCTGTTAATTTTTTGTTCTTTGTACGTGTAATTATCACATCTAAAAAGCTCATTAAAATATGCAAATTTCCAAAGGGAGGGAAATAGCACTTGGACTCATGCTGCTAGTAGAAGAAAAGGTGCATCAGAACCTGCTGAAAGACTCCTAGCCAGGAGGAAAGTATCTGGTTAGAATACAGTGAGCTTAAGGGAGGGAGCAAGGGTTAATGGGTAGAGGAGGGGCTGACTGGAGGGAGTTCTCTGAACCTCATTATCCCCATCTGTGAAATGGGACTGACAATACGTGGCTTTCCTCACAGGGGGGCTGTGAGAGGTTCCATTAAATGATGTTTGTAAAGTAATTGAAAGCACTAAAGAACCTGCATTCCCCTTCCCCAGCTTTGTAGCTGAAGGTGGAAAGGCCTTTCCAAGCATGGATGAATTAACCCTTCACGGGCATTAATGAATTAACCCTCAGACTCCCACTACAAGGACAGTGAGAATTGTCATCCTCCGGCTAGAGATGGGGATAGGGAGATTCCCACCCCCACCTCCCAGTCAGTGACAAAGCCAGGAATTAAACCAAGGAAATAGACTCGCTGGACTTTACTCTAACTACTAGGCATGTGGCTGAGGTTTTGTTTTTTGTTTTTTGTTTTTTTTAAAGGACCAAGAGAGTAGGGCAAAGGCTTCCCACTGCCCTGGGCCTAGTGCACAGCCAGACTCCTGACTTCCAGTAGCTGACGCTAACCACCACAGCACACTTCCTCCCATCCCCAGGGTGCTGCGTGCCAGATGCCATCCTTCCAGCCAAGCAGGATGCTTTTCTGGACTCCATCGGTTGATCTCTTCCATCAGCTCTGTGACTCCACCAACACTCCCTCCCTGCTCCCCCTGGAGCTGGGAGTGCCACCAGCACATCACTCGGGGAACATGGAACCCAGATCCAAGACAGCTGTTGAATCTGGCAGGCCAGGCTAGTAATCCCCTGCCTGTGCATTAGCCCATTTTAAAGGACAGGCATTGCATGTCTGGAAAAGCTGCATGCCTGCCGGGGAAGGAGGGGTGGAGGCTGCTGGAGCGAACGCTGTGGCCGGAGTCCATTCAAACTCTTGGTTTCCAGCTGTTCATGAGTGCCAGGCTTTGAGCCTGAGCCATCTCCCCTGAAGTCTCCCATTGACATCCAAGAGAGCTAGATCAGACCTTGCTCTGTACCTGGTGGTGCCTTTTGTTGACATGCCCTTTGTAGGGGGCCCAGGGATTCTCGGCCACCCTCACCATGGTGCCTGCTGCTCTGGGGTCCATACAGTCGGAAGGGTTTAGGGCACTGGAAGTACACCGGAGCCTTGCAGTGAGCAGAAAGGGCTCCGGTGTGGGCGCTGTGCGTGTAAGGTTTCCTCACTCAGCGAAGACCCTGCATGTGTGTTCTAGACTGTCCCTGACACCGGCGGCGGAACAGGGACATAGCTGGAGCAGGCGGCACTGCGGCTGCTCTCCACTGCCCTGGCCCGGAGGAGGTAGAGTGTCCATTAGCTGTGTCGACCGTGCTCTGCCTTCCACCAAGAGGCCAGGCAGACCCCTGCACAGCCCCAGAGCAACAGGGGGCAGAAAGCCACTTCAGCCCCCTGCCCTACGGCTGTCCCCCAAGCCCGGGGAGTCCTGGAGAAGCAGGCCCTTCTAACTGAAGCGTTGCCCTTGTGCACAGCCTACAAAGCCAGCCCGCTTCCACCGGGCTTCCAGAGATGGCACCAAACTGCAGTGAAAAGAAAGTGATCAAATTGCAGCCATTTCCAAGGCAGCCGGTTCTGTGCCGTGGGCACTGCAACGGGCTGTTCTCCATCCACGCTGCCTGGCCAGGTACACACACGGCGTGGCTCTGCTCTTTTCAGGTGGGTGGCTTTTGTGTTACAGCAGCAGGAGCTAAATTGGAGTGAGCACATCAGACGTGCACTGCTGAGGAGGAGAGGGGCAGAAAGCTGCCCAGTTGTTGGATTTGGCTGCATGATTAGGAGCTCTCTGGTTTTGAAATTCGTTGCTTTCTTGCTTCCTTATTGCCTAGAGTGCCAAAATAATTATTGACGCTCCCGTAGGAAGAAGTCAGGGCACTGAAAGACGTTTGCCTGCTGATTAAGATAGGAGCTGAGTCCTCTGGCAGCCAGTGCTGGCTTTTGTTTTGGACAATGCCCAGGCTGCATGAGCCCAGCCTCGTGGTGTCGTGGGGAAGTTTTGCACGGGGTCGTGCGAGGATGAACGTGTGTAGTTGCACATAGGAACGGTCTATGTCATGCTCCATCTTAACTCGCTGACTTCTCCAGCACTGTTGGTGTGAGCGAATACACGTGGGACCCTTCTGTCAAGTAGCCCCACCAAAGAGCTGACATTGGCATGGGAAGATGAAGGGCAATGGAGGATTGAAGCCCTGAACATGCAAGTTATGCTGCATGGGTGGCTCCCCCATGCATGGGCCCGGGGATTGACAAAAGGGTGGCTCCCCCATGCAGATGCTGGGGGCTGCCTGTAGGTACTGAGCTGCAACTTCAAGAGCAGGGCTTTAGACGGGCAGCTGAAATGTCGCTCGTCTGCTGCCAGCGGGGTGCGGCGAGCAGAAACTCACGCCAGGCCTTCACTGCCAGCTCGAGACAAGCTCCAGGTCTGCTCCCAAACTCCCTCCTGTGGCCCAAGGGCTCTTACGCTAGCCCAGGACAGGCGCGTTGTTGGACATGTTTTAAAGTGGATGTAGTACTGGTGAAAGGTGCCATGCAGGATGCAGCCCTGGGGCCTGGAGAGGTCTGTGTATCCTCTCAGCAGCAGGGCATACATCCTCTACATGGCCTCAGCCCAGCATGGGGACCTCATGGAAACAAGCAAGCGCCAGAGGGGGCTGCTGTCTTATTCTGCATCCAGGGCCCACGCCTGCTGGGGTCTGCACGGCCATCTGTCTGAGCGGAGCTAGTTTGAAGCTATGAAGCCCTAAGAGGGGACCTGCCTACCAGAGAGCTGCCAGACTCCCTGTGCCATCCTGGAGGTACTCAGTATAAAAGGGACAGCCCCGCAGGCCTGGCGTTTGCCTCTGCTTTCAACAGTATCACACCAGTGTGAGACGGGAGCAGCCACTAGCTTAATGTCTGCTCCTTGGGTCCCAACATTGCCTTTGCAGCTGCTAACCTTCCTCCTGGAGAGCTGAATAACACCCACACCCACACACACACTCTACAGCCCCATCATTTGGAGCAAGCACCCTAGGGCCTAGGAGGAGCTGCTGCTCTGATGAAGGCGATTGTCAGGGAAAGGGGGTGAGAAGGTTTGGTTATGCAGACAGCCAGGGCCGGTGCAACCATTTAGGCAACCTAGGCGGTCGCCTAGGGCACTAGGATGTGGGGGGCGCCATTTTCTTCTGCAGCAACTGCGGCGGCCGGATCTTCAGCCGCCCCACTCGCTGCCAGCTTTTAGGCGGAGGGAGCTGGGGCAGTGGAGCGCAGGGAGGGCCGCCTGCAGCAAGGGGGGGGGGGGGGGGGGGGCCCGGGGGGGGCGCGCCCGGGGGGGGGGGCGTGGCACGCAGGGGAACTCCCCACCCCAGCTCACCCCTGCCCTGCCTCCTCCCCGAGCACACCGTGTCTGCTTCACTTCTCCCATCTCCCAGGCTTGTGGTGCCTAAGCTGATTGGTGCCACAAGCCTGGGAGATGGGAGAAGTGAAGCAGCCATGGCATGCTTGGGGAGGAGGCGGAGCAGGGGTGAGCTGGGGCGGGGGGGGGGGTATGCCTCAGGGTGGGGGCCCGGGAAGGGGGGGGGGGCAAGGTGGAAGTTTTGCCTAGGGCACGGCAGGACCAAATACTGTCTAGACCATCCCTGATAGACATTTATCTAACCTACTCTTAAATATCTCCAGAGATGGAGATTCCACAACCTCCCTAGGCAATTTATTCCAGTGTTTAACCACCCTGACAGTTAGGAACTTTTTCCTAATGTCCAACCTAAACCTCCCTTGCTGCAGTTTAAACCCATTGCTTCTGGTTCTATCCTTAGAGGCTAAGGTGAACAAGTTTTCTCCCTCCTCCTTATGACACCCTTTTAAATACCTGAAAACTGCTATCATGTCCCCCTCTCAGTCTTCTCTTTTCCAAACTAAACAAACCCAATTCTTTCAGCCTTCCTTCATAGGTCATGTTCTCAAGACCTTTAATCATTCTTGTTGCTCTTCTCTGGACCCTTTCCAATTTCTCCACATCTTTCTTGAAATGCGGCGCCCAGAACTGGACACAATACTCCAGCTGAGGCCTAACCAGAGCAGAGTAGAGCGGAAGAATGACTTCTCGTGTCTTGCTCACAACACACCTGTTAATACATCCCAGAATCAGGTTTGCTTTTTTTGCAACAGCATCACACTGTTGACTCATATTTAGCTTGTGGTCCACTATAACCCCTAGATCCCTTTCTGCCGTACTCCTTCCTAGACAGTCTCTTCCCATTCTGTATGTGTGAAACTGATTTTTTTTTTCCTAAGTGGAGCACTTTGCATTTGTCTTTGTTAAACTTCATCCTATTTAACTCAGACCATTTCTCCAATTTCTCCTCCTTTCACCCTTGTTTTGGGGCAGGGCCATTGTTCTTGGCAGTGAGAGATGTGCATTAGCACTGGCAGGACCTTGCTGAGTGCAGCGGCCCTCTGCATACACACAGTGAGAGACAGGCCCTGCTCTGCTGAGTTCCCAACCTAAAGAGAGCACATGGGCAACAGGAAACTGAGGCATAGAGAGGGGTGGTAACTTGCCCACGTACACACAGCAATAGATCCAGGTCTCATGACAACCAAGCCTGCGCCTCACCCACCAGACCATGCTGCGTCCCTAACAAGGGATGAGTCCTTCATTAACCTGTGGCCACTTTGCTGCTGACTTCCCTCGTTTCCCAGCCTGAGCCCTCTGCCTCAGCCCCCTCCTCATTGCAAACGGGTCAGCACGACGGGCTCAGAAGCAGCCCAGGCCTCTAGCGAGAGATGTACCCTGCGAGTTCCAGTATGGCTGGCGTGGGCCATTGGAAGTGTGTGACACAGAGCAGAAACAAGGAGCGTAGCCATAGCCTGTCACACAGGGAGCCTATGTTCAACTACAGGTTAGATCCCAAAGGAAAATGTGGTTGGTGGATCCCACCTTACTTTGGTGTGCAGCTCAGAAAACCCTCTATGCCAGGCCAGTTCAGCAGAGAGCCGGTGTGGGAAGTGTAGGGGTGCTGCAGGACTGGGGTACGCAGGGCAATTGGCACAGTGCCCATCTCATGCCAGGACTACTAGCCCCTCCCTTTGTTTAGCGCTACCATGGCGCATGCATTGAAACCGCACTAGTATGAATACAGCATGAGGAAGGGAAAGGGAGTCCTCTGGCTCCAGCAGGAATGGGGGACCCTCCACTGGAATACGAACAAGAACATGTTTTCGCTAGCAGGTAATGCACTCTGTCACTGAATGAGTGTTTCCCACCGTGTCCTATGATTTTATTTTTTTTAATTACACATGATATTCAGTGGCTGGGGAGAGGTAGCCCACGAGATGAAGTCCTGTATTTATCCCCAGAACAGGCAGTTCCTCCTAACCACTCCAACACTGCACGTGCCCCCCCAACCCAGAGAGACCACATGCTGGGTGGAGACTGCTCAGCCAGATCTTGATCTCTCTATTGAGATAATTGCCAACAAGGGGTCCAGTTAGTACCAGCTGTGGTGGAAGATCTGTGGTGGAGACATCTGTATCTTCTAGGACATAGTCTGTGATCACTAACGTGTTTCACATAGGCCACCAAACCACATGGGCTTCTGGTCATTGCTGACCTGAGCTGGATTCAAGCCAGCAGACTTGAGCTGAAAAGTTCTACATTGCATTACGAACGCTCTTAGCTAAGCTAGTTCTTCCACTTCATTATTGAGTCACCCATTGGCTTTCCCTGGGCCGTATTTGCTCTAGTGGCACAGATATTGACCTTCCTTTCCCAATGGGAACTACTAACTTTATCCAATGATCCATCAAAGAGTAACATGGCCAGAACTGTAAACCAGGATTGTCCAGCACCCTGATACCTATTGTTAAAAAGAATCCAAGAACACTGCATTGAAATAGGTCATGGGATGGTTTTACGCATGCACACAATTCTCCCTTTGCCATAGAATGAAAAACACAAGATTCAGCATGTTCCCATTAGCGCCAAGGGGAAACCAAATGAATTCTGCAGCTTTGTCTGATGACAGGTGAGATTCTAAATGTTCCCTTGATACAAAACAAAATGTATCATCCTAAGACAGACCCTCCTGTTTGTTGATTGACATCAGAGTAGCATCATTCTCCATCTAAATGTTTTTCATGGTGAATTTAGACAAACTAGAACGAGGAGATAGGAGAAAATATAAGTAAAGTTACAACACAGATGTCCTGGCAGTGAGAGAAGCCTGGAGAAGCAAAAATACTTCTACTGGAAGCGAGCCAAATCTCCGAGAATATGTCTGTTAGCTGAGGTCTGCAAAGTCACCCAGAGAATTTAAACACTGTTTCCCATTAATTTTAACAAGATTCAAACCCTTACCCCACTTGGAACAAAGCAGCCTGGGTGACTGCTGTTAGAGCCAGTAAGAAGCACTGAGCATTGCCTACCTCCGAGTGCCACAGCAAAGTGCTAAGGGAGCCGGGAGAGATCAGGCAGTTTTGGCTCTTGGCTTAGGAGTGACTGAAGGGAGCCTCCACCACCTATTTATGCTTCATTACAGGGGAGCACGAATTTCAGTGTAACCCCACCTGCCTTGAGTGATCTATGGGTTAAAGCTACCCACCCAAACCCAGGCTGAGGGCCAAGCAGTCTGCTCTCAGCTCCAAGCCTGTTTCCATTGTGCAGAGTCAGAGGCGTGGCGTGCCCTCTCGCTCTCCCTCTTCGCCTCCCAAAGCCCTGCCTTCGCTGGGGTGAAGCAGACCGAGCCCAGTGGCAATGCCAGAGTGCCAACCTGGAGACTGCAGCATTTTTAACCTGGGATCCCATTTGCACATCAGATTATTGTGTTTTCCCCAGCCTTGTGCTCGAGATATACATCCTGCTTCCTTGCAGATGCTGGTGGGTGAGCGTAGGGCTGATGAATTGCAGTGATCTCAGTGGGTCATAGGACCTGATGCAAAGTGCGGTGAAGTCAATAGGAGCCTTTCAATGGCTTCATGGGCTTTGGAACTGTGCAGAAAGATGCAAGATTGTGCCTGCACCAGCTGTTCCCCACCCCTGCTCTCGCCCAGCCCTGTCATCCTACCCCAGTGCCCCACTATTCCAGCCCTGGCCCCGCTACTGCTCTGCCAAGGCCCCTCACAGTCACTCCAGCCTGATCTCTTTGGGGTTAGAAGAGCAGCTCAGTCTGTGACATATTCAGTCATTGGCCTCCCGGCTCAGGCTACCCATGAGGGAGCCAGTTTGCAGTAACTGTGGCTGTGGCCTTTGTGGAGTTGACAATTATTCACTAAGACTGGAAGAGAGAAAATCCACCTTCTCCCACTGGAAAGGTGCCCTGCCAGCTGTCAGACTGTACCAGCATTTGGTGCAGACATATGGATGTACTCTGAAGATGAAAGGTTCTGTATCTGATTGCTAAGCCCTGAATTGTCTGTAAAGATGTATGCCCAGATTTCTATAGGGCCAGGAGCTAGGCATTCCCACTTTGGGTGACCAGAAACCCCCTGGGCTAGGGGAAAACACATGAGCTAGAGACGGAAGATCTGGGTTTGATTCCTGGCTCTGCCAGAGATCCCCAGGGGATATGAGTCAGTGTAGCTCTGTTGAAGCCAGTGGAGTTATGGTGATTTACGCCAGCTGAGGATTTGGCCCTGTGTGTCCTCCAGTTTCCCCATTGCGAAATGGAGACAATTTGAGCTGGGTGGGAAATGGGCTTTTGTGAAAAAGGTTGGAATGTTCGGATTTTTTTGATTTGTTTGTTTTTCCCTCCCCACCCCATTACTTTTTTTCTGCCTTGAAAAGGAAAAAGAAGGGGGGGGGGGGGAACAAGCCTGTAAAACTGGAAGACTGTTTGGGTTTTCAGTGTTCTTTTTTTGTTGTAGAAAAATCAAAGAATGAAAAAATTGCTGCAAAAAAAATGTCAGCCAGCTCTAGGGGACAATGATCCTTCCCGACCTCCCGGCAGGCCGCATGGGAGGCTCAGCTTGCTAATGTTGATAAAATGCGTTGAGATCCTCAGCTGGGAGGCACGAGGACAAGCACAGACTAATATTGTTCATTTCCGGACCGGACCGTGGGACAGAGCGACCCATAACCTGCAGCCTCCTTCCACAATGACATTCCAGCCGTGCTTAGCGCCCAGGACTGGCTGGATTCCCAGTATTGGGAGCCAGAGCTGACCCAGGAGAGTCCAGCCAAGCTGGAGATCCTGATCAGAGCTGAGCAGGGGCGGATGTAGCCTCCTGATTCGATGGGCACAAGACACTGAACTGCTGAGTGGCACCCACCACCCGCAGGCTCCGGCACTGCGGCCCTACTCCCAGCCTGGTGTGGAGAGACACCCCAGAGGTGGGGGAAGAGGCTGGCGAGCAAGCTTGCCCCCACTCTCACCCTCGCAGTGGCAGAGTCCTGTGCCCAGCTCCGGGTGTTGAGACCCGGCACACAGGGATGCAGCTCCGTTCAGGTTTGGCCGGACAGCTCTTACATCACTATGCTGAGTGGTGCTGCGACCCCAGTCACCCTGTCTCAGTGCCTGGATCCAGGAGCCAGGCCCAGTCCTGTGGGACAGGAGGGAGATGTCACTGCAGAGTGAGTCAAGGGTGGGTTCATTCCCCACCCTTCCCTAGTCCCCCCCACAGGGGCTCCCGTCTGCATCAGGCGGGGAGGAGTGTATGTTTGCCTGGTTTTGCACCCTTGGTCTCATGATTTCTGGGAGTGCACTAAAGCTGCTTCTGGAGCTGAGTGAATATCTGATATTTTAGTCCAGGAGCCAAACCGAAAAATCTGAAAAAAAAAAAGTTGGTCTGTTTTGAACCAAAATTGAGCTTTTTTTTTTTTTTTTTTTTTTTTCAGTTTTTTGTTTAGTTTTCATGTGGTTTTCACCTTCTGGGGGGGGAGGAGGTTAATAATTCTAACTCAAGTTAGCAACAAAACATTGTTGCAAAATGAAAAATGGAAACGTTTACAAACCGTTTTGATGTCTTCTAAAAAACATTTCCCCTGGAGTTGAATTTGCAAATAGTTTCGGTATCCCCAACAAAGCATTTTTCAGCGAATTTACTATTTGCCAGTCAGAGGGAAAGGAACACAGAAAGGATGTACTACAAGTGGGCAGCATGGGCCAGTGGTTAGGGCATGGCACTGGGGACCTGGAGTCTACTCCCAGCTCTGACACTAATCTATTATGTAACCTTTGGCAAATCACTTCATTTCTCTGTTCCCTCTCCCGTCCCTTGTCTGTTTGGTTTGTAAGCCCTTAAGGGCAGGGGCTATGCATACACAGTGCCTGGCAAAAGAGGGCTCCCATCTTAGCCAGGCAGGTCTTGACACTCTAATGCTGCGCACAAGAACGGCCGTTTTCAGCGGGGCCTGGGCAGCATTCTCCAGTATAACAGTATTGGACGTTGCAATTTAAAACACCCCCAATTTCAAAGCAGGGATATTGGCAATGAGCATTTGCCGGAGTATAAGTCCCCACAAGCATAACACAACTGCCATCCCGGAAGGGGAGGAAGAGTTTAATTCAGGGCATACTTATATGCAGTGGAGGGATTTCCATATTTCTGCTTCTGCCACACCGTACCTGCTCCATCCATAACCCCAGGGCCTGATCTAAGCCCTCACTCCTCCTTTGCCAGTGCTATACCTGGCAAAACCTACCCGGGAGAATAATCGTGGCTCTGAAACGTGCGGCTCCTTATCTGCCTGCACCAGACGCCAGGGAGAGGCTGGGAGAACTGCCGGCTCATTGCTGACACTGGCTTTCTCCGCATCGGCAGAGGGGAAGAGGAAACGAACTAGCGAACGAACATTTGGGAAGATCCAGAATAGAAACACCCAGGCAGGGTTTTTTGGAATGAGTTCTGATACGCCTACGCCGAGAGCTCGCTGCACAGCTTGGCAAGCGGCCTGAGGTAAGGGCTGCCTGACTGATCCTATTCACGCTGAAGTCAATGGCTGCTCCCAGGACAGGATGGGGCCCTTAGTGGGGAATCTAGAGCAAGGGGCACCCACACCGTACACATACAAACTACCCCCCTCCCTGTACACGCTCCCAGTCACCCTCCTGCATTCCACCCCAGAGACTGGGCTCCTACACCCAGCCACACTCCCCACTGTGCAAACACGCTGCTCTGTGCCACATTCACCCAGACCCCACAGAGCAGAGCGGTGCAGTGGGAATGGGAAGATGAGCACAGTGGAGGGGGTGTATCAGAGAGGAGCAGGTACAGTGGCTGGGATAGCAGAGGGGATGGGCACAGTGACTGATATAGCAGTGGGACATGGGCAGAGGGGATGGTATAGCAGCGGTCCCAGAGGGCTTTGCTACACTAAACAGACTCCTTGGCTCCATCTGAAACCAGCACGGATGTGTGCATTAACACGTGCTGGTATTTCCCTTATTCAAAAGAATAATACTGCAGTATCCTACAACAATGGCCCAGAATACCATCGCTAGCAGCAGAGTAAGAAGCAGTTTGGGCCATTACAGGATGATGAGAGTCAAAGTCATTCCGGACATGAATTGTGATGTGCATGCTCCTTCCCCTGACCTGGAGTCGGGTAGTGCCCCCAAATTCAGCTCTCACCTACCCTCACTGGGGGCCTGCCCCCCCGAGCCCAGCCTCTGCCGTTAGAAATGTCTGAGGAGCTATAATGACACCAGATGAAGAGAACATTAGACAAAGAATCTATCGGTTGTGTGATATGCAACAGTTGCCCATCCGAAATGAACAGAGATTATAGGGAAGAGTGGCAGGGGAGCTGCTGATTAATTCAGAAAGGGCCTTAAACAGTCACTGCATGTAACAGAGACAGTGGGGCTGGGGCTGGACCGGGGGCGTCAGGGGCTTGACTTCAGTAGTGCGTAAAGTTCAGCACCTGCGTAAGGCTTTGCACGATTGAGGCCTTTGGCTGTAAACTCTTTAGAGAAGGGATCGTCTCATATTCTGCATTTGTACAGTGCCTAGCACAATGGAACCTGTAGGTGCTACGCTACTACAAATAACAACAACAATGGAAAGATAGAACCAAAGTATATTTACATCCCCAGCTGTGTATTTCCTGGGTGGATTTCACACACACACACACACACACTCCCTCTCTCTCTCTCTCTCTCTCTCTCTCATATTCTTGGGCTGAGACCGAGTATGGAAAGTTTCCTCCCAAAACAGAAATTGCATAAGTATTTCCCAGTGAGTAAAAACAAGGGATTCAAATGGCAGTTGAGTTGCATCCTTAGGGCTTGGTCTTGTATCAGGATCCACTATCCTTGGCCCCTGTGTTCATGCAGAGTCTTGATGGATCTCCACTTGGGCGTAGGGCTCCAAGCTAGCAGATCCTGGGGTGGGATCAGGGCTTCAACTGTAGCTTTTACTTCCTGTGAAAGCTGCATGCAGTGCTAGTGGTGTTTGCAAAGCAACTTGAGATGAAAGGTGCTAGACTGGTATCAGTTTCAGGGCCTAACACAGCTCTGGCACGAGCAAGAGCCACACAGTCGAAATCAGTTGCATCTCATACACCAGTGCTAAATTAGGCCTGTCAATGCTCCTTCCCCACTCTGAACTTTAGGGTACAGATGTGGGGGCCTGCATGAAAACTTCTAAGCTTAACTACCAGCTTAGATCTGGTCCGCTGCCACCACTCCCAATGTGCTAATTCCCTTCCCTGGGCAGCCTTGAGAGACTCTTCACCAATTCCCTGGTGAATACAGATCCAAACCCCTTGGATCTTAAAACAAAGAGAAATTAACCATTCCCCCCTCCTCTCTTCCACCAACTCCTGGTGGATCAAGATCCAACCCCCTTGGATCTAAAAACAAGGAAAATCAATCAGGTTCTTAAAAAGAAGGGGGCTTTTTAATTAAAGAAAAAGGTAAAATCAGGATGGAAAATAACTTTACAGGGTAATCAAACTCAAAGAGCCCAGAGGAACCCCCTCTAGCCTTAGGTTCAAAGTTACAGCAAACAGAGGTAAACACCCTAGCAAAAGGTACATTTACAAGTTGAGAAAACAAAGATAAAACTAACACACCTTGCCTGGCTGTACTTACAAGGTTGAAATATGAGAGACTTGTTCAGAAAGATTTGGAGAGCCTGGATTGATGTCTGGTCCCTCTTAGTCCCAAGAGCGAACTCCCACCAAAACAAAGAGCACAAACAAAAGCCTTCCCCCCACCAAGATTTGAAAGTATCTTGTCCCCTTATTGGTCCTTTGGGTCAGGTGTCAGCCAGGTTACCTGAGCTTCTTAACCCTTTACAGGTAAAAGGATTTTGGAGTCTCTGGCCAGGAGGGATTTTATAGTATTGTACACAGGAGAGCTGTTGCCCTTCCCTTTATAGTTTCATGCTCTTCCTAGCAAATAACTGATAAAAGCTGCTTCCTTTCCAAAATACCACCAGCTCAGTTATTGTAGGGTTGCTTGTGAAAGTCCTGATCCTATAAACACGCCGCACCCAGAACTTCATTAAACAGTCAACAGGAGCTGGTTTTGTCATGCAGGTGCTTGAAGGACTGGGCCTGTAAACTGGAGTGAAGACACTGGTTTGTTATTAGCAACAGAGGGTCCTGTGGCACCTTTGAGACTAACAGAAGTATTGGGAGCATAAGCTTTCATGGGTAAGAACCTCACTTCTTCAGATGCAAGAGATACTTGGTTTGTTATTGTTAGTGTTAGTGTTTATGGCTGCATGGCTGCACACGGTGGTTTGTTATGGTCATAAACACTGGGCTACTGGTATTGATTCTCCAACCGGAAACAAATATTTTGGAGAAAAAATAAACCCCATAAAAATCCTACAGATTTTGCAAACAAATGTCAGGAGAAAAGCAGATCCAATTTTTCCAAATCCTCTTCCCCACAAGCCTGACTGTGTCCTCAAATCAGACCTAGGAAAGCGAGGAAAAACTCACACTGAAACAGGCTACATTCTTAACTCACCACATTGTCCCCTATAGATCGCAAGATCGTTAACATATCAGATGGGCTGCAGTAGCTAACTCAGCAAGATGAGTTGTGGACAGAGCTTTATCCTTAGCACGGAATTTCCTGGCTTTTTCCATCAGGCAAACATTGATTTTTCTCCTAGGTTTCCAAAGAGTTGAAATAAACATGGCTGGGGGTTTATTAGTTTTTTAAACAATTTAGCAACCTTTCCCCAGTTTGTGTGAGGCCCAGGCATCTTTGTTTATACATCAGAATCCTTCACCCCGCTAGCTCACCCCTGTGCATAGCACTTGCTGACCAGTAGATGGAGCACTATGCATTGTGGTAATTTGGGGACAACAAAAATAGCTACTGCATTGTGTCTTCTGATTTCCTAGCGGTGAGTGGGATGTATTTAAAATTAAAGAAAAAAGGAAAAAAAAAGGAAAATTCAAAATGATTTGCACCTCTTCAAGTGTCTAATAGAACAAAGAGATATTCAGTGGGCTCGGCTCTGCTGTCAGTTGTAATACGTTAAGTGCACACCATAGCCTACATCACAATAGCTGAATACCTCAAACTCCCATTGATTTCAATGGAGGCTGCAGGTGCTTTGACTCCCAGAGATAACAACAATACAGCCTGTCATAGAATGTTTTTCAGCCACAGATCCCAAGGGAGGGTCGGTCTCACTTCACAGATGGGGAAACTGAAACATAGAGTTATTGGCCCATGGTCACAGAGCAGGTAAGTGACAGAGCTGTGACTAGAACCCAAGTCTCCTGATTCTTAGTTCAGTGCACTAGTGTGATGAAGTGGGAATTTTCTTAATGTTTTGCATGAATACGGTGTGTGCCTCAGTTTCCCCTATGTGTTGCACAAGTATCTAGGTGGTGGGACAAGGGTGTGTAGTTGTTGCAGCAACCCCTAGAGGGCAGGTGTGATTGCTGTCTAGCTCCCTGGGCCCAGATGATGGCCTGACACTCTGTATTCTGACAACTAATGACTGGGGCCCATCCTCTGCAAGAGCCAGCTGGAAGAGTTGGAGAACAAAGAGAGAGGTGGAGGCGAGGTGACCAGTTTGCCTTGGATGGAGGAGGTTCAGCTGGGCATGACTGAGGGTGGGCTGCTGGAAGCTGGGCAGTCTCCAGGTTTGGGACTCGGGGGGAGAGCCCAGGGCTCTGGGTCCCCAAGATGGACTTTACTGAATGTTCCTACTTTCCGTGCTAACAAGATCTGCTCTACACTGTGTTCCAGATGACTAATAAACCCTTCTGTTTCACACCACTGGCTGGGAGTCACTGCTGACTGCAAAGTTGGGGTGCATGGCCCTTTGGGGCATGTAATGCTTCCTCAGGTGTCCCATCCAGATGAACTCACTACGGGGAGCTCATGGCATGAAACAGGGGTGCTGAATGCTCTGAGGTCAGACCCAGGAGGCGCAGAAGGCAAGGAGGCTTGCCCCAGTGAGAGTGTGCCCTGGGGGGTGTTACACGACAAGGCAACTTGTCTGAACTTCATTCGGAGCTGTTCCAGAGCACCAGGCCTGCTCTCCCGAGACAGCTAGCCACTGGACCAAGTTGAAACGCATATGTGTGTCCCCTGAGGATGGTTTCAGTGCAGCCTTCACAGCCCTGTAGAAGGCTTGCACAAACATACCATCATTTCATTCCATTTTTGCTGGTGGAAATGCTGGCTGGAGAGAAGATCAAGAGGGGACATGATAACAGTTTTCATGTACATAAAAGAGTGTTATAAAGAGGAGGGAGAAAAATTGTTCTCCTTAGTCTCTGAGGATAGGACAAGAAGCAATGGGCTTAAATTGTAGCAAGGGCGATTTAGGTTGGACATTAGGAAAAACTTCCTAATTGTCAGAGTGGTTAAGCACTGGAATAAATTGCCTAGGGAGGTTGTGGAATCTCCATCATTGGGGATTTTTGAGAGCAGGTTGGACAAACACCTGTCAGGGCTGGTCTACATAATATTTAGTCCTGCCTTGAGTGCAGGGGACTGAACTAGATGACCTCTCGAGGTCCCTTCCAGTCCCACACGTCTGTAAAATAGATGGCCATGTATGGGCACAGATAGATAAGGTGAATTCGGCAACTTTTAACATTTTAAAGGCTTGTCTTTGAATTGGATGCACACAACCCCTCCTGCTCCTCAACCAGCCAAATAGGGAAAGTGAAGACCTAGCCAGAAGGAGTCCCTGGGATGTGTCGCTGCTTTGGGGCAGAGCATTCCCCAGGCCCAGCCTGCTGCAGCCCGCAGGACTTTCAGAAGCTCAGGAGGGATGCTGCAGACAGCAGAGGACTTGCCCTGTGGGGAGTGGGGGAGCTCTTTGCTGGGCAGGGATCCCTTCCCCAGTCTGCAGGGCGCTTGGCTTGGGCCGTCCCTGCGATGACAGGGAGAGAGGGATGGTAATGGCTAATTACCCCTCTTTGCAGGGCGCCCCCTTGCGGCCGGTTTGGAGGGGGGTGGGAGCCCCCGAACCCGCCGGGGAGTGAGGGAGGAACTACATCTCCCAGAGCCCCCGGGCCGAGCCGGGCCGGGCCGGGCGAGCAGCCGCAGTAGCAGCCGCCATTCCCCCAGCGAGGCGCCCAGCAGCCTGCAGGGGCGAAGCGAAGGTGGGAGCAGGAGGGGCGCGGAGTCGCGCCAGCTCCATGCCGCAGGATGCGCTGAGCGGGGGGTGGGAGCTGCCGCCGCCGCTGCCGCCGCCCGGGAGCATCGCAGCGCGGCCGGGATGGAGGCGGTGAGACGCTGCCGGCCCCAGGCTGCCCGCTCCGCCCGCCGCCGCCGCCGCAGCGCCCGAGCCGCCGCTCTCCCGTCGGGAGCCATGTAACCGCCCGGCTGCTCGCGGATCGCTCCGGCTCCCGGCTCGCTGCCGAGATGAAGAAGCAATTCAACCGCATGCGGCAGCTCGCCAACCAGACCGTGGGCAGGTAAGGGACGGCCCGGCCCGGCGGGGAGCGGGACCGAACCGGGGCCCTGCTGGGGGGGCACCAGCCTGGGCAACCCCCCCACTCGTGTGTGCGGTCACTTCCCAGCCAGGGGTCCTGCCTCCCGCTCCATGCCGCGCCCCTCCCCGTGGGATCGGGGCGCCCTGCTCGGTTTGCGTCTCTGCCCTGTGTTTGCTAATTCTCTCTGGCGGGGCTAGTGGGCCCGCAGCTCCCAGACCTGTGTGTAGCTTCCCCCCACCCAGCCTCCTTCCCCCGGGAAATCCGCCAGTCAATCGCTTGGCTTCTCTCTGTGTTATCGTCCTATTCCTCGGACCCCCCTCCCCTCCCCTCCCCAGGCTGCCCATCGGTACCCTGCACAGTGAGTGCCTGGTACCTTGTCAGGCTGCTCGGCCTGATGGGTTGTGTTAGCAGCCTGCTGGCTTGGGCGATGGAATCGGTGCGGTGGATTTTTCCAGATGCGCCTCACCTGGATGGCTGTCCCTGCGTATTCACTGGCTGCCCCATCCTTTATTCCTCTGTGGCGTTTCCTGGAGGGCGAGAGCTCTGCTGGCAGCCTCTCGCTGGGCTCCCACTCACCTGGCCTTCCTGAAGGGGGCTGCGGTGGCAGGAGTGTGCAGGGACTAGAGAGGAGGTTGCAGCAGGTGTTGCAAAGGCTGGGAAGGGAGAGGTATGCTGGCAGCGGGCAGGAGCCCAGCAGTCAATGGTGCACAACCCAGCCAGCAAATGAAGTTTGCTTTGGACTCTGGAGTTGGGCCCCGATCCTGCAGCGAAATGGGGCTCCGCAGAGGGTGGGCATGTGCAGCTGTGACCAGATCGGGGCCTTAGCGACACCCCCCTTTCCCCCCCCCAAAATGGTGCCACTGATAAAAGGCATAAACAAGCCAGATGCTGGGTTTGGTTACATTTGGTTTTTGCCCTCAGGTATTGGGCAGGTGGAGAGTCTGGAGTGTCATGATGGGACTAGAGCATCAGCTATGCTGTGTTGTGGCCAGGTTTGGCCCAGTCCTATCTACCGGGACTGATTGATTAAGGAGGCTCTTTGTGGTGCCAATTAAACTCCACTGTGGGGATGAACATTGTTCTGTTTCTTTGATGACTGGATGTCGTTCCTGGACTATTGCCGTGGACCCCGTATCGGTTTCTCCGGGTTTTGGCTTTGACACTGAACTCATCTCGGTCTGAATCGGGTTGGCTGGTGGCTGGCTGGAGCTGGTAGGGTTGTTCCTGATTCTGCAACGAGCTCTGTGCAGATGGAGCCCATCAAAGTCGGTTGGGATGCGAGGGATGCCCGGGGCAACTCACCGTGGGATAGGATCTCGATTGGTTGTCTTACGCCCATTCCTAGGGTTATGCTTGCTCGGATTGGATGGAGCTTGGGAACATGGGGAATACTCTGCGTGATCTGATGTGCTATCTGGGACTGTGTCCAAAGACATGGTTTGGTTTATTGTTGTATAATTCTCCAAGATTTTGCAATGGCTTTCTATATAGAGAGAAAGGGGAGAGAGTTTTTTCTTTTTTCTCTAATTAAACAAGTTCTTTTAGCTGGCAGAGAAGTGCAGGGGCAATGGAAGGGGAGGGCGGCTGAGTGGATTTCATGGAATGTTATAACCCAGAAAATGCACCCCCAGAGCAGCGTATTTTGGCTTCTAACCTGTTTGTTGTCAGAATCTCATACTCCTAACCTTTGGCGTGCTGGTCTTGAAAACAACAAGCCCATGAATCGGCTCAATTCATGTCACACTTGTAAGCTGCCCAGAATGGACTTCACCATTCCCAGCAATCTGTTGGTGTGTCATATCTCTGCCTTTGCATCTGTGCAGTTCACAACCACAAACAGTGACCCTGGCGGCCTCTGGTTACCCGGTCTCTGTGCCAGCTCTGTTTTGCATTAGCTCTCAGAGCTTTGTTGTTTTTATGTCGTTTGCTGTGCAGCTCTGAGATGTGATGTGATGCGAGGCTGTCTCACCACATGCCCTGATTCAGGATGGAACTTGCACTCATGCTTAAGTGATTTTCTGAATCGGTGCCTCACTTTCTATGATACCAGATCACACCGAGCAGTGGCCCCAGTCAGTGCTTGGGGCCCCTTTGTGCTAGGTGCTATGCACACAACCAACAAAACATGGAGTTTACTCAAGGGCTGTTGGATGCAAGGTTTGAAATCCCAAGAAAAATCCAGTGAGCTCAGATTTGCAATGATGTCGTTTTTATTTCTTTTTGCTTTTGGAGGAGGGGGGCTGAACGGCTCCTCTGTTAGATGTTCACCATGCACAGCTAGGGGATTGCATCGGCCCTGCTTTGAGTTGCTGTTGCACTATAAAACTGCATGGCACTTTGCAGAGAAGAAACGATAGATCCCTGCTCCAAGGCGCTTACGATCTCGGGTCTGGATCCTGCAGTGAGCGCTGCACAGAAGGGCCCCTGAAGTCGATGGGTTTCTGCAGGGGCATCAGGATCCACTGGCATTGATGTCATTAAAGGGATCGAGTCTTAAATTAGACATTGCACAGGAAGGGCCTGAGGAGCTTGTCAGGGAACAACAGGGAAGGACCTTAGGATGCACTTGTCACATCTGCCTATTGCTTGGTGTAGTTCTCAAGTGAGCAGATGGCAATTAGGGGCACTGTCCGGAGTGAAGGCTGCGGTGAAGCTAGGCTAGAGGGGAGAAGTGAATTTTGAGGTGTGCTCTCAAGGAGAGTGAGGTACCATGGCAAGCAGCATCAGATGCTCAGTAGAGAGAGTGTGTGTGTGTGTGTGTGTGTGTGTGTTTACAGCACTGCCTGCCCCAAGTGTTTAGGAATCATGAGTCGGGCCCTCAAAATCATGAGAGTGCCTGAAAAGTCATGAGACGTTTCTCACTTTGGGGGTATTTCCCTTCTGGTTTCGGAGCCTTTGGGGATCACGTTTCTGGCTTTTCTCCACAGCCATGAGGGCTAGAAATGGAAGTTGTTTAAATGGAAGTTGAGGTTCTCGCATCATCACCTGGCTCCGGAAGCTGAAACTTTGCAGAGAGCATCAGCAGTCACGAGGCTGGGGATAAATTCGCAGGAGTTGGCAAGACTGGATTTGTCATTATAACTGTGCCAGCCTCTGGATTTGAACTGTGAGCAGAGCAGACCCCGCTGAGACACTTGCTCTGTGGAATCTGGAATACTGACCGATAACATACTGCATGTATGGAGCCAGCTGTTGGAAGCCAGGCGGTTTGCTGAGATAGCTGGTGAACAAAGTGTATGCTGATTTGAAGGCATGTACTTCTGCGACCTCAGCTGCAGCAGTGCTAAATCACTGTACCGTCTCTTTTGCAGTGCGAGTCTGTGGGGTCCTGGCCCTCCCTAAACAGATGGCTTGGTCCTAGCCATGCTCTGCAGGATGCTTGCTTTACTCATTGGCTGAGAGCTTTCTGTCCTAGGAACGTATGAATTGCATCCACATGAGGCCTGCGTCCTGTATCCGACAGTGACCAGTATGTGATTCTTCAGAGGAAATTTCTTCCCACCCCGGTCAGTTAACGGTTGGCTTATGCTCCAAGCCTATGAGGGTTTGTATCTCTCAACCAGTCTCTTTGGTATCTTGTCTAATGCAAGCATGGATATTCTCAGCGTTCAAATAGGTGTCTAATTCTCTATTGATCCTGCTATGCTCTTGGCCAAAATACTGTGGGGTGGCCAGGAGTTCAAGTGCCAGGAAAACAGAGGTTATTTAGTCATGTGTATTGATATTGGAGCCATCAAATTTTAAAAATAAATAGGCAGCTATTCTGGTTGGAATGAATTTTGTCAATTTTTTAATGCCATTACGTATAACAAGCAGGGGCAGCAAGAGACATGCCAGAGGTGTGCATGCAACTTGGTTCTGCTCCCTTTGAAGTCAGCAAGTCATGCCATGGATTTCCGTGGGAGCGGGATGGGTGGGGCATGTGGTAGCAGCAGACCCAGGCGCTGATGCGAGGCAGTGGTTGGAGGCACAGACCTGGGGAGCAGCCCATTCGGAAGTGGTCCCACGAGGCGGTTCGTCAGTGCCGTCTTGGAGAGCAAGCAGGGCTTGGCATGGCCATGTGTAGAGCCGTGCTGGAGAGGGGCTGCAGGTGAAATGGACTGGACAGTGGTCAGAATGGGGTTGACTATGGAGGCTGAGGAATGGATGGAGATTGGAACTTCTGTTTAATGATCACGAAATGTGGTGCTGGGTAAAGGTACCCCCTGGATTGTCCTGAAGAGGTGATGTCCTCAAACAGATCCAGTGTAGGTTGCAGCTGGGAGCGCTACCTGCAATGCATCTGAACTGGAGAGAGAGCTGTTCATCCATCTAGTCCCAGGTCTCAGTGCTGAGGTTGCCAGTTCGTGTCCGTTGTAGGAGGGCTTTGGCAATATTGGGACTGAAATTTACCAGCCCCTCCCACAGCAAACAGCTGTCGCGAGGTAATGGCCTTCTTTCTCTATGGATTGTGTCCTCCCCCAATAAGTCACATGCTTTCAATTGTCTGTAACGATCCCATGACGTGGTTTGTAATAGCCGGGTTTTTCCCCTTTCCCTGCGTTGTTATTCTGCTTCACCCCAGAGATGCTGCATTTTAGTAGCATGTACATAATTTGTAATCTGCTCTAGGATCTTTTCAGACCAAAGTCGGTACAGAAGTAGTGGGCCAGATCCCCAGCTGCGGTCAATCGGCTTAGCTCCATTGGCTTCAGTAGAGCTGATCTACACCAGCTGGGGCTCTCACTCGTAAGTGATTATTATAGAGGTGCTTCATAGAGCTTTGCCAATGAGTTACACAGCTATTTGCTAGACAACAGTACAGTAGTCAGTTAGGACTTGGGTGGTATTCCCAGTTCTGGAGGGGGAGTGCACTCTAGTGGTTAGAGTGCGGGAGTCAGGAATGCTGGGTTTGGTTCCTGGCTTTGGGAAGGTAGCGCGGTGCTGTGGCTAGACCAGCGGTTTGAGACGACACAACCAAGCACATATATTTGGCAGCTTCTTTCTGAGCGAGAGTGTGGCTAAGAGTAGTGGCTGTGATTTGGGGCTGCCGTTATCAGGGGCCTGGTCATTAAAATGAACTTGTGTAACATTTCAGTTCCCTTATTTTTGACATGAGGTGGCTGATAATTGACTGCTTCCTAAGGTGGATGTACAAGGTGCGAAGGGGGGTGAAGTGCAGGTAAATATGAACAGCAATGAGTGGAGCTGGTGAGACCTGAATTCATGGTATCCTGGCTTCCAGCTCAGTGCACCTTCCACTAGGCTAAAGGATATTTTGACATAGGGAGGGTCTCTCCCTCTTCCCCCAGGCCATAGGCATAGGGGTGACCTAGAGAAACAAATATGGCATATGCATGAGAGCTTTTCTTGCCATGTCAAAATGAGCCTGCCCCTAGTCAAGATGGCCCCTATGCTCTGTGGTTAAGAAATGGTGATGGCTCGCCTGTGTCACGAACCCCAGCTCAGGCAGAGAGCAGCACCCAGGGTTCTCCAGGCAAAGAGACTACACGTTCTGGTGCCAGAGTGTCTGGCCTCAGAAGCCTGGAATCTGTTGCTATAAACCTGCTGTGTGGGCACTGAGGGCTCGGCTTCAAATCCAGCGTGACAGCGAGGCAGCTACACTGCTGGAGCACTTTAGTGGAGATGCTCCTACACTGATAGGAGAGCTTCTCCCATTGGCTTGGTAACCCACCTCCCTGAGAGGCGGTAGCTATGTGGATGGGAGAAGCTCTCCTGACGACAGCCCTGTCTATCTGCGGGGGAGCTAGGTTGGTATAACTATGTCATGCAGGGGGCTGGATTTTTCACACTCCTGAGCGACGTACCTATACCGATATAGGCCTGTAGTGTAGACCTGGCCTAAGAGGCATCCCATATCATGGCATTCCCTTTCTCTGGGTGAGCGTCACGCTTACCTAACCCTAATCCCTTTAAAGGAGCTTTCTCTCTGCCCTCGCTGAGATGAATGGGGCCACGCAGGCCGTGCTATTCAAGTTGTGAGTGGGCCCTGCAGTTACCCCAAGGCACTGAAATACGTTTCCATGTTGTGTTCATTCTCTCTCTCTCTCCCCTCTTTTCCAAATGCAGCCTAGCATTTTATTCGGCTTCCCCATTGCCGCCGTGCACTGAGCAGACATCGCCACTCAGCTGTGAATATAGCATAATAAATAAAAAGGACACGGTGGCTTATTTGTTTGTATGTTTCCCTAGGGCAGTTAACTTACAAGGAACAAATGATTTGATTTAACCCACTGGTTGCTTGTCTCTTTGGATCCAAGGTGTCTCACTGCCTCACCCACCCCAAAATCTCATTTCTGAGGTATCCTTCCCCCTCTCCCGTCTTCAGGGATGGGAGTCATGCTCACAAATAAGAGCAGGCCTCTGGTCCACGTTCTGAAACAGATACAGACATCTGTATGGCTGCTTCCCTCCTTTCCTTTAAATATGTATTTGAAGGTCTTCACTTTGGCTGCCTTAAGGGGGAAGGATAATATCCTGGCAAAGAAGGATGAAGTCGGAAGAGGCTGGTTTAATTTGATTCAGGTCTTTTGAGGAACGTTTGTCCCAGAAAACAATTGAATCTTTCCAGAAGACTGGCAATTCCTTCCCCCCTCCCCCTACGTAGGATTTAGGGGAAATAAAGGCAATAAAGGAGCATCTGTATTAGGAGCTTAGCTCTGGTGGATTTGCCTCAAAATGTGCACGACAATTCATGCCAGTGGCTGCTTTGTAGCATAGGAATTAGAAACAGAAACAGTCATAGAGGTGTGAAACAGGCCTGCCGGTATCAGAATCACTACGGCTTCTGCTGCTGCATAGACCTTTCCCTAGCAGCTGCAGTGTGAAACTGCCATGATTCCTCAACATTTGGCTGTACCCTCAGGGTTCTGAATGGTGCTGCTGTGAAACCAACCTGAGCTTTGTCAATTTCACTCTGCTGCAACTTGGGAAAGTTTAGGGACAGTAGTAGAGCCAGGGAGGCTGCCTGCAGACTCTGGCAGACAGCACTGCATCGATTTATGTTTGGAAGATCAGTTTCATAACCCTGAGTCCTGAGTTCTTGCATCTGAAGAAGTGAGGTTCTTACCCACGAAAGCTTATGCTCCCAATACTTCTGTTAGTCTTAAAGGTGCCACAGGACCCTCTGTTGCTTTTTACCTGAGTCCTAGAGACATTCATTTTGTTAAATGTCAGTTTGTATTCTTCTGCACAAGTTGATGGTTTCCGCTTCCACTCTTGCTAGGGAAAACAAATGACATTTTCCAGTTCAGCTCATTCAACAGTAAATAAATGAAATTAAATGCACTTGTACTTTTTTGCTCTGATATGCAAGTCTTTTATCTGAGGCCCTTTTAAATAATAGTGGTGCATTGGAAGGTGTTATTGGCGGCCATCAAGTGGGTCTTTGGTCATTAGACAATCACTGACCTGGTTGGGGGTGTGCTAAGCGCCCTTCTTTTAGACTAAATGGAAGGAGCAATTAAGCCCTTTTACATAATGATGGCTAGAAACAATAGGAGGTTACTGGCCAAAGCAGTTGGCTGCATGGCAAAGCCTGAGCAGGGGGGAGGGATAGCTCACTGGTTTGAGCATTGGCCTGCTAAACCCAGGGTTGTGAGTTCAATCCTTGAGGGGGCCATTTAGGGAACAGGGGTAAAAATCTGTCTGGGGATTGGTCCTTCTTTGAGCAGGGGGTTGGACTAGATGACCTCCTGAGGTCCCTTCCAACCCTGATATTCTAGGATTCTCTGAGGGGTTCCCGATTGCAAATGCAGGGGCTGAAGGATTGTTTAGCAAGCCCTCTGCATTGTGGCCAGGGGATGCAGAAAGCCAGAGAAGCAGCCCTGAGAGGGACAACTCCTGGGGGCACAGGACTGGCTGGAAAGGCAGCCTTGGACAGAGTGAGCAAGGGAGCTGTCTGCTTCTCTGGTTCTACTGCCTTCAGGGAAACAGGACTTTGTGTACATTCTTTGTCAATAAACAGGATTGCACCAAAGAAATATATGACTGGTATAATCAATTTCTCCTCCCCATGCAAAGCCCCTGACTAACTGCTCCAGCCAAAGAGCAAACAATAACCCCTTCCAGTTAAGGATTTCAAAGCACTTTACAAGAATGAACTGAAATCTTTACTGATTGTTCTATGCACCACTGAAGGAATATATTGTCACACCATGCTGTCCAGTTGTTCTGCTGCTCAGTGATTACAATTTTTATCTTGTATATGTTGCTAGTTCTAAAAAAACCAAGAAACCTTAGTTACTATTACCCCAGGAGATATGAGAATGAAAAGAAGCTACTTCTAGTGAAAGTAAATTAAAAGCAAACTCTGAACCTTGGCATCCCTGGATTTCAGGGAAATTTTAATCTGGGTCCAAGCTTTGTGGGTCATTCCCATCACTACTTCTTGCTGTTTGTGCTATTCAAAAGGTTTGTGCTGTCAGCTTGAGATGTAGTCACTTAAAACATGTTTCCAAGTAGTTTCAGGTTTCACACCTGTCCCCGAAGGCCTCTGCCAATTCTTGTGCTTTCACAGTTCCCTTTTCCTTACAACCGTCTTCCTCTCCTTGTTTGCTGCATGAAAGACCCGCACAAACAGTAAGGAAACTGACTCGCCATATAAGAAAAGGGTGAAACTGACAATACAGTAGTGCTCCCAAATGCCCAGTGGAAACAAACTGAAAATGGAGAGGGGAAAATCGTTTTTCTGTACTCTCCCTTGGTTACAGGGGGCTGAGCTGTCACCTGTAACGTTAGTTAGTGAAATGTGTTCAGACAATTGACAGTTTTATTATTTATTACAATAGCACCTGCTGGCCCCAACTGAGATCAGGGTTCTATTGTGCTAGGCGCTGGACAAACACAAAGTGAGAGGCAGCAGTTTTAACTCTACTTTGTACTTTATCCAGCCTCACTCAATAGCAGAGGGTTGTTATGTTTGGGTTTGCAGCATTGCAAGAGACATACATTAGATTCCAACGCCGAGGCCGCGATCCTGCGTATGCTTAGGTGCTAAAGCAGCTGAGTGAGCCGATTGAAGTCAGTGGTCCTGCTCGGATGCTTAATTAAGCAAGTGCAGAAATGTTGATGTGAAAATTTACCTAGGCCTAATTCAGGACATAACTGAAACATATACTTAAGCAGATGCTTAAATCTGAGTATGCACTAAAGTGCTTTCCTGAAGTGGGGGGTCTTAGATGTTAAGTTCTTTGGTGCTGAGGCCTCTAGGTGCTATTACAACATAACAATAATAGTAATTTTCAAGTATCAAAGGGGCAGCCGTGTTAGTCTGGATCTGTAATTTTCAATAGTCTTCTACAGACTCACGAGAGATCCTTTGCTGGCCGGGGCTCCTTTTATGCTCTTCTAAAAATCCTCCATTTCCAACCTAAGCTACTCTGCCCTTTATGGTCCCCTTTGAAGCGCTGTGTGGTAGATGCAGTGGCTTCTGGCAGGGTGGGAGGAAGAAAGAACAGAGCCCCCCTCTCCCTTGCTAGCTGTTGTCTTCCCAGATGACTCAGGCAGGAATCATCTTTCTTAGTTCCTCCAGGGTCCACCCCACTAGTTACAAGTGGTGTCCCTGTGAGCCGATCTCAGATCAGCACGAGGGGTAATTTTGTGTACCCTAGTCCCATCCTCAGGGGATGGATGCTTCTCGTTGACTGTGCAGGGAATCAAATCCAGCTGCTGTGCTGGCTGCTTGGCCCCAAAAGTTACAAGGGCAATTTGCAAATGCAGGGGACATTCCTATTGAAATCAAGGGCTAGATTCGCCCTCTGGGAGCAGCTATGATGGAGACAGAATTCAGCTCCAAAGCAGAGCCAGGGGGCAGTACTGATCCCTCCCGGGGGGATTCTGCCAGCTTTAAATCAAGGCGGCGCTGCAGAGGAGTGCTACCCTGGAGAGATGTTGAATCCACGTACCTCCCTACCAGCCTGGCCCGGCCCCTCTCTGGCCAGCCTTGCCCACTGCAATGGCTTGGTCTGGACCCTGGGCAGAGCAGAGATGGTGTGAGCTGCTTGCATAGCTGTGTTCTCTATGCTGGCAGATTTACCCTCCCAAACCCAGGGAGTGATCCAGGCCCTAAATGTTTGTTGAAACCCTTGGAGAGGCCTGAATCCAAACCTTGGATCTGGGCCCCCTGGAATATTTTGGGCTCTGTCTCTTAGTCCCTTTGAATTGGTCAAGGTCATCATCCAGTAGATACAAATGAGATGCTGACAAATTTCAGAATATCCCAGGAGTTAGAGGCTAAACTGACCTCTGGGTTACACCCGCGCAACCCAAGATCTGGCAACACCATTGACTTCGGGGGAGGTACTCCAGGCTTCTGTCAGGGTCTTTGGCCAGCGTGTATCATTTGATTTTGATTTTAAATTTTTATTTTTCTTTTCTTTTATTTTTCCTTAGTAAATTTGGGCCCAAACAAATGGGGGAAGTGTCCCCCGACCTCAGAATTGGCCCATTTTGTGGCCGATCCAGGAACGGCTCCCCCTGCACAACTTGTTTCTGTGAAATGATGGCAGTTGCATTAGCAAATATCCGGAGCGTTCTCGATGGCGATTGACGTGCTGCAGTGAAGATGCTGTAACTTGGGCCCACCTAGCCTCAGTCCAGAGTCCGTTGGGAATGGTGCCAAGTGCCTTGGTTGGGCTTCTCAGGCACACCAGGGTTTATTGCGCTGGAGGTTTATTGTCCATCGGGGAAGAAGGAAACAAGACCTAATCTGATGCATTATAAACTCCAGATCACACATTGTCTGTTTCCTGTGGACCCTTTGGCAGTGAAATGAGCTGGTTTGGGGGAGGGAGAGTTGGATTCCAACTCCGTTTTTTCCTTTGCCTGCAGCCTTCAAATGCATTTGCTAATCCTCTAGTAGAGAGACTATCATAAGCGAGAAAAGCCAATCCACGTGCTGAAGGAATCCAAGTCAAATCTGCTGCAGAAAGGAAAGAAAGAAATGGACCAAACGACAGCAGCTCAGATAACCTCGAAGGCCCTGACGCTGCACAGACACAGCGAGAGATTCCCTTGCTAATTCTGTCAGCAAGCAGGGGAATTACTGTTGTTTGGATAGAGTCAACAGTAAAAATACCCAGTGCACAGCCAGCATGAAGATGGGTGCTTCCAATTGGAGCTTGATCCTACAGGCTCCTGTGCACATAAGTAACTCTACTCATGTGAGTAGGTCCCTTGAACTCGAATGGCAATACGCAGGGCAGGATGTGTGGCCAGGTTGCAGGATTAAACGGCGAAGCTAATGCATCTCGAAACTCCTGCAGAGCTAGTCTAGATTGTTTTACATGCCACTGTCTCCTGTTGCCTTCCCTGGGGACTGCTCCGGGAAGGCTTATGTTCTCCAGTGATCCTGAGAGCCATGCCAGGGGGTGTTCTGATGGCTGGTAGGGCCAGCCAACCCAGACAGGTCAGAGGGCAGGGACCAGATGCAAAGCAGCCTGCTGGCCCTCCAGGTTGGGGTTTGAGTGAAAGGCCAACAACCTACCCCTGTAAAAGAGCGGCCATTCTGGCAAAGAGCTGGATGGACGGCCTTGTTCAGTCCAACGGCCCGGGGAGTTCTTCAGCGTGTTCTCCATTTTCGTTTGTTCATGTTGCTGGGAAGGTGGGGAGGCTCAAGTTTGTTGCGTGGGCATGGTCTGAGCAGAGGATAGCAGCCTAGCAGGATCAGGAGGGGCTGTCAGCCCGAGGGGGGGAATGAATGGAAGAGACAGACCAGTGGTGAGTTTTCATGAGCTGGATGATTGTGGCACGCATGGGAAGTTAACAACTCATCCTGCTGTTAGAGCCAGCCATGGCGTAAGGGCATCGTCTCCCACTCAGCAATGCCCATTGGGCTGTACCTGCATTCTAGGCCTGGGCATGCACACCTCTGCCAAGGCGCACAAGGCACTCAACAGCCGTCTTCCATTGGTCTTCATCCTGGGCTGCGTTTAACCTGGTGACCTTCAGGTGAAAGGCCTTTACCAGCTCCCCCAACCATCCGCCTTGCCCATGAGTGGGTTATACCCAGCTGTTATTTTTGACAGTGTTCCTGATTTTGCAAGGGTGCTGCATTGATATCTGGCTAGTAAATGTACACTCCCCACTCCTATTATGGTCGGTAACGAATTCCCCAGAAAACCTGCTTTCCTTACCGTAGGGGGACCTGTTTCTTTTGTTCTGCTTTACACCCAGGGTGAATGGAGCCTAAGAAATCTGCCCCTGGTGATGTGTTGCTCATCTGGCTACCAGCACTGGTTCTCTGCTAAAATCCCAAGACCCCACTACCATAGATCCCTAGCAGTCACTAGTCACTATCAGTGAGAGTTCATTACCCGTGTACAGTGTTGAAAGTTTTCCCCTACTGGACATATTATTGGGTTCATCTGTGCCTCCGGTCTTCAGGTTTAACTAGCCCACCCTTCTTTTCTGATAAACATCACTTGCGTCGGTGTCTGCTGCTCTTAGAGGTACTTAATGTCTTAATTATTGTAACATGCCATTATTATTAACTTTGGAGGGTTACTGGGACTGAGCTGGTCTTAAAATAATAACAGAATTCTCCTCGCTGCTTGGTGACTGCAGCTTGGTGGCCTAGTGCACTAAATCCTTACGTAAATAGTTACATTCTCAACAGCCCCTTTTTGCAGCATCCCATTAAAAAAAAAGTTGGTGATAAGCCATAGAGAGCATTGTTTTAATGGTTAAATCATACAACCCGGGGTCAGGAATTCTGGGTTAAAATCATGTCTCCGATACTTACTTGCTGTGTACCCTTGGGGCAGTCACTTAACCTCTCTGAGTTGTAAAATGGTGATAATATTTGCTCTCTGCATGGTGGGGAAGGAAGGGTTGGTGAGGCTCAGTGGCTGTAAAGGGCCTTGCAGATGCTCTCTAGAAAATGTTTTATTTCTCATTGCTCTATTTACCTCTGCCTTGATGACTTTATTGGTCTTTCTGGCATCTGTGCTTATGTTTGTTCTTGGTTTTCCTTAGGATCACAGTGATATCGAGTTAGTAGCAGATACTAGGAAAGCCTGCACAATTCCTTGGTGGGTCTCCCTTGGATTGTCCTATCTTTAGGCAAAAATAACCCCCCCAGAAACGTCCAAAATTTTTTTGAATGTGAATTAATTTGTTTTCATTGAATTGGAAAATGGGCACTTCACAATTTAATGAAAACTGGCATTTCTGGGTTTCCCGGTGTCCCAGCAGGCAGTCGTGAATGTATTTTCTAAGATTCACAGTTTCCAAGGCCAGAAGGAACCACTCTGATCAGCTAGTCTGAGCTCCTGTTAGCACAGGCCAGAGAGCTGCCCCCGAATAATTTCTAGAGCAGATCTTTTAGGAAAACATCCAATCTTGATTGACCAATTGCCAATGATGGAGAATCCACCATGACCCTTGATACATTGTTTCAATGGTTAATTATTTTTTTAATTTTAAGGGTGAGAGCTCAGGCGCTGACTTTTATTTTTCCTGGTGGCTGCTTCACCCCTGCTCTGCCCCAAGGCCGCATCCCCACTTTGCTTCTTCCCCCAAGTCTCCTCCCTTGTTCCGCCTCTTCCCATCCCTGCTCCTCCACCTCCCCTGAAGCCGTCCCGCCTGCTCGCTGCTCTCCCCGGAGCGCCTCCCGCCAGCTGCCAAACAGCTGATCGGTGGCCTCACCAAACAGCTGTGTCTGGTGCTGATTACCTCCTTTTTTTTTCCTGTGGGTGTGTGAGCCCCAGAGTACTCATGGAGTTGGCCCCTATGGGTGAGGGGCTTGGGAAAGGGGGAAATTTTCCCAACCATTTTTTCCATCCTTCTTGACCAGCACTCTTGGATCCCTGCCCTGCATCTAAATTATGTGGTAACGTCCCAGGGAATAGAGGGGAACCCGGCGTTACTATGCGAATCATTGTGAGGATTGTTTTCTGAGAGGGTTAGCGTCCCTGTGGATCTAGACGCAGTCTCTTTCACAAAAGCAATGGGTTACTTGTCCTTAAATCAAGTAGATGTGCACCTCTGGTTTTTGTTCTCTATGGTTTGAATGTAGACTTTGCCTAATAGGAAACAAGGGCAGGAGATCAGGGTGGGGTTGAAAAATGTAATGACCAGAGGCGTTTGTTGGGATTTTTCAAAAGTGACCATTGATCTTGGAAAAAGAACAGGAGTACTTGTGGCACCTTAGTGACTAACAAATTTATTAGAGCATAAGCTTTCGTGGGCTACAGCCCACTTCTTCGGATGCATAAGAAGAAGTGGGCTGTAGCCCACGAAAACTTATGCTCTAATAAATTTGTTAGTCACTAAGGTGCCACAAGTACTCCTGTTCTTTTTCCAAGATCAATGGTCACTTTTGAAAAATCCCAACAAACGCCTCTGGTCATTACATTTTTCAACCCCACCCTGATCTCCTGCCCTTGTTTCCTATTAGGCAAAGTCTACATTCAAACCATAGAGAACAAAAACCAGAGGTGCACATCTACTTGATTTAAGGACAAGTAACCCATTGCTTTTGTGAAAGAGACTGCGTCTAGATCCACAGGGACGCTAACCCTCTCAGAAAACAATCCTCACAATGATTCGCATAGTAACGCCGGGTTCCCCTCTATTCCCTGGGACGTTACCACATAATTTAGATGCAGGGCAGGGATCCAAGAGTGCTGGTCAAGAAGGATGGAAAAAATGGTTGGGAAAATTTCCCCCTTTCCCAAGCCCCTCACCCATAGGGGCCAACTCCATGAGTACTCTGGGGCTCACACACCCACAG